>NC_141685.1:1470271615-1470884287 GCF_964263255.1 Lissotriton vulgaris
TCAGAGATTCCCCGTACTTGTTATGAGGGAAATGGAGATCGGCATCCCCAAAACGATTGGTGACCCCACACGCACTTTGGTTGGAGAGGGGACAAACTGCAATATTAAAATCCCCCGCCAAAATAACTTCAAAAACAACATTCGAACCTGCTATGATGTCAACCAGGGCACTCTCTAAACCATTAATCACCAGATGCCTGGTGCTGTCGAAAATGTTGTTATAAAAATTAATTAAAAGGATATTTCTTCCTTCTTCCTGCGACAACCATAAAATCTGAGAATGGGCCCCCACTAATACATGTTTTTTTAACAATAATGGGAATTTTAACAGAAATCAAAACCAAAAGCCCTCCCTTAGCTCTACTGGATGTTGATGCCGTAGCGGGTGATTGGTAAGAAACAAAACCGTTATAACCGTTAAAAATTTTACACCAAGTTTCCTGGAAGCAGATGACATCAAAAAGATCAACGAATTCTGACCACCCCAGGCAATCGTCTTTGGACGCTAAACCCGCAACATTCCAACTGGCAATAAAACAGCTCGGGGGCCAAGTGGGTATTTGCATAATTTCAACGGGGGTAGTAATGGTTGGACTTAAACTATGATTGTCCAATGAATCATTAGAATTAGGGAGGGTTACACTTAGCCTATCTACTACAGGCAGACCCCCAATACACCCATCAGATTCACCCACAGAGCTGTTTATCATGCGGCAATCATAGTGCTCACTTACATTTGCAGCGAGGCCTGTATTATTTCCTTATGACTCTCCTCCAAACGGTACAGTTTCTGTTTCAGGCGGGGAGAGGACCTGGTCAGAGTCCAGTCAATCGTTGGTTTCTAAACCGCTCAGAGATTGGTAACGAGTAGATGTTACCACCTCGTAACCTCTAGACACACTAGAGGCACTACCTCTACTCCCCCCAAAATCGTTGGTAGGCTGGACAAATAAATGTCTATAGAAAAACCCCAAGGGTCTGAGTGAAATTCCCTGGTCATTTGGTTGGCGAGAGGTAGCTCTGATCAAAGAGGTGGTGGCAAGATGTGCGTCTTTAAAATTTACAATTACACAGTCACCACTAATATTTTTATGTGATTTCCCTATCCAATTAGTTCTTGTGGTGGTTAGAATCTGATCAAACAAAGCTACTGGGAAACCGCACTCTCGGTTAAGTCAACCCACGGTTTTATTCTTCAAAGATTCATGTGTTTCCAGATTGCTATGAGGCCCCGTCTCCCTGACTGGTGGGACATTGGTTAAAACTGCCACATATGGTGCACAGTCTGGAGGTAAGTCGGGCTGCGAATAACCATATCGCTTAGTCTTCTCTTTAATTGGCCCTGACTTATCCACTGGGACTATAGTAGTAGGGGTATTTAAACACACCGTAGGTACAGGGTTGGATACAGCTACAGTAACTGGGCATGATCCCCCATTGGGTATCTTTGGTGTCTCCGTTATAGAACTATTAACCCTTGCAACTGCTTCTAGGCTAACATTTGCCCCAGTATGTGAACTCAGAAGGCCTCCCAACCTCTTTATTTCCCCTGAAATAGTGTCAAGTTTGTCCATTAAAGGTTTAATAATTTTGGCAAACTTAGCATCGATAATGCTAATCAAGAGCTCTAAATGCTCGGGAACTAGTTTAACTTGAGGATTATTAGTAACTGTTACTGGGTTACTAACAGCACTTTTGGATAATGGCTCAGGTCTTTTTTTGTTATGTTCCCCCCCCCCCCCGTTTTGGTAGGGTTATCCTACTAAAACTCCTCCCAAATACTCTCTGGGTTCTTGGAGCCGGTGAGCCTGATACTAATGTATCATGAGGAGCCTCGGGCGTGATCAAGTTACGCTCTGATTCTATAGGAGTAGCCGTGGTTGGAAGTACAGGAAACTCCAGGTTACAACTAACATCTACTAAAGAGGTAGACAAAGATGTAGGTGTCTTGGGCGGACTAGGTAATGGAACAGAGGAACTCCCCCGACCCAATGATAGTCGGCGTTCTTTGTTAATTTTGTCAACCACTTTTACAAGGTAATTGTCAAGAGTAGCTAAGGCAGGACGGGTGTTGACATTATTACCTTTAGACATAATTGACTCTCTCAGAATACTTACAACAAATTATAAAAATCCGAAAAGCCTTAATGGGGAACAAAATAATATTCCCTATTACTGTTAAAAGAAACGCAGTCCTGCGAACAAACAAACAAGCTACTGCAGGGGACCCAGGACCTGTCCCAGAACCAAAGTCCGTGGCCCAGCCCTGCCTCGTCCTGCCACGGACGTTCACAGATGGTCCCGGGCTTCTCACGGCGTCGCCCGTGCGCGTCATGCGAGGCGGGAGGCGTTCCGAGTTCTTAAGTGCCTCCGGCCGCGTTGGGAGCGTCAGAGTAGTGCGCGACCCCCGGGGCTTCTGGGTATTGTAGTTCGCCTGGTTGAACTACGGCGTGTCGTGGCGAGTGCTGCCAAGTCTTGCCGTTCCCCTCACGGCGCTGATGGAAGGAGCAGAAGCCATTGCCCTCACGGCGTGCGTTAATTTCCTGCACAAGTGGCCCCCAGGAGTGCTCGGCGCTCCGAGTTCTTAAGCGCCTCCGGGCGCATTGGGAGCATCAGAGAAGTGCGCGGCCCCCGGGGCTTCTGGGTATCGTAGTTCGCCTGGTTGAACTATTGCGTGTTGTGGCGAGTGCTGCCAAGTCCTGCCATTCCCCTCACGGCGCTGATGGAAGGAGCAGAGGCCGTTGCCCTCACGGCGTGCGTTAATCTCCTGCACAAGTGGCCCCCCAAGGCAACTTTATAGGGTTGGCTCAACTGGGTGACGTACCTTCTTAGACGCGATGACAACACTGCGATGCGAAACTCACCATGAAGACAACCCTACAGGGGAATGTGGACGAGCTCCTAGACTCATACAAACTGCCATGAGTAGTACTAACAAAATGAAACAATAGGCTCGAAACCACACCCCCACTGGATCAAGACACTATCGAGAAGAAAGTAAACTTCTGGTATGCTAGCTCCTTTTCTTTCTACCTTAATTCCTATCCTTTCCCCTTTCACTCATTCCTTTGATCTTACTGGGACAGTGGATGGGGGACAGCCAAGCATATGTATTGTGAAACTGTACTACCATTAAAATAGCCAGTCTGGGCTGCCACCCTGTAATGACAAAGCGTTGATGATTATATGTTATATGTTGTAAAAAACAATAAAAGTTATAATGAGATTAATGTAGTGCAACATTGTATTCCTATCTGCGCACTCTGTAAATTGTTTCACCAATGTTCATAAAATGTATGAAATTTGTTTTATGTTGATTACAGCTTTGAGAACTCAGTCTACCTTGAAACATGTGCCAGCTGTAGGAGTTAACATAATATTATTAAACAACTTTACTATTAGGATTCAACTATTTATCTATAAAGATGACAGAAATTCAGCTGTAAGTGATAAATGTGTTGCCTGTTATTTTTGATGATTTAGCAGTGCCCTAACTGTATTAAATGTTTTATAAACAAGTGTTTATGCCAAATTCCCAATATTACAGATGTATTTGCAACATACCAGTGGGTATTGGAAGGTAATGGAAGTAACTGGGGCAAGTCTCACTCCCAGAAGGATCAGCCTCTCTCCTCAAAATGTGAAAGACTGACAATTATTAAACTGAATAAACATTTCATGCTCAAACGTTGTAAGGCATCACAAGACAGAACAGTCTCTCGGACACCACAAATATGGCAAGGGTTCATTCCCCAGACAACCTTCCTGAATATAAAGACAACGTTTAATTTGGCTAATAAAAAAGTGACATGACACAACATAAATGTTCGCAATTAAACAAAAAAGACAAAGAACTGTTTTATCTTGATATTTGGTGTGCTTCTAATTCAAACAAATGTAAATGGACCTGAGCCCAAAGCACAAACTGATAAGCAGGGAGGGTGAGCCATTTTGACCTGGTGACTGAGTGGTACAATGTGACCAAAAAAGAAGAGAAACTTAGGTTTAAGCCACAATTGATTTTGAATGAGAAATGGAATCAAAGTCTGCAATGGATGCCTCCTTTTTCTGAAATTACAAATTGCCTCCATTGCCTTTCATTACATTCTCAGGTGTCAGTCAGCATTCAAAGGACTATACTGTTTATGTGTGTCACATTAATGGGGAAATGTACAAACAGATAGAAAGACTATACCTTACATGGACTAGGTGACTTCTGTCAATAAAGACTAAATGATGAGTCAAGTGATGAACGGGAGGGGATTAGGTAAACTTGGTCATTTTAAATGTTCATGTGATCGTTGCAGACTAGTCCTTCCACATGTTGCAGGGAGTGTACTTCATTGGCCTTTTGTTAACTGCACTCATTATCTCTTGGTTCTTCGGAGGCCTCTCAGTTTACCTTGACTAGGTTAAGCAACATTTACATTGTTCAACAGGACTGCCCCTTTTTGGAAGAAATAAAACCTGCAAGCCATGTCAAGAATCTATGGCTGAAGGGCCAGTGGCTATCCACTTCTATGGGAAAAATAACTAAAAGAGGCCTACCCTTGTGGACTAGAAATAGGGTACTTGCTTGTTTATTTTATTTATTTATTTTTAACAATTTTTAAAGTGCGCAAATACCCGTAGCTGTCTTGGCGCTATGTACTGAAAGGATAAGCCGAAAGATGGAGAAAGCCTATTGCTTGAAGAGCTACGTTTTTATTTGTTTTCTGAATGATAGCAGTGTAGGACTAGCTTTAGTCTGCAGTGGGAGAGAGTTCCACAGTTTAGATGTAGTCACTATGAAGCTTCTGTCACCCCAGTTGACCTTCCAAGTTCTGGGGACCAGTAGCGGTCGGAGGTGGGAGTAGCTGCCGGGCGGTGACGTGGGGAGGGGGCAGTAATCTATGGATTACGGAGGATTACAGGTAAGTAAACATATAAATGAATAAAATGAAGGTTGTTGCGCGCACTGCATCGGGGATATCACTGTTTTCCCCCAGTTAATAGTCAGCCCTGAGAAAAGACCAAAGCGGATATTTTCCCAGAGAAGTTGAGCTAGATATTGTTGAGGTTCCCGCACGAACAAAACCATATCTTCGGCGTCCAGCGAGATGCCGACAGGGCAATGTAGAAAGTTTAGAGCCGTTTCTCTATGTCTTTGTCAGATTATACAAGCCAGGGGCTCCAGCATCAGAGCAAATAGCAGCGGCAATAGTGGACACCCCTGCCGTGTGCCTTGCCTAATGTTAAAGTGTGGCCACATATGTGCACTCTTGCCGATGGAGCAGTGCAAAGTAGCCTTATCCAGTTCACAAAGACCACTCGGAACCCCATAATCTGCAATATTTTATAGCTCCACTCAATGGAATCAAATGCTTTTTCAGCATCCAATAGGACCGCTGCTGCATGTAGTGTAGGCAACATAGAGAATATGTTGTGCAAAATATGAGATGTAGAACATTCCGGGATGAAGCCAGACTGATGTGGTAACACCAGACTTGTCATCAGGGGCTGAAGTCGTGTAGCAAGTATTTTAGCTAGTATTTTTGTGCCTAAGCTTATTAACGAAAGGGGGCGAAAGGGGGCGAAAGGATTCGCACTCAGTAGGTGATTTATCCTTTTGAAGGTGAGCTATGAGCATCGCCTTACAAAGCGATGGTGGCAGGCTTCCAGACTCATTTGCATCGCCATATACCTCTAAAGGGTAGGGAGTCAGTAAATCTGCATATTCCTTATAAAATTCAGCCGTGGGACCATCTGGACCTCGAGCTTTTTTATTTGGTAAAGCGCGGATAGCAGTCTGTATATCAGATACTTCTATCAGCTGGCTGAGGTATTCGCGATGGCCATAAGAGAGTCAGGCTATGTCTGATAGATAGTCTGCCAACTCCCCTGGCCCTCTGGTGCCCCTGGAAGGGTATATATCTGCAGAGCATATCCGGAATTGTTCTGCAATAGCCTGTGGCATGTAATGTTCCTCTCCGTGTGCATCTACCATTTTTGCAATGTGTTGATGATCTGTGTGGTATCTAACCTTTTCGGCAAGGTTACATCCTGGTCTCCCCCCTCGCCGTAGGCTCGTGCAGTGTGGAGCTTAGTGGTATATTTCATTTCTATTTCGGCTGATTCATTAGATTGCAATACAAGTTCATGGATTTGTGCTAGAGTATCATCATTGGGAGTTGTGGCATTTCCCGCTCTAATCTTGCAAATTCCTGTTCAGTCTTTGCAAGATGTCCCCTCAGGGCTTTTAATATGCCTGCTGTAGTGCTTATGCACACCCCCTAATAGTAACCTTAAAGGCTTCCCACAACATTGCAGCACTGTCCACTGTGCCCATGTTTGTGTTGAAGTATTGCACAATTTCATTCCTGACTGTATCTGCATACACAGGGTCTAGCTATGCCTCCGACCTAAATCGCCATGTAAACGGGCAGTGAGTGTTAGTGGGGATGGATATAACAAGATGGACTGGGTTGTGTTCTGATAGGGTGCAGGTTAAGAAGTCTATCAGTGTGACCCACGTATTTGCCCCTTCGCTTAGTAGCCAGGAATCTAATGTGGACCAGCTGCCATACACTGATGTAATAAGCGTACCCTCCCGTGTCTCAATGTGGCACAGTCGCCATGCTTCCACCAACCCTAACTCAAACATCGCCTCGTTTATGCTGTTTGTACAGCATCGAGGAGGCAAGGATGCAATTCGTAATAGATCTCAGAAGCATAAGGGGTGTCTCTGTCATAACAAACATAAGAAATGCAATCAAAAGCATAATAGGGCCAACAGTCCCGGCTGGGTAGGTCGGCGCCACAAGGTTTCTGTCAACTATCCACAACCAGCATCACATCTCCCCCAGTCAGGGTGGCCCACAGATAAATCACAAAATATATACAACAGAAAATCTTGTCTTTCTTCGTCTGAGTCATCTCGTAGGCTGTGAAGTCGGGAAAGAAAGCCAGAGTGTTGCCCTGATAGGTGACAGTGCCCTTCTGTCAGGTGATGGGAAGCACAGAGTCCTGATCCCTAAAGTTAGGTAGTCTCGCAATAACCAGCGGGGGAGCTCCAGACGGTGGTCGATTCAACAGAGATCGGTGGGCCATTTCCACAATTAAAAGTTGCGATAGGTTTTCGGTGCCACAGATGTCTCGTAGCATATTATCTACATATGTCTCCAGGCGGCCCACATTGGTTGACTCAGGAAGGCCCGTGATGTTAGGTTGTGGGTGTTGCGCCTCGAACGGGCTTCAAGATCCTCGTTCTTGGCCTGATTCACTAAGAGAACTTTGTCCATGTTCGATATTTTAGACGACATCTGCTGTACACTGTTCTCTTTGGTTAATATGCGTTGTTGCGCTTCGCCGATTCTGATAGCTTGATTGTCTAGTTTGGTGGCCATAAGCTGCATGCGAGTGTTGAGGGCTTTTTATTATCCCATCAATTGATTGAAGACTGTTTCATGGCGGATGCAGGCTCCGTGGGTGCTTCTAATTCTGAGTCAGACGTAGCTCCCTGGCCTGACCTGCTAGGTTTTTTTTTGTTCAAATGTGAGTCGGGAATTCGCTTTATCTGGTTTCCCCATGGTGGATATGGTAGGATTAGTGCCAGTACTCCATGCCAGACACCACGGGTGAGTCCCACTTTGATTAGTCCCACATCAAGGTAGTCTGTACAGCCCCCTTTTGTCACTGAGATGATGAAATGCCCGAGACCAGGGGGGGCCAGGTCCAGCGCTCAGCAATGACTCCTTCAGCTAGTGGAATCCAGGCTGAGATGCAGGCGGTAACCTCACTGCGTTATTGACTGATGGAGAGTCGTTTATTCCTTGCACACCACATTGGCGAGAAGTCCAGCTCCCCTGCGGCCTGCAGTTCGCACAAATCGCTCTCTCAAAGCAGGCACCTATCAGGGGTATAATGTTCCTCAATTCAGTCACATGTTCTTGACAGGGTCACACAGCAGGCCTTAAAGAAGGAGGGCGATATTGCAGCTGCCTGCAATGTACGGATTGTCTTGGTATGGCCCCAAGCAACACGGGGCAGCCAATGGGCCACTTATCCGTCAGCAATGTATACTCCCAGAGGAAGGGCGGAGCCTGCAACAGTCGCCAGCAAATCCTGCTATGGAGGTAGTCACCACGGGCACCCGCGTTGCTCACCTTGTCAGGCCAGCTCACAGCCTCTGATGCACGCACCAACTCCCCAGGCGCTTGCTCACGACCCAGGGGTGTGGCAGAGTCTCGGCTCTGCCCGCAGCTGCGCCCGCACCGCTCCGGACCCAGGGGCCACCTGTGATGTCACTCACCATGCGGCAGAGCACAACACCTGCCGCAATACAAAACATCTTCAATGTGACCGCCACAGTGGCAATCGCATTATAATTAGCCCTGTGGGACCGCCGCCTTTTTGGCAGGCGATTCCAATTCCTGATACGATGGTGGATGGACTGAAGCCCGTCTGCCATCATAATCAGCTCCTAGGTCCTTAGATTTTCATCTACTTCTGTGGCGGAGATTGCTCATGAGTGGGTCAGGTATATATCTAGGGATACTCAGCTGTTATTTGGCAAGGGGCGTGATGCTCTTCCTTCTGGTGTTACCCAGAGAATTGCTTCTTTATAAAGCTTGGAAAGAGATAACAGTGTTTTGCCGACAGTGCTTGCAAGCATATGATACATACTTGATTGATATATCTGCATGATTTTGTTTGTTTATATATGTGTTTATTGAATAGGTTGTTTAAGGTCCCATGCTACGTTTTGGCACGTGAATTGGCAGACTGGATCTGAGTCAGTGAGCTAATGCTTCCACTATGGAAATTTACGTTTGACCGTTATGTTACAAGTTCAAATCTCAGCTAGTCCACTAAGCCTACCGTCTTGCCTAGTTTGATAAAAACGAGTGCCATTGAGTTGCTTAACCATAAACATTTATCTGCCAGTAGTACAGAGAGGCCCCTCTGATTTGAAGTGGGTTTAAGAAAATATACGTTATAGAATGTTTGAAACAAACGCTAGAACTTAATGCATCTTTCAATAATGATAGTATAAGAAAAAAAAAGATATTGCTGCCAAGAATTACCCTGCACCAACTGTATGAATATAGGTTATCTCAATCGATAACATCTTTGTCATGGTTATTTCAGTTTATTTTATGTGCTTTACAAGTGCATTTTATGAGTAGATATGTCAAGGCTGTCATTTTTTAACACAAGCTACAGTTTATTACCGATAAAAGAAAGCTGATTATCTTTCATGTAATAAACGATAGAATCCTTTAGTCACTTTTTGTATACAGTAACAGTTTAAATGCATTTCAAATATATTTAAGGTTTGGTTAAAAATATTGCATGTTTATAGGCAGCAAGGCATTTTTTTATTAAAAAAAAAAATCATCTAGCCTTTGCACCGGTCCCATTCAAAATGGCAGTCCCATAAATCAAATGAATTTATTTCTGCTGCACTTAACCTGAGGAAAACTGAGCACAAGAAGGAATCTGCCGCTGCCTGTCAGCGCTGCATACTTTGGTAACCAGCTCTATCCTCCGGGCGTTGTCTGGGCGAGAATGTGAGCCTTCGAATTCGCTCGCCTACAGTTGGTTCTGAATTTGTCACGCCCCAGGCATCTCTTGTCTGCTTTCTACATCCATTAACATATCTCTGACGGTTTTCCAGACTTCACAAACATTCCATAATGTGATGGATTTTCCATCTGCCTCGTACATTTATACTAGGAGAAACATCTGTGCATTGTGATCAAAACGGTAATGACCCCTTCTTTAAGTTCAAGTCTCGTATAGTTCATTACACAAAGTCTCTGACTCCATGAGGAAGCAAAGGCATAATAATAAGAATAAGAAATCGTTATATCCAAGCGTTTCATGCCGCACTTCTGCCATTTCTAAGCACTATATATATAACAGATGTTACTTTTGCCAAATCTAACCTCTTGAAGGCTATGGTTTCCCTCGCTGGGGTAGCTGGCACTTAAAGTTTTAAAACAGTTTGTCACAAAGGGAATCCATGCCAAATATGTGTCATTTTTTCTCCCAAATTAAGGAAGTTATGTAGATACCAGGGTTTGTAGATTCCCCTGCATGGAATTGAAAATGTAGCAAATATACAGCTACTTTTTTGGGAAAAGGGAAAAAAGTGCTGTGGAAGAAAACATTTGTTTCTAATATAAATGGCATCAAAGAAAGGTTTGCTCTGTTAGGAGCACCATATCCCCAGGTTTACGGAACACGCAGAGTTGTGTCGAAAAATATTTCTGACCAGTAATTTTGTATATTTCTAAGAGGAAGTCAATTTGCCTATTTTTTGTGGTTTCTGCCTACTTGCAGGTAGTAATGGAAACAGTTCTGAAATCCTTATTCGTTCCTGAAAAGCTATACTAAAATGTTGACAACACTCTGAAATAAGCAAGAAGTCAATTGTATAAATCCTTCAAGGTTTTACGAAACAAATACACTGTTCAAATAAAATATACTGAAAATGAGTGGGGAAAGACAGCCTTTTGTGATTATCTTTTCATCTGTACTTTCTTGTCACAATAGGCAATTTACAAAAGCAATTTACTGTTACACCCTACAGACTTTTCTGATCATGGGGATTTATAGGGTTTGTGGTTCTCTAAAGACACATGCAACCCAGAGCCAACAACTGAGCTGCACCTTTCAATGATTTTTCATTGTGTACTGAATGGCGGTTGATGGTGAAGCCTCGGCCGTCCTCTGCTCCTGAGACGCACCACCTGGTCTCTCCGCCGGAATGAACCCCACATGGGCCCCCCCAGGCCGGCATGACAACCGCCAAAGGTCCAAGGGAGAGGGCAGAGGGCCGAGCAAAAGGGACCAGAGCTGGAGCCCAAAGTGGACCATGGCCAGCAGTGGCAGCAGCGGCAAGAACTAATGAGTGGAGCCACGCTTGTGGCGGTCAGAGTGAGAGTGGGAGCTCAGCGCGGACCTCCAACCCGGCAGAGGATCACTCTGTGGAACACTCTGAGTGCTCTGAGTATGGGTAAGAAGCCACCACTGTTTCGCACACACACCTTGGCAGGTGATCACTTGTGTACTGACTAGACCCCAATTCATAACTTCAAAACAATTTGGGTAGCTGTGGAACTTGGACCCTAACTCATACGCCCCCAAGGAAAACCTACCATACTCAGACTTATCAGAAAACTTTACACTCTTGGGCCTGCATGCTGGTGTAAAGTGTGGTTCTCTCAAGGGTTTGCTCCCTAGTAGCCCAAACAAATATATAACTTTGGACTATGGCTAATAATGTACATTTTCCTCACATTTATGCAAGGGGGATTTCCAGAATCTGTGGATATCCACACATTTCCAAAATGCCAGCATTCCCACGCATCTGCAAATAAAAACAGTACCCTGTTTGTGTGGATGGGACTAGCACCAGTGACAAAAAAAGCCAAAAATGCCCCCATGTCAGTAAGGATTTTGGGCAACCCCCAAACAACTCTGATGGGCAGAAATGCTGGAATGTTGCCTTTTGGGCTGGGGTATGAATACTATGCAAGGCGTCTGCTCCCACTACTTTATTTTTTTTTGTTTTGACTATTTCTCTGGTGTGTAATGGGTTTCTGCCCTCAGGGGGTGCTGGTTGGGGACAAACTTCCAATCTGCCCCCAAGGGGCAGAAATACTGTAATGCCCTCTTTTGAGATGGGGACATGCCCCTGTGCTTGATGGGCTGCCCCACCCTATTGTTTTTATCTAATTGTCACTGGTGTCAAGCGGTAATCCTGCCCCCTCCTCAAAATGAAGATTGGGGACAAAACTCCAGTCTTCCCTGGGGGGGGGGACAGACATGTTAATAACATTCCCTTTTGTGGTGGTGGTATGACCCAATGCGTTGTGGCCTCCCCGCCCTTTTGTTTTGTGTTTTGACTATCTTTCCTGTTCCCTAGTTGGATCACTCTCACTTGTGGGGGGTGGGGGGGAGGTCAGAAAGACTGTTATGTAGTTTTGGAGTGGGGCATGACCAAGTGCATGGTGGGCCAGCCACTCCCTTTAGATTTATATTTTTTTTGGGTCAAATTATCTGTACTGTCTAGTAAGCTTTCTGTTACCCAGAGCAGCCAAAAAACGGTAATTTCTGTTTTTTTGGGCTAGGGTGTATATACTATTGGAAAGACCCGTAGATCCAAATGGACAGAGGTGCAAAATGGTTCATAGTAACAAGGCCCATATAGGTATCAATATGATAAGTAATTAGTATTTTTTTTTACAATACTGAACATTCTATTTTTCTATGCAGCCTATTGCAAAGAAAGGATTTTACTAAAATAATATAGTATATGTTTGAAATATACAATATCAAAATAAAGTTTGAGACAGCATAAAGAAGACATGAATAAAAAAATGCAATTAATGCTCAGTGCATCAAATGAACACACTCGGCCTGATTCACAAAGGTAAACTTCCACTTTTGTGTAAGTTTATGATTATTTGCTTTTCACACAGGTACTTTGTAGGACCTGGCCCTTTTTGGCAGGTTCTCCCCAAAACTTTTTGCTTCCTCCTAGCCTATTTATGTAACCTGGTATTGGTGATTTTAGGTCTCTGCACACTATTTCACTGTAGTTCAGTGTAAAGCGCATGAGCTCTCTGTGAGTGTGGTGAGAGTGCCCTGCCCTCCCATAGGAATATATGGGGAATATGTGTGACCATGGTAGTTCCTGATGTGTGGGGAGTGCAGGGTCGAGTTTGGTATGTGCGAACTCGTCAGATTGAATGCTGCACAATGATGTATGCGGCATGAATGTGTCTAGTGTGGAAGAGCCACTTCTAGACATGGGTGTGCGTGTGTAGTGAGTGTGCTGACACATGATTGGCTGGAGCTGGCTGGTGAGCCTGACTCCAAGAGTCTGGGTGGGTCTGCCCCGGTGGTGAATGGAGTGATTAGCATGCTGATGTGAAGGAGGGGTACACCTGGGACCTGAATAGGGCTGGGTTTTCCCTCCACAATGCTGGCTCTACCCCCTGTGGTGCATCTGATGTCCCTAGCCTGGCCAGTGAAAGGAGTTCCCCATAACCAGTTGTAGCTGGTTCTCACATTGCCTGCACCCTGCTAGACAAAGGAATTCACTGTATAAAAAGAGGCTGTGTCCCCTTACAAAATGTTCTTGTTTCTGACTTGAATCCTGCCAGGGGTATGTTGCTGCTTGGGCCCAGGGGAAGGCTTGCCTCCCTGGGCCCTGCCCAGCCCCTGGATATCTGATGGATTTTTTGTGGACCCTTCTTCCTGACCCTGGAATCCTTGACCTGTGATGTCCTGCTTGGGCTGGGACCCTCCTTGCTGATGGGGTCATTTCTGAGGGCTCAAATACAAAAATTTTTAGGGAGGGTCAAAGGGGAATGTTTTACGACCTGTCTGCTCAATCCCCTATTTATAAGACACATCACACAACAGAACAGAACAGGTCTGGAAATAGTGCATTGCTGTGCCAGACTGTGATGCAGTGGGCTGAGTGCATGAAAAGTATTGCTGAAAAAAAGGGGGAATGCGATTCAAAACACAGTATTGTTGAGAAACACACGCTAGAATAATTCCCATCAGACCACCTATTATGGTGGAGATTGCGTCATGTGGGAATTACTGATCATACAAGAACGCAACCGACCTTGTAGTGCCGGTGCGGAAAAGGACGTCAGTAATCTAGCTCTGGTGTTGATCCTAGGCTAGTGTAAATAAAGTGCAGTGCTCAAATGATAGTGAAAGTTAAAATTGACTAAATAGACTCTCGAGACATTAAGGCAGAAATCTATGTGTCAAAGTTAAAACCACGCCGGGTAGTAAGACTACCCTGTTGTGCTGTGCAGAATGGTCAACATGTTTCAGCCATAGGGGTATTTACCCCGGCTTTCTTCAGGACCTTTGGACTTGAAATAGCTACTGCAAATACACATAGTAAATTAAGTGAAAAAATGCTATATGTGAAAAAGTAATCATTTCATGTACTGGACAAAGTTACATATCTACCAGGAACCTTGAACGCTTGGTTATGTCCACTGGAGGGAGAGAAACAAATCTTCTTCCTAATGTAAAGACAAAGGGTCTTGTTATTTACAGCAACACTAACATCCACACACACAGCTGCCTGAATACACAAGAAATCGTACAGAAATCACACCTGCATGAATAATTTACATTCTGCATATCAAAAAAGCATATTAGCTAAATCACAAGGAGGCATTTCCTCCAAGTGATACTCACCCAGCTTTGTGTGGGTGAAGACCTCACCTCACCCGGCGACCCCTCGGGAGTATGAGGCCCCGCTCTGTAGTGTAGAGAAAAGGGCACACTCAGCACAAAACTGTAAGGTACCCAACCTGATTAATCTACACATAAACCCAACAAACGTGTGTCAGAACCCCACTAGTCCAACCACCAAGCCATTCTCCCTAGGGACTGTCATAGGCTGTTTTAGGGAGTCCCTCACACTGTGACATATATTCATGTCCTGAGATGCACTATAGACATATAAATGTGCCTCTGCAGATAAGCTCTTTAGGTTATTACCAGGAAAAAGACCTTTTTTATATTCAAAATCACAGCATACTGGGGGGAGGGTGCTCGAAGGTAGTGCACTGGGACACCCAGACATATGTTCCTTGAATATATAAGGACTTGTAACCCCAGAGTCCCAATCTAGAAGGGTTAATGGTAGAGAAGCCTTATCAAGGCTTATGTTAACAAAAGTGGGTCACAATCTTCCCCTCACCAGGAACTAAATGGTCCCATTATGGAGATCACGTTTTTGTTAATCATCTCATTTTAGCAGGGGTAGACTGAACTATCCCCTCAATGGAAACTAACTAATGTGCATGAAAACGTACAAAAACGAGTGTAGAGAAGCCTGAAGTGGCTCACCTGTACCTTCGAGCACCCTCCCCCCAGTATGCTGTGATTTTGAATATAAAAAAGGTCTTTTTCCTGGTAATAACCTAAAGAGCTTATCTGCAGAGGCACATTTATATGTCTATAGTGCATCTCAGGACATGAATATTTGTCACAGTGTGAGGGACTCCCTAAAACAGCCTATGACAGTCCCTAGGGAGAATGGCTTGGTGGTTGGACTAGTGGGGTTCTGACACACGTTTGTTGGGTTTATGTGTAGATTAATCAGGTTTGGTACCTTACAGTTTTGTGCTGAGTGTGCCCTTTTCTCTACACTACAGAGCGGGGCCTCATACTCCCGAGCGGTCGCCGGGTGAGGTGAGGTCTTCACCCACACAAAGCTGGGTGAGTATCACTAGGAGGAAATGCCTCCTTGTGATTTAGCTAATATGCTTTTTTGATATGCAGAATGTAAATTATTCATGCAGGTGTGATTTCTGTACGATTTCTTGTGTATTCAGGCAGCTGTGTGTGTGGATGTTAGTGTTGCTGTAAATAACAAGACCCTTTGTCTTTACATTAGGAAGAAGATTTGTTTCTCTCCCTCCAGTGGACATAACCAAGCGTTCAAGGTTCCTGGTAGATATGTAACTTTGTCCAGTACATGAATTGATTACTTTTTCACATATAGCATTTTTTCACTTAATTTACTATGTGTATTTGCAGTAGCTATTTCAAGTCCAAAGGTCCTGAAGAAAGCCGGGGTAAATACCCCTATGGCTGAAACATGTTGACCATTCTGCACAGCACAACAGGGTAGTCTTACTACCCGGCGTGGTTTTAACTTTGACACATAGATTTCTGCCTTAATGTCTCGAGAGTCTATGTAGTCAATTTTAACTTTCACTATCATTTGAGCACTGCACTTTATTTACACTAGCCTATGATCAACACCAGAGCTAGATTACTGACGTCCTTTTCCGCACCGGCACTACAAGGTCGGTTGCGTTCTTGTATGATCAGTAATTCCCACATGACGCAATCTCCACCATAATAGGTGGTCTGATGGGAATTATTTTAGCGTGTGTTTCTCAACAATACTGTGTTTTGAATCGCATTCCCCCTTTTTTTCAGCAATACTTTTCATGCACTCAGCCCACTGCATCACAGTCTGGTACAGCAATGCACTATTTCCAGACCTGTTCTGTTCTGTTGTGTGACGTGTCATTTCTGAGGGGCCTGGCGCTGTCTGAGCCCCCAGCGCCTTGAGAGCGCTTTATCTTTTTATCTTGGGCAGAGCGCTAGATTCTACTCGGTCCCCAGGAGAGGGGAGACCGTGGGCTGCGCATCGCGGTGGCTGCAGCCCTTGTAGAGGGAATCCCGACGTGAGGGGTTCCCCCTGATGCCGTAATTGCTAGAGCCCACCTCGCTGCTTTATGGCCGCTATTTTTTATATTTTTAAATAGAGGGTGCCACCCCTTTTGATAGGCGCCTTAATGGGTGCCCACCCTGTTTCTACTTTTATTTTGTGCACCGAGGGTGCCCACCCCTCGGTGCAGCCCCGCAAAGAGAGCGCCGCTGCAGACGCGGCAAAACCGGAAGTCCGGCCTGCGCCCGCCTGACTGTGGGCGGGGCCGGGATGGACTCATTTCCGCTTCCCCCTGCCTGGGGGAAGCTGTGCCGTGGTTGCCGGTCTCCCGTAGGGAGAGGGAGACTGGAGAAGTTGCCGCCAGTTCCCTGCGAGGCTCTCGTGATCGGGAGAGCCCCGCCCGCCGCCTGTAAAGGAGACCCGGTCCCTGGGAGCAGGACCGGGTAAAGAGAGAAGCAGGCCGAGCGATGGCTGCCCGGGGCTCCCGTGAGCTGTGGAGAGCCTCAGGGCCGCCAAGAGACATCCGCCGCCCCCCCAGCCGGTGAGTGTCAGAGAGGGCTGGGTGGGGGCTCCATGTGGCTGGAGGTTTCTCGAGGGGCCCCACTTGGCAGCGGGCCGCTCCAACAGGCTCAGGGGGCATTATGAATTCCGAGTCCCCAGAGAGGGAACTCCAACGTCAGGGCAGTTTGTTTTAGAGCCTGCCAAGGCTCCCACGACCCCAGGGGCATTTATTTTGATCACAAGTCCCCAGAGGGGGACTCCAATGTTTGGAGGCATGTGTTATGTCAGAGCCTGTGTGACTCCAACCTGCGCAGAGTTTCAGAGCCTGTGGGGCTCCAACAGATGGTGCAGGTTTTGACCTAGGGCCAGTGAGGGCCTTTTTGCAGTTTGGATGATTCTCAGCGCCCAGCAATTAGTGGGCAGCTGCACAGTTTAGGCGCAATTGAGAGAGAGTCCCTGAGAGGGACAGAAGTGGCACAGAGGTGCCAGGCCATCCACAGCTGTGCAGCACTTAGTGCCAGCTGCAGCGTTTAGGCCCTTGTGTTTGTCCTCAGCTGCCCAGCAAGTAGTGGGCAGCTGCAACGTTTAGGTTTGCACCGGTGGCGCACCCCTGAGTGGCCCTGCTGTGGCAGCGCGGCCTGACATTCTGGACACAGGGCATTTGAGCCCCTTTCTTGAGATGACCAGTTGGCCAGGGGCCTGTTGTGTGATTATTGCGTAATGTGATTTTACTATGTTTAGGATTGTAATTGCCTAAGGTGATGTTTGCTCAATGTGATTATGAGGTTATTTTACCTATGTAGGTTTATGCTAGTGAGATGATTTCACTCTGTGTGTTACGCCCATAAATATGATTTATTCTTAGGAGGCAGAGTCTAATGTGTTTAGACTAGTGAGGAGATTGCCTACTGTATTTTTACCGGTTAGGCCCAAATGTGAGTTATGCGTAATAATCGCAAAGCGGTTAAATGGGCCTATGTATTGGAAAAAGAGGATTTATTGGCCAATATATATAGTACCTTTGCAGATACCTTAAGCTCTTATTGTCCGTATAGCTGTGATCCCAAAGATTTCATAGATTTGCATAAATCCCTCTTCAGCAAATTATTAGTATTACTCACAAAAATCCCAAAAAAAGGTGCAGGCTCGACCAACGTAAAAGCTAAGGGTAAACCTTGGTATAACAGGGAATGCCGACTTGCTAAAACTGCACTGATTAATGCTGTTAAAAGGGATGGTCCATCACAAATCAGAGATAAAAGGAAGGACTATAATAAAATCATAGCAAGAGCTAAATCCTCTTGGGATGAGGAATTATGGCTCAGTATGCTAATAGCCGCTAAAAACAAGGACCAGAGACAATTTTGGGAAATAGCAGCTAAGGGAAATAATTGTGAGAAAGGTTCCAGGGAGGTATACTTGGACGAGGCCACTTGGGTTAAACATTTCACATCATTATATGAAGCTAAAACTCCTACTGATGTGGTTACAACAAATGAACCCACTGTCGCTATTCCAGCTAATACCCCTCTGGTAGTGTTTAACATACATGAAACAGAGATAGCAATTTCAATGGTAAAGAAAGGGAAGGCGCCTGGACTAGACAAAATTCCGGGAGATCTCTATCTGTGCAATGTCGAGGTTTGGGCACCCTATCTGAACCATTTATTTAATATAGTTGCAGCTAGTGATCATATTCCGGACACATGGAATGGCGCAGAAATTATTACCATTTTTAAAAAAGGGGATCGTGGCGATCCAGCCAATTATCGCCCCATTAGTCTTTTAGACATAACGCAGAAGATCTATGCTAGACATATTTTAAACCGAATAAATTCATGGCTGGAGGATGAGTCAGTTTTATCTAAATATCAGGCGGGATTTAGGAAAAAAACAAGTACCATAGACCAGGTTTTTAGGCTATGCTGCTTGTATTGGAAATATGTCATCATTCGCAAGGGTCACTTGTATGTGACCTTTGTAGACCTGCGAGCAGCATTTGATCTAATTCCCCGTGATCTACTCTGGGAGAATCTGAATAGGCAAGGGTTGCCAAGCGAATTGTTAAAACTTGTAATGGCCTTGCACCAGGAGAATTATGCTAAAGTAAGGTGGGGCCCAAATGGGGAACTTACAAACCCAATCCCCATAAAACGGGGAGTACGCCAGGGATGCGTACTGGCTCCCACCCTTTTCTCCCTATACGTAAATGACATTGCAGCCTATATGGAAAATTGTGAGAATGATTCGCCTAGACTAGGAGGGGAACGTGTTGCGTCCCTCCTTTTCGCGGATGATACCATTTTAATTTCACAAACGCCACGCAGCCTTCAGACCCTCCTGGACAGGTTCCAACAGTATTGTATCACGAAAGGACTAGAAATCAATATAAAAAAAACAAAATACATGGCACTAAACCCGCAAAAAACTTTTAAAAGGAATTTAATATTAAACGGACAAAAATTAGACTATGAGCACAGTTTTACATATTTGGGAGTCCTGATGTATTCTTCAATGGGATGGGGCCCACAACTAGAGAAATCAAAACTGGTGTTTAAACAAAACAGTGTTCCCATATTGCAGAGACACAACAAAAGTGTCAATAAGGTGGTCACCCCAGCAGTAGAGCTTTTTAGATATAAGGTTCAATCAGCCTCACTGTATGAGGTGGAAATTTGGGGGCCAGTATGTAAGAAAACTTTTGAAGCACTTGAAAATAAGTTTATTAGGGGTCTTCTAAAAGTTCCTACTAATACCCCACTGATCCCCTTATTTCTTGACCTAAATCTAAAAAAAACAGACCATCACGCAATATTAAGACCAGTATTGTTGTGGGTCAGGTTATGGACAACTATTGAACTATCAGATTACAAAAATGGCTTGAAAGAGGTCCTTGAACTTGATAGTGACAGGAAAATCTTCTGGTTTAAACATGTAAAAACCTGGCTAGCTAAGCTCGGAATAATGCACTTCTGGAACGAGCCAGGATCTCTAAATTTAGCCTCTAAGAAAATAGTCAAATTGTCCTTTTGGTCATATGTAAGTAACGATTCTGTGTACATAAGAACACATGGTCCTCTCACAGAAAAATTCCTTTTGGTAAAAAATGAGGCATCCTTTGAACAATTCTTAGATGAAATCGAGCCGCCCTTGGCCAAAACTCTGTATCTAAAATTCAGATATGGAACATTGAGATCCAAAGTAACAGAGAAAAGCTGGGGAAGACAGATAATGACTGTTGCAGTTTATGTATTAACAACCAAAGGGAGGATATCTATCATATATTATTTTTCTGCCATAGCTACGTTAAGGCAAGGAAAAGGTGGATAGTCCCTTTGTGTCCCAACATTGGTTCCACTTCACATAGGGAAGCTGGTAGGATCTTAAGTACGGACACCAGCCAAGTACTTGTGTTCGGAACTAGTAGATTTTTACTGTCCGTTTACTATACTAGAAGGAAATTAAATCTTCCATTTTAAATAAGGGAAACTGCTATCCTGATATTTTGTAAATCATGTATTATGCCTAGCTATTTGTGTCTTCTCAAATTCCCGGTTGTTATAATCAATTTAATGTTTTTTTTTTAATGTCATTTTTAAACATTTTAACATATTTATTCATTCTGCGCCAAATATCTAATTGTAAATTTATGTGTCCTAACATGACCAAATGTTGCTCCTTTAATTGGGTGCTCAAACATAATGAATTGTACGCTTCATATGTGATGATTTTATTATGTTTTACATATTTTACTGTATCTTTTATGTTGCAAGTCAACGAAATAAAGATTAAAACTGAAACTGAAAACTGAGTTATGCGTAATGTGCTATGCCATTATGCCTGTGACACCTCTGAATGTGTTTTATGCATTATGTGTCTTGCCTACACCTCTGAATGTGTTTTATGCATTATGTGTCTTACCTACACATCTGAATGTTTCTATGCATCATGTGTAATGCTTCTGACCTATACCCCTAAATTTATTTTATTCTTAGGTGGTTGTGTTTTGCCTAGTATAGTTTATAACAGAGAGGTTATGTGCCCATGCGTGATCTAGGCCTATGGTTATTAGTATTGCGTAGTGTGTACCTACCTGTTACCAGTGGTTACTGGTTGTGATCTATAATTGTTATTTGGTGTTACAGTTATTCTAAGTGCTAGTTCTACTAAGTGCTGATTCTGACAGAGGCCCACGTGGCCCTGTCCTGGTGTAAATAATCCCTTGTGAATATTGCCCGTGCCAGTTGGCAAAATGAAGGATGACTGAACACAAAGGTCAAACAACTGTTGTTTCAAATGATAAGATACTGTTCTTTTGTGGCAAACAAGAATTCATTATGCATGTTTTCAAATCAAACAAGGTTGTGGTGTTGAAGGAATTCTTGGAACACACCCCAAGAAATTCAAGTGGTGTTGTGAGTAGTAAACAAGGAAAACCACCTTAAGGGTTAACAGGTGTAAAGCAGATACCCAGAGTAGGGTGGGATGATTATGGCGTTGTGAAGGTCATCAGATGGCCAGTACAAAGTCAAGTAACAGAGCCGAATAACTAACAGAAATTAAAGCAGACCACATGATAACCATCATGCAGGGGCAGTTAGGGCCCAGTCAGTCAAAGAGCAGATAGAAGATCCACAGAAATCCAGTGCCGCAGTATACCAATAGACGTGACTTATCATAATGAAACCAACATGAACTCTGTACATGAACTGTTGCTGTAAAATGTTTTTGGGTGGAAAAATCCCAACCCTTCTTTTTGAATTTTATTTTCAAACATCTGTTTATTGAAAAAAAAATTCAGCTTCATACAATCAAGCACTCAGCCTCACAGTTTATCCCGTGCATGTCCCCCCCAGCTAACATATACATGGTCTCTGAAGGTGCTGGACATACGGTATACAATTGCTATTTGAAAGGCTTGGGGACACCAAAATTACATTTGCATAACTTTCAGAATAACATCCCCCTTACCTCCACCTGTGGTGAAGAAGTTGTTCCCTACAGAACCCTTACGCGAGGAGTGATGTCCTTTCATGTGCCCCCTAAGAAAAAAGGCCCTTTTGTCTACATTTGCTGGGAGTACAACGGGGATTCCCCTTTAGGTGCCCTAAAACTGAAATAGGTGCAGACCTTTCAGAGTGGAAGAGCAGACAGCCAGCGGGAGGCCCTTCGTGAGATATGTCGCCATCAACATTTTTATAGTCATCCCTGAAGATGTCTGCCATCAGTTCCATCGTACTAATTCTCCACAGTCGAATGTGCCATTGTGCCAGCACAGGCGCCTCCTTCTTTTTCCAATTTGCCACAATGGCCTTTTTGGTGCCCCTATACCTGCCCACATGATTGGCTTGTCTGCCCTGGCTTGGTGTTCTAGGGTGTCATGTCTCAGTCCTAAGAGGGTCGCCTCTATCATGTTTTGTAAGGGATAACCCAGAAGCCCTTTAATCTGTGCCAGGATCTCCTCCCAGAATGGTTTAAGGGCAGTCCCACCAGATGTGGCGGAAGTCCCCCAGTAGGCCAAATCCCCTCCAGCAAAGGTCTGAGGTGTGGGGAAAGATATTTTTGAGTTTGGTAGAGTATAGGGAGCAATCAAATAGTGTTTTATAGTGAGCTTCCTGTAAGTCTAGTGAGTGGTTATGCTTAGCGATGTCTGCCCATAAGTGTTTCCATTCCCCTTCTGTCACTACTCTTCCCAGTATCTGCTCCCAAAGTGAGTGTACTGTGGTCTCAGTGTAATCTTTGTGGAGACCAGAAGGCCATATAAATATGAAATTACCCCTCTTGTGGTGCCTGCCTTCCTCACAAAAGACTCTATTGGGGTCCGCTTCCTGGTTGCCGTCTCCCTTACTGGTGGATGGAATGCCCAGTGTTTCAGCTGAAGGTAGTGGAAGTGTTCCTCTGGTAGACATAAAAATCCTGCTGGATGTTTTTGAAAGTAAGAATATCATAATTGTGGTACAGGTCAGAAAGAACTAAGCAACCTCTCTACCTCCAAGCATCAAACAGGCCTGCCTTCAGCGCCGGTGGGAACTCTGGGTTAAAATGAATGGGAGTGTATGGTGATGGGAAAGAGGTCCACCCCTGGCCATGGGTCACCTCATCCCAGATCTTGAGTGGGGGCACTTAAGTAAGCATTGAGGGGTCTGTTTCTTCTGGGTTTCCAAATGACATCCCAGATTGTCCTACCCACTATTGCCAAGTCCATGTGGAGCCAGTGTTTGTCTGATTCCCTCATGGACCATTCCGATATCACCCTCAGTTGAGCCGCCCTATAGTACAGCCCAAAGTCTGGTAGTGCCACACCCCCCTCAGATGTTCTTTTTTTGATTTTACAGGTGTCCAGTGAGGCTCCTACCCACCCCACACTTCAAATATGGCCCCAGGGAGCAGAAAGATGTTTATGCCCTACTGGAGTGGGCTATGGTGGAATACCCCCACCCCCACCCCCCTTATTTTCTTCTTTTCTATCTCTAGTTTCTAAAGGGCTTTCTGAACCTTTGATTCCTGGAGATAATTTTTGAGGTAATCACCTCCATCAGCCTCCCAGGGAGGATGGATAAAATGATAGTATGAGAGGAGTAGGGAGTGCACAGGTCCTTGCCCTTGTGCCTAGTGGAAGGGCCAGACAATTACATCCCAGTGTTATCACCTGCGGATATGAAGGGAGAGGGCAGTATCATTAGAAAAGCTGAATTTCTCAGCTTCCCAACAAAATCTTTATTTTGTCACAATCCCTTGGGAGTGTGAAGAACTTTTCTATTTTCTGTTCCTTCCACGCTCAGGATAAATAGGAAGCTGTTTCCTTGGTGGCAGTCTTGCTAATGATGTGATCACAATCTTGTCACTAGAAGGAAAGTCACCACCCCCTTCCGGGCCGGAGCAGGAGAGTCCTCCACTCCGACCCAGGGGTTGTGATAAAGGGTGGGCACTTGAGGACGGATGTGGCCTCCATGTCCATAGCACCTGGTGGTGAGAACTACTAACATAGAGATCGTGCCCGTAGTATCAGATGGGCTAATTGTCTTCAACCGATATAAATCGTGCATAGCAGCTCTGGACCATTCTGGGTCTCATGATCGCAAAACATAATATAGCTCGGAGATGGGGAGTGGCAGAGTCACCAGATTTAGTTGAATGGGAGAAGGACATGGACTGGTGCATGATTGTAGAAGTAGAGGTCGACAAAAACAGAGGTTGCCCCAGGAAGTGGGATCGGGTACGGGGGAAGTGGAATGCACACAGAGACAATATATGTAAACTCCCCCTTGCCCGTAGTAACAATATGGCTGGGGCAGGTAACCCTATGGAAGTCCAAGATGAGGAAAGATGATAGGGTCTTAAAGTCTGTATTTGCAAGGGGTCCGGGTAGCTGTAATCAACTGCCATGTCTTAATTGGGGCTGGTCATGCTCAGATACTGTAATGTTTGTTTGTATAATCAATAAAAAGATTTTTCAAAAAGCAATTCTCATATATATAATGCTGCATTCCAAGTTATTTTGACAATCATCTTGACAATAAAGCTGTCATACACAATTGGTGAGCAAAATAATTTCATTCCTTTCTGGAACTTCTTTGAGACGGTAATTGTTAATGTATAATTATTAATCCAAATATAGGCAAACAAAACACGATCAATACCAATACTTAAAGTTGCATTTATTTTTTAAAAATACTTCCATACTTAAGACACTCTTATGCAGAGTCTACGATTGAACATCATGTGTTATACAAATCTGATTCTTCAAAATTGGTGTCACTATAGACAGTGCAATCTTACAAATGTTTCATTCTTGTTGGCACATTGTATCTTAACTGATACTTTGGAGGAGTAGAAACTTAAGTGTATTATGGAACATGCTAAACTTTATGACACTCTGAGTGAGGCAAATTTTTATTTTAATATATTGTTACCTATTATACTAGATACCACTACATATGCAGTAAACTGGGATGAATCTGGTTCATCCTGAATTTGCATCTAGGACCTGGTGTTCTGCAATTATAGACTATCACTTGTCCCTAGTGCTTTTAGGTGCTATTTCTGCCTGACAAAAAAAATATCTTTTCCACTTCTTGTTTTTTCCCATTTTGGTATACTTTTCTCTATTAAATTGTGTTATTTTGCTTTTTTCTTAGTGTGGGATCTTTACTGTTTGGCATTCTAATTTTAATACTAATTTTAATACTTCTTAATTACTGCAGATATATCTTATGCATTGCCTTACATTAAGCCTATCTGTCAAGTGCCATAGCTACCAGAAGGCTGAACTCAGGTTAATTTAGTGACTGTAAGGGTTTACCCTAACAAGTGTTGAGTTTTACCTCGAGGGGGCAGTTGTGCACCCCAAATAATGATCCCATATCTGTATGTATGTATAACTGTATCAATATAGCTATAGAAATGTATACATTTTCACCATAACATATGTTTTCTTTCTGTGGAATTCAAAGTTATTTTTAAAACAAAAACAGATCTCTGTATGACACCTACCTTTAAAGTATATGTAACCTTTGGGTTTTTTCTGTGAATTTCTAGGGTTTTTTCAAATGAAAAATGTATATTTTATCACCATACATAAAGACAACGTCTGGCCGCTCAAGGCCCTGTGGCAAATCCCCTTCAAGCAACCAACCCCAGACTGCACACAGAAATCGGACATGCACGGCAGGGGTTTGGACTTGTGTCCAGGCCCTGTGGCCAACCCACAGGAAGCCAGCACAGTTGCTTGCTACTAATGTAGAAGGGGTGGGGCAAAACAGTGGAGCTTGGAGTTGATTTTGTGCTTTTGCACATGCAGCAGCAATTAAAAAGGAGAACCGTGGACTCAGCTCTCAGACCAGGAGATGACACGAAAGAACCCACTTGCATTAGACAGTCACTACAGAAGAGATTGAGCTACAAATAAATCAATGATGCATTCACCTCCATCAAGAGTTTCAACGTGCATTCATAAAGAAAACACACTGTCCATCAGCCTAGAAAATGGACGAGAACATTGTTACATAGTACTAACTGGAAGAGGTAGGACCCAATGTCAGAGCATGTAGGTGGTTTGGCACCTTTGCACACTCAACAGCAATGAAACAGGAGAATCATGAACTCTGCGCTGGGACCAGGAGACAACAAAAAAGTACCTATTCATCTTGGACAGTCACTACAGAAGACATTGTGCTCGAGTAAATCAATGATGGATTCTCCTCCATCAAGGATTTCAGATAGTAATTCAACATGCAATTATAAAGAAATCACACTGTCCCTCAGCCTGAAGAATGGAGGGAACAGTGTTGCATACACACTAACTAGACGGTGGGGGGGTCAAACTGGTGGAGCTTGGAGGTGATTTGAGGCATTTGCTTACTCAGCAGCAATTAAAATGAAGAATCATGGACTCTGATCTTAGACCAGGAGATGACAAGAAACAGCCCATTTGTCTTGGACAGTCACTATAAAAGAGAATGCTTATCAAGAACTCAATGATGCATTCACCTCCAGCAATGATATCAGATCATTTTTTAATCTGCAATTGTAACAATACCATACAGTCCATCAACCTGGCAAATGGCGGGACCACAATTGCATTCTAATAACGTGGAAGGGGAGGACCAAACAGGTGGAGCTTGATGGTGATTTGATGCCTTCGAATACTAAGCAGCAATTAAAAGGGATACCCGGGCACTGTTTTTTTTTCTAAGGGAAGGGGGCTGCACGGCTCCTCCCCAAGACTTATAAAGCTCTGGGGAATTCATTCCCCAGGACCTTTATTTTAACATGGTGGGTGCCACTAGTGTCCACCCAGGGCACCCACCATACACAGGATCGGGCCCACAGGGGGAGCCCCAGGGTCCCCATGGTCCTGCCAGCTCCCTGCAAGCTGCGGGGACTGGCATTGTTCCCACCCAGAGCGATCAGCTCTTTATGATGCTCCCTCCAGGCGGGAGCAAGGACTTGATCTGTTTCCCATCAGTATGGGCAGGGAAACAGACACAGGCCTGATCCCAGCCAGTGGGAGTATTTTTAAAACTCCTGCCCAGTGGTAGCGGACTTGGGCCATCCTGACGGTAAAAGGGACCGTCGGCCGTATGTGCGGGGATCCCGTAGGTAACATTAGGATGCCCACGCCACACTGGCGGGCGCATCCTGCATTTTCTAACATTGCGGCGGCCTGTGATTTCAGCACCGCCTGCCGCAATGCCAAAAATGAATGTTGTGCATGCACAACGTGGCAGGCACCGCGCGGTATGCACATGTAGTGGAGTACCATAGGTACCCCCATGTGCCCCCCCACCCTTCCAACATCCTGGGGGCCCGCAATCGGCCCCCAACCTAAAAAAATCGCATGCCTTTCCATGGCGGCAACGCCACCACAGAAAGGCTTCCTCCCGCCTGCATCCTGAAATGGATGGCGGTGTCTAGCAGACACCGTCAACATATAAAACCCTTTTCCGTCCGGTCGACTTGTCGAGCGGGGATGAAAAGCGATGGACGGTCTTCCCGTCCGCCGCGGTTCCCCCGCCATACTAATATGGTGGGGGAAATGGGTGGCGGGCGGGCTAGGATGTAGCGTATATTGCCGCTGCCATCCTAATGGGCCTCTACATCCTAATGAGCTCCTTGGTGTTTGCTCCTGTTTGGCGGGCATTTCAAAAATACTCCCGGCAGGTGGGAGCAAACAGAAGTTTCCCTGCCCGTGCCTGTGCAGGGAGGGAAACTACTGTGTCACTGTGGTTACCTCTCTGGCAGACGGGGTCCTCAGGCCAATAAAGCCTCAGGAAGGGGAGCCGAGTGGCACCCTCCCTTTTTAAAAGAATCACAGTTCTGGGGAATGGGGTCCCCAAGGCCTTTTAAAGGCATGGAGAGACAAGCCACCCAGCTCCTCTCCCCTTCAAAAATTTGGTGGGTCCTAGGGATGGTTCCACAGTGCTAAATGGGGCTCGGGGATCAGGGCCACATGCCCCTTCCCCTAATTTCTTTAATGAAGCCTTGGGGGATAGTGTTATTGGGGCCAAAAATGGACAGAAGAGCGAGCCATGCACTCCCTACCCTCATTATTTAAATTGAGCCTTTGGGGATAGGTCACCATGGCCAACAATGGCCCGGGGAGGCGGCCAGATTCCATCTTTCCTTAATTAAAGAATGTGGCCCCTGGTGGCCATTTTTTGATTTGTTTTGCTTTTTTTTTATCCTGTGAGAGCCCTGTAGGATCACAACACAAATTGCTGTTCATTTTTCACTTTTGACCCCAGGGGAGGTTCCTCTAGGTCCCCCGCCAGGGAAGGGTATGCCTATTCTGCTCCCTTACATTTTTTTTATATCCTCAGGACAGGGGTCGAAATTACAGAGGCCTGTAAGGGCTGCCATCAACACATTTGACAAAGAGTCTGACTTCTGGGAGTGAGTTGGCCAAAGGGTCAAACAAACTCCCTGGTCTAATAAGAGCACTCTGCTTTTTTATTTGATTTGAGGAATATGCAAATATAGTTTAACCTTAATTTCTCTAAAACTACTGAATGGATTTACACCAAATCACAAGAAGTCTATGAAAAATGCATGTGGATTGGTCTTTTGGGACCACCCTTTTTTCTCAGCCCGTGTTTGATGGATCACCTAAAACTTTCCATGCACAAACTAGTAAAAACGTAGCACCTTTTTGGAAAGATTTATGGAGATTTGTCAAACAGGGACAAATTTATTAGCAACACAAAATGACAAAAAATGCTTTTGCTATGGAGCAGGTAAGCCAACTATGACTACTCAGCGGCGATCACCAGTGAGCAACATATATATATATATATATATATATATATATATATATATATATATATATATATATATATATTCACTGAAAAAACCATAGGTTTCACACCAGTTATAGTTAGGAATTAGCATTTTAAAAAACCTATTAAATTCACTGAAAAAACCATAGGTTTCACACCAGTTATAGTTAGCTGGAAATTTTACGACATAAAACCATTGGAATTCCACGTTATAGTTAGTTGGACTCACTATAACTTGCGCGCCTGAAATGCACTGCTGATGACGTCGCATATTACATCACTCATGACATGGTCAGTGACATCACTCATGACATAACTGATGACACCATCCAGTGAATGTGTGTCTTTATGAAAAAAAAAAATATGTTTTATTTATGCTTATGTAAAGGTCGATGGAAGAAAAAATGTTTAAATAAGTGTTTTAGGTGAGGCGTGGCCAAGATGGCGGGGTGAGCGGACGCTTCTTCCCGCAGCTCCTCCGGCCCGACTAGGCCCGAGCCCTTTCTAGACAGCTTCTCTCCCCCGCTGGGGCTCAGCGGCCGTGAGAAGGGTGGCGGAGACCTTGGTGCATACACAGGTGCTAAACTTTGGTCCCGAGCGCCTTTGCAGGAGCCTACTCGGACATCGGCGATTTGACTGCGGAGCACCACTAAGCCGAGGCGGGGCGGATCGCCGGACGAAAGGCCTGGGTGGGCCCCGACGCCAGAACTCGGCTGATTTGTGTGGCGTCTGCTTGCCTACTCGCATTGGCTCTGTGCCTTTGAAGTTGGTGTGCCGGATGACTAGCTGGAGAGGGATGCCGCGAGGAGAGACGGCTACTGCCTGAGCATAACGACGCTCGAGACTGCGGCGGTGGCCTGGTACTCTGCGTGGGCCCCCGCCCCGTATCAAGTTTGGAAAGGAGTATGGAACAGAGGGACAGGACACTTGACCCTCCTACGGCTCAGAGGGGCCCGGAAGGGATTCACCGTTGCGGCCCTGAATCTTTGCGCGATCCGGACAGTGACCATCGGACTCGGAGGGTCTGCTTGGCTACGCCCAGCCGCCATCTTGTCCCCATAGCGGCGGTGTCGAGGATTTCCTACAGTGCTGTCCTGGATCGCCCCACGCACCCTCAGCCCTGAGCAGGGCTCCCGGCACAAGAGGTACCGCGAACCGGGAGGTCCTTGTATTGCTTAGCGGTCTGGACTTTAGTTGGAGGTGTGGGACGGCCTGCGCAGTGGGGCTCGGCTGCCATTTTGTCCTCGGAAGCACGGAATGCACAGCGGCCTTGCTGCATCAGACTCTCCCCTCATTGGTGCCTTGCCCATGGGTGGGGATTCAGCGACGCCGAGACCTGCTGCCTGTAGCCCAGCATCGCCTCTTCCGTTGATCCACGGTGTGCAAATGTCGGGGAACCGGGGCGCGAAGAAAGGTGACCGCACGCTCCCGGATATGCTCAGCAGGGCCCAGCAGCAACGTGACAGGGCGCAACTGTCCCCGAGCTCTTCCAGAAACTCAGGGGAACCGGCTGGCGAGTAGCCCCCGGTCACGAGATCCTTCATGGAGGCCCTGTTCAGCTCACTCAAAGCGGACTTTCAGACGCTAAAGCAAGAAGTGGCCAGCGAGGTGCGTGAGGTCCGCAAAGAGGTGGAGGGCCTTAGTGAGCGGATGGAAACAGTGGAGGCGGCGGCTCAGCGGAGGGCCGAGGAGATTGTTCACCTACAGCAAGATGTACTCCGCCTCAGGGAACAGCATGTCGACCTCCAGGCGCACCATGAGGACCTGGAGAACAGGTCCAGACAAAATAACATTCGGGTCCGGGGAGTTCCGTCAGCAGAAGAGGGAACTGATGTGGCTGGCTACCTGAGGGACATGTTCAGAGAGATCCTGGGTGAGCCTGCGGACTTCCCGATCCGGATCGATAGGGCCCATAGGGTCGGCCGGCAGCGACAATCGACGGCGCCTCCTCCGGACATTCTGGCCTACCTTCCGGATTTCCCAGTGAAGGAACGTATAATGGCGGAGGCCCGCAAGAAGCAGCCGCTGACCTTCCGTGAATGGCCCGTCGCGCTGTTTCAGGACCTATCTGCCATCACGCTGCAAAAGCACAGAGCCTTCAAAATCGCGACGGACTTTTTAAGGGAGAATGAAACACCGTACTCTTGGGGACATCCCTTTCGCCTTATCTTCCGCTGGAATGGCGTACTGCATCAATTGCGCTCCTTGCAGGATGTTTGTGGGGTCCTGGGTCTCACGGCTACGGAGGAGGGTGAAGCGACACTGGGCCGGAGGCGCCCTGAACGAGGAGGATGACGGCGGTTGGCGAGGCGGAGGTCGACGGCTAGTGCCGGGAGGCCGGACTCACCCACCATCAGAGCAGAAATGGCCAACGCGTTGAGAGAAGCAGCCAGGGACTCTACTGCCACGAACGGTGTGGCCTTGACGGCGTAGAAACGCTGCGGGGGGAGAAGGACACAGCTACTGTAACGCCAGGTTTGGGGCTGGAGGGGGGTCTGGGGGGAGGCGGGAAGAACGAGTGGCCGGACGTCCACTTTTTGTACTTTCCATGGACTTGTCCGTTTTGGGACATGACTGGGACAATGGGTTGTTCGGCTTTGGGTAGGGGGTTGGCCGGTTGCCACGGGGATGATTCGGGGGAAGTTGGGGACTGTTGGGGGGTGGAGGGGACATCGTCCAGTGTCTTACATGTTATTGCATTATCTTACTTTGCCTCTCCTGCTCTGCCGTCCCGTGCCCCACCCCCACTGATTGGGCACCCACGGCCTAGCACACACAGTCCTTTGGGAATATGGCGACACTGAAAGTAGTGACCCTTAATGTTAAGGGACTGAACAATCCGGTTAAACGGAGAGCAATCTTGTCTTTGTTGGAGGGGACACGAGCAGACATATGTCTCCTGCAGGAGACCCACTTGCTGGCACAGGATTGTCATAGGATGCGCTCTAGCAAGTTTCCCACGCAGTTTTTCTCCTCTACTGCATCTAAGAAAGCGGGGGTGGCCATTTTGATAGCAAGTTCCTTCAGGGGGGAGGTGCTGTACAAATTCGCAGAACAAAAGGGGAGGCTAGTTTTTGACTCCGCACTTGACAGGTCCGCGCAGAGACATCCGCAAACTGGAGAACTCTCACAGGCAGGAAAGGCTGGGCTCGCTGATCTGGACCTACATGACCTTTGGCGCACACTTCACCCCACGAATAGGGACTATTCCTACTATTCACATGCACACCGGACATACGCGCGGTTGGACCACTGGTTGGTCAGCGGACCGATGTGTGCCTCCGCTACGGCGGCGGACATTGGGGTCCTATCATTATCTGATCATGCGCCGGTCACGGGCACATTTGCGCTAACACCGGTCTCCCCCTCTCGTGGTGTTTGGCGACTTAGGGACACCCTCTTACATAAAAAAACAGTTGTGCAACACATTGAGGAGTCGATCCGGGAGTATCAAACACATAACGATAACTCAGACACCTCGCCTGCGACACAGTGGGCGGCGTTGAAGGCGGTCCTACGGGGGGAGTTAATTTCTATCTCCTCGGCAGAGAATAGGGAGAGACAACGCAAGAGAGAGGAGCTGACTTCCAAAGTCAGAGAACTGGAGCATGTACATCGCCATACCGGGGCTCCTAGGATATGGAAGCAATTGAAGGCTGCTAGGAAACTCTTATCGGCGTTGGACATGGACAGGGCGGAATATGCGGCGCTGCGCCTGAAGCACGCGTTTTACACGGGAGGGGATAGGTGTGGCAAACTCTTGGCGAATAGACTTCGTATGGCGCATCAGCGTAACGTGGTGAAGGAACTGCTCGGTTCTGATGGGGTGGCAGTCTCTGACGACGCGGCTGTGGCGGAGGTGTTCCGTAGGTTCTATGAAGACCTTTACACAGGGGAGCCCCCTTTGCCGCAAGATACTGCGGACTATCTGGAGTCAGTGGCCCTTCCGGCCCTGGACCCAGCACCGGCGGAGCACCTGGAACGCAGTATTCATGTAGAGGAGGTGATATCCGCTATATCCAGGCTCAAACATGGGTTACACGTCCCTGTTTTATAAAACCTTCTGCCCGGTCGTGGCTCCTATTCTTACCCGCCTATTTAACTCCTTCTCTACACCGGGGCCATACCGCCGGACCTGTTAAGAGCAACGGTCTTGGTGATCCCGAAACCAGGGAAGGACCAGACCCTCTGTGGCTCGTACAGGCCTATATCCCTCCTGAATGTTGACCTAAAACTGTATACAGGAATTCTGGCGTCTAGACTGGCCCTGCATCTACCGGGCCTAGTTGAGGCTGATCAGGCTGGATTTGTCCCAGTCCCAGGCCGACCAAGAGGGTGGTGCACGTCTTGGAGAAAGCCTCACGGATTCCGGGAGAGAGGATGTTGCTGGCGGTGGACGCTGAGAAAGCATTCGATCGCGTTCATTGGCCCTATCTTGAACAGGTACTCCGGAAAATGGGTATTGGAGAGAAATTCTGCTCGATGGTTTTTAACTGTTATAAGTCCCCTTCGGCTACAGTCAGAGTTAATGGGTGCAGCTCCCGCAGCTTCGAGATAGAAAGGGGTACCAGACAGGGATGCCCGCTTTCCCCCCTCCTCTTTGCTCTCTATATGGAGCCGTTTGCCCAGAGAGATCGCCAGAACCCGGATGCGATTGGGGTCAAGATGGGGCGGTATGTCCATACGATAAGTCTCTATGCGGACGATGTCCTCTTAACCTTGGATGACCCAAGGCGGGCCCTCCCGGCATGCATTCAGGAACTGGATGCTTTTTCGAAAGTGACGGGCTTTAAGATGAATATGGGCAAGTCAGCGGCTCTGGATGTGTCCCTGACTGCGGATACGAGACGAGATCTGCAGAGGCTTTTTCCCATGCAGTGGTCGTCATCCCTGGTGCCTTACCTGGGGATTCTGCTAGCACCGACGTTGCCAGCGATGGTAGCGGCCAATTATGCCTCCCTCGGTAGGAAAATCAAGGAGGAGCTGGCCCGCTGGAGTAAAGGAATGTTGTCCTGGCTTGGCAGGATTGCTGCGGTCAAGATGACGGTCCTGCCCCAGATCCTGTGTCTCTTTTGAGCTTTACCGCTCCAGCCACCTGTGGGATGGATCAGGCAGACGCAAGCAGATGTTGCACGTTTCATCTGGCAGGGTCGCAAGCCGAGAATGAAGAGGATTCTCTCCACGCTGGCCCCGGAGGCGGGAGGTCTGGGCATCCCAGATCTCCGGAAATACTTCCAGGCGGCGCAGTTGCGCTACTTGGTGGAGTGGAGCAAATGGGAATCTGACAAGCACTGGCTCTTTCAGGACCAGGCAGTGGCGGGGCGTCCCCTACAGGTAGTGCCATTCTTACGACGGATTCACCGCCCTCCCAACCTATATGCTTCCTATGTCACGCGAGTCCCCTGGAGGGTGTGGGACACGGTTAGTGAAGTTCACGATCTTACCACATTCCCCTCGCCTTTCACGCCGATAGTGGAGAACCCTGATTTCTCCCCAGGTCTGGAACCGGGCGCCTTATCACACTGGAGGGCAGCGGGTTGCCGTGCGCTCTTCCAGATGTATGATTCGGAGGGGGTGGTCCCTTTTCAGCTTTTAAAGCAGGAGTTCCAACTGACTGAGACAGATCGGTTGCGATACATGCAGGTCAGGCACTGGGCGCTTCAACCTAGGGTGCGAGACACTGCTGATCGTCAGATGAGGCCGTATGAGCGGTGGTTAATAACTTGCACCTCTGACGCTAAGCTGATCATGGACCTCTACAAATTCCTGCAACCCCCCCCATTTCATTTTTATAACCCGGGTAGGGAACGCTGGAATAGGGAGCTGGGAAGGACGCTCAGTCACAAGGAATGGGATCAGATTGCATACCGGGCGAGACACTCTGCATACCACACAGGACTCACAGAAACACTCACAAAGGTGTCCACGTATTGGTATTATACCCCGGAGAGGCTACATGAAATGAATAGGATTATTGGGAAAGAATGTTGGAGGGAATGTGGACACACGGGAACTCTCACACATGTGCTTTGGGACTAAGCATGGGCGAATTTTGCGAATCTCGCGTTCGCGAATTTTGCGGATTTGCGAACTCGCAATCCGCAAAATCCGTGAATTCTCGCGAATTTGCGGATTTTTTTTTTTTTGTGTTTGCGCGGGTTTCTGCCAGTTCGCGAGGGTTTTGTACAATGTCGCAAATTGCGAACTTACCTGTCGGGTCGCAAGTTTCGCGAACTTGTTGTTTCTACGTGTCCAGCCTGTTTGGGACACTCTTCTTCATCACTGCCACTCTCTGTCACCACTGCCACTCTCTGACTACTCATGCCACCCTCTGGCCCACCCATGCCACCCTCTGTTTCATCACAGCACCCTCTGGTTGTCCAGTCAGTGTACATTATTGTGGCAACGCAAGCACACCTTCCCTGCCTCAAGTGACCTGAATTAATTTGGGGCTGATTAATGTGTCACAGAATATTTTTTTAGCTGGCACCTGCTTCCTTAGTGCTTCCTGATTAGTGATCTTTTGCACTTGCTAAGTGCTTTCATTGTTGCAAAATTAGTTACAACACCTGCCCTGCCCCAACTGACAATAATGAATTAGGGGCTGATTAATGGATTTGAACTTCCAGCCTGGCTCCTGCTTGTCTCCCTTAGCTGTAATTCAGGACCTTTGTGGCATATGTGTAACTATTCTGAGGTTCAGAGCAGGGTCACATAATAGTTGCAACTGGCAACTGAACTCTGGAGGGGCCCCTCAGGAAGCACTACAGGAAATGGCTACTAATGATGAGCCTGAACTTTTGAACCTGGTAAGTAGTTTCAGTTTTGCTAAGATCGTATTTCTGCAATTTTGCACTTATTAGCGGGGCGCAAAGTAGTACTGGGAAGCCGCGAACTCACGCGAACAGTGCGAACAGTGCGAGCAAAATCCGCTGCTCGCGGATTTGCGGATTTTGCGGGAGATTCGCGAATCTCGCGGATTGCGAATTTACCGAAAATCCGCAAAATCCGCGAGCGAAACGGATTTTCCGCCCATGCTTATTTGGGACTGCCCCCTGTTGAAGGAATACTGGACGGAGGTCATTGATGAGATAGATACTCATTTTGAGATAGAATTGCCACGCTTCCCGGCGTATGTTCTGTTGGGCCTCCCGAATGGGCTAATGTACCCGCTGAAGTCCCGCAGAGGCAGGCAAATAGCAATAGCACTGGGATCGGCGATTCAGAACATATTGATTCATTGGCGCACCACCACGGTCCCCTCCATCACGGGCTGGCTTCACAGACTCTGGCATGTTTTAGGCATGGAAAAATTATCGCTTATGGTGGCGGGGGACGTGGAGCAATTTGATGAGTTGTGGCAACCCTTTCACGCGCTCTTGACCACAGAATTCAGAGAACTTACCTGTCCAAGGTACCTTAGACTCCTGAGACTGACACCTCCTGTGGATCCAGCCAACTAAGTAGACATGGGATGGGGGCTCATGGGGTGGGGGGGTGGGGTGGGGCAGCAGGACGCATCATTGCCTAGCACTGGACGGGGGGTTTGGGAGGGAGTTGGGCGGAGTGGGGGTGTTTGGGGGAGGATTTAAGGGGGGAGGGAGAGTTGGCTTCTTGCTCTTCTGCCTTTCACTTTTTAGCCTTCTTGACAGTGGCAACCATGTTTAGCCTTTTTGTTCTCAACAAAACTTCATTTGCAGTAGCCACTGTCCATCATCACGCTCTCATTATTTTCACTTTGCCATTTTGATTTGTAATGTGTATACCCCTCCCCTCCTTGTTCCCTTTCCTCCTATGTTTTTGCCTTAATAAAAAGCTTTAAACCTAAATAAGTGTTTTAATGGATGTTTAAAAAAAAATTGATTGGTTAACTGGCTTATTAAGTGTATCTTAGTGAATACATATATTAGCGAGTATTGTTTAAATATTTAAATGTTTGTATCAGTGTTTCACTTTGTGTTTAAGTGGCTGCATGGGTTGGTGAGTAGCTACATGTGTGTGTATATGGGTTATTAGATTTTTTTTAGTCTCTGTATGAGTGTCTGTATGGTTTGGTGGGGGTGTTACTTAGCACATAGATGCATCAATGACTGACTCACTGTTTGTATGTGTTTTGAAGACAGCATATGTGTAGGATTGTAAGGGTGGATGAGTGTGCATATGTGTGTGTTAGTGAGTGAATGACTATCTCACTAGTGTCTTTATCAGTAACAACATATGTTTTAATCTAGTATATGTGAGTATTGATGTTTATAAGTGAGTATATGTGAGAGTGAGAGATTGTAAGAGTTCCTGGTTAAATAAGTATGTTTTTCTATAAGTGTTTGTTTAAGAGAGTAAGTATGTGTAAGTTTCCTTAGAAGTAAGGTGGTAGTGTGTGTATAGTTGTATATGCAAATAAATGGATGTTCAATAGTTTATTTGCATGTGTGAGTATGTGTGTGAGTAACTTTTGGATGACTGTCGGTGTGTAACAGGATGTATAGGTGTATCACTACATATGATGAGTGACTATATGTATGAGTGACTATATAGAACTGTTGGTGAATGAGTGGATGTGTATGTAGATGGTGGTATTACTGAATTGGTTGTTGTAACGGGTATGGGTATCTCTATTTATATTGAAATTTTAGTTTCTATTTTTGAATATGTGTTTCAAGGGTTACATTACACTGAAAGGAGGTCTGTTACTCTGTCACAAGGATGGTGTCATCAGTGATGTCATGAGTGATGCCACTGACCATGTCATGAGTGATGTAATATGTGACGTCATCAGCAGTGCATTGCAGGTGCGCAAGTTATAGTGGGTCCAACTAACTATAACGTGGAATTTCAATGGTTTTATGTCAGTAAAATTTCCAGCTAACTATAACTGGTGTGAAACCTATGTTTTTTTCAGTGAATTTCAAAGGTTTTTTAAATGCTATTTCCTAACTATAACGATTGTGAAACCTCTGGTTTTTTCACTGAATTTCAAAGGTTTTTTAAAAGCTAATTCCTTTCTATGTTGAGTTTCTAACCTACGATTTTTTATTATTTTGTTATTTTTTATAATAATATTTGTAAATGTTTTTATTTTTTTAATCATTTTTTCCTTGGGCGCACTGTGTGCGCGCACCGGTAAGCTCTCCGGAAAGTGCACCCAGAGCGCTACTTGCGTTTGTGAAAAAAAATATGAATGAAAAGTAAATAATAACGCAAGACATTTAGTACCATACATATAAAAGCAGTATTTTTGAATAAGAAAATGATTTTGCATTTCCGTGAAACTATCAAAACGTCACTTAGGCGCGCCGCGTAAGCTCCCCCCGAAGTGCCTTCGTTCGCGCCGCGTATGCGCCCCCGGAAGCGCCTACGTTCACGCCGCGTTAGCGCTCCCGGAAGCGCTTCGGTGCGCGCAGCGTAAGCGCGTCAAGTCATGTTACCTTAAAATAACACTTTTCATTGGTTGCTAACAGTTTTTTTACAAAGAATGAAATCCCCACCCATTTCCTTCACTTCTTCTTTCACTTTTGTGACTGAAAGACCTGCCTTTTTGCTCTCGGTTCTTTGTTGGATATCTTGGATTATCATGGCTGCCAGACCATCCAGCAGTGAAGATGACTCCAATTAATTCATCGATGAAGAGCCTCCTCCACCAAAAGACAAAGAACATTTCATCTGGAATTTTTTTTCCATACCTGATGACCAGAAGAAGGTAAATGCTCCAAAAGTGGAGTGCAGGATCTGTCACACAGCCCTGTCACGGGGTGACCCCACTAAAAAATATTCTTTTGGGAACTCCACAATGATTCGCCATGTGGAGAGGAGGCACCCCCAGAATTTTGCCCGGGAAAGTGTCAGGGCTCTGGCACAAGAGGTTCCCAGTGATGGGGCCTCTACATCAACCGGAGGACCAACAACATCGGTGAGGGGGAGATCACAAGAGCTGGTTCCGAACATTTAGCCTGCATTTAACAAAGGCGTCCTTAAATGCAGAGACTGTGATCGGCTACTTTGCTATGGGGAGCAAAGTGTTCTGCTCATGGTTCGAGCATTCCCAGCCCTAATTTTTTTTTTTTGCTCCTGTTGAGCAGTTTCCATTTCCTGTTTTTGTTTTTGTTCTAAAAAAAGAAAAAAGAAGTACCACCAATTCTCATCAAAGAGCTATATTCTTAAAAAAATGAAAAAGAGTAAGTGAAGTGGAGTGCATTGATAAAGGAAAGGAAAATGAGTAAGAAAGAACAGAAAGGTATGAGAGGAGAAAGGAAGTGAAGTAGGGGGACTGAAAGAAGGTGAGTGTTGGGAACGAAAGTAAGGAGAAGGAGAGTGAGCATGGGGAATGTGGATATTCAAAGAAAATGTAGAAAAGGAACGGGGGTGTGGAAGGGTAAGAAAAGATGCATTGCTGGAGTTGCATCATTTTTGTGACACACTCCAGCAATGCATCACTTTTGCGCTTACAGATACATCTGAAATACTGACGCATCTGTAAGTACTTGCGACATAATACTTCATATATTTAATATGACGCATGACTAGAAGACTGAAGGCCTCATTTATGAGGCCATGCGTCACTTTTATGCCACCGGTGCGTCACTTTTCGTGACGCACCAGTGCTGTTAAAAATGCACCTTATTAAGTCATATTTACAAAGTGACGCATTTAGGTAGATGCGTCACTTTGTAAACCCCTGCGTCACATTATACCTAAGTCAGGTGTAATGTATGCAAAAGGGGCGTATTGATGCAAGAAAGGGTCGTAGAGGTGACGCAGTGAAATCTATGAGATATCTCTGCGTCACTTTTATGACGCTGTTGCGTCCAAATCGTGCGCGTGTTTCACAGCAGGCGTAAGACTGATGCAGGCCCTTTCACATGGGCCTGGCCCAATGTGAAAGGATGCTTTGATGGAGTTGCATCATTTTTGTGACACACTCCTGCAATGCATCACTTTTGCGCTTACAGATACATCTGAAATACTGACGTATCTGTAAGTACTTGCGACATAATATGTCATATATTTAATATGACGCATGACTAGAAGACTGAAGGCCTCATTTATGAGGCCATGCGTCACTTTTACGCCATTGGTGCATCACTTTTTTTGACGCACCAGTGCTGTAAAAAATGCACCTTATTCAGTCATATTTACAAAGTGACGCATCTAGGTAGATGCGTCACTTTGTAAACCCCTGTGCCACATTATACCTACGTCAGGTGTAATGTATGCAAAAGGGGCGTATTGATGCAAGAAAGGGTCGTAGAGGTGACGCAGAGAATGATCTGGGTTTTCCCCATGCTACGCTCCCCGGTTCGCGTACCGGGCGCTCCCCCCGCGCAAATCGCGGGGGAGCGATTTGCGATAGCGATTTATTTGTCCCGCGGGGCCCTTTTATAGCCCCCACATCAAACCTAGGGGGTCAGGGGGGTCTACTCTGCCCCCTTATGGTCATGTCCCCCTTTGTTTTTGCCACCTCTATTGTCTCGATCTTACCGAGACACAAGATGGCGGCCGCTCCGGACTGTTTGGAATGTTTACAGACACCGGAGAGCCAATCAGCTTTCCACGCGCGAACTTGCGTAGCGCGCATGTGCACGTACCGGGGCGCGCATATAGATATATATATTTTTTGGAACCTAAATTACTCAAAATCCACTGGAGCACACATCTTGAGACATAGCAAAGGCACATCGGGCTACCAGTCCCTACAATTTTGTCAAGTTTGGTGGAAATCCATTCAGCCGTTCGGGCTAAAAGTGAGGTCTATCGCCCTATGGAAATTAAGATGGGGTAAACACGTTTTGGGACCCCCCTTTTATCTCGGCCCCCACTTGACGAATCCCCCCTGAACTTTCAGGGAAGGACCAGAGCGCCGCAAGGCAAATTTGAGGAAATTTTCAGGCAGATTCCTCAACCAGCGCCAAAGTTATTCACAATAGAATGTTGAGATTTTGCATTGAAAATAATCCTAACTATAACTACCTACTGGCGACCGCCAGTAGGATATATATATATATATATATATATATATATATATATATATATATATATATATATATATATATATATATATATATATATATATATATATATATATATATATATATATATATATATATATATATATATATATATATATATATATATTAATACCGTTTTAATGCAATGATGCTTATTGTAAGATGGCGGCCGATTTGGCAAGATTCAGTCCTCTTTCTATGGTGAGGAGGAGGTGGGGATATAATGGCGTCTTTCACTGTAATATGGTTGATACTGACGAAGCCCAAATGATGAAACGCGTTTGCCGAGGGGGCAGGGGGTCTACCAAATAAAATTTTCATCTGGAAAAGAGACTTTTGAGGTGCAACGCGTTTCGCAGGTGAAACCTGCTTTCTCACGATCATCAGTGATGTCATCAGTGATGTCATTTGAGATGTCAGAAGTGATGTCATCAGTGATGTCACTGACCATGTCATGAATGATGTAATATGTGATATCATCAGCAGTGGATTGCGGGCGTGCGAAATATAGTTAGTACAACTAACTATATAGGAGCAATTTCAATGGTTTTTTAAATGCTAATTCCTAACTACATAAGGCCTGAAACCTATGGTTTTTTAAGTGAATTTATATATATATATATGAATTACTGAGACTTCTTTGCAATGTGGTTCAAATGAACGTTACATAGTTGCATAAACATAGGTGAAAGACTGACATGATGTAACATAATGCAAGTCATGAAACTTTTCTATGTCCACACATGAGGGATAAACATGTAACCATAACAACCCTGGGCCAATTGAAACTTGTAACACATCTAACACCTAAGAAACCGTGTAACATTCATGTGTATATAAAGTGTAACAAAATGACAATGCAGATGTAGTGAACAAGGCGGGAGCAAGCCGCCGAAACGCGTCTATGCAGCAATTGAGCCATTAAATATTGTTTGGATTATGATTCACGGAGTCAGCACCTTATTTTGATGGGAAGTTTGATTTGGTGACAAAAATATATATATATATATATTACCTACTGGCGATAGCCAGTAGGTATATATAGTTAGGATTTTTTCTCTATGGAACTTTTGAAAATTCTATGTCTAATAACTTTGGCGTTTGTGAACGGAATCGGCTGAAATTTTCAGGAAAATGGCACATTTTGTTTCTAAGCAGCCCCTGAAAATTTGGGGGGGTTCCGTCAAGGGGGGCCCGAGAAAAAAGGGGGGTCCCAAAACGCGTTTTTCCCATTCATTTTTCCATAGGGCGTTTGGCCTCACTTTTAGCTCAAACGGCTGAATGGATTTGCACGAAACTTGGCAAAATTGTAGGGACTGTTAGCCCGATGTGCCTTTGCTGGGTCTCAATATATGTGCTCCAGTGGATTTTGAGAAATTAACATTTAAAAAAACAGATATATCTGTGACAGCGTACCGGATAGCGCACCAGTTCGCGAACTTTTCGCGTAACGGAGCTTTGCAAAGCGAAGCTGATTGGCTCTCCGGTGTCTGTCAACATTCTAAACAGTCCGGAGCGGCCGCCATCTTGTCTCTCGGTAGGATCGAGAGACAAGAGGAGGCCAAAACGAAGGGGGAAATGAAGGAAAGGGGGCAAGGTAGACCCCTTCTGACCCCCTTGGATTGATGAGGGGGATATTTAAAGTGCCCCGCGGGGCCAAAAAAAAAAAAATTATGATTTTTCGCCGTAGAGGCGCGTCCTGGTACGTGATCCGGGCAGCTAACTGGGGAGTTAACCGGCAGCGTAACGGGAGTCTGAGGAGAAGCTGATTGGCTGTCAACATTGTAAACAGTCCGGAGCGGCCGCCATCTTGTCTCTCGGTAGGATCGAGAGACAAGAGGTGGTGAAAAACAAAGGGGGAAATGAAGGAAAGGGGGCAAGGTAGACCCCTCCTGACCCCCTAGGATTGATGAGGGGGATATTAAAGTGCCCCGCGGGGCAAAAGAAAAAGAAAATTTTGATTTTTCGCGGTAGAGTCGCTTCCCGGTACGCCAACCGGGCAGCTAACCGGCAGCATAACGGGAGTCCGACATCTTGTGTTTTTGGAGCGTCCGGTTTGCGTACCGGGTAGCGTTCCGGTAAGCGTAACAAGGGGAAAACCAAGAGAAACAGTAAAATAAAATTTAAAGGAATAGATTTCCACCAAACTTGGCAAAATTGTAGGGACTGTTTGTTTGATGTGCCTTTGCAAGGCCTCAAGATATGTGCACGTGTGGATTTTGTCTAATTAAGGTTAAAAAAATATATATATATCTGTAAGCATGCTCTGGCGCGCTTACGTTACGGGTTTTGTTTGCGCTGCAGAGACGATACGTCACGTTTATGTGACGTGTCATGAGGCGTCTCACGTGGCTACGTGATACGTCACGTAATAAAGAATATATTTTACAGCTATAGATATTAGCTTTTAAAAAACCAATGAAATTCACTGAAAAAACCATGGTTATAGACCATATATAGTTAGGAATTTGCATTTACAAAACCTTGAAAATTCACTGAAAAAAACATTGGTTATAGACCATATATAGTTAGGGATTAGCATTTACAAAACCTTAATTTACTCGCACAAAACCATAGAAATTCGCATATATAGTTAGTTGCAATAACTATATATCGTGCACCCGCAATCCACTGCTGATGATGTCACATATTACATCATTCATGACATGGTCAGTGACATCACTGATGACAACACTGATGACATCTCAAATGACATCACTGATGACATCTCAAATGACATCACTGATGACATCACTGATGACATCTCAAATGACATCACTGATGAAATCACTGATAACATCTCATTTGACATTACTGATCACATCACTGATGACATCATTCATGTGATAATACGATGAACTTCTTCAGACTCTAATATAACCTTAGATACAATCAGTGTAAACAGACACTCACAGACTGTCACTCATCCATGGAGTTACTCACACACCTAGTCAGTCATGCAAAGAATCAATCACACCTCCATTTCCTCAACTATACAGTTATACACACCTTACTTAATCAAACATATACTAACACATATGTACTCTCTTATACAATCACTGATACAAGTTCACAATGATCCATACAGCCACTCACACATTCACTGGCTCTTATGCACAGTTATTTATATATGTCAACTCTTACATGTACTGTGTTTTACATATGTACTTACTTTGACATGTAGCACTGAGAAATCCAATCACTCACCAATACACTCATGCAGACAGTCAACTGCCCATACAGCTGTTTCCACATGCACTTTTGAACCCATTCATCTAGTGAATCAACTGCTCACACATCTATGCACAGAGTCACACACCTCCCAGCCACCCCCACACACACACACTCACTCTCCCATACAAATACTTGGGCAACCAATCAATAACCCATATAGTTACTCATATAGCTCCTGATCAACACATGCAGCAGTTTACAGAACTACAGAAATAATGATGCACAAATTAAGACAGTTTAGTCACTAACCCATGCACTCAGTGAGACACATTTAATCATTCTCTCATACAGTCAGTCATGCACCTACTAAATCCTTCATCCAAACACTTATACATCCACTCATTCTTCAATATGTAAGACATATTTTAACTTTACAGAAACATACAGTCACTGGAAGTTGTCATCAGTGATGTCATCAGTGATGTCATGTGAGATGTCATCAGTGATGTCATTTGAGATGTCATCAGTGATGTCATCAGTGATGTCACTGACCATGTCATGAATGATGTAATATGTGACATCATCAGCAGTGGATTGCGGGTGCGCAATATATAGTTATTGCAACTAACTATATATGCGAATTTCTATGGTTTTGTGCGAGTAAATTAAGGTTTTGTAAATGCTAATCCCTAACTATATATGGTCTATAACCAATGGTTTTTTCAGTGAATATATATATATATATATTCCTCCAAACTACCAAATTGTTCCCTCCGCACCTACATATGAAGACCCGAATCCAAATATGTTAAAGGAATGGGCAGACAATAATCAGGAGGTTTCAAGAAGGATGTTAGCCATACTTGTCAAATATGCAGACATTGATCAGGCTAAAATCTTAGAAGAAATAAAACAGATTTAGGCAATATTGGATAAAGAAACTGACCAGGAAGTGATAAACAAATTCAAGAATTAAATGTAAGACCGACTTTTGAAACTAGAAACGACAATCAAAGAAAGAAAGGCAGAAAAGTTTATAAGGGATAAATTAGACTATGACCGTGCTCAAATTTTTACATTCGCTAAGAAATTTGACAATTTAGGAAAACAGAGGCTCAACTATGCAGGAGGAAAGTCACGGGAACCGCAGTCAGAGCATAGCAGCCTGCAAAGCTCTGAATTGGATACAGATTTGGAGGAAGGCCCAATTGTGGGAGGAGCTGCGTCAGTTCCATCAGTAATTGATGAATTAGATTTTTTAAGAGAGGAAAGATGTTTCAACCTCCGCCCAAGCCCGCCAGCAAACATCAGGCCTCCAAGGGGAAGAGGCAGAGGAGGCGCAGGTGCAAAGGGGCAAAACAGTACAAGCGGAAATGGGAAGAGCAAATCAAAAACCAACAAGTAATTCCCAATAATAGGGCCACAGTCATTAACCTTTCAAATGTTGTTCTGACTAAAAAGAACGGAACATTCTTGTGTTGGGATTATCTTATTGTCCTAAAAGTGACATCGATTATGTTAAAACAAGGGTCAATATCTTTAAATTTACAAGATCCCTGAAGCTGAGAAATTCTTTGCAGTAGCCCATAAAGAAAAAGATGGGTCAAGAAATGGAACTGAAACAGATGGACTTTTCAACCTAGCAATGGATGATATGAATCTGATGCTAGAAATAAGGGAAATGGATTGTACACCAAGTGATGAGACAACTAGCCCAGGAGTGGTGCCTAGCACTCTCACTCGAGCAATAGAACTGGCACAGGAAAACCGTTTAGACTGAAGCACCGACGAGGTTCAGACCAAACTCTTTTCACACCAATGACTAACAGAGACTCAGTTGATGTCTATAATGAGTTAGTTGTGAATGATATTAAGAATTTGTGTCAAACAATAAATGCTAAAAAGAATAGAAAATATTCCCAACAGGACAAAAAATATTATTCTCTGATTAACAAACCTCTGTGTAATGATCAATGCATTGTGCGTGATGCTGATAAAGGGGGCAATGTGGTCCTTTGGGTCAGAGAGCAAATATCTTAAGGAGGCATACAACCAGTTGAATTGCCATTAAAGGATATACCTATAGGAGTGTAAAATGAATGCTTGATCACAGTGCCGAAGTATCTTACTGGGGCAGGACAGGGTACTGTGATGGGAATATAATTATCGTTGAACACAAGCGGGCTTCGAGTCTCCTATACCGTGTAAAAATTGTTTTATAAATACACTAGGAATTTATATTGTGAATTTATATATAAGGTCATATATTCATGTATTGAGAATTTTAACATGTAATATATATTTATTTGCATATGAAATGCACTTGCAAGTGATCAACTATATTATTGTCGTAATGCACACAGTGTCGGACAACCAGTCTTTCTTTAAGTTTTATTTTTTTGTAGTCATCACGTGGTTTTTGTGTATCAAGTTAAAATGTAGGAAGAAACTTTATACTTTATGCAACTGTTGGTGAACAAGCCGGTGTTGCAGCCGAAACGCGTTCAACGATTGTGGCTGACAATTAAAACATCTTTGCATGGAGACACTGCGTCGACATTTCTTTTTGAAAAGCAGTTTCATATATATATATATATATCACACCATATGGCTCACTTTCTTTCCCGGTAGGCGCTGCAAAAAGTGGGGCCGCGTTACTCCTGCGGTTGAGCCCAACCGCTATCACAATCGTGATCCACAAAGAAGTTAGTTAAAATTAATTTATTTTTCAATCCATGGGGTGTCAGAAACAAGGCAAAAACCAACGCGTTTCGACAGCCTCCGCTGTCTTGACCAAGACAACGGAGGTTGTCGAAACGCGTTGGTTTTTGCCTTGTTTCTGACACCCCATGGATTGAAAAATAAATTAATTTGAACTAACTTCCTTGTGGATCACGATTGGGTTATTGTGACTCCATGGTATCTTCCAGTCGGAGGAATCGTTGTTTGGATATATATATATATATATATATATATATATATATATATATATATATATATATATATATATATATATATATATATATATATATAAGGTACGTGGCGCTCCTTAGGCAACACACAGCAAATCGGCCGATCAGTCGACACAGGAACCAGCAAGACCCTTAGTTTGGTGCAAATATTTTTTATTTTAGTTTTTAGCCCAGCACCAGTCCGCCATGACGTGTTTCGGCTAGAGATAGCCTTGATCACATGACCTATATATATATTTATATTTATATCTATATATATGTATTACCTACTGGCGGTCGCCAGTAGGTAGTTATAGTTAGGATTTTTTTCAATGTTAAATCTCAAAATTCTATTTGGAATAACGTTGGCACCGGTTGATGAATCTGACTGAAAATTTCCTCAAAATGACCTCGTGGCCTTTCGGTCCTTCCCTGAAAGTTTGGGGGGGATTTGTCAAGCGGGGGCCGAGATAAAAGGGGGTCCCAAAACGCATTTTCCCCATGTTAATTTCCAAAGGGCGGTCGATTTCACTTTTAGCCCGAACGGCTGAATGGATTTCAACCAAATTTGGCAAAATTGTAGGGACTGGTAGCCCGATGTGCCTTTGCTATGTCTCAAGATATGTGCTCCAGTGGATTTTGAGTAATTTAGGTTCAAAAAATATATATATCTGTAAGCGCGCCCCGGTACGCGCTCCGGGGAGCGCCCCGGGTGCGACACGCGAGGTGCGCTTGGAAATCTGATTGGCTCTTGGGTGTCAGTAAACATTCGAAACAGTCCGGAGCGGCCGCCATCTTGTGTCTCGGTAGTATCAAGACACAAGAGGTGGCCAAAACAAAGGGGGAAATGACCATAAGGGGGCAGGGTAGATCCCACCTGACCCCCTAGGTTTGATGTGGGGGCTTCAAAAGGGCCCCGCGGGGCAAAACATTCATTTTTTTTGTTTGGCACGGGGCGTGCCCGGTACACGCACCGGGGAGCGTACCATGAGGAAAAATGAATGATAGAGTTTTTAAAAAATTTAGCCTTTTTTTTTAAATTGGAGGTAGTTCTAAAAAGAACTGCTTTTTTTCTTCTTTTTGTTTTTATATTTTTTATATTATTTTTTTGAACATTTTGTACTTTTTTTGGATTTTCTGAACAGTTTTAGATTTTTTTTGTATTTTTCATGGGGAAAAATGAAAAAACAGGGAATTGAAAATGGCTCAACTGGAGCAAAAAACTAAAAGAAAAGAAAAAATTACGGTTGATTGGGGCATTTATGGTTGTCCCCAGCAAGGACGATGAGCTTTACGCTCTGTTCTCCGTAGGAGATGGTCTTCCCACAATATTTACAGATAATTCTGAAATCTGAAAATCGGGGCTGAATGCACAGCATCGTCTCACTTTCCTCTGGTGCAGACGCAGTGGGTTGTTTCCTTTTTGAGCTAGTTCTTGTTGATCGGGGAGGGTTACTGGCCAGTTCCCTCATTTCTGCAGCAGAATAGTTTATAGGATCTTTGCGCTGCATGTGGCGTATCATTGTGTAGTTCCCAAATGAATATTTTTTATTTGGGTTTCCTCTGGAAGGTTCCATGCCACAAATTTTGCAACTGACCTTGGGTGCATTTACTTTTTTTTCCCCTCTGGGAGAGTAAAAAACTCCCAAATAATGTGTGGTCTTGGCTGGTATGGGGTATTGTGTTCTTCCAGCCATCTTGAACTCCCCTCCTCCTCCTCCTCCTCTTCCTCTTCTTGAAGACCACCAATGATATCTTGAGGAGGTCCTTTTGGTGGTTGTGGTGGTGGTGGTGCAGATGCACCAGCTGCTGCTACTACTGAAGCCATTAGTTTGAGCAAAAAAGTAGAGAGAGCTACAAACAGGTCTTCCTAAGTCAAAGGACAAAGTCAGAATAAGGAAAAAAGGTGGGGTCTTTCATCCATTTGAAAAAAAAAATTATTGAACCAATGTAAAGTGTTATTTTCAGGTTACATGACCAGGGGCTTTATCATTATGAAACCAAAACTGTTATGAACCAATAAAAATTGTTATTTTCAGGTCACATGACCCGATGCGCTTACGCTACGCGCCCCGGGTCGCATTACACGCGCAAGTTATAGTGAGTCCAACTAATTATAACGTGGAATTTCAATGGTTTTATGTCAGTAAAATTTCCAGCTAACTATAACTGGTGTAAAACCTATGGTTTTTTCAGTGAATTTAATAGGTTCTTTAAATGCTAATTCCTAACTATAACTGGTGTGAAACCTATGGTTTTTTCAGTGAATTTCATAGGTTTTTTCAATGCTAATTCCTAACTATAACTGGTGTGAAACCTGTGGTTTTTTCAGTGAATATATATATATATATATATATATATATATGTGAATATATATACACCAACCAAGTTCTAGCGGGAAACCAATGCCACTTGAAATGGCGGGGCGCAGCGGGGTCGCCGACCCCAATAAATCCAAATGACACAAATCCCGTCCTTTCAATATATAGACAACACGCCTTGGCCCAGTCTTTGCTTCAAAGTGATGTTTATTTCATGTAAAAATCACCCTACGCATTTCGAAGCGTCCGCTTCTTGATTAAGAAGCGTATGCTTCGAAACGCTTAGGGTGATTTTTCCATGAAATAAACATCACTTTGAAGCAAAGAACGGGCCAAGGTAGGTGTGTTGTCTATATATATATATATATATATATATATATATATATATATATATATACACACACACAGGACAGCATTTGTGTCATTTGGAGGTATATATATATATATATACATATATATATATATATGTTTCCTACTGTCAGTCACCAGTAGGTAGCTACAGTTACATGTGAGCAAGGCTACACGTTAGCTGAAACGCGCATCCTGTCTGACAACATCTCCCACCAAGCTTGAATAAAAGTCACTTCAGCCAGCAGTGAGAAAGTCATTTTGGAGTTCGTGTTTTTCTCAGTTTGGTGGATCTAAGCACCGGAGTGGTAATTGGAGATATATATATATATACATATATATGTTTCCTACTGTCAGTCACCAGTAGGTAGCTATAGTTAGGACCAAAATTTTCATGGGAAAAGCGTTTTTAGTTTTGCTAATAACTTTGACACCACTCGGCGAATCTTCACCACAGATACAAAACACTTCCCCTTTTTGGTTCAGCTCCTATGTTGAAAGTTTTGTGGTGATCCATCAAGCTGGGGCCTAGAAAAAAGGTGGGTTCCCACAACCCATTTTCCCCATGTTACGTCTATGGAGATTTTTCATGACTATAGCCCGAACCGCTGAACGAAATCACACCAAACATTCAGTATATCAGAGATATTAAAGTTTAGAAAATATAGATATTTGGTTGTCCAAAAACTGACTGAAATGCTACTGAAATCTGATTGGCTGCCAACACTTTAACCAGGAAGTGTTGGCAGCCATCTTGGGACCATTCTACATGATAACTGAAATGCATTGTGGTGAATAGCAGGTTTTGAGTTTCAAAAAGGAGAACGTATAAATGGTGTTAACAGATTTTAGTTACAAAAGATATCATTTATTGATGGTACTATACTAATTTTTAGAATAGTGGTGTGTTCTAAGGTGATTTTACATTTTGAAAAAGCCTTCTGCTGAGATTTCATGAACCATGTTTTAGAGAAAGATACGTTGGGTAAAACATTGCCTAAAAATGCATTTTGCCACATGCAATATCTGCAGAGCCCTCGTGGAACTCATCCCGGCACCCACATAATTCTGCAACAGATCTGTGAATATTGCTGGTAATTGAAAAAATATATATTTACTCACACCCCTACTCACAGATGCACAGAGAGACTCATACACCCACTCACAGACTTACAGGGGGACACACACCTACTCACAGACCCACAGAGACACTCACTTACCCACTCACAGACCCACACAGACACTCACACACTCACTCGCAGACCCACACAGAAGCTCACACATACTCAAAGACCCACAGAGATACTCGCACACTCATTCACAGGCTCACAGAGACATTCATACACCCAGTCACATACCCACACACCCACTTTCACACAACCATTTACAGCCCCACGAAGACACTAACACACCCACTCACAGACCCACACAGAACTCACACACCCACCCAGAGGCTCACTCGGACACTCTTATACCCACTGACAGGCCCAGAGAGACACTCACACACCCACCCACAGACCCACAGAGACACTCATACACCCAGTCACACCAGTTGTGGCTCACTGAGGGAGTGCTGCGGGCGGTGGGGCAGGGAGGGGGAGGAGCAGGATGGGGTAGTGGACTCAGACTTATGACAGATAGGAGCATCGCCAACTTGCCAACTGGAAGTGAGTTAGAACAGTATAATACTATAGCCGGAGAATAAGTAACATTCTGCATTGAATTTGTCTTTAACAACTCCATATGCCAAAACTCACTTACACAGCTACTAAGCTATACATGGAGTAATTTACATACCAATTAAGAGACGGGCAGAGGTACTAACTCAGGTAGTTGTACACTGACAGAGTTACATAGAAATCCACAGGCACAGAGGCAGTTATGCAAACACTTAAATATATACTAAGGTACTGATGCACCGAGTCACTTATACATAGAGTAACTTATAAACATATCTATACATTCAAAGTGGCACAATGACACAGCCAGACACACACTCCTGCATATTCCAACAAACCCAGGTGCACAGAAATATAGCATGCTACAACGTATGCAATTGCATCACATTCTGTAACAACGCGGTTGTTACAACAACCACGTTGTTACAACGCAATGCCATTACTATGCAAGTCATTACATCGACTTGCAGTAGATGGCGCTGTAACATTAGGAATGTATCATTTACTATTCTAACTCCTGCCTACACAATAGTAGGGAAATTGTTGGAATAGTAAATTATACTATTCCTTATGTTAGAGCGTCGTCTACTGCAAGTCGATGTAATGACTTGCGTAGTAATGGCATCTCGTTGTAACAATGCGGTCTAAAGGCATCACGGTGTAATGGCTGCAAAGTAAAGGTTGTTTCCCGGCTCACACTCATGCATACCCTGAAACAACCAGGCACACACTCATGCATACACTAACACCACACACACACATTAATGCATACACAGAGTCACCCAAGCACACACTCATGGATACCCTCATAAAGGCAGGCACACACTCATGCATGCATTAACACCTAGGCACACATTGACGGATATACTGACACACCCTGGCAGACACTGATGCATACATTGCCTTACTCAGGCACCCACTGATGCACACACTGACTCACCCAAGCACACACTAATACATACACTAACATACCCATGACACAATGACATATATGCTGAAATACCCTTGCACACACTGATGCATATGCTGATACACCCATGCCCTCAGTTACACAATATATATATAGATTAAAAAATGACAGCTGTCTGTATGAAAGAATGGTATGGTTCTAACAAGAACAATTTTGTTAGTACTTTAAAAAAAATACTGTTTTATTTTTTAATGTACCTAGAAACACAAGGCACTAAACTGTTCAAAAGCAACTATAACAAAAGCACTTCTTTGAAACTATAAACATGAGACAAAAAGGTTGGATAATAAAACAAAACAAAAAAATGTACATAGCTGTTTGTTAAAGTCATCCAAATATTCAGCTGCTTTTGTGGTATTCGACTCCACTGGCATGTGGTATCTGAGGCAGTGGATCATATGTCCTTCATTAGCACACACAGTACACATGGTGATGTTGCCAAAGGGATAGAGTAAAGACATATTGTCAGAAGATGTGGATGCTCCAGCACCAGTATTGCTTTTGCACACCATCCTTAAATAAGCTCTCTTGTTGATGGTTTTCATGTGCCTCTACACAGAGCTCGTGCTGTAGGAATACTTTTTATTGGTACCATGGGATAATTCCTTGCCACAAATCTTGCACTTTACAATCCTTGTTGTCACCATTTTCTCAGTTTAGGGAATTATAAAAAAGTGTCAAACCTCACTTTCCTTCTTGTAAAGAAGGTTATCATGATCTTCTTCCTCCTGGAGCAGCACACGATCCCTTGATTCCTGGGAAGGGTTTGAATCAGCTATGATGTGCAAAAGTGCAGTTGTGAACAGGACACAAAGGAGGAGATGTAAGAAAAACTGTTTTTCTGTCCTTGTTCAAAATGAAGAAGCAGATTTTGGATGTGGTGTATTTCAAAAAAACTTGTGGTGCTTATATAGCTAATCCGAAGGGAACATTTGTGTGTATCATCTCATGAATCCATAGATTCATGACTGCACATAAAATATAAATCAGGTGACTAACCTTAAAATCACATATATGGTGCGATAAATATAATCTCAAATATGGTCACATGGATCTCGTTTATCAAATTAGTGTGTCTTATATGTTTATCATTTATTTTTTTATTTTTGTAGAAATCGCAATTCTGAATTTGCGGATACGTTACGAACATGTGATAGCAAATAGAAACCATAGTTTTATTAAAGTTCCATCAATTTTTCCCAGTCTTACGGAGGAACCGCAATACCCAAAGAATATAAAGTGTGTCCAGTGCTCTCCATGCCACTGGATTCAAGCTATCCTGGCTGAAGAGGGGCGAAACCCCGAAACCAGTCCTAGGATGCTTGTTTCCATTCCAGGGAGGACCTGGCTTGGAAGTTCGGGCTGGACTATTCCCATAAGGCACAGGGTCAAGACTGATTTGCATATGGCTGGGTTCAAACTGGAATGGCATGGTGAGCAAAAAAACGATGGATTTAGGCCCATTCTCTGTACTGGGGTGAATGTATGACATTGTTCTGCAGTCTGTCCATCACCTGTTGTTTTTGCATTTGTCACCCCGAGTGGTTCCGGGTATGCCCATACGAGGGTCCCGTGCTCTCCATGCCACTGGAATCAAGCTAACCTGGCTGAAGAGGGCTGAAACTCAGAAACTGGTCCCAGGATGCTTGTTTCCAGTCCAGGGAGGACCTGGCTTGGCAGTTTGGGCTGGTCTGTTCCCATGAGGCACAGGGTCAAGACTGATTTGCATATGGCTGGGTTCAAACTGGAATGGCATGGTGACGAAAACAACTATGGATTTAGGGCAAGATCTCTGTACTGTGGTGAATGTATAACATTGTTTTGCATTCTGTCCATCAACTGTTGTTTTTACATTTGTCACCCCGAGTGGTTCGGATATGCTGAGACGTGGGTCCCGTGCTCTCCACTCCACTGGAATCAAGCTATCCTGGCTGAAGAGGGGTGAAGCCCCAAAACCAATCCTAGGATGCTTGGTTCCAGTTCAGGGAGGACCTGGCTTGGCAGTTCAGGCTGGGCTGTTCCTATGAGGCACTGGGTCAAGGTTGATTTGCATATGGCTGGGTTCAAACAGGAATGGCATGGTGAGCAAAAAACGATGGGTTTAGGCCCAGATCTCTGTACTGGGGTGTATGTATGACATTGTTTTGCATTCTGTCAATCAACTGTTGTTTTTACAGAGCATGTTGCGCCACCTACTGAATCATTCTTAAATTAGTCTGCAGAACAAAATGAGCTACAATTTTTCTACTGGTGGGCTGTAAACTCTGCCACATGGTGGTTGGCGGAGTTCTTGCCGGAATCCTCACTCCAAGTGGAGTGCATAGTGGGTAAAACTCTGCAAACTCCACCGGCTGAGTAGAGTATACAGCCCACCCCTAGGCTGTACGGTGCAGGTAATAAAAATCAACTCAACCGTAATGATGGCCTTGGTGCAAATCCACTGCTTGGCATGATGAAAGGAGTGCTGGATATGATGGCAAATTGATTTGGGAAACACTTAGAGCAGCATGGCTAATAAAGGTGATATTACTATGAAAAAGTGTCCTAATTGTGTGAATAGCCATTTATGGCATACCGCACCATGAGAGGACTAGTTACTGTACTGTGATGGCGGCAGATGATGAATAATGCTTCATACCCATGAATAGGCTAGCGTTAGACCAGTTTTCATCAGTGTATAAGGATGTTGGTTATAGTTTTTCCTACTTCTGAGATGATAATTGTGGTTCACAAAGCGCAAAGATCATGCATCAAACAAGATGGTGTCAAATAAATTTTTTCCATTACCTAATGGCAGTCACAGTCCCATGGAGGTCAAGGGTGACAGGACCTGCAGGTGCACTGCAGATCACAAGATGTGGCACTTGCAGTAGTACTTCAGCTAGCTATACATGCCTGCGGTGGTGGCCTTCCCATTGCTGCCTGTCACCTGAAGCTAACCACCGGGCAGCATGCTGACCTGGTAGGTGTCTCCCTCTCTGCCGAGGTTGCCAGAGAGCTGTTCACCTGCACCACAAAGTCAAATGCCTGGCCCCCGATAGCTCAGCCACTGCAGTAGCTCCTGCACAGCCTAGGTCTGGATCTGGGTTGCATTGGCTGCCTGGGGCTTTAGGCAGCAAACTCCTTGCCCGCAGCCACCATCGCCAGTGACACTTCCTTGAGTTGCAAGCTTAAGCCTCTTCCTTCTTGTAGGCATCTTGTGACTGGCTGTAGAGAAAGTATGGCTGTGTTTCAAAAGCATGCTTCGACTGGCTTCCAAGACAGTTATTATCTGCTGCTCTCTGTTTGAAGAGGAAAGTGCATTTCTGCAAAGATGGTGATGCCTTTTATTAATTTTTTGCAAAACTTGGCTTTACCCCTGCCTCGTGCACAAAGTATATCACCTAAACTATCAGAACTCCAAAACATATGTTAAGGAACCAAAGCAGCCCTTTGATACATGCAATACCAGCACACACAGCTATGGGTGGGTGCAGGTAAACTCCACTAGGTGGTTAACCGAGTTTTTGCAAAACTGTACGGACTCTGCAGGCAGAGAAGAGTTTACCACCACACCTCTATTCACTTTGCAGTACTCCCACATTACCCCAAAGATGGTCCTTAGATTCACAATAGTACATCTTTAGCTCAGTCCTGGTAGTGTGGCAAAGAGCAGTCAGACTTTACTAGAGGAACATGAGTTAAGTATTTCAGAGTATCAACATGGACAATAAGTAATTGACATAACTTGAAAGAAATCCGACAAGAATCTATAAAAGTAAAGCAGATTGTTACGTAAATTTCGATACCAAAATGAAGTCAATCTGAAGTATAACCAGAGGTATGGGTTTTAGAAGCAAACATACATGAGTGCAAATCAATACTGCAAAACTTTAACACTGCAGGCAACGGGAAAGAACTAATGACAATCAGTCACTTGCTGGTCGAGTTGTGTTGAAGACAGTTGGGGTTAAGATGGTGCGGTTCCCAGGACCAAGGTACAACAGTCAGTTCCATTTTACCTGGCTTGAGAAGCCTGGTGCAGAGTTGTCCTTGGCGCTGAAGCAGGAGCCCCGTGGGAGCTAATTTTGCCACTTACTTTGTGCTGATGAGCAAATAGGTACATATAATTTACAACTGGCCACTGCTGTGGTCAGATGAAAATGTTCCTCGATTTGCGATGTCGTGTAAAGGTGTTGGGTGCTAGACTGGCCCAAAAAAAAACTTGGCAGTGGTAAGCTCAGTAAGATGTTATTCCGATGTCCAGAGGTCCAGGAGAAAATGGTCACTGCCTGAATCTTGCAGGATGTCAGGACTACGTTTCCCACAATGCACTGAATCATCTACTTTTGGGTGATCCCTTGAAGGGCTTGATGGCCAGCGACTGTTTGGCTCCAGTATATTGTTATTAATTGGGGACTGCAGGACACTAGTGCCACTAGTCCAAAGGAGTCTGGAATTGCCTTTGCTTGTTAAAGGAGTCCCTCTGCCTGGGATGAGCTGCAGTCGTTCTGTTACAGGATGGTTGCCTCAGGTACAAAGTATCAGGCCTTAAGTTTGGGCAGCTCCTGTTGTCGCAGACTTGGGTCTCTTCTGTGTCCTTTGTTGCAAGTTGAAGCAGACTTATAAAGTCAGAAAATATCTCCTTGGGAACCCAGTCAGAAAGTACATAGAATCCTTCAATCATTCACATCTGTCATGTTGGTACGACACTCAATTGCACCCCAAATTCAACCAAAGTTAAGTACCACAATTGTATAGAATTGGTAAGATCTTTAATAATACATCTTCCAAAATAAATTCACAATTAAAAATTCTTGTTACAACTATGCCTAATCATAATGTAATAAGAAATTAACAGTTTTTATATAGCATCAATTTATAGACACAGTACAAAATGCATTTAAACAATCACAATAAAAAAACTAAGAATCAGAAAAGAGGAAGAAAATATAATATAACTACATAAATCTTTGTGCACTACTAATCTGTTCTGATCATTGTTCAGGGCACATGATTTTCAAATGATCATCATCTATTTCATCTGTATATTTATCAAATTTATCACAAGTTATATGTTGACACATTTTGGTGGTTAACAGAGAATTAGATCACCTTCTTTAGGACACCTTCATATCTCCCACACATGCCATAAAAACAAGTAACACCAACTTTATGAGTCTTTATTTCAGGCTTGTTGTACTATTTTAGACAAATCACGATGAAACCCAGTGGGTCCAAGTCTCACAAGGTTTCGGAATCCAAACTAGGTACAAAGGAAGGGACTGCTTATAAATCTAATCAGTCATCAGCGATCTTCACTGTAAGCATGGGCCCTTGATTCTATGGTATTGTCAGTCACCCATAAGGTGAGACGATTCCTCTTCACTAGGATTTCAACCTGTTTCCTCAATTCACAGGCTTAAAGCCTTCTTGTACCTTACAGACTGCTTCCTCTGTCTCTACATCTGGGCACTGGGAAAGTTCAAACCAAACTTTCTAGAGGTCAGGACTATGTTTCCCACAATACACTGGACTATCTACTTTTGGGCAATCGCCGGAGGGCCCAATAGCAAGCGGTTGTTCGTTCTGCAACATTTGTTTTACCTGTGGACTGCAGGGGACTAGGGTCACTAGGCTAAGAGAGTCTGGCATTACCTTTGGTTGTCACAGGAGCCCCTCTGTCTGGGTAAATCTGTCTTTGGTTCAAGATGAGTCAAAGTCATGCAGTGTCATGATGATTGCCAAAGGGGCAGGGAATCACACATTTGGCTTGGGCAACCCTGTTGTCCCAGACTCAGGTTTCTTCTATGCCCCTTGTTGCAAGTAGAATCAGAAATGAAGTTCTGTTGTCAGGGGTAACCTTAAAATCCTAGATTTAGGGGTGCTAGGGGTATGGGTGCAAGTGACCAATGGACTACTTGCCCCAGTGACTAATCTGCCCCTGAGGTGACCACATCCGGGGGTCACCTTTTCTATCCAGAACCCTCTATTCCGCCACTTTAAATACAACTGAAACCTTTATTATCTATACAGTGCAGGTAGCCCACCCTAGAGGTGTGCCACGCCTTCTGAGGGCGTACACCTCCTGACTACATAATTTGTTTCTTGAGCCTCGGAGTACCACGGGGCCGAAGGAGTTGTTCTATTTTTGGAAGCTGTTTTATTCAGGACAAGTTTGGAAAAAGAGTGAAGTCAGTGGGTATAAGTCATGGCTGCCTGCTCAGGGTCAAGAGAGAGAACTGGCTGGGTGTCCGATAAGCCTTGTTTAAGAAGCCCATGATCTATGCTATTTCAAGGTCTAAAGTGTTTAGGAGGCACCGACCGAGTGTGCGAAGAATTAAGTTTCAAAAGACAAATATCAAATAAAACAACATAATGATCAGACTAATGGAAGGACCTCCTTAACAATAATCTGCTTATTATTAGTAAAGAGGACATCTAAGGTATGACCAGCAGAGTGGGTAGGAGAGCCAACGTTCTACAAGAGGCCTACTGATTGTAGCTCAGTGATAAGTCATTCTGAGTCCTTTTCATCACTGGCGTCTAGATTGAAGTTAAAATCCTCCATGTTGGTAAAACTCGACTCACATGCGGCGATTACTAATAAATTACACACTGCAGAGAGAAAATATCTCCTAGGGCTGGAGGGGGGGGGGCAATGGAGCAGCATCCCTTTAAAAGACTGGTGCTCTGAAAGGAAATTATTGAAACTAAGTGCTTTGCAGGCCTTTGAGGGACCCATCTCTCCTTTAACTGAAAGGGCATCACAATAAAGAAGTGCCATACCTCCCCCTCTTTTTTAGGTCTGTCCTGTCTAAATACAGAGAAACCAGCAGGCAACCAGGGCAGACAGAATCTTATTCGACTACTATTCTTGAAATTGGGGACATAGTTAGCAGAAAGGTGAGAGAAATCACGTTGTAGTAAAAGTGGGGTCTCCAGCGAGGAGCTGTAAGCAGGGCAAGTGGACAAGTGGAGCCTCTTAATGAAGTCTGCTAAGTCAAAACATGCACAAGCAGCTTCAGCATCTTACCTTGGGCAAAAGGAGCAGGGGTTGTGGTGTTAGGCGCGATCCGGCCACTGGAGGGAGTAGACGGGCTTGCCTTTGGTGCACCTTAGGCACGCCATTGGCGCTCCTGCTGCACGGACGTGCTATTTTAGTAATTAAATAGCCCTCCAGGGAAGGGAGTGTGGCCCAAGACAGCTCTGATGCGTGAGAAAAAGCAAAGGGGAATAGAAGAAGGGACTTGAATCTGGGGTCCAGCAACCCCTGCAATGCTCGCCGGCTCCCCTGAAAAAACTACTGTACTGGTAAATCAAAGGTAAGAAAATAAACTGGGGAAAATTGTAAAATCATAAAATCATTAAAATGGAAGACTAGCCTCCTGTTCTGACCGGGTTTTTGTTCCCTTTTTGAGTGAAGGTGACTTTAGCCAACTATTATTCTAATAGAGGGATTAGAGCCTTAGTTTTGGCCTATTTACAAGGTGCTTGACATCATTCCCTATTCTTTTCTCTATTCTAGGGCTTATAAGTTTATGTTAGTGGATAGATTCCTTAGTATTAGTATTATTCCGTCCTTTTGTAAGGTTACTAGTATATTCCTGATAGAGTTATTCATCTTTATGCTTACTTCGGGCCTTGTAGGCCTCGAACAGGGGAGACTCCATCTTTCTTTCTGCCTCGGCTGCTTGAGATGCTTTTAGGTCAAATGTAATGTTTTAGTTATAAGGTGTTGTTCGCTTGGAGAGAACCGGCTCGGCTGGCCCTTATCGAAAGACTGTATTTTTCTTTGTGTCGAAGACATAACATCAGGCCGGCCGGCTGAGAACGTGTCCTTGGCACAGGGTGGTACAAGAATTTGGTGGGCGGCAGGTTACTGGCTGGAAATTTCCATGCATGAACAAGGTTCTATATTAGCTAAAGTACAGAGAGGAGTTCGGTTCATTCAGTCAGTTAGAAGACAGCAGCTAGTCATTAGCATTCTTGCAGTTAATCAACTTAAAGCAGACAGTCGCCATTTTGAAGTCCAGAAAGACCGACGGCAGATAACCTCTCAGAAAGATTGAAGTTACTTTAGTTGGAGCAGCTGGTGAGCTTTGATACTGAGATCAGAGCATGCAGAGTGAAGAAGTTAGCAGAGCGAATGAATACTAGAGCGGCAGTAACTGATTATAAGATCAAAGTCGGAAGGTGAAGATAGTCCGTGATCGAGAGGAGAGAGGAGTAGTGCAGAACGACGAGAGTGAGACAGACGAAATAGAGCACAAGAGTGAGGTTCCAGTGACTTGGAGGGGAGCAGAGGAGACCGGGCATAGCGGTGCAGACGTGTATCCGTGACTGCAGGGGTGATCCTAAGATGAGCCAAGGTACAGACGAGAAGGGAACCCAGATGACAACTGAGTCCAGACTTCGTACTCATAAGGTGATGTCGACCCTTTCTTATTAGCGTGCACACACATTCTAATTCTTTCCTTTGCTTTTCAGGCTATATGTTATATTACAGTATTATTTTGTTGTTATAATTTGTTATTGTGTAATAAAGGGACCCCAGTTCTTAGTGAACCATCGTGTAACTGTTGTTTTTATGGTAAAGTTAACCTTTCTTCTAGTCAGATGCTGTTATGTGGATGGATGCGTTTCCCGTCCGGGTAAGTGGTAACTGAGCAAGGGAGCAGGCAGCACTTATATCAGAGAATAACCTTTGCATATTGTAATTTGGCCATTTTTGTGTGAGAGGATTGAACTGTCCATCTAGCACATAACCTATAATATTGTATATGAGATATTCCCAGTAGTATATAGTGAAACTTCCCCAGAGAGAGAGAGAGAGTTAAAGGTATCAATAGGAGAGTGATCGCCGTTGTGTAGCGGCGCTAGTGAGAGCACCGGGAGGACACGGTGTGTATACCCACAGGATTGTGGCTTGAGAGAGAGCACTGGGAGGATACGGTGTATATACCCACAGGATTGTGGCTTGCGTGAGCACTGATTGAGGTCAGTGTGTAATGGTAAGTAATCAGAACTGCCCCCTTCACTATGAGTAGGAGGGTAGCATAGTCTGGGCCTAAGTTGCCGCGAGACTATAAGGTATGAGTGTGGTGTAGAATATGGAATTCCGTTGCAATTAGTGATTGTTTCTAGTAATCCCTATGGATTTGGTGGTGTTTTGGATGATCTAAGCTTGTACATTGCTAATTCCCCATCCCCAGGTAGGTACCCAGGTACCATGGAAAGTAGGTTGTGAGGAGGGAGGTGGTTATGTTTCGGCCGGGTTAGTGGTGTTTTGGTGAGCTGATTCTATCTGGTCCGAAAATCCGGTCGTTACACCTCCTCAATATGGCACCTGCGAAGGGACGCAGGCACCTCCTTAAACAGCCGTAGGGCCTACAAGGAAACAAAACACCAGGATTTTAGCGTCCAGGGTCAGGAGGAGCAGCCCGGACGCGCTGTACTAATCATTAAATAGTTATCCAGGGCAGGGGGCCTGGCCCAAGACGACAACGGAGCGCAAGGAAAAATGTAGGTGCAAAGAAAAAGGGATTTACACTTATATGTCCTCACCTTTAATATATATGCACTCTGTCTACTGGGCTGAGGAGGACTTCCTTAGGAGTGACTGGCATGTATTAAAAATAGGGCTTTGACCTCACCTCACATGGTGAGGGAAAGTTGAGTTCAAGCAGCTTGTACTGCTGTCATCTCTTTACTTGGGTCACTAAGGGTAGCACAAACCCTGGTGACCGCTTTAACTCCTATGCTTGGACACCGCTGGTATCATTCACCAGGGACATATACAATTGTCAATTGGGGGTGCCAATTCACATGTATCCATTTTAGAGAGAGAGCACTGGCACTGGGGCCAGGGCAGCAGGCTCCAGTGCACTTTTAGAGTCATAAACATCAGCATTGGGGCAGAAAGTGGGAGGTGACTATACAAAAAAGGCTCTTCTTCATATCCTAGTTTCTCAAAACACCTGGAACTACATAGTTTGCTGTGCTCAATGCTAGACACAGCTGTACACCTGTTTTTATGTAATTACAAAGTATAAATACATGCATTTAAGTTGAAATGTATCCTACTTTAGACATGTGAGGCACACAGCATAGCTCAGGCAGTGAACAGTGGTTGTTCTTCTTTGCTTTCTGATCAGTGCTGCCCACAGCTCCTTTCACTAATTTAGACACATGTTGAAATAAATGTATGTGCTTCAGACAGTGAAATCTCAAAACAATTATAATAGGCTCACAGCTCTGCCCTGCACAAGGGCACATGTTCATCATATAGTCCCTGATGCAGATGCCTGATTTTAATGGCCTGCAGTAGTGCTTCATTAAACAGAATCATCAAGTTCATATTTAAGTGAAGTAGAAGACTAACCCCTACAATGATTTCTCAAATTTGACAGAAATTATATTGATAATCATCATGTAAGTGCCTGTTTTGTCTGCCTGTGAAAAATTGATTTGGCACTCTGGCTCTTCTTACCCTGTTACATACTGTGAGAATATTTGCTATATGGCTCTATTTCTTGGAAAACCATTATTCTGGTCATAAGAAGAAGCGTTTGAGTGTTCCTTTTCTTAAGTAGGTTGCACACCAGATCAGTTTCGGAAGGATTTAGAATGTGATCCTGCTTAAAAGGTGCTGGATTCTTTGAAGACTGAATTGTAAAAAAAACTTGAAGTTAATGATATAAAGCCAAGCACCTTTATTAGTATGACACATTCTCCTATCCAGCACACCAGTAGTACAATCCATCTCTCAACCTTATAACACACACACACACACATGCACACACACTCACACACTCTTTCTCTCTCTCTCTTTCTCCCTTTCACACATACACACTTTTAAGATTATCACTCACTTTGAATTTGTCATTTTCCTCCTATAATAACGATGTTGCCAATAAACCTCTCATGTTCCATGGAGCCATACCGATGATGCATAAAATAAAATACCAAAAATACATGTACAAAAAGTGTAATGCCAACACAAACATATATATTGTATATGACATTATTGCTATAATTATGTCATTATTTAATTTACTTCATTATCAGCAATGAGTACTTAAAGATTGTATTTATTTCAATTACCATTGTATTGGTATTTATGATTCACTTTTCATGGTCCTTGCAAAGTCTAAAGAGTTTTCAGACTATTGAAAGGGTAGCTCATCGTTATGTGGTGTTGTAGTTGTTTCCCCATACTTTACAAGAATGTCACATAGGACACAAATTAATTGAGACATTCATCAGCCTTATTTTTACCATCAGAATTCAAGGAATGTTTTGCCAACAAATTGAATATCTAATGGAAATATTAAATATTCATATCACACAGCTAATTATGTGACTCTCCATAATATACATAGTTACAAATGGTTACTCCAGAGCAATTTGTTACTCTGAGATAAGTGTATAGTGATTCAAACACGTAAATACATACTAAATAAAGCCCAATCTTGATTTTCCAAATGCTACAGTTTGCTTTGTAAAACAATGCATGCACTTATTTAGTTTGCCTTTAACCAGAATTTATTCTTGCTAAAATTTCAATTGTTAGCAAGAATATTTTTTGTAAATACACAGTTTCTGCAGCATAAGTGAGGCACATTAACAAGAAAAGAAGAAACTATATCTTTATTAAGAACCCAAAATGAGCATATGTGAAGAATTCTTTTCCCCCAACAAGACTTAGATATTTTTCACTCATAAATAAGACCAGCCTTGTAACCTACATTTGTTGTGTCTTAGAATAATTGAATACTTTATAAAGCAACAAAGATAATGTCAGCTCCCATTTAGAGGCCTCTTGGGAATACCTGAAGAAAGCAGGCACTAATAACCGCAGTGCAAATGAAAACGTCCTTTACAATGCAGGCATTACAACATAAGGCCTTTACCACGCATCCATTACCAAGCAATGTCTTTACTATACATTGACTTTACAAAGCAAACCTGTACCATGAATATGCTTTTATATGCATGCTTTTACATTGCAAGGTAAGTATATATAAGGTAAGTGTGTTTGTGTGTGTATATGTATATATATATGTATGTATTACCTACTGGCGGTAGGTACTTATAGTTATGACCTATTTTCCATAGGAAATCCACAACATTCTATTCCCAATAACTATGGTGCCAGTTCACGAATCTTTGGAAGTTTTCAAAAGTTTTGTCCAGCTCCAGTCCGCTCCTATCCTGAAATTCTCGGGGCTATTCGTCAAGCGGGGACCAAGAAAAAAGGGGGGTCCCAAATCGTGTTTTCCCCATGCAATTATCCATAGGAACCTATAGTCACAGCTACAGCCCAAACTGCTGAACAGAATTACACCAAATTTGGCGAAAAGATAGCTCTTGGTTCAGAGTCGTGTCTTTTTGTTAAATGGTGTAAATCTGTTCAGCAGTTGCTGAGAAAATCAAAAGTAAAATCATATATACATCTATGGCCGCGCAGGATCCGCACACCCTCCCAATGACAAGCTGTATGCTAATTGGCTGTCAACACTCCAAACCAGGAAGTGTTGGCAGCCATCTTGTGCCTCGGTAGAACTGAGGCACAAGAAAACAGGAGAAAAAACATACAATACGCAAAAAAGGAGCAGGGTAGAAACACCCTGACCCCCTAGGACTACTCAGGGGGTCCCACAAGAACCCCAAAGGCCCCCCAAATTATTCTTTTTTTTAAACATGGCAAGATCCGCCCAAGCTGCGCGGATCCTGCCGATAAAAAAAACGAAGCGCGGACGCCCGCTCTTCGTTGGTAATTAGCCCCCATAGGGGGGCAAGTACCGGGGGCATGATCAAAAAAAAGTGTAGGGGGCCCAATCCCTCATGGCAAAGCATTAATATTTGCGGGGAGGACCTGGCCCCCAGCAGCCCCAGGGTCCGCCACCCCCAGGGCTTGTTAATGTAATGATGGGGGGGCCTCTAAGGTCCCACCAAGCCACAGGGACTGACACCCCCCCCCTGGGCTTCACGTAATTTTTGATTGCGGGGGGCACACTGCCCCCTGCAGCCCTGGGGACCGTCATCACCCAGGGCTTTATTTTTTTTGAATACCCTGTGTGTCAGTCAGTCAAACAAAACTTTATTTGATTTGTTAAAACCTTAAAAGTACATTCCACATTCCGTGATAAGAGAAAGGACAACAGCAAAACATGGTAATATTCAGCAGGAAAAAGAGCAGCAGCATAACAAGATAATATTAAAACCACAATTACACCTCAAGATACTTGAAAATTAACTTCTCTTGTTCCTTTTAAAACGGAGTATTATAACATTTATTTGTTAAAATCGCTAAAATTTCCTATATATACCTTCGTCAGAATGCAGATTTTACTACTATTGTCCCTTAGTGTCTCTACCTTTATTCAGGGATAAGGGCTACACTATACATGTTCTTCTGCGCATTTGAGGAACCACCTAACTTTGTTCATATATTTCCCCAACACGCGGGCTATATCTAAAGTCTCCATTTCCACCAAAAGAGTGGCAGCTTGCATTCTGTGCGTAATCTTATATTTTTTAAAAATCGAAAGTCTAAAAATCTCGTACAATCTAATAAAATATGTAACATATCACAGGAGGTTCCTAAAGTGCAAGTGCATTTCCCATTACTTCCTATCATTAAATTTCGACCCCGTTATTTGCATAGCATGGGTTTATGCCAATTCGCATTTTCAGGACTTCTCGCCTCAGACTATGACTAGGTAACCGGTCCACGTAAGGGAAGTGTTGACTGCTCTCCCAAGCCACTTTCATGTGTGCTACCGAGGTCTTTTGAGCAAGGTATTCCCGGTCATAACTACGGGACATATTGACCCCCTGAGTCTTTAATTCTTTTTTCCCAAATATTATGGGGTCTTGCGGCAAACATACCTTCAAATCTAGCACCCCGTAAGTCTTGCTTATTGAGGCTCTTACCTCTTTTGCCCAGGGGAGCTCACTATTGATAATTTCCTCCTTAGCCCATTGGGAGATTTTAGCAATTTCCCCTACTCCCAACCGCTGCCAGAAGCGTACAAGGCTCATACAAACTGTAATAGCCCAGGAGGTTATTCCCAGCTCCAGTCGTGCTGCCTGCACCATAGAGGATTTTGGCAGAGCGAATAAGCTTTTTAATATATTTCCCTCTTCACTATCCCAGGAGGTCTTACCACTGAGATAAATAACCTCGGCTCCATACAGAAATTGTGGGGGAACCATTGCTTGATAAGCTTTTAAGACCGGTCTATCTGACCTTTCACCATAGGTGTTATTAAAGCTTTTTAGGCCTTTGACTGACGCCAGTGCCCTTATTTTTAATGCTTGCAGGTGTGTATGCCATTTCAGGTTACCTGAGAACCACATTCCCAAATATCTATAGTTGGTCACCCTCTCAAGCAAGGTTGTGCCAAGATACCACGAGAACTTCACTTTCCTTCTCCCAAAACATACTATTTTGGTTTTATCCATATTTACCACTAGTTTTTTACTCGTACAGTAATCTTTAAACCTATTGAGTTTTCTCTGGAGGCCTATCTCCGTTTGATCCATTATTACTAGGTCATCGGCATAAAGGAGGCACGATATGTGCCTTCCTCCCAACTTCGGGTTCGCCCCTCTGACATCTCTTAATACTTGGGGTAAGTCAGCTAAAAACAGGGCGAACAGCAGGGGGGCTAGAACGCACCCCTGTCTTAGGCCATTTCCAATAGGGATTCTCCTGGTCAGTCCTCCATCCGTGTCCAATATTATCTGTGCCCAATTTTCTGTATGTAATGCTTGGACAAGGGCCAGCAGGTCATCCTGTAATTCATACCCTATTAGTGTTGACCACAGCTGATCCCTGTCCACAAGATCAAAGGCTGCACGGAAGTCAACGAAACAGCAGAATAGATTACTCCTCTGATCAATTGACTTCCGTGCGATGGACCACAGAGCAAGGCAATGGTCAATCGTTGAGTGGCCTTCTTTGAACCCCCCCCTGCTCTGGGGGTATTATCTGTTTGTCTTCCACCCACTCCTTTAGAATCCCTAGGATTACCTTAGAAAAGACCTTTTCGCCTATATCCAAGAGGTTTATTAAGCGGTAATTTTTAGGGGTGTTTACATCACCTTTTTTACGGATTGGCCTAACAATAGCCCCTTTCCAGTTTGCAGGGAATTCACCTGAATTTAGGATCCATAAAAACATATTTGAAAGGAACTCTGCCCACCATTCTATGTTTGTTTTTATTATGACAGCTGGCAGGTTGTCAGGTCCGGCTGCCCGTGTTAGGTTTAGTCTAGATATTATGGTTCTGATTTGATCTGGGAGAAAATGGGTTTTTAATTCTTCACTTATTCCTGGCCAGGCATTTACCATTATTCCCTCCCTCATTGGCCATTTCCCGTAAATTTCCTCTAGATAGGCCAGCCACTTGTCCTCTGGTACTGCGCACTGCATGGTCCCTTGTGCTTTCCCCATACAGTCCTGTATTAGCCTCCAAAAGCCTTTCACATTTTTGTCTTCAATTGTCACGAGTAAATTATCCCAACATTTGTCCTTAAAACACCTTTTTTTATCTCTAATAACTGACTTATATTTTAGCTTCATTTTTTTAAGTTCTGATACCACTTCCTCACTATAGTTACCTCTGAGTCGTCTTTCTTGTTTCCTAATTCCGGCCTTTAATTTCCGGCATTCTGCATCAAACCAGTGTTTGTTATTATTAGGGTATAATGCCGCATTATTTACTGGTTTTTGGTTATTGCACTTTAACTTAATCCGGAGGCATTCCACCAATTGCCTTATTATGCCCTCGTACCAGGCTATACTTCCTTCTGGTACAAGGTTACCCAAATTCACAGTTAGCTGATATGCACTTAGTTTCTGTATATATTCCTCGGTGATTCGTGTTGTTAACCGCTTGGGATATTCTACATCTACTGATAACACTTTTTGTCTTTGCGGGCGGCTATTTACCTGAAGTTCAACCTGCAGTGGATAGTGATCACTACCCTCCACCCCCAAAATTTCGAACTGTTTGATAAGGTGGAAATGCCAGGCCTGTATGAATACATAGTCTATGGGGCACATTTGTTGCCCTACCTTAAAGGTACGCTTCGCAGGCCTGTCTGCTTCCTTTCTACCATTGGTACATACAAATCCCATAACCCCCAACAGTTGCCCGAGCTTATCATCTTTACTTGAGGTTTCACAGCTGGGGAATTGTGCCTGCTCTATTTTATATGCATCCAACAAGTCCTTCAACCAAGAATCCATTGATTTAGGATTCAATTTATGGTTGAAGTCTCCCAATATTACGAGCACATCCTTTGGAAACCGGTTACACACCCCATCTAGGTCAGTTTTTAAGTGTTCCAAGTCTGCCTTATATTCATTTACTTTCCCTTTCTGAATATATACATTTATAATGCATAGGCTTTCACCCCCCAACATGTTGTTTGTTGTTCGCACTCTATTGCCCTGTGCCCAGTTACACTGTAGTTCCAGGGGTTCAATGTCCTTGGCAATCCTTGTAGAAATCAGCGTCATCAAACCTCCTGAAGGTCTACCCACCGTGTTCTTTTTAGCGGCTTTTACATAATGAGTGAAACCTACCGTAGCTGGGATTTCGCCACACAGCCAAGTTTCCTGGAGACAGACAATATCGTTTTTCTTCAAGATATTTTTAAAATCTTCCTGTATCGCTATTCTATTGTACCCATTTATGTTCCAGGTCATTATTGATAGGCTGTGCGGCGCTCATGCTTCCTAGTCGATCTCACTCATAAAACCATCTTCCTCACTACTCATATATGCCAGCTCTCTGTATCTGTTCCCAGCAAATACTTCTTCCATATCCCACCTTTGGTCATTGGGTCTTATCGTGATTTCTAGGGCGTCGTTGGTACCTCTCCCCAGATTGATCATTTCTATTTGTCTGTCCCCTAGAGCTGCGTGATTTCTAAGGAAAGGAGTCCCTAACTTATCCGAGAATACATCCTTCCTTTTTAGTATTCTAATGCCTTCCCTTAGCATCTCGGACTCTGCCTTTTCTATAGCATCCTTTATTAGGGCTGAGTGGAGTAAAACCTTAGTTATTTCCTCCCCCTTACTGTTTACTGTGAACCCCACTTCTTTTAGATCTTCAGTGCTAACATATCTTAGACTGGGGCACTTTCCAAATGAGGATAGTAGCTGGGAGCGATTCAAGGGGTTTAATTTCTTAGTTCTTTTTCCCCCTTTCGCCTGTCCTATTGACTCTACAAATATCCAAGTGTCAGTGGGTAATACCCTGTGTGGGGCGGCTCAAGACCCCTACATGCCCCAGGGACCGCCACCTCCTTGGGGCTCTACATATTTAAATTGGAGGTCTGTGATAGACCCCCCAGCCCCAGGGACCACCACCCCCCGGGGCTCTGTAGATGGTGGGAGGGGGGCGCACGGCCCCCCTCCTGGAGCCTTGTCATGGCCCTGGGGACCGTCATCCCCCAGGGCCGGATCCTGCAGTGTCCCGGGTTGCCCACCCCGGGACACTGTAGTTTGCTATGGCAGGGCGAGAGCCTGCTCTCTCTTTCAAAATTCAAACCAGATTGCTTTTCCACACAGGGAGCTGTTGAAAAGCAATGCCGTCTCTCGAGGGAAGCGGCAAGCCGGCAGGGACATGGGGTGGATTGGGGACCCCCCCACGGTCCCCAATGGAGAGGGCCAGCCTCAGAGGATGGGGTCCCCAGGGCTACAAGTGGCCAAAAGGGGGGACACGCGGCACCCCTCCCCAAAATGTAAATAAAAAAGAACAAAGGACGTCCCCGGGGGATGGGGTCCTCGGGCCATAAATGGCCTAAGGAGGGGGGCAAGGCAGCCCTCCTCCAAAGAAAGAAATATAAAAAAATATGGCCATGCCCCGGGGATGGGGTCACCGAGGCAGATTTTGACCTTGGGAGGGGGGCCACGCGGCCCCTTCCCAAAATGTTCAAAAAAATCTATACATTTGGGGGCAGGCCCTGGGTCATGGAGTCCTCAGGGCCAAGAATATTAGGAAAAGAAGGTGGGCCACACAGCCCCTTTCTTAAAAAAAGAATTTAAAAAAGACTGCATTGCGTCGGATGCCACGTCCCCCTCCTTTGAGCACTCTGCAAACGTGCCCCTAGTGCATTTGCAGAAGGGGAACAAATTCCCCTTGAATACCGGGAGTCCCTGGGGGCCAACTAGCCCATCAGGAACCTCTAATATACGCCAGGGGGTTGCGTTGCAGAGAGGTGTTCTGAAGTCACACCCCTTTTTACACCTCTCTGCAACGCAGCTCTGTGGCGTTTAATGGAGGTAGCTGGTGGGCTAGTTGCACCCCAGGGACCCTGAGTATTCAAGGGGAGTTAATTCCCCAACTTAAAATGCGCCACGGGACGCGCTTGTACAGTGGTGAAGGGAGGGGGCAGGGACTGAGTTGACATGTGTGCAAACACACCCTGTGGCGCACTTTAAGTTAAGGAATGAATTCCTCTTCCATCCTGAGGGTCCCAGGGGACCAACTAGCCCACCAGGTACCTCCAGTAAGTACCACAGAGCTAGGTTGCAGAGTGTTGTAAAAAGGGGCATGGCCTCCGAACACCTCTCTGCAACGCAGCTCTCTGGCACATACTGGAGGTACCTGGTGGGCTAGAGGGGTACGCACACCGTACGCATACAGTGCGCATACCCCGCGATTTAAAAAAAAAAGAATATTTATTTTTTGCACTTGGTGGTCCTTCTGGGACCCCCTGAGAAGGGCTAGGGTGTCAGGGGGTCTCTACCCTGCCCCCTTTTCGCGTTTTCCACTCTTGTTTTGTGCTCTCTTGTGCCTCAGTTCTCCTCAGAAACAAGATGGCTGCTCAGGTGGTCCCAGAAGGATAATAACATATATAAACGTTATCCGCTAATAGAATTAACATTTACAAAACCTTTGAAATGTATTGAAAAAATATAGGTTTCACGCCTGATATAGTTAGGAATTAGAATTTAAAAAACCTTGCAAATTCACTGAAAAAAACATAGGTTTCAGGGCTTATATAGTTAGGAATTAGCATTTAAAAAACCTTGCAAATTCACTTAAAAAACCATGGGTTTCAGGCCTTATATAGTATTATAGTTAGGAATTAGCATTTAAAAAACTTTGCAAATTCACTTGAAAAAACATAGGTTTCAGGCCTTATATAGTTAGGAATTAGCATTTTAAAAACCTTGCAAATTCACTTAAAAAACCATAGGTTTCAGGCCTTATATAGTTAGGAATTAGCATTTAAAAAAAACATTGAAATTGCTCCTATATAGTTAGTTGTACTAACTATATTTCACGCACCCGCAATCCACTGCTGATGATGTCACATATTACATCATTCATGACATGGTCAGTGACATCACTGATGACATCACTTCTGACATCTCAAATGACATCACTGATGACATCTCAAATTACATCACTGTTGACATCACTGATGACATCTCATTTGACATCACTGATGACATCACTAATGACATCATCCAGTGACTGTGTGTTTCTGTAAAGTTTAAATATGTTTTACATATTGAAGAATGAGTGGATGTATAAGTGTCTGGATGAAGGATTTAGTAGGTGCGTGACTGACTGTATGAGTGAGTGATTAAATGTGTCTTACTAAATGCATGGGTTAGTGACTAAACTGTCTGAATGTGTGCATCAGTATGTCTGTTGTTGTGTAAGCTGCTGCATGTGTTGATCAGTAGCTATATGAGTAGCTATATGGGTTATTGATTGGTTGCCCAAGTATTTGAATGGGAGACTGAGTGTGTGTGTGGGTGGCTGGGAGGTGTGTGACTCTGTGCATAGATGTGTGAGCAGTTGTTCACTAGGTGTATGAGTTCAAGAGTGCATGTGGAAACAGCTATATGGCGGTTGACTGTGTGCATGGGTGTGTCGGTGAGTGAATGGATATCTCAGTGCTACATGTCCAAGTAAGTACATATGTAAAACACAGTGCATATGAGAGTTGGCATATATAAATGACTATACATGGGAGCCAGTGAATGTGCGAGTGGCTGAATGGATCATTGTGTACTTGTATCAGTGATTGTATAAGAGAGTAAGTATGTGTTAGTATATGTTTGAATATGTAAGGTGTTGTGTGTATAACTGTATAGATGAGGAAATGGAAGTGTGATTGATTCTTTGCATGACTGACTAGGTGTGTGAGTAACTACATGGATGAGTGGCAGTGTGTGAGTGTCTGTATAGGCGTATGAGTGCATATGATAGTGTTGTATTGATGAGTGACTGTATATATGAGTGATTCTATGGGGCATAAAAAGAAGCAAGAGAGATGTAGACAGAAGCAAGAGAAGTGTAAAAAGAAGCAACATAGATGGAGAAAGAGAGGTACAGAAAGAGGCAAGGGAGGTACAGAAGGAAGCAACAGAGGTACAGAAAGAGGTAAGAAAAGTGCAGAAAGAGGCAAAAGAGGGGAACAAAGAGGGAAGAGGGTACACACAGAGGCAAGAGAGGCACAGAAAGAACCAGCAGAGGTGCAGAAAAAGGCAAGAGGGGTACAGAAAGAGACAAGAGAAGTGTAGAAAACAGCAAAAGAGGTGCATAAAGTGGCAAAAAGGGGTGCAGAAAAGGGCAAGAGAAGATTAGAACGAGGCAAGAGAGGTGAACACAAAGGCACAAGGGATGCAGAAATTTTCAAGAGAGGTGCAGAAATTTGCAAGTGAATTGTAGAAAGAGGCAAGAGGTGTGCAGAAAGAAGCAAGAGAAGTACAGAAAGAAGCAAGAGAGATACAGAAAGAGGCAAAAAGGGTACAGACAGAGGCAAGAGAGATGCAGAAAGAGAGAAGAGAAGTGCACAAAGAGGCGAGAGGGGTGCAGAAATTTTCAAGACAGGTACAGAAATAAACAATAGCAGTACAGAAACAACCAAGAAAGGTGCAGAAACATGGAACAGGGGTGCAGAAAGAGGTAGGAGGGATACAGAAATTTGCTAGAGAGGTGCAGAATTTTGCAAGAGCAGTGCAGATAGAAGCAATAAAAGTGCAGAAAGAAGCAAGAGAGGTAGAGAAATAGGGAAGAGGGGTACAAAAAGAGGCAAGAAGAATGCAGACATTTGCAAAAGAGGTGCCAAAAAAAGCAAAATCTGTGCAGAAAGAACAAACAGAGGTGCAAAAAGAGGCAAGAGAGGTGCAAAAAGAAGAACAAGAAAGTTGCAGAAAGAGGCAAGAGATGTGCAGAAAGAGGGAACAGGGATGCAGGAAAAGGTAAGATAAGTGCAGAAAGAGGGAAGAGTGGTGTAGAAAGAGGGAAGAAGGATACAGAAAGAGGCTAAAGGGTGCAGAAAGAAGCAACAGAAGTACAGAAAGAAGCAAGAGAAGTGCAGAAAGAAGCAACAGAGGTGCAGAAATAGGCAAGAGGAGTGCAGAAAGAAGAAGGGAAGTGCAAAAAAGAAGCAACAGAGGAGCTGAGGAAGGCAAGAGAGTTGCAGAAACAGGCAAAAGAGCTGCAGAAAGAAGCAAGAGCAGTCCAGAAAAAAACAACAGAGATGCAGAAGGAGGCAGGAATGGTGCAGAAAGAGGCAAGGGGTGCAGAATGAATTTTGTGAGAGGTGCAGAAAGAAGCAAGAGCAGTGCAGTAAGAAACAACAGAGCTATAGAAGGAAGCAAGAGGGGTGCAGAAAAAGGCAAAAGCAGTGAAGAAAGAACCAAGAGATGTGCAGAAAAAGAGAAATTGGGTACCGAAAGAGGCACACGGGTGCACCAAGATGGAAGAGAAGTGCAGAAAGAAGCAACAGAGGTGAAGAAAGAGGCACGAAGGGTGCAGAAAGAGACAAAAGAAGTGTAGAAAGAACCAACAGAGGTACAGAAAGAGGCAAGAGTGGTGCAGAAAGAGGAAAGGATAGATGTAGAAAGAAGCACGAGAGTTGCACAATGATGAAAGAGGGATGCAGAAAGAGGCAAAAGGGTGCAGAAAGAAGCAAGTGAGGTGCAGAAAGAGGCAAGAGAGGTGCAGAAAGAGGCAAAAGAGGTAAAGAAATAGGCAAGAGAAGTGCAGAGAAAGAGGCAAGAGAATTGCTGAAACAAGCAACAGAGGTGTAGAAAGAAGGGAGAAGTGCAGAAAGAGACAAGTGAGGTGCAGTAAGAGGCAATAGAGATGCAGAAAGAGGGAAGATGAGTACAGAAAAAGACAACAGGGGTGCAGAAAGAAGCAAAACAGGTGCAGAAGAAGCATGGGAAGTGCAGAATGAAGCAACAGGGGTACAGAAGGAGGCAACAGAACTGCAGAAAGAGGCAACAACGGTGCAGAAAGAAACAAGACAGGTGCAGGAAAAGGGAAGAGTGCATAAAGAAGCAAGAGAGGTGCAGAACGAGTAAAGAGGGGTGCAGAAAGAGAGAATACAGCTGCAGAGAGAGACAAGAGAGATGCACATAGAGGGAAGACAGGTTCAGAAAGAGGCAAGAGGGATGCAGAAAGAAGCAAGAGAGCTGCAGAATGAAGCAACATTAGTGTAGAATGAAGCAAAAGGAGTACAGAAAGAGTCAAGAGGGGTGCAGAAAGAGGCAAGAGTGGTGAATAAAGAGGCAACAGAGGAGGAGAAGGAGACAAGAGAATTGCAGAATGAGACAAGAGTGTTGCAGAAACAGGCAAAAGAGGTGCCGAAAGGGAGAACAGGGTCGACAAATATGTAAGAAACGTGGAGAAAGAAGCAAGAGCAGTGCAGAAATAAAAAAACAGAGGTGCAGAAAGAGGCAAGAGTGGTACAGAAAGAGGAGCGAGAAGTACAGAAAAACGCAAAAGAGGCGTAGAAAGAGGCAAGAGAGGTGCAGAAAAAGGCAAAGGCAGTGCGGAATAAACCAAGAGATGTGCAAAAACATGCAAGAGAGGTACAGAAAGAGGCAAGAGAGGTGCAGAAGGAGGCAAGATAATTGCAATAAGTAGAAAGAGAGTTACAGAAACAGGCATATAGGGTGCAGAAAGAGGAAACTGGTGTGCAGATAGGCAAGATAGGTGCAGAAACAGGGAAGAGAGGTACAGAAAGAGGCAAGAGGTATGCAGAAATATACAACAGAGGTACAGAAACAAGCAAGAGCATTGCCGATAGAACCAACAGAGCTGCATAAATAGGCCAGAGGGTCACAGAAAATGGCAAGAGCAGTGCAGTAAGATGCTAAAGAGGTACAGAAAGAGTCAGGAGAGGTGCAGAAAGAGGCAAAAGGGATACAGAACAAAGCAAAAGAGGTGCTGAAAGAGGCAGGAGAGGTGCAGAAACAGGCAAGAGAAGTGCAGAAATAAGCAACAGTGGTGCCGATAGAGGCAAGAGAGGTGCAGAAACAGGCAAGAAAGGTGCAGAAACATGGAACTGGGGTGCAGAAAGAGGTAGGAGGGATACAGAAATTTGCAAGAGAGATACAGAAATTTGCAAGAGCAGTGCAGATAGAAGCAATAGAACTGCAGAAAGAAGTAAGAGAGGTAGAGAAATAGGGAAGAGGGGTACAAAAAGAGGCAAGAAGGATGCAAACACTTGCAAAAGAGGTGCAGAAAGAAGCAAGAACAGTGTAGAAAGAACAAACAGAGGTGCAGCAAGAGGGGTGCAGAAAGAGGTAGAAGAGGTGCACAAAGAGGCAAGAGAGGTACACAAAGAGGCAGGAGGGGTGCAGAATGAGGCAAGAGGAGTGCAGAAAAAAGCAACAGAGGTACAGAAAGAGGAAAGAGAGGTGTAGAAACAGGCAGCGAAGGTGCAGAAATAGGGAACAGGAGGCAAGATGGCTGCAGAAAGAAGCAAGTGAGGTGTAGAAAGAGGCAAAAGAATTTCTGGAAGAAGCAACAGACTTGTAGAAAGAAGCAGGCAAAGTTCAAAAAGAGACAAGTGAGGTGCAGAAAGAGGCTAGAGAAGTGCAGAAAATGGCAGGATAACTGCAGAAAGAGGCAAAAGGGATGCAACAAAAGGATAGAAGGGTGCAGACAGAAGCAGGAGAGGTGCAGAAAGGAGCCATATAAGCGCAGAAAGAAACAAGAGAAATGCAGAAAGCGGGAAGACGAGTGCAGAAAGAGACAACAGGGGTGCAGAAAGAAACAAGAGTGGTGCAGAAAGAGGCAAAAAAGAGCAGAAAGAAGCAACAGAGGTACAGAAGGAGGCAAGAGAACTGCAGAAAGAGGAAAGAAAGTTGCAACTACAGGCAAAAGAACAGGGGTGCGGAAAGAGGCAAGAGGGGTGCAGAAAAAGGCAAAAGGGGTACAGAAAGAGGGAAGAGAAGTACAGAAAGAAGGAACAGAGGGTACAAAGAGGCAAGAGGGGTGCAGAAAGAGGGAAAATAGGTATAGAAAGAGGCAAAAGAGTTGCACAAAGAGGGAAGAAGGGTGCAGAAAGAGGCAAGGTGGGTGCAGAAAGAAGCAACAGAGGTGTAGAAAGAAGTAAGAGAAGTGCAGAAGGAAGCAACAGAGGTGCTGAAAGAGGCAAGATGGGTGCAGAAAGAAGTGACAGAAGTGCAGAAAGAAGCAACAGAGGTACAGAAAGAGGCAAGAAAAGTGCAAAAACATACAGGAGAGGTGCAGAAAGAGTGAACAGGGGTACAGAAAGAGGCAAAAGAGACGCAGTAAGAGGGAAGAAGGTTGCAAAAAGAGGCAGAGGGGTACATAAAGAAACAAGTGAAGGGCAAAAAGAGGCAAGAGAGGTGTAGAAAGAGTCAAGAGGTGCAGAAAGTAGAAGAGATGAGCAGAAGGAGGCAAAAGAAGTACAGAAAAAGATAGAAAGGTGCAGAAAGAAGCAACAGAAATACAGAAAGAGGCAAGAGAGGCGCAGAAAGAAGCAAGAGTGGTTTGCACACCAATTTAATACCCACATTTAGCAATAAGTAACAGGTGACCATTCTAGGGTTGCAAAGGGCCCTCCACCATGCTGTAACACTTATTGCTGCATTTTTGGTAAAGTTTCAGCCGTTTGCGCTAGAAACAAGGCTTTTTTTGTTCAAATCTGCAGATTATGCATCAGAGGATGGATTATGTGGCAAATGTGAAAAATGTATAACTGTGCAGCAAAGCAGTCACATAATTCCAGTGGCCTTGCTCATACCTCTGACTAGGTCCAGAAGTGATCCTCAGTGATTCCTTCTTTTTTTTATCTCATTGAGTTTATAGTTTAGATTCTATGGAAACAAGGAAGACTAAACCTGAGGTTACCACTCCACAACACAGACTATTACACCACACAATTACTCTCCACAAAACGTAATCCCACTCTACATAATTCCTATACACTGAATATCACATACGTTCTATCCACATAATTTCAAAGCACAACAAACCACATAATTCCACTATATACAACCTACATCCACTCCACTCCAAGACACTAATAAAAAAATCTTACATTTACAACGCCAATCGTTCTAACTCTTGCAAATAAGGAGCCTATTACATTGCAAATTCTTCTCTAACTAGTTGTCGTGTTTGCAGAGAGGTGGAGAAAGGTGGCTGAGCCTCTGACCACCTCTCAGGAATTCCACTGCGAAGGACTTACAGGAGGTATCAGGAGGGCTTCTTGGCCCCCAAAATCCCACAGGAAAAAAGTGGACTTCATCCCCCAACCCATAGTGAGCCAGTAGGTGCGTTTGCAGAGGGGTAGAGAAAGGGGGGCATGGCCTTCAAAGACCTCTTAGCAAACGCAATGTGTGGGACTTACTGGAGGTAACAGGAGTGGTAGTTGGCCCCCAAGGACAACCTGGAGCCTATCTACCTTTCCATTTACTAGCAGTAAGTTCCACACAGTAGAATTAGCAAATTCTCATAGCAGGCCAAGCTCTCTTTGCCCACCAGTCTGCAAACACGCTCCCTGGTGTTCTCTTCGATGGGGATTAAAGGCCCCTTCGTTGTGGGAGGTGGTTAGGGGCCAACAAGCTACCTGTTACCTCCAGTAAGCCCCACACAGTGGGATTGCTGAGAGGTGGATACAGGCCACGCCCCCTTTGTCCACCACTCTGCAAACGCGCCTCCTGGAGCGCTCTAGGTTGGGGAATGAAGTTCCATTGCCTCCTAACGATCCCTGGGTCCCACTTAGCCCTGCTGTCACCTCCAGTAAGCCCCATACAGTTGGATTGCTTAGAGTGGTCTGAGGCCACGCCCCCTTTCTACACCACTCTGCAAACCAGCTGCCTGGCGCACTCCTGCTCGAGGGATGAAGTCCACTTCAGTTCTAAGGTCCTTAGGACACAAGAGGACCTCATCACCCCACCAACAGTTTGACAACGGGCGTGTGTGCTGAATGGTGTAAAAAGGGGCATGGTCTCAGAACACCTCTCAGCAAACCCACCGTGTTGGGCTGACTGGAGGTACCTGGTGGGCGAGTTGGCCCCTAAGGACCCTTAGAATTCAAGGGGACCTAATCCCCCAACCAAGAATGCACCAGGAGGCGCATTTGCAGAGTGGTGCAGGGAGGGGGCGAGATTCCGGCTTTTCTTTTTGTATTTTTAGAAGGGGTGCTGTGTGGCCCCGTTCTTTAGTATTATTTGGGCCCTAGGGACCCCATCCCCTAGGGCCTGACCCATTTTTTTACTTAAAAAATAAAGAACAGGAATGGGGCCACACCGCCCCCGCCCAAGGTCAATTTCGGCCCTGTGGACCCCATCCCCTGGGGCCTGGTCGAGTTTTTTAAAAACTATTTATAGGGGAGGGGGCCATGAGGCCCCACCTCCTGGACCACTTCTGGCCCCCGGGACACAATCCCCCGGGGCATGGCCTCAGCGTTGATGACCGTGGGGGAAGCCCTAATGCCCCCACAGTCCCTGCCGGTTCACTGCCTCCTGTGGGAGCCGGCATTGCTTTTGGACATGGGGAGCTGCTGACATGCAGCTCCCTTTGTTCAAAAGCAATCTTCTTTGCTTCTAGGAAGCAAGAGCAGGTTTTCTGCACCCCGGGACATTGCCAGAGCCGGCCCTGGGTGGTGACGGTCCCCAGGTCCATGAAGGGCTCCAGAAGGGGGGCCACGCAGCCCCCTCCCTTTAGTGTTAAAGCCCCAGTGAGGAGGTGGTCCTTGGGGCAGTGGGAGGGGGGCAAGAGCCCCCCAACACTTATTTTTTTTATTATTGAAGCCCTGGGGAGGGGGTGGTCTGCAGGGCTTGGGGGGGCCTTGAGGCACCAACATATTATTACTAAATGTCCCAGGTAGGTGGTGGTCTCCAGGGCAGCATAGGGGAAGCAGACCCCACATGCATAATTTACACAAGCCCCAGAGAGGTGGCGGTCCATGGGCTGTAGGGGCCCAGGCCCCTGTGCACCCCCGCATACCAATAATGAATTGCCCCCCGGGGCCTTGCCTTCCCGGGAGGTTAAGTAAAACAAAAGCACAAGAGCCTGCCCTTCATTTAAAAAAAAGAAATTCGGCCAGATTTGCGCTCTCAGCGTGTATCCGGTCGAAACTTTTTTTAAAAATGTTTTTTTGATTTTACAAAAAAAAAATTTTTTTTTGTTCCCTGGGGGTCCTTTAGGGACCCCCTGAGCAGGCCTAGGGGGTCAGGGTGTTTCTACCCTGTCTCCCTTTTTTATTTGTTTCCTTATGTCTTGTGATTAGGTTCTACCGAGTCACAAGATTGCTTCGTTTTTGAGTGTTGACAGCCAATCAAAGTGAAGCTCGTGCTCAGAAGGGTTTGCGAACCCTCCTCGTCCCTCAGATATTGATATTTTTATTTTATGAATTTCTCAGGAACTACAGAACAGATTTACAACATTAAAAAAAGTGTGCTTTCTGAACCAAGAGCTACCCTTTTGCCAAATTTGATGTAATTCCGTTCAGCAGTTCGGGCTGCAGCCATGTCTAAAGTTCCTATGAGAAAACCCATTTGGGACGCCCCTTTTTTCTACGCCCCCACGCTCAAGACAGAAGCTGATTAAACGCGGAGCCTAAGATTCTAGCCAAAATGCTCGCTAATCGTCTGACTGGCGTCATCGGCGACTTAGTGCACCCGGACCAGTCGGGCTTTATTCCACACTGCAACACTGCTCTTAACCTTCGTAGACTTCACGGTGCCCTGGCCAGGGCCCATACACTTGAGGAGCCGGCTGTCCTGGCATCGTTGGACGCCACAATGGCTTTCGACTCCCTTGAGTGGAGTTACCTGTGGGCTGTGTTGGCGAAGCTCGGTTTTGGGCCGGAATTTGTAGGGTGGGTCAAACTCCTATATGCTGGCCCGCTGGCTAAGGTAGCGGTCAATGGTCGAGTTTCAGCACCGTTTGTCCTTCAGAGGGGCACCAGGCAGGGCTGCCCTCTGTCGCCCCTCCTGTTTGCACTCGCTCTCGAACCGTTGGCGGCCTGGTTACGCAGCCACCCCGACCTACATGGTATCCGGTGGTCCCCTGACTTCGAGGACTGAGTGTCATTGTATGCAGATGACATTTTTCTGTACCTCACTCCCCCCTGCAAGTCCCTCATTGTGGACTGCGACGTGTTGTGACTTTTCGGTCAGTACTCCGGCCTAGTTATTAACTGGTCCAAGTCACATTTGTACGTCTTAAAAGGGGGAACACCACGCCTTCCGAGAGCTTGTGGCATACAGGTGGCGAACCAAGGCTTCAAATATTTAGGGATATACATCTCCACTAACTCCAAAGTGCGCTATGAACATAACTTGCTTCCCCCTCTTCTCCGCCTTCGGAGAGATGTGGAGGGGTGGCGTAAACTCCCGCTCTTTGCTTGGGCGAGCGGAGTTATTCAAAATGATGTCCTTACCCAGGTTCCTGTACGCCCTACAAAACACTCAAGACCCGGTACCAGCCCGATACTTCGGTGAGATCGAGAGCTTACAACGCGCCCTACTTTGGGATGGTCGCCCTCGCATCGATATCGCGAAGCTTACGCTACCGTGGTACGATGGGGGGATAGCGTTGCCTGACGTGCGGAGGTATTACTGGGCCTCCCAGTTAGCGGCTATTAATCATGTCCTCTACGGTCCTGTGGACAATCCGGGGTATGCCATGGATCGGTGGCTTCTGGGCAGCGGGAATTATCATAGGGCACTCTACACGAGGTCTCTTGACAAGCGGATGTCTGGTCCAACGAAAACTGCTGTACATATTTGGAGGGCTATTACAAAGGCGCAGGGATGGAAGGGTAGGCTAACGAAGGTGACCCCACTCTATGACTCGGACATACTGGGTAGACTGTGGCATACTAAAGGCTTTGATAGGTGGGACCTGATTGGCATCTCAAGGGTGGAGGACATGTTGCTGCGTGGCGAGGTAAAATCTTTCGCCCAGTTACAGGCAGAGTTTCAGCTGGGTGGAACGGAATTTTTCCGGTATGCTCAGCTGAGACACGCACTATTGTCCGTCATGCCGGAGGGTGAGGCGATTCCCGACAGTTCTCCCTTAGAGGACAGGGTACTGGATGGCCACATGCCAGACAGTGCCATTTCCTTGACATATAAGAAGCTTATCAATGCCCGTACTGACCTCCTCCTGGGAGTGAGGGATCAGTGGGTGCGTGACGGGATAGAGATTGATGACGAGGATTGGCAGAGTGCGGTTTCTTCCCCTAAGGAGGTCGCTATCTCTTCCCGCCTTCGGCTGGTGCAGCTAAAAATCTTGCACAGAGTCTACGTAACTGGCCCCAGACTCGTACATATGGGCCACTCTGCTGATGGCCTCTGTAGGCGCGGCTGTGGTGCCCTCGCCACATTTATGCATATTATGTGGGAATGTTCTGCAATAGCTTCTTACTGGCGACGTGTGCATTCGATTATGAGCGAGGTGACTGGGGTGGAAGTGCGTGCAGAAGCCAGAAGATGCCTCCTGAATATATGGGGCCCGACGGACCACAACGTGGCCCAGACCCGATGGGTGACCCTGGGTAATATGGTTGCGAAACGGGACATCGCACAGAAGTGGGGAGCCACAACGGCTCCGATGGTTGTACAGTGGAAGGCCAACATGGATTGGTGTATGTTCCGGGAAAAGACTGTGTATGTTGCCAGGGGTAAGCCTAAAAAGTGGCAGAAAATGTGGGGGGCTTGGAACGAATATAGAGGTGACATTTGCGTACCTCCAGAATCTGCTTCACAGGAAGAACACTTATCACCATAGCCTATGGTTCCGACTGGAGATTTTATACTCGGCTATCCTGTGTTTCCCTCCCCCTGTATTCCTAGTATCCCTATTATACTGATTATTGCTGTGTTCTCTGTGCTTGGCCGGCCCCCTCATTACGCCTCACTGTACCTTAAATTCCATTGCCTTCTTCATTGCGCCAGTTTTGGCGCTCCTTTCTTTTCCTTTTTCTCTTTCTTACGTTTGTTATAAAAAAAATTAAAAATTAACCTTCATTCGTTCTGAAATACTGATTCTTGCACTTCGATTTACTGTGGTCTGCTCTGCTGCCTCGCCTCCGGGATGTAAGGCTGAATAGCTGTGTGCACTGTTTTAAAATAAAGGTTTTACAAATTTAAAAAAAAAAAAAAGACAGAAGCTGACCTCAGTGAACCATTCGTTTTGAAAATTTTGCAAAGATACATCAAACCAAGATGCGTATCTTGGAACGCACAAGGGCAATAAAAAATTGTTATATGTCATATCGGGTGGCTAGGCACTACATGGCAAAATATAACAGCAATAGGGGAAGCAATATTTTAAAATTTCAAATATTGCATATGATATTGGCAAACTTATTGTGTACAATCTTAAACATGTATATGGATACAGGATATATGTACATTTGCCCATTGAGGGCACATTGGATGAAGTTTGTGATATTGATTGCATCATGCATTTATAATTTGAAAATGGAATGGCCATGTGATTGCCATATAAGGCAATTATGCGAATATTTATACACTGGTTTTCCATGACATGTGAGTTATATGTGAATATGCTCCTCAGTAATTGGTTCTTGCATGTTACAAGATGGCAATATGATTTTGTAAAAATTCTGGTCCTTTTTTACTGTAAAATTTTTTACTCACGTCGGGATATCGGAAATGTCGGACATGAATAATGGCAGTTACCGGCGTGCCTGATTACCATCGATGAAGGCGACTGCTGAAACGCGTCTGGTTGTACCGTGAGTCTGGTAATAAATTCTGTTTGGACTCGCCCCCGTAAGTGCAGGCGAAAAGAGACACTGGGGCCCTGCAGCAGGCCTCCCTTCCCCCCGGCCCTCCGATGTGGGCACTTGGGGGCACCATAGTATTCCCGCACCAAGTGGTAGACACCGTAGTACAGGGATATGTACAGGGTGCATTTTTTTTCCTTGGGGTGGGTGGTGCTGCCAGCAGCATCTGCCGCAATACAAAGAGTACACAGTACAATGGCGTGGCAGGCAGTCGCATCGTAATCCTTATGGTGGAACCGCCAACAGCTAGTTGGATGGTCCTGTTTCCGATAGGGTGGTGGGTGGAATTAAGTCTGCCTGCCATCCTATTCGGGCTCTATGAGCATAAGTCTCGAGCTGGTCTGTGAGTGTGTGTGTGAATGAATGTATCGGTGTGTGAGTATCTGAGTGGGTCTGTCTGTGGGTGTATAAGTATCTGAGTGGATCCAGGAGTGGGTGTATGAGTGTCTCAATGGGTCTGTAAGTGAGAGCATATGTCTCTGAGTGAGTGAGGAAATGGGTGCATGCATCAGTGTCTGAGTGGATTGTGGCTTGGAGGGTGAGTGTCTGGGTGGCTCTTTGAGTAGATGTGTGAGTTTTTAAGTCGGTGAGTGAATGGGTGCATGTATATCTGAGTGAGTCTGTGACTGGGCGTGTGAGTCTCTGAGTGTATGAGTTGGTGATTGAATGCAAAAACATCTAAGAGGGTCTGTGACTGAGTGTGTGAGTGACTGTATAGGTGTCTGAGTGGATCTATGAGTGGGTGTATGAGTGTCTCAGTGGGTCTGTCTGTGACTGTGTGAGTGTCTCAGTGGGTCTGTGTGTACATTGCAATCACAGCAAAGTGGTCACTCTGTCAAGTAGCGTGGCTAAAAACCAAATGCTCCCTACGTCTGTTAGATTCAGAGGAAGATATTGCACGCATATTATTCTTCTGCCCATTATATGCCAGCCTCAGAAGGAAATGAATAAAGAAACTGTGCATGAGACTGATGACTAGGAAACATTTGGAGGCTCTAAGAATACTAAAAAGAGATAGTTCAGAAACAATTGTTTTCAGAGTTAGCAGATTTTTTCTTGTTGTGGGTTATCTACGGAAAAAGAGAGGGTTGAAGCTCTAATACCCGTACTTAACACATGCCCAGCATATTAGAGCGATTCACGTACATTTTCATTGTAAAACTGGCCATATCATGATGATGATTAATTTTAAATAGTTTTTGTGTGCTCTTACGGAAACAAATCACTTGGATTGTTTTAATAACTCATCATGCACAAGCACTTTGTGTAATCCACTTATAAATATAGATAGCGAAGACAGTAGATGATCAATTTGATATTTTATTAAATAGTTCTTACTTGATTTACTGAAACAAATCATTCTGGTTGTTTTAGTCGTTTATCATGCACATGCAGTTTTTGTAATCTTCTTGCAAATATGGATAGACTAGAGGATAGAAGATTGACTTTTAACACTTGAAATCCCCTCATAAAAGCCATTGTACATAATATACTACAACCTATGTATAATGTAATTACCGAAAGTGACAGTTTATGTAGTAATTGCGTTTTATTGTGAATTATTGTGTTTTACTGTAAATACTATCTTTATGATCTTCTATATTTCTTTAGACCAAAATAAAGGTGAGCTGAACTGAATTAATCTCATATCCTACATATGGATGGTGTACAACACCATTTTTGTGGCAATAATATAGTTGTCACATTGACGAAAGGTCAGTTTTTTGTTAGTGCATTTTACTACTAGGCTCAAATTGGAACAATGATAACTTTTTACTGATCATGTCCTGGATAATATTTTATGATTAAGCAAAAAAGTGACCACAAAGAACACCCCTTTAGCATTCGATCTTCAGGGTAGTAAATTCAGGCAGTTGAAAGCTTACTAGAGTAGGTGTTACAGGGTAGAAACTCAGGAAACTCTGAATGGAATGAAGTAAGTAATGACAATCAAAATTCATTGCCCAGCCAATGCTTTTATTTAAAAGAAGTACTTCACTTTCAACACAAAAAGCAACAGACTACTCACTGTAAGAGGGAAACAGCTGGTATTGATTATGGCTCATCCCATTTTTAAGGCTACTGTACAGATTCAGGTGGTAGAAAGATAGAAAACATTCCTATCCTGGGAAAAGTGGAGGGTTAGGATTTTCTGACACCTCTTTTGGCTCCCCATATACTCTCCCAAAGTTATTGTAACTAGGCACTTGGTAGAGTGGTGGAGTGTTTCAACATTGCAATGTACCTTGTTTAGTCCGGGGAGAGCAGAGCCCATGTCTGCCAACTTGGGAGGGGTGGATGTGCCAATATTAGTGGTGTGCACACAAACATCACCTGTCTAGTGGAGATGGCACTGTCTATATTCTGGTCTATCTGGCACTGTTGTATCTCTAGCCTCTGCATCTTTTGCACAGACATTGCCCCCTGGTTGACACTGGTAGGTTTTCTCAAACAAAGGTGATTGGTGATGGGTGGATCTTGCCTTCATTGAGGCCAAACACAAACCCACTACCTAACAAAGTAAAGACTTGCTACTTGCTACGAACATTACCTGCAAAGGACGCCTCCACCGCCAAGAGTCAAGAGGGCCATATCCCACGTCGCCACCGGCCAAGAGTCAGCCGCATCATTCTTCGCGCCGCCGCCCCGGGACCACAACTCCCGGCAGGCACGGCGGCGGCGCGCACCGCTGACAACGCGTCCGCACCAGGAGGTGCATAAAGCAGGCGCTGAGCCCGGCGAAGGGGGGGAACTTGCTACGGACCTTACCTGCACAGGACACCACCAAGAGTCAAGAGGGCCATATCCCACGGCGCCACCGGCCAAGAGTCAGCCGCATCTTTCTTCGCGCCGCCGTCCCGGGACCACAACTCCCGGCAGGCACTGTGAAGGCGCGCACTGCTGACGACGCGCCTGCACCAGGAGGTGCATAAAGCAGGTGCTGAGGCCCGCTTCGCGGGACGTTCCTGGCGAAGCCCGGGCCAAGGGCGGGCCTGTTTAAGCCCATTCAAGACCGGACAAGGACGGGATGGGCCACCCCCCTTTCATCTGCTCCCGTGAACTAAGGTCAGTTTATTTTCCTTCTTTGCTACTGTACCTGACCCCTCTCACAAAGGAGTATAAGTGACAGGCCCTCAAAAGTAATCATGAAAACTGCACCACCTGAAGCCCCGAATATTAGGAAGTCAACCGGAGGTTTAGGCAACCTGGATAACTTCCTAGTTAGGGTATCGTCAGCACTGGCCAAGGATATCGAACTCACTGAACAGCGACTTTCCTTGGAAACCCCATTTGATAAAAGATCTTCATTGGGAAGCTTGGCGAGGGCAAGATCACCAATTCGCCATCCATCTAACTCCCAGGACACATTGCCTCCCTTGTGAGTCGTGGAGCGAAGTAACACGTCACAGTCAGTTGTTATTCATGATATAAGCCTAAACTCCCCTACTGGGACGGATGTCCATAATGCCCCAAAGATTATACTCTCCCCCAATATTAAAAGCCGCTCTACCTCCCATGCAAAATCTGGTCTTCCACAGCGAGATGCGGGAGCAGCTGCCAAAAGGAAGCCCACTGGCGCACAAACAACTCTAGGAGGCAAAAAAGCTAAAACTGGCAAAATGGATGTGCCTAATGAAGTCCCAGCTGCCAGACTTCCTCCTAGTCCACCCCATTTACCAACAATTGCCATAGAAGAGCATAACGGGCCAAATACTACTTTGGGGGGAGAAGAACAACCTGATATGGGCCCATTGTTTTAGAAGAGACTGGAAAGCACTTTCAAAGAATTTTGCACCCTAATTGCTACACGACTGGACTCAATTGAGAATAGATTAGTCTGCCTTGAACTCTCACTCGCATCACTTCAGAAGCAAGCGGGTTTGAGGGCTAATGACTCTACTCACAGGCAGACAAAAACTCCAGGCCAAAGATCAATTGACCGCAACGCTGTTACAGCATCAAACTGTCGCACTGTCCCCACTCAAAGATCACCTTCCCCAACCTCTGTTGACGACCAAGCTCCCAGCCTGCCAGCAGGTGTAAATACAGCTATAAGGGACAAACCCCATCAAACAGCTGCTGGCAGATCAGCACCCAGACTGCAAAAACTGCCTATGGTCCAGAGCGCTGATCCCCTGCCCAATATCGATCTTCCACCCCAATCAGCGCCTTATGTGGTGGTTTTAGCGGGGGGTCCTGCTCTGGCACAGGGGAAAAGGGAGACATATGCAGAACTCAAAAATAAGTGCACCTTCTGGCTCAATCAGAAACGACTGCTTCCAATAAACATAACAGCAGAAATTCTGTTTGCCAGGAGAGTGAACTGGATTGGCAAGAGCACTAAATTCATGTTGGGGGACTGTGTTATAAGAGACTGGAGGTGCGTCAAATTCATTTGTAATTGGCCCCAAAATATTTTGCTGCCTGGAATTCTTAAACTGCCACTGTCCCACTTTTATGAACCCCGGTATCTAACCACAAGAGACCTATTCCCACAGGACGAAGCACCGAACACATGCCCTTTGGGGAACATCATGTTCTTTAATAGATTTGATGCCCTCTCAGGTCTGGGGGACTGCGACTGACGCTCTGTGTCCCAAACGTTAGTACAGAATAGTATATCTCTAAGTAACGGGGGATCTGTGGAAAAGGGGTTTGGACAAGATACTGGCCAGCCACTTCTAGATGTTAAAGGGAGATTGGAGCACAAGGCTGCAGAAGATCTTATTGACCTGCCATCTTCCAGTGATGAATCTTCCCTGGATAGGGATTCATCGCAGAGAGGATCAGCAATAACCTTACCAACAGCCTACGTTACTGTTCCTAACCCTGCACCATCTGACCCAGTACGAAATGGGCCTACGAACGCTCCTGGTGGTTTGAATAATTTGGTTAATTGTGGTAATCAGTCACCTAGAAACTATAACCAAAATTCAACCTTAAAAATTCTAACCTGGAACATAGCAGGTCTCGCCGCCAACTAGGATAATCCTGACTGGTGTGCCTTTGTAGACCTCCACGGTATATGTATATTCCAGGAAACATGGGCTCTTAACCCCATGCATAGACTGGGTTACTCCACGTTTATGGAGCCAGCCCTGAAAGGTCCTAGAGGCAGACCATTGAGGGGGATTATGTATCTGGATAGGTGCCCATCTTGGGTTTTCTGCGAAAAGAATAGACACCAACAGCCCTGATATAACTTGTATCATATTGTCACACACTAAAACACCTAAACTGGCACTTATTAATATCTACTCGAGGCCAGTAGGACAGGGGGGCACCTCCAAAACCTTAGACTCCTTGTCCTCCCTTTTGCACTCCCTCCCGGGAGATGTTGCGTTGATGATTGGTGGTGACTTCAATTGTCATTACGAACCACTTATTGGAGTCCACCTCACCCCAACAGAAGAGGACGAAATATGGTCAATCCCCCACCCAAATATGTATCCAGCTAAAGAATGGTCAGCCATGGTACTTCAGCTAACCTCCATAACCTACTCCTTTTCTATTAAAGCATGCAATGGGCGTTTTAAGGGGGATAGCCCAGGGCAACCAACCTACAGCGGAAAGGGCCACACTTCTGTAATTGATTATTTTATGGTCAGTATGCCCTTATGGCCTAAGATTCTCAACTTTCAAATCTCCAGTCGCACGGAAAGGGACCACAATCCCCTGTCAACCGAGATTAACTATGATTTTATAACTGAGGCCAATGAAACTTACGAAAATAGCGACCTCAGAATAATTCAAGGTGGGAGGAGAATCAGATGGGCAAACATGAAGAAATCCACTGAAGACATGGGTAAATTGTACCTGAGCATAATTCCCCTCTTAGAAAGGGCAAACTTAATCACGACTCTTCCATTTGGTAATAGCGCACAAAGATCCCTGTCAGGGTTGCATGAGGAACTTACTAGCCTATTGGCGAATTCCTTTTATAAAACAACCTCTATTAAACCCAGGTCTCTTGTTACTAAACACCCTTGGTTTAATAAGGGTTGCAAAGAATTGAAGCAGTGGTTACTTAAGGCACTGAAACAAGGTTCCACGGCTGCCGTGACTGAAGCCAGGCGTGCTTATAAACTAATGATTTTTAATGCAAAAAAAGAGTGGGAAGAAGATCGATGGCACGCCATCAGATTTGCACTTGAGGTAAAAGATCCACGGTCCTTCTGGAATCTAGTTCATATGGGAAAACCAGAAGGTAGGACCTCAATTGATCCAAATATACCTGAAAATATACCTGAAGAATCTTGGTCTCTACATTTTAAGGAGCTTTATTCTACTCCCCCAATATCAAAAACCTTAGCCCCTACTGCTATGACGGTTATGAACCCTAACTGTCCCACACCGCTTTTTACCTTGCATGAGGTCCTTATTGCAGTGCATTCCCTGCAATCGAAAAAAGCGCCTGGGCTAGATAGGATCCCAGGTGACCTCTTTAAAGAAGAACCAGTAGTCTGGGCCCCCTACCTTTTATTACTCTACAATACAATTTTGCAGGGCCAACCTCTCCCAGTCACATGTCTGTGGGGGGAGATAATTCCCATCTTTAAGAAGGGTTCCCCGCTGGAACCATCAAATTACAGGCCAATTAGCCTTATAGACGTAAGCCAGAAAATCTATGCGAGACTACTCTTACAACGCTTACTGGACTGGGTAAATGATAATAATATACTGACTCCCCTCCAGTCAGGCTTTAGGGCTAAAACGTCCCAATTGATCAATTGTTTCGGCTCCAAGTCCTTTACTGGAAGCACGTTGTCCTGGACGAGGGAAGTTTATATCTAACGTTTGTGGACCTAAAGCCAGCTTTCGCTATGGTGGATCGTAATCAACTCTGGGCTATTTTACTATCAATGGGGGTGCCACCTTACTCATGCCACCAATGTGAACACCTTCACGATGGCACCTATGCCAGAGTACGCTTTGGGAAGTATGGTCAGCTAACTGGGCCCTTTCCGGTCGAGAAAGGGGTTAGGCAGGGCTGTGTTCTTGCCCCTACCCTCTTCTCCCCTTTTCTTAATGGGCTCATTGAAGACCTACTATCAATCAAGGATATCGACTCACCAAAATTAGCCTCGCAAAGATTTCCTCCACTAATGTTTGCAGATGATACTCTGCTTCTCTCAAAATCCCCCATGGGCATGCAGAGGGTCTTAAACCAGTTCATACAATTTTGCAAACATAGAAATCTGGTAGTTAACATCGATAAGACCAAGTATATGGTATTTAATGCCAACACTACTAATTGTCCACATCCCATGATGGAAGGCAGACCGTTAGAAAGAGTGCCGACATTTGATTACCTAGGGTTGACTCTAACTGACAGAATGGGGTGGGGAGCACAAATGGCTAAGGCCAACCTAAAACTTGTACAGACAACTGGGGGAATTTTAAAAGTCCAAAAAAATTGTGCGTATAAAACTATTAGTGCCCCACTGGAAATCTTCAAAGTTCAAGCAAGATCTTCTTTCCTTTACGGGGCGGAACTTTGGGGACATGTTCCTTCTACTGATTTAACCACTACAGAAAATAACTGTATTAGGCAAATTTTAACCTTGCCTAGAAGCACTCCTTTAGTCCCACTTAGGCTAGACCTGAACATTAGGCCCATAGCCGAAGCTATTGCCTCATGTCCCCTTCTCTATTGGAGGAGGCTGTGGAGCACCCCCGAACTGGAAAGCTATAAAAAGGAATTAAAGGTGGTGCTAGCCTCCCCAGGAGCAGGTAGAATTCCATGGCTATGCTTTGTTAGACAGTCTCTTGCTCAAATTGGATACAAAAACTTATGGGCAAACCCTGATGTAACATCCATAACTATTTCTAAGAAAACATTGTCCAGTGCTGTGAATGACTTTAGCCTCGGGAGGACCATTTGCTCAGTACCATCAACGAGCCTGACCGGTGCCTTCCTGAGTCATAAGTCTATATACTGCTTTGAACAAGAACTAGAAGTAATCCAACCTACTTTAGCGAAGAAGCTGTACTTGCAGTTTAGATTTGGAACACTGCCCCTCTACTCTATGACAGACAGGTGGACGGGGGATTCTGTACATTTATGCCCTGGCTGTAGAACTGAAAATGAAACTATTCTGCATGTTACCCTTTTCTGTCCAGCCTATTCACTTATACGAAGAAAGTGGATAATACAACTATGTAATCATTTGGGCATAAGGGACTATCAAGCCTTCTTTAGGATCTTGAAGTCTGACACAAATCCTTTGATAGTGTCCGCTAATAACTAAGTTTCTGTTCTCTATCTGGTTTATCCGAAGGAAATTACTTAAATAACAAGGCAACCTATGTATTTATCTGCTGAGACTTGAGAATTATTTGGATCAACAAATGTTATCTTAACTTTAAAAAAAAACTTTTTTTTAATTATTTAAATTTTATTGTTTTAACAAATTGTCTTCTCCCCTCTGACTTCATATGATGTATTTTAATACTTATAATTATAAATGAACTGTGCAAAAGTGATAATGTATCTTTTATGCACTTTGATGGTTAAAACAAACCGAAATAAAGTTTATTGAATGAATGAATGAAAGACTCCACCCGAATTATAGCAGTGATCAAAGTAATGAGAGATATACTGGATGACTATGGTTTCGAACTTGATATGGTGCCAAATTTCACAAGGTGCTTCTGTTTTTTCTGTTAAAGTCACCAAATAAATGTTGTTTTTCATAAAGGTCTTGGTGTCACAGGCACGCCTGCTTCTAGAGATGTCACCTGGTTGCGATTGGCAGCTTCAGGATTCCTGACCCAGCTCCTCTCTGTCCAACTTTTCTAGGCAGTTCCTTCTTTTTACAAGGGTACCCTCAATATTCTCTCACAGTCTTAAGGCAGCTTATCCTGGTAGGTTACAGAACTTATCTGTTCCAGAACATGGCAAAGAGAAACTGGCACTCAACAACCCCAGCCCTGGAGCATACAATAATTTCTCGCTTTCCTCGACCAGAATATTAGTTGATTAGAAATCTTGGCACCCAATTAGAGTTTGCCTTCCCCTATTTATACCAAGTTTGCAAACGGAGACTGTTTATTCTTCAAATGCAGCTATGGAGAATGATGATATTAATTTTTCGTTTCTACGTGCATTGCTCTCGGATTGCTTAAGCCACAATCTCTAGGGCTTGCTTTGAGTTTAGTTTAGTGGGATATCCGCCAGGCCACCAAGGGCCTTATTTATGAAAAGTGACGCATCGCTGCGTGAAAACAGCGGTGCGTCACTTTTCACTGCGCACTCCTTGCGACACCAATGATGCGTCATATTTAATGTATGACGCATCATATCGCAAGGAGTTACAGATACGTCAGTATTTCTGACGTATCTGTAAGCGCAAAAGTGACGCATTGCTGGAGTGTGCCGCAAAAGTGACGCAACTCCAGCAATGCGTCCTTTCACATGGGGAAAGCCCCATGTGAAAGGGCTTGCGTCAGTCTTACGCCTGCTGTGAGGCAGGCGCAAGATTTTGACGCAACATCGTCCTAAAAGTGACGCAGTGAAATCTCATAGATTTCACTGCGTCACTATTACGAGGCTTTTTGCGGGGAAACGCCCCCTCTGCATACATTATACCTGACGCAGGTATAACGTGGCGCAGGGGTTTAAAAAGTGACGCATTTACCTAGATGCGTCACTTTTTAAATATGGCGCAACAAGGCGCATGTTTTACGCCGTCGATGCGTCACAAAAAGTGACGCATCAGCAGCGCAAAACTGACGCAAGGCCTCATAAATGAGGGCCCAAGTTCATTGAGTGATACTAGTCAAGAGGTGGTCTCTTTGGCTGAAAGTCGCGAGGCTTTGTCAAGCAGGTAACATGTTTAATGCACCTGCTCAGCAAAGTGTTTCTTTTTTATAAAACAAACTCTCAAATCAGGAGTCTTTTTTTTATTGGTCATGCTCTAAACAGCTGCTTTTAACATGTTCTGGTTATACTCTTTGCTGGGAACTGATTTATATGTTGATCTTGCTCTGATATTACCATGAAATGCATGGTGCAATGGACAAAAGTGTATAACAAAAAATATGCCCTCTGGTGTATTTTGACTGTTGGCCCAGTTCCAGACAACCCTAAAAAGAGTGGGGAACTGACAGTTTGGTGGCCAGCATAACAGCTGCTTTTTGGCAGCTGTCTCTCATCCACCAAACTCTACATTCAGCCTTTTGTATTCTAGTTGGGCAGGGGCTGGTAGCTCCCTTTCTGATGCCATGGCTTGCCACAGTCACTTGCCCCTACTCCCATCAGCCTCTGGCCCTATGTTTTATTGGCAACCCGTCAACTCTTTGCTCAGGGTTCTGCCACTCAGGATGTCATCTCCATAGTGTATATAGAATCCTGGCACCCAGAATTATGGCAGCCATATGGGTGCTGCCCAGTTGTGACCCCCAATCCAGGACAGTGAATCCTGTCCCCATGTGGCCACCACATACCTGTGAGATTATTCCCCATCAGAATGGTAGGATATAGGGGGGGTTCAATGATCCACTACATGATTTGAGGATCCTGGGATTCGAGAATCTACTACAGGATTTGAGGATCTTAGGATCTGAGGATCAACTGCAGCATTTGAGTTTACAGCAGATAAAAAGCCACACTCAGGGCATATCCAGGTGCTTGGCTTTCTTCCCAGGTGATAAGTGAGAGCATCTGCCTGGGCTTTGCTCTTCACCTGTGCGCCTGTCTCTACAGCTAGGACACTTTTCAAGCTGGATGCCGAGTTCATCTTCTCTAAAGAATTATGCTTCTGGCGCATCTTAGATCTTCGTCAGCAGTGTCACTTCAAATAATTCTGTCACATCATTGGAAATCTTCGACACATTTTTGTGCATCCTTGAAGCTCATTGACGTTTTCCAGTACTGTCTCCAGGGGCCTCAGGTTAGTGATTTGCTTGGGAGAGTTGGATTTGTTTGCTTGGATTATAGAACTACTGTCTCTTTCTTGAACTGCCAAATGCACCTATGACTGAACCTTTGATTCTAGATGGTGTCTCAAATTCTAAGGCTTAAACAACTTGGTATTGTACATTAGAACAGAACCTGTATAACAAAAATTCCCCAGGCTCGAGCAAAAGAAGGTTACTGTGCCATTGACACATTGAGTGTTTACAATAATGCACCTGATGCTAGAGTGATTCTAGGACATTTTCAGTTTGTGTAGAAAGTTACCATGCATGTGAAATCCATGCGAAAGAAAATAACTGCTTGCAATTGAGATTGATGTAAGAGGAAAGAGTAACAAAAGTCTTGTGTTCAGATTAGTATAAAAATCCATCACTTTTGAAAGGCCCCCACCTCAGTGCCTTCAGACCCTGACTGGTGAGTAGCTGCACTATACACAATCCCGATTGATTGGTTGATAGTGTTAAGATATTTCCATACATGGATATAGTTAAGCCTAGAACGTTGAATAGCATGCTACTTAAGATAACTCTTTGTCTTGTAGATATCTAGTACATCCTGCAGACATCCTTGAACAACAATGGCGGCAAGTCGCAGTGGTAGACTCATGTGCCTCTGGTTTCATTCATTGTTCATTCATGTTCCTCGCTTCTAACACTGGTTCTCATATTCTTTTTTAAGTGGTCACTGCTGAAGTTTGGTAAAGACTGAAAAGCATTGATCAATTTGGATCCTGCAGGATTAGTACAGCCTGACAGAAATTGTCCTTTTTAATGTATTACTGTATTGATATTATTCTTATCCATTATTACTACTACTAATACTAATAATATTCATCATCATCATTTGTTACTTGGAAGGTATAAAGCCCAGTTGAATCTGTAAAGTGGCTATGTAATCAGAAGCAACTGAAGGGGTCTCTATAAAGTGCACAGGGCAAATAAATCTTGACGAAAACTAGTTGAAGTGTATGTAGTTTCAAAGCTGGAAGACATATTTCATACCAGGTCTCCACATTCCACGTATTTACCATTCAAGAAATACTGAGCCCAAGCTTTCCCTAAGCTCAGTAAGTAAATGACCCCATAGCCACATCCTCACTCTCCTCTTCCTCCTGTAAACTTGCGCTCCTTCGCCTCCTATGATCCCACCTCCTTTTGCTCTGCATCATTTTTATCCTTCCCTACCTCATCCTTGTCATACATATTATCCTCCTTGTTGGGCTCACTCTCCGCCTTGTCATCACACATCTTCATTCTATCTCAGGTGGCAGTAGGTTTGGGGGAACATTTTGAGCTGCAAGACAAGATCCCCAGCTCTTGTGCCTTTGCCATCTTGACAACATGGTTACTTGCATGGGCACCCCATACATGTAGAGGGCCTTGGGACTTGAGATAGGATTGCTATTTGCATTCTTCATCTAGGGTGCATGTTGTTGGAAATAATCCACGCCCATCCTTGGGTATTGGTGTATTGGTTACAATGGCAGAACCAACCATTTACTGAGAAAATTAGTTGTAAGAGTAATATCGAATACTTTTTATTTTAAAAATGAAAGTGAAATTGTCCATGTTCGTTCAACCAAATAGTATAAGCAAAAAATGATGTCAACGTCTCTGAGAAGCTTTGTATTTCTACAGCGTTGACAGCTGTATTTAAAGAATGATGTATAGGTCTCTCTAGGGCTTTTATATGACTGATAGACAAGTGTATGTATTTTTTACCTATTTGCACTAAATATTTTATCTTCCTTGTTCATACACGCATGAGTCATTCCATGGCTTTTTGCAGGGCTACACACCTGGCAACACATCATATCTGAAAGCTGTCACAGAAAATAAGATAACTTATCTTGCCATGACTCAGCCACTGTTTCCAGGCCAACACTGCAATTAATCTGCAGTCACCTAGATGATGTGCAAAGTATATACATGTTGTCTAAAAGGAGCTACAAGTGGTTACATTTTTCATGTTCTTGAACAGGTAATGCTAGCACTGACAAGAAAATTCAGACTTTGATACAATACATCAGCAAATATTTGAATGAGCTTGATCAAAAATATTCGGTTTTGGGAAACAAGGCGTATGTGCAATGGTTGAGGTTTTTTCATGTATAGTAATTGGTTTTAAAGTACAGAATTAACAATATTCTTCAAATAGTTTGCATTTGTAGTAGTCTTTTAGTATTTTAAAGTTCCTATAATTGTTTTTATTGTTTGGCCAATGAGGGAATAATGTTTAAATAAACTAGATAGATTAAAAAAAATCTATGCATGGATAGAAAGAAATGGAGAAGGAGTGCAAAAGATAAAGTGAAGTAAGAGCAAAGAGGTCTGACTGGGACAGAAAATAGGCGCAAGCAGAATATCAAAGTGACCCCCATTAGCGAATCAAATAGATAATATGTGACCCACATTCTGCAAATAGGGGCATTTATCAGATTCTAAAACAAGCTGGATAGATGTTTTGCAAGGTTTGGCATAATGCATGAATCTTTGCTTGCAGTAAGCAATGTTTGTGGTAATATCATTGAAGTCATCAGTATAAATGTGCTTCCTGTGATGGAGACACCAGATATGGAACAAACCTCAAACACACCTGGAAGATTGCACCAGTAAATCGCATATGCCCCCAAGATGTAATACCTAAAGAAACGAGTCAGATAGACACACTCCTAAACACAAATATATGCATGGCAGAGGGCCGGCATTTGGCCCACGGACATGATGCCAGAGCAGGCAGTCGGTTCCCTTCATCGGATAAAGCCCAAACAATGCATAGTAGTAAGCATCTCCCTAGATAATACACATGACACAACCAGCCACCTGGCCCACTTCTAAATGTGACCTTCAGTTGATATTAATGGCAGGTCTGGGTGGTAAACTCTGCTCTGTGGGCGGAGTTCTCAGAGTTTTGCTAATGTGCGCTCCAAACGGAGCACAGAGTTAAAAAAAATCCACTCTGCCCAAGGAGCGGAATTTACTTGCGCACACCTCTTTGTTATATTAACCCTGTCCTCCTCTCAGGGCTTTTTTCATCTGCAGGGAAGGCAAAGAGGAGTCCCACCATCTACAATAACCCCCTACTGTAGCTGCCCACCATCGCTGCTGGATGAAAGCAAGCAAAACTGCTTGACAAAAGACGACAATCAGTTCAACTCAAAACAACAGTGTTTATCATCTTTGTTTTGTTAAGCAGTGGTTCTTGCTTTCACCTGGCCTGATCAATTGTGAGCAACTGCAGTAGGTGTTTTTTGTAGGCAGCGGGGATCCTCTTTTCCTTCCCTCCTGTTGGAATAAGCCCTGCTCTGTATGCAGGAGGCTAGGCAGTAGTTTTCATGCCCTCCTCTCTCATCCCTCTCTCCAAATACAGCGCAGAGACAGAGCGCATCCTAGAGGGCACCAAAACAGATGTGAGCCAGACACTCCCCGCATAAAGCACCATCCATCAGCACAAACCAGGTCTGAGGGAGCCTGCTGCAATATGGTAGCTGGCATCAGAAAGACTAAAAGTAAGGACGAGGAGGGCCTAGGCTGGGTTGAGGTGAAAGACTGAGCTCATCATAGTTTCACTTAGAGGAGGGTGGCGGGAGATCAGAACTAGAATCTGCACCCTCTGTTGTATGCTGCTAATTGGGCAGGATATAAAAAATAAATAAATGTAAATGTAGTGCTTTTATATAGTGCACAAATCATCCCCGAAGGGGTCTCAAGGCGCTTTGCACATACTGCTGTGGAACCCTTCCTGGCTATTCCCTATGAAGTGCCCACTCCTGGGCACCCCCAAGGTGAAGCCAGGCATCCGAGCTGTTGGGGCCATTGTGGAGATTAAGCAAGCTATTGCCCAGAGTTGCAGAGTGGGACCCATGATTAGAATAGGCACCGAGGCGAGAATTATCAGGTCCAGGGAAATTGAGCCCAAAACCCACTGAGGCAGGAATTGAACCCTGGTCCTGGCAAGACCTCTGCATCCGGGTCTGCCGCTCTAACCATTGAGCCACAGTTCTCCACAGGTGTCCCTCTAATGGCAGTGCTTGCTCATCGTAAATCTTAAGTGTGTAAACAAGGCAACAAGAGTAGGCATGGGCTTGCTGTGTGAGAGGCAACACTTGTTGGTTCAGCTTCAGTTCAGCTGTGCCTCTCATTTATGGCTGTGAAATGATAAAATGCAAACTGTGAGAAACATTGCTCCCCATGCCTGTGGTATATTGAGCCACCTGTGAGGCTGGTGGAGGTTGAGGTGCCTATTCCTCCTGCACATGAAATTCTGCGGAATTCCACAGAGTTTCTTGATAACTCTGTTGAATTCCGCGGAGTGAGACTCCATGTGCTCTGCCCAACCCTAATTTATGGCCCCTTCTATCAGAGTTGGAGCAAGCATCTAAACATGCAATTTATGACCCACTGTACCAGTATTTTCTGCCAAAAGGGGGACGATTTTTACTTTATTGCACCCACTTTATAGTTTAAAGCATGCTATGCACCTAATACAAATTGAATTCCTGCATACAACTGTAAGAGATGTGGCTACTATTCCCGGCTATTATTGTTTGATTAACCATAAACTTTTCCTGATTCCAAGCCTCACTGTACTTCTTTTTGATAATCAGAACCTGCTCTAACACCAGATAGGTCTTTTTATGTGACAAAGACTCTGCACTCATAAAGATACTACTCATAAATCTCTTTGTGAATAACAAACAGTATAAGACTTACACAGAAGTGTAAATTTCCCTTTGTGAATCAGGACCAAAGCTTGCCTTCTTTAAACTGCATTGCAACTATTCAATTAAAACTGGTGAGGAGCAGTCAGAGGAGGGGCATATTTGGAAACCACAAACCCATTGGTAGTGTTTCTATACTGATATTAGTGAAATAGTACTGTTTAACTTTTTTTGAGCGTTCAGTGTCAAGATCCTGCATTATGCCTGATATAGTTATCAGGGCTACCAGAACATAAGTTAGCATTAGCACTGCAACCTCATGAACCAGTGCGCAAGGTAGCATTGACACTGAAACCGCAAGCAATCCCTCAGAGCAAGATCAAGCATTGCCCCATGTGTGTGGTGTCTGGGGCCCTAGGCCCTCATGCTGGACAAATCAACAGCTAGCACACTGTGATGAGGTACTGAAACTGGCCCAGGGCACGTGCGCCCGACCTCTTTTATTTGCAGGGTCAGCTGACTGGTGACGCCTGTGGTGGGTGGGTGTAAAGTGTGGGGTACAACAGGCAGAACACTAGAACATGTCTAGCCGAACACTACAATGTGCATTGGTTATGTTTAGTCTGAAGTGAACATGCTCTCTACCTGCCACCCAGCAAGGAGTATGTACAAATGTTCTACAGCTTGTGAAGGAGAGTGCTAGTTAAACCAAGACCAATCTTCAGTGTGATGTGTGAATGCATGTGCCGCTATAACGTGTTCACGTCATCAGATTCTGCACCACATGATCCTCTTTCTCAAAGGAAAGCTCTGGGCAATTTGAGAACGCAATCACGGTGAGCTACAGTTTTCAAGACTTTGTGTTCTCACTTAATTTAAGGCAGTAGGAACTGACTATTGGGATGTTTTTTTTTGTTCAGAAGCGAAACACACTTAGCACATCAGATGGATATTAAGGTACTTTTGCTCTGCCAGTTTCTTCAAAGGATTTATGACTGTGGCCTGAAAAGTGACTAGATGTTGACATTCATTCTAGATTCATCTAGATTCATCTATTAGGTTTTAATATTTTGATCATTTGTGTAGCTTTAATATCTTGACTTGTTTCTTCAGCTTGCTATTAAATTCAATGTTTTATTGTTATTCAGTTTGTACGATGGCTGCAATTACTATGTCTCTTCCTTCTTGTTTTCTCTCTGAAGCGGGGAACCTAAATCGAGAAGGTTATTTTGATTCTTACTCGGTAGCTATTGGTGGAGAGAAATTTTCACCTTAAACGAAACATGGGTTATTGCTACACAATTTGAGTATTGAAGGCTGTAACATTTTTGAAAGCCTTTAAAAGTTAGGAGTAGGTGATGAAACATCTTAGAAATGTCACTTAAAATATTGTAACTAATTTTGTCCACAATCGAATGTAGTAATAGAGAGACAGTCATTTTTCACAAGCACACATATCAGTTGGTGCCTTGTATCAATGATGCCAGGGTATAAGCGAAGTTGTTGGCCAAAAATCCTAGTCTCAAAGAATCTCTTGTTATTGTAGAAAGGATGAAACATAGGGTATGTACAACAGAAGTGACGGAGAGAGGCGTTAGCTGTCATGGCTTAACGCCTTACTCCTCCACTTCAGAAACACAAGGCTGCACCATATTTACAACAATATGGTGCAATCTTGCGTATCCCCCTGCACTGGCGCTACACTTAGCAGTGTAGCGCCAATGCGGGCACCCTTGCACCACAATGCAAATGTGTCTGCATGCAGGAGAAGATTGCTTATGTGCAGAATGTCCCACTTCCTGCACATAAACAATCCTGAAATGCCATTTTGTCACTTCTATGTGTGCTGCTTAATGCAACACACATGGCAGTCACAAAGTGTCATTTTATTTTAAAGATTGTTTATGTGCAGGAAGGGTCACCTTCCTGTACAAAAACAGTCCAAGGCTTTTTGCTTTCTCCATGTGTGCTGCACAAGGCAGCACACATGGAAAAACCAAAAACTTGGAGAAATGCTCAAAAACTAGGAGAAATGCTTTATTTCTCCTCGTTTTTGCTTTTTCACCAACTTAAGATCAGGGTTTCCCTGGACTTAATTTTAGCACTGCCTCCTGTTTACGCTGCCCTTGCAAATAGGGGGCAGCATCAAAATAAATAGGTATTGCAGTGGTACGTCCACTGCAACACCCACTGCCTACCCCTTTCACGCTAAGCATTGCGTAAAAGGGGGCCTTATTTACAAGGCAGCGTTAAGACACACTAAGTGGCTTAACGCTGTCTTGTATTTAAGGCAAAGCTCCTATCACCATGGAAATGTCACAAAAAGTGACATTGCCTTGGCGATACGGGCTTGTACATACGCTCCATAGTTCTTTTTGCATAAAAGAAATGAATGGGAATGGGTTCAAAACAATTACAAAGAAAAAAACGTAACTGCACAAGGGTAAATTAGACACCATAAACACTAAGGGGCCTATTAGGATGGCGTCCGTCCGCCACCCCAGAGGAGGAGGGACCATCCGCAGGGGCTGCGGCGGTCCCTCCGTGCTAATTAGGATGTGACCGCCACCCTGGCGGTCACATCCTGTATTTTTAACATTGCGACGGGTGCTGCTTGAAGCAGCACACGCCGTAATGTGAAAAACCCCATGTTTAGCTTTGCGTGCACGAAGCTGCAGGCACCGCGTGGTGCCTGCCGCTTAGTACAAGCAAAGGCAGGGGGTACCATAGGTACCCCCCATGTGCACCCACCACCCCCCTTCACCCCCGGGGGCCCGCAACGGGCCCCCAAAGAAAAGTCCGTATGCCTTTCCACAGCGGAAATGCCGCTGTGGAAAGGCATAGTACCGCTGACATCCTAATATGGCTGGCGGTGTCTGATATACACCGCCAGCCATTTTAGAGCTTTTACGCCGCGGTCGGAAGGCGACCACGGCGAAAAGCGACGGACGGAAAAAAGATCCCCCAGCCATCCTAATCTGGCGGGGGGTCTTTTTTCAGTCCGCAGCGGTTGATCCGCATTCTCCGGGCCGGCAGTGGCTTCCGCCGGCCCGGAGGATGCGGATTAACCGCAATCATAATCGGCCCCTTATTTGGGTGGTTGCACTAAATGGCTAAAACTGAAAGGTTGTAAATGCAGAAGCTTAGGTAAGAGAGCTATTTTTTCCAACTATTATGCCAGAATTGCCTCATGGAGGAATTGTGGAAAACGTGGACATTTTGACAATGTTTTCAAGAGTGATAGTAACAAAATTCACAATAGAGATAAAGAAAAAGAAGCTATCCAGGTTCCGGATTCGCAATCGCACATATTACAATTAAAACAGGCTGCAGTGAATTACGTTGATGGAGTGGTTGATGGCAAAAGAGTTCACATGCTGGAATGTGTTACTAAGATAGGTACCAAACAAGTGGTTGTGTTAGCAGATTCAAGCTCCCCGTTTACATTGATTGAAGACAAGAATTGATAGGTTAACTATAACATAGAAGATATTGCCTTGTCACCACCAGACATTGATCCTGGAGGGTATGGCGGAATGAAAAATTATTTGATTAGATTCGCTGATATGACATTTTTGTTTTTTAAAGGAACATACATTGTTGTCAAATATTATGTAGCTAGGAGGGGTGATGATCTGTTGGGGGGTTGTGTCACCAAAAGATTTAGGTATCACGTGCAACTCTAATTCTCCAGGGCAGTTCATGTTGCTAAATAATTCGCGGGATGATCTGGATCTCATATGTGATTTTGAGGAAACATTTAGAGATGGACTAGGATTATTGAAGGATATTAATCACATGATAATTTTAAAGGACAAGGCCAAACTGGTTGTGCACAAAGTCCATAAGATCCCTCTGTTGGCAGGCAAGGATGGGGGACCCAAAATTAGGTTGTGTGTAGATCTGCACGATCTCAACCAGAACTTATGAGTTGATTGTCAACCTAGGCTGAATATCACTGAATGATTATCTTAACTGTTTGGGGCAAATGTTTTTAGTGTGATGGGCCTGCCTCCAGCATATCACCAGATGCCACTTCATGAGGATTCATACGCTCTCACACCTTTTGTTACTCCACATGGACCATTTAAATGCAAATGTATGCCTTGTAGCCTCATCTCAGTGGCTTCTTGTTTCCAACGAGGGTGATCAAAGTTTTGGAAGTTGTATTTTCAGGATGACATTCTTGTGTAAGAGAATGATAGAGTTGATCATGATGAAGGTTGTGTCAAGACTAAGGGATGCAGAAGTTGCCCTTAAGCATGATAAGTGCAAGTTTAGAGTGGAGGTAGTATCTTAACTGGGTCAGATGATTTTGGATGAGGGTATTAACTCTAAGTTAAAACCTGCCAAGTCCATACAGATTTCTCTGTGAATTGTGGGGTTTGGCCCTTACCTACAAACACATTGGGCCTTAGATAATTCTATACACAAAACAAAGTCAGGTGGTTGTGAGATTTAAACACATCTTTACTTATGCATGAGGTACATTTTACTCAATAATCATGACCTCAAATTTGTTTTAGTAATGATTGAACACAAATGTTTTTTTAAACTTTCATATTCGGTGCGATAAAAGAATGGACATTCCACATTCAACTCGATGGATATGCAGTGAAAAATATTTGAAAAACTTGTGAAATATAAAACTATAAATCAAAAATACATTGTGATAATGCAAAATGTATACATAAACTAGGCTAAACTTGCATCTTTACCAATCCAAGATTTTACTAGACCAGAGCATTGCATTCACATTAAGTGCTCTTAGTACTGATCGTATAAAGGTTCCAGAAGTATCTAATATGTGCTTCCAATATTTTCTTTAGACAAATGAATTTATACGTCCATATTGATACTGGTTGAACTAGGATCCCCTATTGATCCCTGTCTACACATTTCAAACGCACACTTTCTTTTGAGGGTTCTCTTCGGGACAAAGGTTTGGAGAATCCTTAGGGGGGACGACAAAAGATTTTGATTCTGACTAATCAGTTGTTGAGGGTATAAGGGGTTTTAACTCGTGGACCCAATCAAAGGAGCAGGACAGGCTTTTCTGGATTGGCCATGTTGTTCTGTGAGTCTCTGAAAGTTGTATTTGCTTAGAAGTGGATACTGGAGCCCAGTGTGATTCCTTTACAAAGCTTGTTAGGGCTCCCTCTGGATCACATCATCCTCCTGCCACATGGAGGGTGATCAACGTTTTAGAAGTTGTTGACAAAGTAATGTTTTTTCAGGATGACATTATTGTGTATGGGACTTATAGAGCTGATCATGATGAAGGTTTTTCAAGACTAAGGGATTCAGAAGTTGCCCTTAAGCATGAAAAGTGCAAGTTCAGATAGAGGTAATATATTATCTGGGTCACATGATTTTGGGTGAGGGTATTATCTCTAAGTTAGAACCTGCCAAGTCCATACAGAAAGCATTAGTTCATGAGACAAAAAACAAATTAGGCATTTTTTAGGGCTGGAAGAATATCCTTAAACGTTTTTGGGGGGATTTGCTATTATTGTTCAGCCTCTGAGTGCATTACTTTAAAAGGTGCTAGATATCACTGAGGTGAGGAGTGTGACAAAGTTTTTTGCTTGGTTGAAGAATCAATGGGAATTTACCTACTTGGGGCCATTTTGATGTCAGTTGTAAAGCATTGTTAACCACGGTTGCCAGCATGAGAGGACTAGGTACAGTTTTGATTTAATTATTACAAGGATAAACAAAGACCATAGCTTTTGTCCCATTTCCCTTTGTGGGGATCAGGAATCTAATTCAGTGACTGAATGTGGGGCATTAGCTTGTTCATGAATGGTACAACATTTCAAGTTGTTTCTCTGGAGTCTTCTATTTATTGTGAGAGTGGACCATAAGACTATGGTACACTATGGGATCAGAGAGGGCTGCCATCAGGATCAGGAAGTGGATGGAAGGTCTTGAAGAGTATAACTTTCAAGTTGAATACATACCTGGTATTTGTAATGCCTCCACAGGTTGCTTATTACACTTGCCCATTGGTATCAGATGTGTTGGAGATTACCATATCTAGTTGTTAATTGGATTGCTGAATCATTATTGTCTGAACAGGAATGGATTGAAGGTACATGGAAAGATGAGGTGAGTGCCTTTAAGTTAGAATATCATGGAAGTTTGGCATTTTTGTGAATAACTGTGTATTGACTGTTGTGAACTGTGTAGAGGGAGTAGATTGATTCCCCAGTGGATTTGAGGAGCAAGATTTTTAATTTGAGCCATGTGGGGCATCTAGGTAGGATACTCCCCAAAGCCAGGGGGAGAGAGTACTACAGGTGGCCCAAGATGGATGGGAAAATGGATGTGGTGGTGAGAGATTGTGTGAAGTGTGCTCATAGTGATAAGTCCAAAACTGTTAGCAAGGCACCCCTTTCTCCAGTGGAAGTACCTTGTCATGGTTTGGACCGAGTTCGTTTTGCACATTATTGGTCAATTTGAAGTATTATCTGCAAGGGAAAGATATTTTTGGTCCTGGTAGATTACATGTCTTAATCGATTTCTGCCAGTTGCATAAGTATGGTGACCACCAAGGTTGTTACTGAGTTTCTGAGAAATGCCCAGCCCTCCCGCATTACCTACGATGCCGCCACCCTCCTAGCCCTTAACCCCGGTCGCGCCCCCTACTGCGTCCAAGCCGCTCCTGGCCACACCCATGGACCTTTCTCTTGCTACTCCTGCAAATTCATCGGCACCGACAACATCTCCGCTGCGACCACACCACAGACTCCCGACCCCACCCACCTACAATGCATCCTGCTCAACACCCGATCGGTCCACAGGCACGCCATTGACCTATGGAATCTACTAGACACCACCTCTCCGGACGTCGCCTTCCTAACGGAAACATGGATGAACGCTTCCTCTGCCCCAAGACTATAAGATCATTCGCAAGGACCGTACCGGCCACACAGGAGGAGGAATCACTATCGTCCATAAAAAATCAATCCGCATCTCAACCAGCTCCGACGCCAACCTCGCCAACTCCGAACACCTCTCTTGAAAAGGCCTGGAAAAAAGACCCAACCACTAACACCAAGGACGCCTTCAAAAACGCCACCCGCACACACCACCAACTAATCCGAAAGGCCAAGAAAACAGCATTCAAGGATCGACTTGACAACAACGCCCACAACAGCAAGGAACTTTTCAACATCGTCAAGGAATTTACCAATCCCTCGGCCAACTCCAACGACATCACCCCCTCTCAAGCCCTCTGCGACTCCCTAGCCTCATTCTTCCACAACAAAATTGCAGACATCCACAACAGCTTCGACAACCGACCCGATGACCAACCCACCCAACCATCTGCTGGGCCTTCACCCCCCTCGAACATCCTTAATGACTGGAACCCAATCTCCACTGAGGACACCATCCGCCTGATGAACTCCATCCACTCAGGATCCCCAACTGACCCATGCCCTCACCACATCTTCAACAAAGCAGACTCCATCATAGCACCGCACCTCCGAGATGTCATCAACTGCTCCTTCAACTCCGCCACCTTCCCGGGAAGCTGGAAACACGCTGAACTCACTGCCCTTCTGAAAAAACCCACAGCGGACCCCACCGAACTCAAAAATTACCGCCCCATCTCGCTCCTTCTATTCCCGGCCAAAGTCATCGAGAAAGCTGTCAACAACCAGCTCGCCGCTTTCCTCGAAGCCAACAAATCCCTCGACTCCTCACAATCTGGCTTCCGAGCAAAACACAGCACTGAGACCGCCCTCATCGCAGCAACAGACGACATTCGAACTCTACTGGACAATGGAGACACAGTCGCCCTCATCCTCCTCGACCTCTCTGCAGCCTTCGACACAGTCTGCCACAGCACCCTTCTACAACGCCTCAGTAACATCGGAATACAAGGAAAAGCACTTGAATGGATCACCTCGTTCCTCACCGGAAGAACCCAGAGAGTCCGCCTCCCACCATTCAAGTCCGAGGCCACTGAAGTCATCTGTGGCGTCCCACAAGGATCCTCACTCAGCCCCACCCTCTTCAACGTATACATGAGCCCCCTGGCGGCCATCGCTCGCCAACACAATCTCAACATCATCTCCTACGCAGATGACACTCAACTGATCCTATTACTCACCAATGATCCTAGCACCGCCAAAACTAACCTACACGAAGGAATGAAAGAAGTAGCCGAATGGATGAAACACAGCCGTTTGAAACTGAACTCAGATAAAACAGAAGTCCTCATCTTAGGTACATCCCCCTCTGCATGGGACGACTCTTGGTGGCCGGAAGCCCTTGGGAAGGCACCCATCCCGACAGACCACGCACGGAACCTTGGCGTTATCCTGGACTCTTCACTCTCAATGACCAGACAAGTCAACGCCGTATCCTCATCCTGCTTCAACATTCTCCGCATGCTCAAAAAAACATTTCGCTGGATCCCCACCGAAACCAGAAAAACTGTCACCCACGCCCTGGTCACGAGCCGACTGGACTACGGAAACACCCTCTACGCAGGTACTACCGCTAAACTCCAGAAGAAACTCCAACGAATCCAAAACGCCTCAGCCAGGATCATATTGGACATCCCGCGCAACGAACACATCTCTGGCCACTTGAAAGACCTCCACTGGCTACCCGTCAATAAAAGGATCACTTTCCGACTGCTAACCCACGCACACAAATCACTCTACGACATCGGACCAGAATGCCTCAACTCACGACTGTCCTTCTACACCCCCTCCCGCCAACTACGTTCTTCCAGCCAAGCCCTCGCCACTGTACCTCGCATCAACAAGACCACCATGGGAGGCAGATCCTTCTCATACCTAGCTGCTAAAACATGGAACTCACTCCCCATCCACCTTCGCCTTACCCAGAACCACCTAGCATTCAGAAAGCAACTTAAAAAGTGGATATTTGACAAGTAATCCCTCCTCCCCCCCTAAGCGCCTTGAGACCCTCTAGGTATGTAGTGCGCTATATAAATTCCTTGACTTGACTTGACTTGACTTGTGTTGCTATTGAAGCGGACAAAGTAGTTCCAAGAATGGATTTCCCTTTCACCCTTTCCATAGGGCATCTAACAAAGAGCAGTCCTTTACGTTTCTGCACATTAATGTCAAATTAGCGTCAAATAGTTTGTAGAACCTTTGCCCTGACTAATGCAAACAATGCAAGAGAATTTCACTTGACCTTTGTTGCACAGGGCCATGACGCTGACATACATCATAAGAGTATACTTGGTATATCGTTTTATGAAATATATATTTATTAGTCAATAGAGCAGTGATTCAGTTACAATATTTTGGAGGGCTTCTGGAAAAGATGCAAATGATGAAGGTTTGTCATGAGAATCATTTTGATGCTCACTTACAAGATGGTTTCATTATAGGCAAAGTCTTTAGATATAGAGAAGCCATCGGACAAGTTAAGAAGAGTTAAATCAGCTGCAGAACAAAGATGCAAAATCATTAAGAGATAGTCTAAAATTATTTCTCACATGGATACCAGCTAGGAGTTAGTGAAGGTATACCATGGCAACTTAGATAATGTGACATTTATATATTTTTTTACAATTTAACCATCAGAAAAATGATTTTAAATACATTTCATATTTTCCAAATAATTAAAATTTAAATTAAGTTATTAATGCTCTAACAGTATTTGTTTTATTTTTTCTATAGCTAAAAAAACATATAATATTCATTTACTTTAATATTTAACATAAAAATATTCTTGCTAATTTTTCATGTTCAATACATTTTTCAAAATGTCCCTATACTTTTACCATAGGGAGATCGGTCTCAATAGCTTTTTTAAATTTACAATGTCATTATTTGGAATATATGAAATTTAGTTAAAACAATGTCCCTAAAGTTTAACTTATAAAATAGAATTATCTAAAAGTAATTTCATTATATTTCTAATACAAATAACGGTATATTCATTAAAACAGGTTATTAAAATATGTTAAATTTTAAAAAACAATATGTTTAGATACTTTTTAATTTAAACTACATCTATTTATATTTTTAACTATTTTGAATAATTGAATTCATTTAACATCATCTTCTATGATGTTCTGCTTTAAGTCCCGACCTCCATTCTTTATCTGTGAGGTTGTTGCAGTACCAGTGGTTGGCGATGTGTGGGGCTGGACTCACTCCAGGTCTGAGCTGGAGTACAATTACAACTGGTTTTGGTCCTTTTTCACTTCACTGGATTAACTTTAGAAGTGCTGTTTGTGAGTAGGAATTTGCTTACTCTTTTTGCTGGTGGGTGCACGTCCCTACCTAATCCCCTCTCTACCCTCTCCGAAGGCCTCCTTACTCCTCCCTTAAGCCTCTGCTTTAGTAGTAAGTATTCCCCATTTTCTAGCCACTTTTCCCTGTCCCTCCCACATTTACTACTAAAAGGTATACCCACATGTGTGGTGACTCTGCAGTTGGGGAGGATATCTCCATAGAGAAAAAGATAGGAAAAACAGAGACAGAACCTCTGCATGTAGGTTTGTGCACAACATTTTGTAGTATGTCAGTAGCACTACTGTAGTATCAATAAATGTACTACAAAATGCAATTCGTGCAAAATGTTAGGCACCAGCATGTTTTCACCAACAAATATAGAGATGAAGTTGTCAGGCAACAATTCACTGCAGTGGCTAGAGACTACACAGGAGAGGTAAAATAAGATAGCTCTGTAGAAGACAAGAAAGACCTTTTCTGCCTTCTGACATTCTAAATGCTTGGGGGTGCTGATGGGTGTGACCTTGTCTGGATACTGGCAAGTGCAGACAAATTAAAGAAAGAATGATTCTTCCTCTAAATTGAAACCATAACTTTTTTGACCACTGTACATTTTGGTGGAATGCGATATGTGTACATTTGAGTGGTCTACTTGATTCTGCATTTGGGTGAGGGCATTTGTTTTGCTTTTAATATCTGTCAAGTTTTGTTAAGGTTGATAACAATTGCTTAAACTGTTTCCTTTTCCTACAAATGTACAGAGGAGAATCAAGGAGCATAGTAGTTCAACTTTCTTCTTCCAACCGATTGTGATTAAAGACATCCCTGTACAGTACTTCACTGCCTTATGACTCGATTTGTGCTTTGGAAATAGCATGAACACACCTACATACATTTCTTGTCCCAATTCTTGCCCCTTGATGCCTCAATGTACAGCACTTGTTTCTCTCAACTTTGTTTGCTCAATCTAAGTACTCACAAACATAGATATGATAAAAACAAATCTATACTAATATAATAAAGAGAGAGCCCAAACCTTTGAGGCGGGTAATCTCAGGAACCATAGCACCAATCACAACACCCAATACAGCGTTGGAAAGGGCAGTTGCAGCAGAAGGACATAGGCTATGCAGACGCCCACCATATACATTTAAAAGGTAAAAGAACCGTGCCAGCAAAGTAGTCCCTTGTGGGCATGTCTGCGTTGTGCTGGAGGCGTGACAAACGCTGGGGGCATGTGGTACGTTCTGCCCTTCATGCCATGTCTCATATCATGTGCTAATCCCACCCTACTCCCTTTAAATACCACTGCACCCCATAATCATAACCCACCCTTACTCCTTAAAATACCCCAACACCTTTAAACACTAACCCATCTTAACCCTATAAATATACCCTGTACCCCAAAACCCAAACCTATCCCTAAACCCTAAAAATACCCCTGTACCCCAAAACCCAAACCTACCCCTGAACCCTATAAATACCCCTGTACCTCAAAACCCAAACCTACCCCTGAACCCTAAAAATATCCCTGTACCCCAAAACCCAAACCTAGCCCTGAACTCTAAAAATACCACTGTACCCCAAAACTCAAACCTACCCCAGAACCCTAAAATACCCCTGAACCCCAAACCTAGCCCTGAACCCTTAAAATACCCCTGTAACCCAAAACCCAAACCTACCCCTGAACCCTAAAAATACCCCTGTACCCCTAAACCCAAACCTAGCCCTGAACCCTAAAAATAACCCTTTACCCCAAAACCCAAACCTACCCCTGAACCCTAAAATACCCCTGTACCCCAAAACCCAAACCTAGCCCTGAACGCTAAAAATACCCCTGTACCCCAAAACCCAAACCTACCCCTGCACCCTAAAAATACCCCTATACCCCAAAACCCAAACCTAGCCCTGAACCCTAAAAATACCCCTTTACCAAAAGAAACCATACCTAGCCCTAAACCCTAAAACTACCCCTGTACCCCTGTACCCCATAACCCAAAACTATATCTGAACCCTTAAAATACCCAAACACCCCAAAACATATACCTCAGTAGCCCAATACATATACCCCTATACCCATACTTACCTTATCCAAACATTAAAAAAACATGCTTTTACCATTCATGCATTTACAATTTTGTTGTAAAAATTTGCGTGGTAAAAGCATATAAACTGTAATGCCATGCTTTATAATGGCATTGCGGAGTCATGGTACTTTCGTAATGAAAGTATGAGGAGTGATGGTATGCAGAAAGAAAGTTGCGGAATAATGGGTGTTTACCCTCCTCCGGTAAGTACATTGGTGGCACGGTGGCCCACATCTCCAGCAACATACTTATATTTTTTCACCACCCATTTGAAAAATGCACCAACATACACTTTTAGACACACCTCCCGCCACAAGTTCTAGAATTGCGAACTTTAGAGCTGGGGAGCTACGTTCAAATCTCGGCATCAGCTCAACATCCTGTGATTCCAGGCAAATCGCTTTGTCTCCCCGTGCCTACCACAAATGAATGTGTTCTTCTGTAATGTAAATTGTGCTCATGCCATGTTGTCGAGTTTGCGCTATAATTTATTGCAGGAAAAATAAAGTAGGGAAACTCGAGTTCACACACTACTGAACGCGCAGCAGTGCACTGTGAATCGGAGCGTTTCACAGGCCTGTCACAGATAAGAAATGATATCAAAATGAAATCCTACAAAACAATATACTACTGGCCGGCAGCAATTCATACCCGGACAACGTTGGGACGGGCTGCTAGTATAGCTATAAAACCATATGTCTGGTGAGTGTTGTGGTCAACAACGTGCTCCCAACTCTCATATGAGAAGTATGGAATGAATATGTCATAAAATAAATGTAATCTACTTGATGAGTTGAACCTGCATCTAGCAGTGGTTATGAACGCATCTACTGCTACATTGTGTCCTCGATTGTTATTTGTATTGAGTAGCACCTGACTTGAATTTGCTGGAGATTTTTGGTGTATCTTCAATCAATGTTCCACAATATTGTGTTTGTTCTTCCTAATGCTATTTTTGTGGGCATATGATAGCAATGCATTTAGGTTGAACGTAAACATTACTCTGTCTCTTGACCTCTGGATTATAGGAAGGCCTTGCCCAAGTGATCTTGGACTGTCTTTTTGTGGCCTTTTTTGCACCAATGCGACTTCAACACAGGCAGCAGATCTGGGCTGAAACTCACATGATGTTTAGGCAAGATCGAGCATCTTCACTGGTTGCTACCCATCCCGAGCTCCTCAACCATAAACTATTATTGTATGTGGAGTCTACAGAGGGAACAAGTGATGTTAACTATTTTTTTATCAGATACTTTTAAATAACAGGGATTGTCATTCCCCCTAAGACTCTAATCATGTGTAGGATGGAAGACAAAGTTCTCGAGACAGAGGACAGCAGTAATTTCGGGATGCGAGAATGCCTTTGGAATCTGGTCATTTCCTCATTAGTCCCCAAGGAAATGGGGAAATACAGCATGAAGCAGCAATACTTCTTCACAGTCCTGCTGTAATACCCCATTTTAAACTTGTTATCTGATTACATCTCAAGCAGGGCGCTCCTGTGGGAGTATGAGGGATTCCAGAAAAGCAATAATCATACTTTCCCTGTAAATCCGGATTCAAATGAAAACAATATTAAGCCCTGCATTTTATATTACATGGACTCGAAATGAAGCCCTAAGGCACGCATACACGGTAAGTGTGTTCCTAGAAAAGGCTCAAACCACCTAACTACAGTTTCCTTTCCAGTATACGTAAATGTCTGCAAATAGCACACTAACATTTTTCATAAAATAACTATAATTGAATCACGAAGAGGACTGCATTATTTATTATGTATAATTCATATTTGCTTTGCTTTATGCAACATTTTCAGTCAATATGCTAGAGACAGACCCACTCTGAATTACATAGACTCGGTTTCAGCAGAGAAGGGCTTGAGAGGGAGAGGCCATGAGCATGAAAAGCACTAACGAGATAAACATGCTGTCTATTTCCTTCATTTTAGCAACTATACACAGTGGCATAACGCCAAAGGATATTGATGATGGGCCTTGAATTCTCCCAAATCTCAATTGACCCTGGGCTGAATGTGGGATTCTGAAAGATTAGGGGCAGCGTGAAGGGCAATGGGCACCCTCCGCCACAGGGTCTTTAGTGGCCAGCATTATGCCCCTCTCAGCATTATAGTGAGCATAATGGTATGAGCCACGCATCTATCAACCACAGTGAAGGGCATTTTTTAATCAGTGTACCTCAAAATGCCCACAGCATCTTTCTCCCTGTGCTTTCAGGCAATCAAGGTGAGTTCTCTTCCCAGTTGAAAATGTCTAATAGAAGACAGTTGTGTAAAAACCTGTTTCAATTAATTAAGAGCTAAATATTTATATCACAAAAATAATACATTGACTCAAAGGGAAACCCGCACAAAGCAACTTCACACCACAAACTGGTGACCTAGCATTATATACTGGGGGCTTATTTATGAGAGCCCTGTGTAACTTGTGCACCATGTAAAGTGGTATATGTGTGATGTAGGACTTTCAACCCAATCTATGAAGCCATGCAAAATCGCCTTGCGTGGCTTTGAGTGGTCTCATAATTCTTGAGAAAGGCAGCGCAGGTCAACTCACTTTGTAGCCTTACTCTGCACCTGGGAGGCATTCCGTGGGTGTTGTAGAGGGTTTTCCCAAGCAACAACCATGGATCTTGACACTGCCCCATATTTACAAAATCATCTAAAACTGGGGAAGTTCCAAATCCATATGTCTACTGAGGTGAGGTGTAACTAGAAGAAATATGTTTATTTCTCCTTGTTTTTTCCTCTTTCTATGTGTGCTGTATTCTGCATGACACATAGAAAGGGAAGTTATATGTAGACAAGGGAACTCAATTTGAAAGGTCAGGGACTTTGGGTATTTGTATTTTATGTGAACAGTGAACAAAAATATTCAATGTTCTAAATATACACAAACAAGACAAAACAATGAAGTTGAAACAAACTCTGCAAAAATTAAAACATGAAAGGAAACTCAGGAGTTTCTTAGTGCTTGAAAGAAATCAGGGGATTGTCAATCAAGAATTAAGGAAAACACCTTATCACAAATCAATATTACATAAATCAGTGTCAAGGTGTTGTGGAGTCAATTGCCTGTATCAGTGTGTGAGTGGGTGTCTTAGTGGCTGTATGAGTGTGTGAGTGGGTGTGTGAGTGACTGTTTGGATATGCAGTGAATGTGTGAGTGGCTGTATAGGTCTGACAGTGAATAAGTGCGTTGCTGTGTGGGTCTGTGAATGGGTTTTTGAGTGTTTTTTGGGGTATGTGACTGGCTGCACGAGTGGTTGTATGGGTGTGTGAGTGGGTGTATGGATGTGCGAGTGGGTGTGTTAGTAGATATATAAGTAGTTGTATGGGTATGTGAATAGGTGTTTGAGAAGCTGTGTAGGTGTGTAAGTGAGTTTGTGAGTGGTAGTTTGGGTGTGTGGCTAGGTGTGTGAGTGGTTGTATGAGTGTGTAAGTGGATGTATCAGCGTTTGTATGGGTGTGTGAATGGGCATGTCAGTGGCTGTTTGGGTGTGTAAGTGGGTGTGCGAGTGGTTGTATGGGTCTCTGAATGGTTTTGTGGGTATGTAAGTGGGTGTGTAAGTGGTTATGTAGGAGTGGTTATATGGGTCTGTGAGTAGGTGTGTGAGTAGTTTTATGGGTGTGTGAGTGAGTGGTTTTATGGGTGTGTAAGTGGTGTGTGAGTGATTGTATGAGTGTGTAAGTGCGTGTGTTAGCGGTTGCGAGGGTGTGTGAGTGGGCACGTGAGTGGTTGTTTGGGTGTGTAATTTAGTGTATGAGTGATTTAAGGGTCTTTGAGTGGTTTTGTGGGTGTGTAAGTGAATGTGTGATTGGTTTTAAGGATAATCTTTTATGGATCTATAAGTAGGCATGTGAGTGGTTGTATGGGTGTGTGAGTGGTTGTATGGATCTGTGAGGGGTTCTGTGGGCGTGTGTGAGGTTGTTTGGATATGTGAATGGGTGTGTGAGTAGTTGTGTGGATATGTAAGTGGATGTACAAGTGGTTATGTGGATAATGTTATCAGTGATGTCACTGACCATGTCATGAGTGATGCAATATGTGAGGCCATAAGCAGTGCATTGTAGGGTTTCAAGTTATAGTTATCTCAGGTAACTATAACTGCTGAATTGTACTGGTTTTGTATGAGTGAAACCTGAGCCTAACTATAAAGTCCCTGTAACCTTTGGTTTTTCAGTGAATTTTTTAAGGCTATTTTAAATTCTATTTCCTAACTATAATGTCTCTGTAATCTTTGTTTTTTTTGTCAATTTCTGTGGTGTTTAAATGTTATTTTCTAATTATAACATCACTGTAACCTTTGTTTTTTTATGATGAATATTTCAGTTTTTTTTATTATATGTCCTAACTGTATTCATAAACTTTGAGAGTGAGTGTGTGAGTGGCTGTATAGGGAAGTGAGTGAATGTTAGTAGCAATGTGGGTCTGTGAGTGGGTGTGTGAGTAGTTTATTAGGTGTGTGAGTAGCTGTATGGGTCTCTGAGTGGATGTGTGAGTGGCTGCATGGGTCTGTGAGTGGGAGTGGGAGTGGCTGTATGGGTCTGTGAGTGGGTATGTGAGTAGCTATATGGGTCAGTGAGTGGGTGTGTGAGAGGCAATATGAGTCTGTGAGTGAGTATGTGAGTAGCTGTGCATGTGTGGACTAGGTTTACGAGTGGCTTTATGGGTATGTAAGTGCATGGGTGATTGGCTGTATGGGTCTCAGAATGGGTGTTTGATTGGCTGTATGGATCTGTAAGTGGGCGTGTGAGTGGGTGTGTGTGTAGGTTTCTAGATGTGTGAGTGGGTGTGTGAGTGTCTATATGGGTCTGTGAGTGGTTATGTGGGTGTGTCTGTAGATGGGTGTGTGAGTGACTGTGTGGTTGTGTGAGTAGCTGTGTAGGTCTGTGAATGGGTCTGTGATTGCCTGTACAGGTCTCTGAGTAGATCTGTGACTGGGGCTGTGCGTGCCTGTGTGTGTCTTTGAGTGTGTGTGTGTGTGTGAGTGGTACTGTGGATTCTGGGCATTTGGAGCTTTAGGGTATTTAAAAGGGGAAACAATGGAGTCTGCTCTCACCAGGAGACAAGATAGAAACCACTCCTCACAGTTGCTACAGATCAGAGTGTGCTCCAATAGATCAACGATCCATGCAACATAATTAAGCATTTCATATTGTTTTTCAATGTAGAATACAAGTGGAAACACATTTGCATTGCCTTTGCAATAACTAAGGCACCTACTAAGTTTATATTTGTAAGTGCTTCTCATTGAGGTTTAATTTCTGTGAAATGAGCGTCAGGGCCAGAATAAACCTAATTTTTTACAGGAAGATTCCCCAGTTTTGCTGAAATTGTCTACCCAACAGGCAGGAGGTGGGACGTGTCCCCTCCCCAGTCCGATTTTGGCCCACGGGACCCCATCCTCTGGGGCTCGGCCTCTTCATGCTGGGTGCCCTGGAGCCCAACCAGCACACCCAGATTGCAAAGGTGTGGACCATGGGGGAAGCCTGAATGCACCAGCGGTCCTTGCCGGCTCCTTGCCTTCTGCCGGAGCCGACACTGCTCCTGCATACAGGAAGCTGCAAAAAATGCTGCTGCCTGCATGCAGGAGCAATCCTTAGATAAAAGCCAGCCACCTGCAAGTGTGAGCAGTTTTTCTGCTCCTGCCCACTGGCAGCGGACTTACAGTTTGCTTTCACTTGGTGGGAGCTGTCAAATCTCCCGACAAGCAAATGCAAACTGCTATCTCCTGAGGGTGGGCGCTTGGGAAGTAGGGAACCGGCACTGGGGGATGGAGGTACCCAAGTCCATTAGTGGCTCCAAGAGGGGGCCGCACACCCCACTCCCACTTTGCATATGGCCATGCCCTGGGGAGGTGGTATTTCCCAGGGCCAAATGTTGCCTGGGATGGGTGTTGCACGGTACTCCTCCCTGTTTTCAGTACTTTTGTGACCCAGGGGGGTGGCGGTCTCCAGGGTAATTAGGAAGTAGGAGGGAGTCTACCAGATTGCCTCTGACTACTGCGCATAAATATTCTTGCACCTGAGGCGAAAGCCGGATGATAGCCTGCTCGTGTTTTTAAAAATTATTGTGTTTTCATTGCTTTTTATTTGCGGCGCAATTTGTGTTTTAATATTGCCCAAGCGTTAAATCACATACCGCATTGTCTGCGCGTGTCCCTACGAGCTCACAGACGATTAGGTGCTGTGGCCGGAGATGCGTGATCAGCCCCCTCACATTTTCAGGTCAGAACTACAAGTCCCAGCGCCCTTGCGCTGTAGAAGGGACTACAAAGGAAGATGGCCACTGTTTCACGCAGTGAACGCGAGCAGCGAGCGCGCCATAGTCGCGCTGGAGTCGAGCCTGAGTCTAGCCCGTCTGCGCTCATCCGTGCCGAGGATGGGCGAAGGGCCAACCACTATGCACAGGTGACTTATTTATCTAGAGAGAATATCTTAGCCCTGAATAAATATGCTCATACCAACTGCAACCATGCTCTCAACGTAGATAAGTGGACAGGCCCCATCAGCTGTCCTGCCTGTAGACACATATTAGAACCCTACCACCCTATTGTTAAGAAATAGAAACCCAACTATATGAAATGTGGGCTGATAAATGCACGTTCAATGTGCAAAAACTCCCTCCACATATTTGATTTGGTCAACGAAAACGAGTTGGATTGCCTATTTATTACAGAAACGTGGCTTCGTGAGTGGTCTAATCCAGACATAGTTCATGCTGTACCCCCTGGATATTCTATTTGCAGACAAGATCGCGTAGAACAACATGGAGGTGGTTTGGCCATCATTTATAGGGACCTTTTTAAATGTTCAATTAAGGAGCTTCCAGACGTTGAAGGAGCTGGGAGCCTAAACTTTTGCATACAAGTGCACAACACTTTCACCTTTTCGGGAGCATTGCTATATCGTCCTCCCTGCCAAACCACGCAGTTTCTTAACAGCGTGGGAGAAGTGCTGGGTGATCTCATCCTCAGATACGCCAACTTCACTATTGTTGGGGATCTGAACCTCCACTTAGACGACCCCAATGACCATTACGCCTCTAGTTTCAAAGAAACTTTGCAAGTTCTGGGATTAACGCTCAGGACTTTAGAAGCTACTCATAAGGCTGGCCACTCCCTTGATTGTATTAGCTCCAATCTAGATGTAATGACGGTAAAAGGCCCCGTACCACAGACTTGGACGGACCATTATTTCATTGAATTCAATATTGAATTAAAAGGGAGTAAAATGATGGCAAAGGAAGTAGCAAATAAAGGGAAAACCCTACCTAGTTGGGGAAAAATCATGAAACACCCTGATCTTGGTAGTTGGGCCAAGGAAAGTAAACCAACCCTTTTAGGGAACACCACCATAGACTACCAGAGGTTTGAGAGATGGATGACAGAGATCGGAAACAAAATTCGAAATCCAGAAAGAACTAGAGATTCCATAGGGAAAAGGAGATTTTCCACTCCCTGGTTCGTAGATAAACTAAAAGAACAATTGGTGGAAGTTAAACTTTTAGAGCGTAAATGGCGACGAACTATGAGAATGATGCAAATAAGATATATAAGAATGCTAGGAGATCATACCATGCTGAAAAAATTAAGTACTTCACTTCCCGCATTGAAGCATCAAACAACAAACAAAAAGACATTTTTTAAATTGTTAATAGCTTCACTAAGCCTAAAATTTTAACCCAAGAGATTCCCCCGTCTCAGACTCTGTGTAACGATATAGCCAACTATTTCACCCAAAAAATAGATACACTCACAAAAGACTTTCCCCAATTCGTAAAAGTAGAGTCTGTGAACAAAACTGATATGAACCCCCATCATCCCAGATGGGAAAAGATTGGCCATATTAGTCTAGATGACTCTCTTCAGGTAATTTCTGGCCTTAAATCAGGATTCCCTTTCGACTTCTGCCCCCCTACGCTGCTTAAATCCATAATACAGGAGGTTAATCCATGTATTAATTTCATCATTAATTCGTCCCTTCAATCAGGGGAGATTCCCCCACAGTGGAAGGTAGCAGCAGTGAGACCGTTACAGAAAAAGACGCTACCAGACCCCACAACTTTGTCCAACCTACGACCCATTACTCTTCTCCCTGCCATCTGCAAGATTACAGAATCCTATGCTAATAAACAACTGATGACATTCCTAGAAGAAAATGACATTCTACATTCTTGTCAAGCAGGTTTCAGGACCCACTATTCCGCCGAATCTGCACTTCTGTCATCCACCGAAACCATCCGTGCTGCATTGGATCAGGGTAAACTGGCTGTCCTGATCCTATTAGATCTCTCTGCAGCATTCGACACGGTATCCCATGCTATCCTTTTACATCGCCTTGCTAATGCAGGCATAGCAGGAACCGTGTTCGAATGGTTTAAAAACTATCTGGCACATAGGCGCCAGATTGTTATGTTGGGCGATTTTTGTTCGGAAGAAAAAACTATGAAAACAGGAGTTCCGCAGGGCTCTAGTCTTAGCCCCACTCTATTCAACTTATATATGGTCCCCCTGTTAAAATTAATCTCTTCCTTTAACATCAGTACTATCGCCTACGCTGATGACACCCAGCTTGTTCTGACCCTTGATAAAAATCAATCTAATGCAGAACTGACATTGAAAGAATGCCTGTCAACAACCTTCAAGTGGATGACTCATAACCACTTAAAATGTAACTCGGCAAAAACAGAGATTATACCTTTTGGTCCTAATAACTGTTTTTCTCCACAAGATTGGTGGCCTTAAAAGGTAGAAACTTCCCCAAAGACTATCAATGCTGCTCAAAATCTGGGCATTAAGTTTGACAATACCCTGTCATTTAATCAGCAAGCCAAAGAAGTAGCAGGGGTATGCTTTGGTATCATCAGGAGCCTCAGAATTTTTTTTGATCCTCTCCCTCTGAGTGCCAGACGTACGGTTGCTGTAGCGCTAATAAAATCTTGGCTGGACTATTGCAACAGTCTGTATGCAGGGCTGAATAAATCAGCCCTGCACAGACTTCAAATGGTCCAGCATGCAGCCGCTAGGTTGGTCCTCAGACTACCTAGAAAGTCCTCGGCCTCTACAGCTTTGGATGCCTTACATTGGCTCCCAGTACAGAAGCGCATATTATTCAAGGTTCTTACCATCACATATAGAGCCTTCCACCACCAAGGCCCACTGTATTTGCGCAAGTACTTCAGACAATACCATCCGTCATGAACACTCAGGTCCTCCACAGCAAACTTGCTCTATGTCCCCAGGTTTAAAAGGATGACAAGAGGAGGAAAATCCATTGCAGTTATTGGCGCGAAGGCATAGAATAATCTACCTCCATCCCTGCGTCAATCTGCAACAGAGCAAAAATTCAGAAAATTATTAAAAACATGGATTTAGTCCCTGCCAGACTCCGGATGCATGGCGCTTCCATGATCCTCCCTGCAGACAGGTAGTTTTACCACAACACTTTACTGCCAACTGACAATCAGGAATCTAAGCGCCAAGGTACACCCTGGACTGGTAGCGCGCTATATAAGTGCCATTTCACATCACATCACATCACGTCTGCACTGCCCACTGTTTTCAAAGGACAAGCTCCAGGGAGGTGGTGGTCCCCGGTGCCTTTAAAGGCCTGAAGAGGATGGCCGCGTGCTCCTTTCCAATTATAAAAATAAATCCCAGGGAAGTGGTGATCCCCAGGGGTGTAACTCCCCTTGCAGAGGGGGGACACATTCACCCCCTCCAATTTACAGTATTAAAAGCATGAACCCAGAACTTGGCCCACTCTGGGGTTCATAAAAAATCAAGTGTGTAAACCCATGCTTTTTTTTCCCACCTAATTTTCAGATCCTCCCTGATTTCTGTTGAATAATTCCAAAATCATGTTTTTATGCCCTGACCAGGTCTCAGGGGGACCCCAGCATGCACCAGGCCTGGGGAGTCAGGGTATTCCTACGCTGCCCCCTTTTCATTTAATATTTGGGGGTTACCCTGAGTCCGAGTCCATAATTGGCTGTCAACACTTCCTAGTTGGGGTGTTGGCAGTCAATCAGATTTCACTGTGGGACTGTCAGATTTGCAAAAGGATCCACATTCCTAGACATACAAATTTGGTTTTCAGTTAAAATCTCTAAAACTACTGAGTTGGTTTACATTAAATCACAAAAAGCACACCTCCTGGACCAAGAGCTAGCTTTTTTTCAAATCCATCCGAGGGTTCAGGCTGCAGAAGTGTTTAAAATCCCTATTGAAAATTGCATGGGAGAAAAACGTTATGGAACCACCCCCCCCCCCCGTTTTCTCTGTCCCCGCTTGACAAATCACCCTGAAACTTTCAAGACAGCACCAGATATGAGTGGCGTGCTAGTTGGAACATTTTATGATGATTCATCAAACAGTGCCAGAGTTACTGGCAAAATAAAAAAAAACACTGTTTTTAACTTAAACTATCGACTGGCGAATGCTTGAAGCCAAGTCCCAGAGAAAAGTAAAAAATAAAGAAAAAGGGGCAGGAATACCCCCAGTTATAGTGAGGGGGATGTTAAGGGACCCTACCTGGGATTAGGAGCTTTTTAAAAATAAATTGACACAGACTTGCGAGGAGATCTGCAAATCTGTGGCACATTAAAAAAAAACATGTGCAGGCTCCGACTCGTCTTTTTTTCTAAAGCCCCCGGGGGAGCCTACTCCAGGGGCCATGGTAAAAATACATGAGGGGAGCATAGACCACCTGTTTTAGTGGTAAAATAAACTGCAGGGGTCACCACCTCCCTGAGTTTTTTTTTAAATCATTTATGCAGGGTACATGCACAGCAACCCCCACACCACGAGGATCACCACTTCCACAGGGCTTATTCAAGGAGGGGGCCTCTTGAACCACATTCTAGTTCCGGGGAGCAGCCACCTTTACAGGGTTTTAACTTTTATAAGTTAGTAGGGGGCCGCACAGACCACCCCAGCCCCGGGATCGCCACTACTGAATCAATTCATACTAGTTAGAACATTTTGTGACGATTCCTTGGCAAAACAAAAAACACTTTTCTTATGGAAACTAGGTCTTAACTTTAACTACCTACTGGAGACTGCTTGAAGCCGAGTCCCCGAATAAAGTAAAAAATAAAGAAAAAGGGGCAGGGCAGGAATACCCAGCCTCCTCCAGATAAAGTGTGGGGAGGAGGGTCCCAAAGAGACCCTACCTGGGTTTAGAAAATTGACACAGTCTTGCGGGAGAATATGCAAATTTGCTGTAAATTTTAAGAAAAGATGTGCAGGCTCCCACTGGTCTTTTTTCTGAAGCCCCAGGTGAGCCAAATCCAGGGGGCATGGTAAAAATACATGAGGAGGCGCAACTTTTAGCAGTAAAACTCCCTGAGTGTTTTTTTCATTTATGCGGAGTTGCCCACATGACCTCCCCCACACCCCGGTGACCACCACCTCCCTGGGGCTTGTATCTTTAATTAAAGAAGGTAGCCGGGGGCCGCGCTATCCTCCTGCCAAGCCAAAGCAAACACTCTCTTTCAACAAGCGAGAGTAAAAATACTCTCACTTGCTGAAAGCATAGCATCTCTGTTTCCCTGACACCTGTCAACAACCAGAGAAAAAGATATTGCATCGAGGTCCACGATGATTCATATTAGCAGCTCCCTGGGTCTCAAATCAATGCCGGCTCCAGCAGGAGGTGGGAGGCTTACATGGACCGCAGGGGCCTTGAGGCTGCCCATGCGATCAACAATGTTCCAAAAGTCGGTGCCCTGGGGGATACCAAGGCACTCACACCGCAGGCCAGACCCCAGGGGATGGGGTCCTCTGGGCCTAAATCAGCCCATGTGGAGGGCCTCGGGGTACACCTCTCTTTTTTCTAAATCATTTTTTTTAAGGTGCACATCCCAGATGATAGGGCCCCTGGGGCCAAAAATGGCCCAGGGAAGGAGGGCCACATGGCCCCCCTAACTTTATATAAAAAAAAAAAGAAAAGAAAGGCTGGGCCGTGGAGATGGGTCCCGGAGATGCCAGGGGCCAAAATCAGCCCAGGGAGGGGGGCCAAGCATCACCCCTCCCCATTCTTGTCATGCCTGGCCTGGGAGATGGGGTCCACGGAGCAAAAATTGGCCCAGGGAAGGGGGCTAAGGGACTTTACTTTGAAAAAAACAAAAAACTTTCAGGAGGTCTGCCCCCTTTCTCTTCCACTCTGTAAACAAGCATGCTGGTGCACTGCTGGTTGGTCAATGAAGTCCCCTTGACTGCTGTGTATCCTTAGGGGCCAAGAAGACCTCCTGTTACCTCCAGGAAGCCCCACAGAGTGAGATTGCTGAGAGATGGTCAGATGCCATGCCCCCTTTCTTCACTACTCTGCAAATGCACCCGTCGGTGCACTGCTGGTGGGGGGAGGAGGTTCCCTTGCCTCCTGAGGACCTTAGGACTAGAGTGGACTTCATCCCCCAAGGGGCTAGTTGAGTGTACAGCAGCGGAACTTTAAAGAGTGAGTGAGCCTTGAGGTCTCACTCCTGTTACAAGGGTTCAAAAGGATCTGTTAACTCCTACTGATCACTGTACAGTATACTGCTGCCACAGCACTTGTGCTGCTTAACTCCTGGTGAAGTTGGAAGCCTTCCACCACTTATGAGGTTTGTGCTATGGGAGCCCCTCCTGGTCCAACAAAACTGCAATCCATGAGACAGGCCTATTTTATGGCACACACAAATGATTTGTTTTGCGTATGACAACACAAATCAGCATCAGAGATTCACACAACAGCATAGTAGGGCACATATTGCAGGGTTACACATCCATTACCATGAAGAGGATTTTTCCATCAATATATGTTTTATACTGTCATTGTCATGGATGGCTGTTGGAATATGCCACTTCGACAATGTTTAAAGGAGGAGCCCAGGCACTTTGCCACTGCTCATCAGGGTTAAAGTGCACAGAGTTAAATCCAGTAAAAAAAAATAGGGCTTAGACAAACGCAAAAATATGGGGTGCCCATGCAGAAAAGTCGAATTTTATAGTTATGTTTAAGAACGAGAGTTTAGTTGACAAGTGCAAATGCTTTTTTTTTACAAGCAATTTAAGCTTACGTCTGAGGCAAATTGCATTCTACCAATTTTACACTTTTTAATCTGGTCCATCATGGTCTTGATAATTAAAAATGTTTGGGAGATGCAAATTTGAACCACGTGTCTTTTTTGCACCACACTGTATACTGTAAGTCAGATCTCTATTCCCCCATTTCATTTGGCCATATCCAGTGTATTCTTCCGCACCAAAATTCACAATTACCAATCCTAATGGTATTTACTCATTTCCTAGGGGACCCCTGGATCTCCGTTGTAACCCCTTGTCCCCAGTAACTTTCTCCCATCTGGAGTTACTGGGCTGATTACCAGTGCACTTGGGATGAGGACTCGACAGGTAACAATACATGCAGACTTTATAAAGAACCTTCCTTACTTGTTTGAGTTCTTTGTATTTCCATCAGATGGTTTTTTTATCCATACACTTTAATTTGTAGTATAGTTTTATGGCAAGTAACGCTACAGTTTTTCTTCTCATACAAAATCTAGGTAGGATTACAAAAAATGCAAGAAAAATGCGAGTTTATACTAATTAAGTGAATCCGTCATTTGCTAATGGTAAGACATAAACATTGATTTCCCTGGAAATTAATATTTTCTCTCTGGAGTTTCACCTAGAGATATTAGCTGCTTTGAGCAACTGGAATATCTTGGGGAAGCTGTACAGAGGTCCACGGTGTTGTCATGTGGACGGAAATTGATGTTCTCACCCACCGGAATTGAAAGGCACACATAAGGAGTTCAAAGTGTTTTCTTTCACCTAAAATCAGCATGGACGCTTGAGTCAAGGGACATAGTAGTAGAATCGAGCACTGATTAGAACCCTGATATGAGCGTTGGTTAAGTAAAAAGGTCAATAAGCTTTCTTTCGTGATTCGTCTTTGGAAAACGTCTTTGACGCACGCGTTTTTCCAGCGTGACTCCTGTGTCACTGTTTGCAAACTGTTGTTGACATTCCCGGGCCCCTCCTTCTCCTACAACAAACTGAAAGCTTAATTATGATAACGTGGCATTAGAATTGACCTTTACTGGGCTAATCCACGTTTATTGACATTATTTTTTCATTTTTCCTTTTTAAGCCCTGTTCATGGAACATGATGCAGATGAATTATTTACTTGCAACTAATAATAAAGAGCGTGGAAAGGAAGCCCGTGTCATCATGGGAACAATGACTATATAACGACATGCATTTGTATACTGCATTTCTAGGGTCCACGGATGTTCACATGATTTGCCTTAAGAATAACAAAAATAGATTTCCAGTTTATATTTTCTCTATGTAGGTTACTATTTTGGAAGTTCATAGTATGCATGCAATAGGGGCAGTAAAGTGCAAATGCAACGGTGTGGGGGGGGGGGGTATGTGCAGACCTGCCAACCTCCAACATTCTTACACTGTATCCAAGAAGAGGTGAAATGGGGGGGGCGAGGTACTCATAGTTCATCAGTGCCTGAAGAGTCATAGAGGGTCCAGAGGCAAGACAGGGGAGCGGGCATTAGTGTCAGTCTCTGGTGAAAAGCCAGTTCATTGAGGGGGCGGGGCCATGGGGCTGGGTCAAGGCTTGGGGGCTTGTGGTTTGAGCAGGTTCTGCTCCCTCCACAAAATACACTAATGAAAGCTTTAGGAGCTGTGTCCCAGGGTGGATTCAAAACTCGTAAAGGAATTTATAGAGATTCACAGCCTCTGCAAAGGAGTTGGAAACCTACCAGAGTAGTTTCTCCTTCGCAATTTGTTTTCGCCGTGTGATATTGGTACTTCACCAAATGACTGTTTGAAGAGAGCAGATATTTTAGACAAACTGTTGCACTGTGTGAGTTGGCAGATGTGACAAATGAGTGCTGAATGGTGAATGTGGCGATCTGCGGAGAGGGTTGAAGGGCCTAATGTGCAGGTGAGTGTAGTGGCGATGCACATGCTAACTGGGTCCTGCTGTTGACTGGTGCTTGCCCTGGACTTTATGGGAGTGGCCAGTGAATTGAGAGGCGGGCCACGGTGGTCTAAATAGTATATAGTATGGTGGGAAAATTGGGGGTGAGGAGAGCGTTGCTGCACACCTCTGCGATTCAGCTTCCACCAGCCTGCGACATTCAACCGATGCCTGTTGCAGTACGAGGGAACAACCAGGAAGGTTGTCCCGCCTGGAGCACGTTAGCTGGCTTGCTCCCTCCTATGTATGCGTTGAGGGCATCTGATCATTACCAGCTTGGGGATCCCTCCAGGCCCAAGATCTCCACCTGTGAGTGCAACAACACCCTGAAGGCTGGAATGAAAGCAAGAACCCCAGCAATGGCGAGAATATCGTGCTGTGTAATTATGTAATATATATGTGTCCAACCCTAATCGCTTAAAAATGTCTTAAAATGTAACCTTGAGTGAATTTGCAACTTGTATATGTGCAACTCTAACCACTAGTATCTGTGGTTGACTTATGTACATTCTACCATTCTTATGTGAATTTAGAGTTTATCTGTTTGAATCTTTTATGTAATTTATGTGATCTGAAGTCCTTATGTAATGTGACTAGTTCTATTGAAAAGCTTTCTGGCGCCTTCGGGTAAAGTTTACTCTATATAAAAACCAAGAATAAATAAATAAATGTGAGGCCCTTGCTTGACTATATACATGTGGGTAAAACCTAATTCCCCATGAAGGTGTATTCATCAAGCACAAGGTAGCATACACTTTGTACACCTCAAATTTAAATGTGTTAAAATTGTTAATCTGTTTTTGCTTTTATATTAAACAAATACTATAGATTTAGGACAGAAATTATGGCGCCCCCTTGAATTTTTGCCATGACCTGCTATACGCTTCTAGCTCTCCATCACATCTTCCACCATGACTATGAGGTTCAAGTTGCTAAACATAGGCAGAAATATTACAATATTACATAGTTCTTTGCTCTTATTACCATCAATGACAAGTATTATATCAATACTTCCACTAGTACTACAACTGATAATAATATTTACTAGTAATATTAAAATAATTGTATTAGGCACCAAAGACAATCAAATTCTCTCTGATAATCTGTATGTGTTAGTGTCATCTGGTAGATGGAAGACAGAAAAGAATGGTCCTGAATTTCAGTTTCAATATTTCAAGGCCAATATCTTGTCGTAATTCTTCGGGCGATTATTCTACCAGTGATATACGAGATGCCTCAGCCTACTTCCACATAAGGAATGCCAAGATATGTTCTTCCACCTAAGATCAGCATGGGCACTTTTGTTAGTGGACGAAGTAGAATTGAGCGTTGATTGGAACCTTGCTAGTTGTCCTATAGTTTTACTGGGTCATTTAATAACCCTAGCTTGGACATTATCTTATTGATCACATGTCTTTATTTAATATCTGTTATTTGTTTGGACCCCTAAGCTGAGATCATGTATGTTTAGTGCAGCCACCAATTGAACTCCCTTATTTTCTTTATTTTACAATCAAGCTAATCTTTTTCATGTGCTAAATATAGGACCCTTATGTATTCAATCCTTGCACCTATTATAGCTACTATGGTTGTACCTGTCATTAGAGCAAGAATATATATATTTATATATTACCTACTGGTGGTCGCCAGTAGGTAGTTATAGTTAGGACCTAGTTTCCATAGGAAAGCATTTTTTGTTTTCCCAATAACTTTCAAAACTAGTGGGGCGCTTCGGACAGCTCCTGCCTTGAAAGATTCAGAGTGATTCGTGAAGCGGGGGGCGAGAAAAAAGGGGTCCCAAAACATGTCTAAAAACGTGTTGCAGAGAGGTGGTATGAGGCCATGCCCCTTTTTACACCTCTATGCAACCCAACTCTGTGGCGCTTACTGGAGGTACCTGGTGGACTAGTTGGCCCCCAGGGATCCTCCGGATTCAAGGGGACTTAATCCCTCAATTCACAATATGCCAGAGGGCGTTTTTGCACACTTGCTATGTCAGGCTCCGACCCCTCCCTCCACCACTGTACAAAGGCGCCCCCCTGGCATTTTGTAAATTTGGTTATTAATTCCCTCTGAGTCCTGAGGGTCCCTGGGGGCCAACTAGCCCACCAGGTACCTTCAGTAAGTGCCACAGAGCTGCGTTGCAGAGAGGTGTAAAAAAGGGCGTGGCCTCGGAACACCTCTCTGCAATGCAGCTCTATGGCGCATACTGGAGGTACCTGGTGGGCTAGTTGGCCCCCAGGGACCCCCAGTATTCAAGGGGAATTAATTCCCCAACTTACAATGCTCCAGGGGGCGCGTTTGCTGAGTGCTGCATGGAGGGGGCGGGGCCTCTGGCATGATGCCGGCTTTTTTTTTTTTACAAGGGGGCTGTGTGGCCTCCCTTTCTTTTACATTATTTGGGCCCCTTGGGACGCCATACCCCAGGGCCTACTCTTTTTTTAACATTTTATTTTTAAAAAATGGAAAGCGCCGCCCCCTTCCAAAATCAATTTCATCCCGAGACACCCGGGGCATGGCCACATATTTAATATTTTTGAAGGAGGTAGACTTGCTGGCCCCCCTCCCGAGACCATTATTTGCCCTGGTAACCCCATCTGTGGGGCTGTGCCTCTGTCCTATTATTTTTTTTTTAAATATTGTTTAATCTGGGAGAGGGGCTGCATGGTCCCCCTCCATTGGGATAGTTCTGGCACTGGGGACCCCATCCCCCAGGGTAGGCCCATTTATTTATTTCTTTGAAGGAGGAGGGCCACATGCCTAATTTCAACCCTGCGGGACCCCATCCCCTGGGGCCCGGCCATTCTTTTTTTAAATTAGACAGGAGGGGGGCCTCATGGCCCCCTCCTGGGCCACTTCTGGCCCTGTGGACCCCATCCCCAGAGGCCGACCCTTTCCGTTGGGGACCGTGGGGGGACCCCCAATGCTCCCACGGTCCCGCCGGATCCCTCCTCCTGCGGAAGCTGGCATCGCTTTTCCACACGGGGAGCTGCTGACATGCAGCTCCTCTTGTGGAAAAGCAATCTGCTTTGGATTTTGGAAGCGGGAGGAGGAAACCTGCTCTCAGTTCCAAAATCCAAACCAGTGTTTGCTATGACAGGGTGGGAGCTGCACAGCTCCCGCCCTGCCATAGCAAACAGCAGTGTCCCGGAGTGGGCACCCTAGGACACTGCAGAAGCTGGCCCTGGGGACCGCCACCCCCATCAAGGGCTCCAGGAAGGGGGCCAGCAAAATATCAAAATAGCCCGGGGAGGTGGTGGTCCCAGGGGAGTGTGGGGGGGCTCGAGCCCCCCCACACATCTTTTAAATATTTAAAACTGAGCTCCAGGGTGGTGGTGGTCCCCGGGGCTGTAGGGGTGCCGCGTGCCCCCATGGTTTATTTTGAAAGCCCCAGGAAGGTGGTAGTCCCCAAGGCAGTGTGCGGGGATTGGGACCCCCCATACATTTGTTTTACAGCTCCAAAGAGGTGGCGGTCACTGGGACTGCGGGCCCCCCGCTAATTAATTTGCAAATGCCCCCAAGACCTGGACCACCCGGTGGCTTTTTTCAAAACGAAGTGCAGGAGCCCGCTTTTTGTTTACATTTTTTTTAATTTCTGCGGGGTTCGTGACCCCAACGCGATTACCACCGAAATTATTTTTAAAAAATTGCTTTTTGGGCCCCGGTTATCCCTGTGGGAACCCCTGAGCAGGCCTAGGAGGTCAGAGTGTTTCTACCCTGCCCCCTTTATTGTTTTTAACCTCTTTTTTCTGTTTTCTTGTGAGTAGGGTCTACCAAGTCACAAGAAGATTGCCAACACTTCCTGGTTTGGAGTGTTGAAAGCCAATAAGAGAGAAGCTCGTGCCCGGGAGGGTTCGCGAACCCGCTACTGCTCCAGATATCGATATTTTTCTTTTTCTAATTTCTATGGAACTACTAAATGGATATATACCATTTAAAAAAAGGACACTTTCTGAACCAAGGGCTACCTTTTGGCCAAATGGAGGACAGATATGAAACCCATTCTTTTTCTAATTTCTCAGGAACTACTGAACAGATTTACACCATTTAAAAAGAAAAGGTTGCTTTCTGGACCAAGACCTAGAGGGTGAAGGTCAGCAAATCGGACTGCCACAACACTACAAGAACCACAATTCTAAGTGGGCTGCAGTCACCACTCACTGGGGCAAGGACTTCCGCCTATGTACCTGCAGCCAGTAAACTCGGGGCAGCGAGTTTGAAAGCCATCCTCTTAAAGGTGGGACTTGAAGTGGACAGTTTATTTTAAACAAACACTTGGCATCCGAGGAAGGCACGGAGTGCCGAAATGCATAATGCTGTTTGTTTCCTGGAAGAAAAGGAGACGATTTCAACTTACCTATGCAGGCTTGCGTCTTCTTCACTCGAGAGGTTTGTTTGTTTGGATGTTTTGTGCATGGCCACTCGCACTTGAGCCCCCGCCCTGAAGAAATTCGGCATACTGTGGCAAACTGTGGTACATCTCAAAGCGCTTGACAAGACGCCAAACCACCGCAACTCGCAGCGCATTGCCAGGCCAGTTAAACGGTGTGATGACTACATTACGTCACCTCTGCTTACTTAGGCAAAGTGACACCGGCGCGCTGTGAGTACTGTTGGTTGGGTGAAGGTCAGCAAATCGGACAGCCGCAACACTACAAGAACCACAATTCTAAGTGGGCTGCAGTCACCGTGCACTGGGGCAAGGACTTCCGCCAATGTACCTACAGCCAGTAAACTTGGGGCAGCGAGTTTGAAAGCCATCCTCTTAAAGGTGGGACTTGAAGTGTACAGTTTATTTTAAACAAACCCTTGGCATCCGAGGAAGGCACGGAGTGCCGAAATGCATAATGCCGTTTGTTTCCTGGAATAAAAGGAGCCCGATTTTAACTTACCTGTGCGGGCTTGTGTCTTCTTCACTCGAGAGGTTTGTTTGGTTGGATGTTTTGTTCGTGGACACTCGCACTTGAGCCCCCGCCCTGAAGAAGTTTGACGTACTGTGGCAAACTGTGGTACATCTCAAAGAGCTTGAGAAGACGCCTAACCACCGCAACTCGCAGCGTATTGCCAGGCAGGTTAAACTGTGTGATGACTACATTACGTCGCCTCTGCTTACTTAGGCAAAGTGACACCGGCGCGCTGTGAGTACTGTTGGTAGGGTGAAGGTCAGAAAATCGGACTGCCAAAACACTACAAGAACCACAATTCTAAGTGGGCTGCAGTCACCGCCCACTGGGGAAAGGACTTCCGCCTATGTACCTGCAGCCAGTAAACTCGGGCAGCGAGTTTGAAAGACATCCTCTTAAAGGTGGGACTTGAAGTGGAAAGTTTATTTTAAACAAACACTTGGCATCCGAGGAATGCCGAAATGCATAATGCTGTTTGTTTCCTGGAAAAAAAGGAGCCCGATTTTAACTTACCTGTGTGGCCTTGCATCTTCTTCACTTCACTGCGCTTACATGAATTTAAGGATTTGACCCAACCCACGGATTAGTGTAAACACAAGGGCTTTAACTGTGTCAACAAGCGACGGAAAAACCTCGAAAAAATCACATAACCATGAGGAGAGTGCGCTGAACTCCAACAGTTACCCTTGGTCAGAAGTTTGACAAAATCCGTAAACAGAACATTAACGCGTCTCATTTCAGAATACATGAAAGGGAATGCGTAGCGTGGCTATATGGCGTACAAAGGTTAACACGCGCCAAATCAGCTTTATCAAATGGCAGCAAAAAGGAGAGAGAAATGGGCAAAAGCAGCAAATTACATGTTCCAAGACTGCAGTAAAATAATGGGAACATCAGGCACGGCGAGTGCAGATACTTCAAAATCCCCAAAGAGAGTCTTATGGGACAAACTGTGGAAGGATCTAAAGCTTGAACAAAATAAGTGGTGGGAAGCAACTACTTTGCAGAAATATGTGGATGTATCAAGAATCCCACGTGGGCTACGGATTTTCGTAACTCCAACATTTCAAAACCCTGACCCTGAATTGATTACAGAGTGGGCAGCTAATAATCATGAATGCTCACTTAATATGCTGCGTATGTTAGTCAAGTTTGCTTCTAAAGATACTGACAGACTAAATCTGGAAATTGAAGCACTAACCAAAGAACTAAAATATATGTGCTCTGATGAGGAATTCAAAGCTGAAATGGATAAAATAGAAGCTAACCTTAATAAAATTGAGACTGACATCAGAAACAGAAAGCAAAGGAAATTCCAGAGAGACCTGGTGGATTACCAACGAGGGCAGATATTAACATTTGCCAAAAAGTATGATTAGATGAGAGCGGCGATGCAATCACAGTCCAAGCCCTTTGAGCAAACCGAAGAACTGGCCAGTACATCAGGAAATATGTCTGAAGATGGCTTACAATCGATCACTAGTGGTACTAGTGGCAGTGATTATTCCGCTGGAAGCAATTTCTCAGGAGTAAAAACCAATGTTTTAATGGAATTCTTGATGGTGATGCAAGACAAGCAAGGCGGCAACCAATAAGGGTATCAAGGGCGTGGAAGAGGCAACAGAGGAGGAAAAGGCAAAAATACATCTTCATTAGGAAATCTAGGAAGCCCGGTGGGAAGGCGTACAAGGGGCCAACTGAAAACAAAATGATGGAGAAGAAAACAGTGATTAATCTGTCAGACCGGATTCTGACCAACAATGAGGTAGAGTTGTTATCTTTGGGATTAACATTTTGTCCGTCCAAGATTTTTAACTTCACCCAGAGTAAGATTGATTTGTTTTTCTTTACAAGAAAATTAAAAATAAGAAAATGGTATGCCACTGAAACAGGGAAAGACAATGCTACCATCATAGATCAACCACATCATTTGAGCATTGCGGAGGTCAATCTGTCACACTCCCTCAATGTACTAAGTGAGGAATGGGAGGAGAGTCATGACCCTTACTAAGATCTAATTACAGCTAATGTTTAATTGGAATTGAGTTCTAACACTAATTGTAAGCCGAAGTCTATATTCTCACCTCAAATTCGAAATGATACCATTGAGGTTTTTGAAAAATGCATGATGAATGAATTGTCAAAGTTTGAGAATAAGAAATATCATCAAAGATGGAGAAACGTCACCCAATTACAATTAAAATCACTTGAAAATTTAAGAAAAGATCATACTATTGTAATTAAAAACAGTGACAAGGGCGGGAATATAGTGGTACAATCTAGGGAGAAATACATAGCGGAAGGTACGAGACAATTATCTGATACAAACAGCTATTGTAGGAGTAATCGTATGGAATACAAAAATTCAATCAAACTGTTCCATACACAACTTTCGGAATGGAGAACTAGAGGTTTATTGGAGGAGGATGAATACAGATTTGTATTTTGTAAATTTCCAAAATTGCCAGCTCTGTACCTCCTCCCCAAGATACATAAGAGTTTGACTAATCCTCCTGGGAGACCTATTGTCTCCTCCAATGGTAGCTGTTTTGAATGTACCTCCCAATATGTGGACTATTTTTTGCAGACCTTTGTTCGGCAATTGCCATCTTATGTAAAAGATTCAGGGGATTTTTTGAAAAAGATCGAGACTTTGAAGTGGGAGGAAGATTATTCCCTTCTCTCACTGGATGTGACAAGTCTGTATACTTCGATTCCTCACCAATTAGGACTTGATGCGTGCATGCATTTCCTGTCCAAAAGATCTGTGTCGTACTTACACCACACTAAAATGTTAATCAGGAAGATGGAACTGTGTCTCAAGCAAAATTATTTTTTGTTTGATAGTAAAATCTACAGGCAAACCCTTGGTACCTCTATGGAGACTTGCTTTGCTCCCAGCTTTGCGGGTCTCTATATGGGGTAATGGGAGGAGACAGTGACATACAGATCTACTATGTACCGCACACACGTCATTGAGTGGATGCGGTACATAGATGACGTGATGATAGTATGGGAAGGGACAGTGCAAGAGGCAACCAGTTTTGTGAGTGAACTCAATCTCAATTACTTTAACTTAAACTTTACCAGTGATTGGTCCAAAGACAGCCTGGAATTTCTAGATGCGCGTAGTTGTCACCCTAACTCCTTGATTAGGAGTATTCCTATGGGTGAACTTTTAAGAGCCAAGCGTAACTGCAGTACGAAGGAAGCTTTTGAACTTGAACAATGTAACATGATTGCAAGATTTTCTGAGCGAGGCTACTCTAATAAGATAATCTCGAATGCTCAAAAAGCAATAGAACAACGTTCGAGGGAGTCGTTATTAGAACCAATAACAAATGACTTATCTAAGGAGAATGACAATAAGACATGGTTTATTACTACCTACAGTAGCCAAGCAGGCTTGCTCAGAAAGAGCCTTAATAAATTTTGGCCCCTACTGTTAAATGATTCAGATCTAGCTGAATATGTCAATGACTCGCCCCAAATTTCATTTAGGAGAGCAAGGTTCCTTAAAGATCAGTTATGCAGGGCAGTTATTCCTAAAAAACCTAAAACCACAGGAGTGAAAGGTTTTTTTACCTGTAGAAACTGTAAAGCCTGTAAAAATAGCCGCAATTTAAAAAGAGTACAACTCTCACCTACAACCGAAATTTTTGTTATTAAGGAACACACTTCGTGCACCAGTGACCATGCGGTCTATGCACTATTCTGTCCGTGCAATAAAGCCTATATAGGCAGCACAATTAAGCCAGCCAAACTCAGAGTGCTTGAGCACTTACGTGCTATTACCAACATGGACAAATCTTATCCCATAGCACGTCACTTTCAGAGCCATCACAATCAAAATGTGAACTTACTGAGTTTTTGTGTATTGTGTACTGTGAAATTTGATGAGAGAGGGGGCAATCGAGTACAGAATTTACGTAGAGTAGAGTCGAGAATGATTATTCAGTACAAAACCATGGTCCCTGAGGGACATAATTGCGACGAAGAGATGGAAGTACATCTAGGATGATATAGATATAAATTCTTAGGTTTTATTGAGCCCTTTGCAGTTGCTGTCTAGTGAGAGCTCTTTGATGGATGTTTAAAAGAATGTAAAAATATGTATTGCCCTAAATTGTTTATAACTTCTATTGTCTTTTTACATGAGTTGTGAAAAAGTTAGGAATGTTTCTTTATTTTTATTTTTTATTTTTTATTTGATTTACGAATCACTGGTCATTATTTTCTTTTTCTTCTTTTCTAGGAATGGCTTGAATAAATATTTTGTGAATGACTGGGGGCACCACCTTAAATATTGATTAGTGTTGGAACTGAACATTTCAGATAATGGATAGCATGTATGTTTGAATTAGCCCACAAAGGCTGAATTGGTGACTCTGCACGGAGATTTAATTAGTACAAAAGCCCACAGGGGCAATGATTTGAGTCTGTTCTTTGATTAATTTCGGAGAACTTCATAACTCATGAATATTGACTGTTAGTGCGCTAGCATCATTGATTTTTTGCCCACTTGGGCAGAAACTATTACTGAAAATGCGGAAATGCTATTACTGGTGTTCTGAATATTCCGTCACGCATACAAAATTCAAGTCTGTCATTTATTTTTATGACCCAAGGTAGTTTGCATGAAAAAATGATACTATGTTCTGAAATGTTATTAATTGCATTCTCCATAATTTATCCTTTTGGTATCTTTGCTCCCATGAGTACATTGCATTTAACACGATTAATTATGCCGCCTCTAACATGTATTATTTTCGCGTCTGTGAACGCAATAGTATTTTCTTTATGTCTATTTGTTATGACACACCATGTGATTGAAACTATAATTGTTTGTACGATTCACTTGTCCAACCACTCGTGACTAAGGGGAGGAGCCCCGAAACGCGTCGAGAGACATTGTTTCTGTTTTGTCATGGCTGAATAAACAAACTGAGTAACACGCGATTTGGTGTCCGTACTTTGCACTGTCGTTTGATCAAAAGACGTGAGTGTGAACTTTCCGAATATATATATATATATATATATATATATATATATATATATATATATAGTATATTTTCCTTCACACATAATTAGTAAATACCGATTCCTTAATACCGATTCCTTATGGCCTTGCTTTTAAAGAATTGGTAATACCGATTCCTTAAATGCAATGTAGGTAGCACATAAAACAGTGCACCTCAGCCTTAAGGTATCGCTATTTACCACCAACTCCAAGTTGGTGGTAAATAGCGATTTCCTTTCAAAAAGCACTTTTTTTACTTTTTGAAATGTGCCATGTTGCACACATCCATGTCCTTAGGGCATACATGTGTGCCACATGTGCACACATGCACATTTCAGGGGCGTAACAGGGTGTCCTTTGGACACCCTTGAAATACCTCCCGGCATTACTGATTCGGTAATACCAAATCGGTAATACAGAATGTCTTGACATTCATTCCTAGGGGCCTCCAGGCCCATAAGAATGAATGGGTAGGTATTTGTTATTACTGAATCTCAATTACCGATTTGTTAATAATGAATATTAAGAATTCGGTATTTTTTACCGAATTCTTACCTACATCTGAAATACTGATTCCTAAATACCGAATCAGTAAAATTGGGCATTTAGGAATCGGTATTTCCAAGTTACCTACATCTAGCCCATGTCTCTTGAGTCAATGTCTTTTAACCAATGGCTGTTTCCCATCAGAATCTTGGCACCTGACTTTGCCTGCACCTTTGCCTCTGATCTGCCATGCCCTCTGACCAGATATAGCCTTTCCAGACTGGGCTCCAGCCATGACACAAGGCTTTCTGCCTCAAGCTACTCTCTCTCTCTTATACAGCCTTCTGCTAACTCTATAGCACTCCAACCCATTGTCTTAATCTATTATTTTCTCTGTATCTTTCAATTTGTACCTCCTGCTGCTTGTGCATTTGCCTGTTTGACCGTTTGCTCAGTGCTCTTTCCCACGTTGCCATTTGCTCACTCTTTCTTGCTTTACGCTATATCTTGACCACTCACTTTCTCATTGCCTCTTTTAAAACTCATTCTATGCCATTCGTCTTTGCCTTTCATTTTCTTTCTTTTATTCCCTGACCCACTTGCTTTGCTGTTTTTATTTGCCTTCCACACTCAGTATTTGTGAATTTTCATTTAATTTCCCTTTCCTTCTTTGCTTCCTTGGCCTGTTTGGCCTCACACCATCTTTTGATGATTATCTTGCCTCGAATCTTGCACTCTCTAGTGCTTCTGCCACCCTTACCTCCTCCCTCTTTATCCATCTCTCTTTCTTTGCTCCTCTTTTCATCCTTCTCCTCATTTGCCTATCTTTGCCACCTCTCCTACCATGCTGCACCTGCTTCCTGCTAGCTTGCTAAGTCCCACCTCCCATGGTCTAGGTTTCCTCATCCTCTCCCTTCCTCTCCCACTTAATGGTGGCATCAGTGCAGGCCAGTCATTAAGCAGGCTTCGTCAAGTCCCTGCCTGACCATTTACCTTGCCCAGTCATCCAACCAGGTGTAGCCCTTTCAGACCCAGCTGAGGCTCTCTGCCTCAACCTTCTCTTTTCTGGTCTTCTACCCAGCCATCATCTCTCTCTCTCTTGCACTCCTGCTGTCTTTTTCTCCTTTCACCACGTGCAATTCTTCTTTGCCTTTTGCTCTCCTTCTGGCTCCTTGTGCTTTTTCTATTTGACCTTTCGCTCAGGGTTCTTAGCAACTTTGCCCTTTGCTCATCGACTTGCTTTTTCCTCTATCTTGACTGCACACTTTCTTTCTCTATTTTCTCATTCACTCTTCATATTTCTTCTTTGCCTTTTGCACTCTTTCTTTTCATTGCTTGTCACACTCTGGCTTTTGCCATTTTTCTTTGCCTTTCACAACCATTCTTTGCCTGCATGTTTTTGCCTTTCACACTCACTCACACACATTCTTTGCCACTTTCCTTTGCCTTCCACACTCGCTCTTGGGTGAATTTTCATTGAATTGCCCACTCAGTTTTGCCCTTGTTGCCTATTTGGCCTCACACTTTACCTTGCCTCCTGTCTTATACTCTCTGGTACTTCTGCCCCCTTACCTCCTCCTTCTTTATCCACTTCTCTCTTTTTTGCTCCTCCTTGCATCCTACTCCTCCTGTGCCTATCTTTCCCGCCCCTTCTCTCATGTCACATTAAATTCCCTCATTCCACTTATTGGTGGCTTAAATGCAGACCAGAAATTAAGTAGGCTTTGTCTGATCCCTGCTGTTCTATTATCTGTGCCTGGTCTGTGCCCCATGCACAGCAACCCCTCTTACACCCTGAACTCACCACTCCCTGCAGTACCTCCTCTTCAACACCTTCTCCTTCTCTTTCACCAAACATGTTACAGAAACCTGGGACCTGCTGCATTACCATTAACTGGACCTGCTCCTCCTGATTGAAATCTGACTCCGATATTAGATTGCGATGTCACCATAACTATTTGCTCTGGATATAAGATCCTAAGACAGTACAGTAGTGACAGACACAGAGAAGTAGTCACCATCATCTTCAAAGAGCACATCAAGTTCTGCACTACCTTGGCAAGCAACAATAGCACCATGGAACAACATCAACTACATTCTGAGCAGCACTCTGGTCTACGAACTACCTTGAACATGGGCCCACTTTGGAAGCACTAATGCAAATTTCCTCTCTCCTTCACCATCAACTCCAATGTCTTCATCCTTCTCTGTGATCACACCTACCACCTGGAGTACCTCACTGACCCCAATACGGCAGACCTCCTAGAGGACCAACCAAACCTTGGACTCACGCAGCAAATGGAAAGCCTATCTCACGCCATCAGACATCAACTGAACACCTTCTTCACCAGCTTCAATGAACTCACAATGGGCTGGCGCACACCAATCATTTGGTCAAATCAAACCCTCCTTCACTTCAACATACCCATCCCACTCTGGAACAGGAATGAGATTCTCAAATCTTCAGAAGGAAAATGGAACTAGATCTCAGTAGAATCGTGGTCCGTGGACCTCCTACACCACTAACAGCAACACCTCAACGACCTCCCCAGATCCGTCTCCAGCTTCAATGCTTGCAGCACCTCCTGCACAGGGATTAGAGCCCCACTCAAAACCACCAAGGCCAACAGAACCATACCACAAGAATGCTAGTATGCGGAAGAGACTCACCAAACAACATTGCAATCAACTGAAACATAGATGCAGACAAAGCCAGAAGGACTCCGACAGGAACACCTGCAGATCAGCCCTTAGGCACTACCATCAACATATCAGAGCTAACAAATGTTCCACTCCCACTGACTGCATCGAAAGCAGCATGGAGAGTGCCAGGAAAATGTTCATTATTGTGATAAAACGTTAAACCTCTGGCAGCAAGCTCCACCAACATCACTCAGTCACAGGACTTTTCATCCAGCTGTCTATTTTTATCAGCAGCAAGATCCCAAGCATATATGCCAACTTCAAGGCCCAACCATTCCCTTCCACCCTTGAAGTCCTCCTGCCCATCACAACCAACACCAAGAGGATACATTCTATCACCTGGCAGTATAATCATTCAAGAAACTACAACAACCATGCAGTCCAATCAATCTTGGGCACACTTGGACCCCTGCCCTCACCACATCTTCAGTAAAGGACTGGATACCATTAGTGCAGCCCTTATCCTAATCCAGAATGACTCGATCAACACAAACACAGCCTCAGACATCTGGAAACAAGACACAGTTCCTTCCTCCTCCAGAAAAATAAAGATACTAGACAAACTACCGCCCATCTCCCTGCTGCCCTTCCCAGCAAATGGCATAGAGAAAATCATTAAAAAACATCAAGTTTCCCACTTTTAGGACAACCACCTCCTCAACACTACTCAATCAGAACAACATTCAACTAATCATGGACAGAGGAAACACTACAGCCCTCACTCTATTTGATCTATCCTCTGCTTTTGAAACCATCTACCACCCCATCCTCATTCAGTAATACATGGTTCTCTGAATCTGCTCCTTTACAGGTCACACCGGGTCAATGAGCCTGGCTCCTTTCATCTCGACTGCCGACAAACTAATTCGATTTTCGCTCAGTACCACGCTTTTCAGCTCCTAACTGGCCCCACTTGTCAGCATCATCCATGCCTACAGAATCAATGTCATATCCTATTCAGATGACATCCAGCTCATCCTCTCCCTCCCCAAAAACACATAAAACACTCAGATCAACCTTTACTCATGCATGTATAAATTAAAGTGATCCAGATGGATGAAAACCAACTTTCTCAAGCTCAACATAGACAAGTGGTCATCTTTGGCAAAGACATTTTTCGATGGAACTTCACCTGGTGGTCAGCAGAACTCGGACCTATGCCCAACTCGGCTAACCCGTTGAAGAATCTCTGAGCAGTAGTTGACAGCCAGTTTGCCACAACCAGCCAAGCAAAAAGAGTCTCTACCTCCTATTCCTCCTACCTCCTATTCCCACACAGTGAAGACACTCAGGAAGATATTCAAATAGCTTCCTATAAATACTCGCAGAACTATCATCATCAGCAAACTGGACTGCAGTAGCATGCTCTTTGTAGAAATAAATGCGCAACTGATCAGAAGACTACAGGACATACAGAATCTAGCAGTTAGATTCACTGTCAGACTACCTATTATACCCACATCACCTCTAACCTCAAAGACTTCTACTGGCTACCAGTTCACAAATGGGAAAATCGTTTAGGCACACATACAAAGCCTTGCATTACCAACATCATCATTGACAATAACTTCCACAGACCTAATTTATATCTCTTCTCAGCCAGACTCCTACTTGCACAAACCCCCCACATATTTGCAGAACCAGACACTGAGCTCATGCATTCTCCTTCCTTATCCCCAAAGCCTGGAACGACCTGATCCTATACATAAGAGCTGCCACCTCAATTCTTGATTCTCCCAAAAATTTGAAGACATGACTTTTCACCTAAGTCTGGACCCTGATTTGCCATACATATCTCATGGTTTCAGCTCTAGGATACCCTCCCAGGTGAATTGTGTGCTCTACAAATACACACAGAATAACATAACATAACATCCCATCTGTATTTTCCTTCTATTTACCTGAAGGATGGTTCATCCAGAATTTTACTTCTTGCAGATATTGTATGCTTCGAAAGGTTTTGAGTAGCTGATATTTTCCAATGATACAGCTGAGCAGTTTATTACAAAAGTGCTGACGCTATCCTTCACATAGGCTGTAGAAAGGGCATTATTGATCTCTAAATCACTATTATGATCCACAGAGTCAAAGATTGTGTAGAGTTCCAACACCTCCATTTTCATACAAACGAGTCACCTGATCAATGTAGCAGTAAAAGAAATGCTAAATAAGCATAACAGTTTACTCGATCTGCATCAGTTTGTACCTTATGATAAAGGAACCAACTTCACCACTAGGACTTTATTTAACTTGCTCACCCTATCTGCTATCATTTTCTTTAACATATCACTTTTTCTCTTGGAAGAAGGGAAATTTAGTTTTATATGATGAAAATTAGAGGGTGTTATATTTTTTAATGTATTTACCATTTCAAATTCACCCAGAGTAAGTTATGTTATGTTAAAAATATTTCTTAAGCGCACGATCACCAACGATTTCTTGACGCTAAGCGGACACACATGCAAACAGACACAGGGGGTTCTCTAATTGAAAGCCTGAACAAACAACCATGTTTTAAGAGATTTCCTGAAAAAGAAGTAGGAAGTGGAAAGATGAAGATCCAGAGGCAGGGAGTTCCAAAATTGTGGGGCTAAGGACGAAAATCTGAGACCGCCATGTTTTTTACGTTTATATGGACAGGGAATCAAGAAGTTCATATTAGATGAGCGTAGCTCACGAGTAGGGACATAATGCTGTATTTTGATTGAGATGAAAGCCGGACCCTGATCGAGAAGGGCCTTGAAGGTCATGAAACCAAGTTTGAAAAGGCAATGTTGAGTCATAGGGAGCCAATGGAGGCTCTTAAGGGATGTATGACATCACAATGCATGCTTTTACATCACATGCTTTTACATCGCAAGTTTTACAACGCATGCCTTTACAACGCATAGTGTTGAGGGGTGCTGGATAGTGAATTGTTTAATTTACTATTCCAACTCGAGTCCCTGTGGATAGTAGGGAAGGTGTTGGATAGTAAATTAAATCTATTCCCTATCCTAGAGCGCCCCCCAGCGCAATGTGTTGTAATGGTTTGCGTTGTAAAAGCTGCGATGTAAAAGCGTTGCGTGGTAAAAGTTGCGTTGTAAAGGATGTTTCCCCTCTTAAGTAATGGTTGGACATTGAGAGATTTAGGCTGGCCGTAAACAAGCCTAGCGGCTTGGTTCTGCACCAATTGAAGCTTTTGTGATTGGTACGCTGGAATTCCTACGTACAAAGATTTGGCGTAGTCAATACGCGACATGACCAGGGCCAAAATAACTTGGATCAAAGCCTTGATAGTTAAAAATCTACTTATTTTACGAATTCTTTGCAAATGGAAGAAACTAGCAGAGACCGCAGAGTTTAACAGAGCTTTCATGGTAAGGTCACTACTATTAATGATGCCTAGACCTTTAACCGAGCTGGCATGGGAAGGTGGGCAACCCAGTGATTGAGGCCAAAAGTTGGAATTCCAAGGGATGGCCAGACCCCTAGTAAGAACCAGCTCAGTCTTGTCGGGATTCAGTTTGAGCTGGTTTGCATGCATCCAATTACTGATGAAAGTCATGGTGGCTTGAACATTTTCCATAGAGGAGGGTGAAGAATCAATATTAAAAACCAGCTGGAGGTCATTGGTGTAATTAAAAGTAATGGCATCCATCTTGCGTAGGGCCAGAATCAAAGGAAGGATATACAGATTAAAGAGAATAGGGGAGAGGGATGACCCCTGAGAAACCCCACAGGTCACTCTTCTCTTCACAGATGAGAAATTGGCAAGGCGAACCGCTTGATAGCGATCACTAAGAAAGGATGCTATCCACTTTAGTGGGGGGCCCTGGACCCCAGAGCTCTCAACGCGGTCGACCAAGAGATGGTGGTCGATGGTGTCAAAAGCCGCCGAGATATCCAGGAGCAACAAAGCCTGCATGATGTTCTGATCTGCTCCCTTCCTTAGTTCGTCAAGAGCCGCCAAGACATCAGACTCAGTGGAATGTTTGGACCTAAAGCCTGCTTGATGTGAGTCAAGATAATGAGAATGCTCTATGAAAGAGCTCAAGCAATTTGCAACATGGGCCTCTAAAACTTTTCCCAAATAGGGTAGCAATGATATGGGCCGGAAGTTGCTAGGAATTATTGGATTGAAACCTATTTTCTTCAAGACGGGAACAACCTCCGCACTCTTAAAGAGATTAGGGACAATGCCAAAAGTAAGGGAATTGTTGAGGAGCGACAGAGGGGGTTCAGGATAGCGGAAGAAGATATCCCAAATGATATAAGGAGGGAAACTGTCAGTAGGAGAGCCAGAGTGAAGAAAAAGATCTCCTGAGTGATAGGGGGGAATTGATCGAAATGATGAGGGTTGATGTGTGAGCTGCAAGGAACGGATAAGACGTCAGCTTTGGGAATGCTGGCTTTAATGATTGCAATTTAGTCAAAGAAATAGGTGTTAAGGGAATCACACAAAAGTTGTGAGGGAATGGGCTTTGGTGTGACACGGTGAGGTTTGACCAGTTCGTCAACAACGGAGAAAATGTCTTTGGCTTTGTTGGTTGAGTCAAGGATTTTTAATGAAAAATATTCAGTTTTGGACTTAAGGATAGTATTTTTGTAATCTTTGAGGGCTAATGTGAAAATAGCCTTATTTTCTGGGCAATAGTCCAGTCTCCATTTACGCTCAAGCTGGCGCAAAGCTAATTTCTTTCCCTTTAGGATGTCAGAGAACCATCGCTGGGCGTCGTGGGGCCTTTTGTGCTTGATTCTCTTTTCATTGGTGCTAGTCTGTCTCTGGCCGGATCCAACCAAGCATTGATGTATTCCGCCTGGGTTTGAGGAGATATCACATGGGCAGAAAGTATAGGGGTACTGAGTAAAGAAGTGGCTAGAAGAGAGCAAAATGCTGTCATATCTACCCGGTTCCAATTTCTAGCCATAGTGGGTTCTAAGGGAGGGGCTTTGATGGGGTAAAAGCAAGGGATCATAAAGGAGATGCTGTTGTGATCTGACCATAGGCAAGGAAGAATTTGTAAATTAAACAGCTCAAGATTGGATGTCCAAGCCTGATCGATGATATGTCCTTTAATATGTGTGGCTAGCTACCTTGATATGCTGGATGTAGTTCATTCCTGTGAGAAGATCAGTGAATTCAGCCGAGCGGAAGCTTTCCCGTGGGTCATGTGGCCAATAGTTAAAATCACCGATAATTAATACTCTGGCGTGGTTTATAGCCAGGTCGGCAATTACATTGCCAAATGACTGAGAAAAAGAGGGCATACGAAGATGGGGTCTGTAGAAGAGTGCACAAATGAAAGAGGAGAAAATAGATTCAAATTTGAAAAAAAGGCTATCAACAGAAGAAATACCTACAATAGTCAAAGAAGTGAATTTATGTGCCTGAGAAATTATGCCCGCCACCCCACCACTGACTTTATTCTCCGACCTATTAGTCTGGAGGATAACGTAGTTATCAGGGACAGCGGCTACGATGTCAGGGCTGGATTCAGCTGTTAGCCAGGTTTCTGATAATAAAAGCATATCTGGTTTAATGGCACATAAGATAGAAGATAGCCATTTTATCTAGTCCCAAGCAAAAAAAGGGGGAAGGAGTTGTGGGGGTAGTATTTTCACAGAGGGTAGGAGGCTCAAGGTCCGATGGTATGACCAATGATGTACAAGCAACCTTCTTATGGGACAGAATCTATAGTTAGTCTAGAGTCTCCAAGATGAAGGGGTCAAGGGCCCAATTGCCCTGAAGGGAATATAGCTCAGATATAGCATAGCGGAAGAAATGGGCATAAGGCATGGCCCCTGGCACCGGCCGGCCGCGGACGGGCGCAGACTGGCATGCCTGGCACGCCCGCTGCGCGCGTCCGCTGCGCAACGGGAAATCCATGGACTGATATGGGCTGCAAGCGCAGCGCTAGTCACTGCGCTCCGCCCCCAACAGCCACAGAAGAGATACTGTCTCGCCTGCACCCTCCACTACAATTGGGGAAGCCCCGTGGTGGAACCGAGGTGCGGGCGGCAAAAGACAAGTGAAATGCCAGTAAGTTATAAGATCATCAGAATGAGCAGAGCAATGCTAGAACGCAATAAATCATATATTTAAAGTAGGTGCAAGCGGGTTAATTGTGGCCAAGCAATCTCTCCAAACAATTAACTCTCCACAGTGAAAGTCAGTGCCAGTCCGCAGCGTGATGAAAACGCCCTGGGCTGATATAGATTGCAAGCGGCACTAGTCGCTGCGCTCCGCCCCCAACAGCCACAGAGAAGATACTGTCTCGCCTGCACTCTCCATTACAATCGGAGAAGCCCTGTGGTGGAATCGAGGTGCGGGCGGCAAAAGACAAGTGAAATGCCAGTAAGTTAAAAGATCATCAGAATGAGCAGAGCAATGCTAGAACGCAATAAATCATATATTTAAAAGTAGGCGAAAGCGGGTTATTTGTGGCCAAGTAATCTCACCTAGCAATTACCTCTCCACAGTGAAAGTCAGTGCCTGTCTGCAGCGCAATGAGAACCCCCAGGGCTGATATAGACTGCAAGAGCGGCGCTAGTCGTGGCGCTCCGCCCCCAAGAGCCACAGAAGAGATACTGTCTCGCCTGCACTATCCACTACAATCGGGGAAGCCCCGTGGTGGAACTAAGGTGCGGGCGGCAAAAGACAAGTGGAATGCCAGTAAGTTAAAAGATCATCAGAATGAGCAGAGCAATGCTAGAACGCAATAAATCATAATTGTCCTGGTCTATATTGCAGGAGCCTACTCCTCCTCAATGCTTAAGGCCAATGACAAGGAGGGATGACCATGATGTAATGCATGTGTGTTCTAACACAGGCATTACATCAAGCCGCCTCCCGATGTGTGCAGAGTGCAACCCCTCTATATCAGTTGGGGGGGTGTGCTGAAGAATAAGGGGCATTGCCCTCTTTGCTGCACTAAACAAGAAAATGACTATCACTGTGTGCAGCACTGTGACCCGAGGAGGGCCGCCATCTTGTTCTTATGGCTCACAGCCAGTATGCCAGGTGTGGCCACTGCAAATTTTGAGGGCTGTTTCCTTGGTGCAGAACTCAATCAAGAAGGGGCCTGACGGGGTAACTGCTCTTTGTGTGCTACTACAACCTCTCCCCATGTGTACAGCCAAGGATATAGTAAAGTGAAAGGACCCTCAAGCACCGTACAACTGTGAAGAAGGAGTAGGCTGTGAACCACGGAGGAAGAACAACTATTCAACTATTCAGAGCCTGGGAGCAGCCAAGACTGCAGCATCCCTACTTTTGTTCACTACCAGATACTTACTGCATGACCCTAGGAGTGGTGTGGATGTCTACTGCCTCAACTGCAGCATCCCTACTTTTGTTCACTGCCAGGTCAACAAGATTCTCCCAGGAACTCTGAATCGCCAATTTAGCGAGAGAGTAAAGGAATGTCCCGAGATCTGACTACCGTGCTACAGAGCAATGACACTTTAACATTCACAAAGTCATTGTAGAACATCTAAGCCATGAACTCACTAGATTTTGGTCTGCCTTATTGTATGTTATGCTAGTAGATAAATACTCTTTTTTCCATAAAAACAAGTAATAGGACTGGACAATCATTAATTGGTTCTGCAGGATGTATGTTAAGTTGTGAGCCTGTGTTCAACCTACTACACCTATCACCGCTACGAGATGCCTTCGACTGCTCGGCCGATTATAACAATGAAAGCCAAGTGCTGAAAGAGTACTTGGTGCAGTTGCTTAGAACCCATAGAAGGCCAGGCCCTGGGACATCAGGAGTGAAATACCTCAACCACCACGGTTGGGCCCAGTAAAACCTGTTTGCTCCATGGCCATCTGAAAGGTTCTGACCTTTGGCACATCCTGGGAATAAAAACCTACATTCTTACAAAGATGTAGCCAATATTGTGAGTGAGTTAAGCAGGGTTGTCTCTTTCCAATAAGCCGCTATTGAGACTGAGAAAAAAAGGAATTCCATGAGAAAGTAACTGCTAGTCAATAGAAGAAGGTGGTGGAGTATGAGAGAATCTGTTACACTCCACAGGAATGATGGAACAAGAAACATTCAAATGAAACGATAATTTATCCATGATATCCTCGAGGCAAGTGTACTATTTTCTATTTCTCAAACAAAACACATTGTGGGAAATTTAATAATACTTTGCACGATGTTTGCATCACAAAACTCATGCAAACCCAGTGTTATATTGGAATTAGTTTCCAATACAAATCCTGATTTGTACTGGAAAGTAGCCCTAATGTAAGGTAAAGTAGTGCTATGCAGTATTTGTGCTACTATGCATCAAGAACTTACCCATTTGAATTTTGACATGCATTCTATATGCTAGCATTGGTAGATGGGGATTTGCATCATAAAATTATGCTTCCTCAATGCAATGTTGGAGAAATGTTTTCTTTTCTGTAAAGTTTCAACTTTGTATGTGTGACGCACTGCCCAGGGCACCTGTAGGGTGGGAAAAGTACACATAAAATGGGAAAGGTGTTAAACTATGCAGAAACATACAAAACCTAGGGTTGACCTCGCCCCCTCACACTTGCATTAGGCTGCAAGAGTTAGTGCATTAAGTGCATTGATGCACGGCAGCCTAAAGCGTACTGACAAAGGAAGAGGGAGGAACAGCACCTTATTTGAGTAAATATGTGCTGTTATGATCCCCTTTCACGCAATGCAATGCTGCAACATTTGGTGTTGTGCTGTGTTGCCTGAAAACTTGGTAATGCGTCCTCATAAAGTCATGCATTTCATTAAGCCCCCTCATGCGTACTGTTTCGTGTTCCTTGTTCAATCTTTCTTGAATCTCAATATGTAAGTAAGCATTCTCCTGCAATATAAACCCTCGATTTAACACTTGTAGGATTACGAATCCCGTTTGAGATACGTGATGTAATTCCTTTGTAAAGGAATAAAACAACCTAAATCAAATGAAATTCATGGTCATACAAATCATAAATCCGCTATCAAAGGTGATTCAAGTATGTCCTCTTTGGACTAATGAACCTCAAGGCTTAGTTCTTTTTGTCTGATCAACTACAGAATAGGGAATAACATATTCTGGGATTTCAACTAAAAGGGACGCATGGCTTTAAAGTACTAGAAAGCAAAATGCCATTTTTAAACTGCCATTATGAGAACACAGATCTAGGAGGGTGTAGGAGGAACCATGGATCCTGTCCTAAACACTAACGGGGTGATAAAGACCTTGGACCCAATTACAATGTCAATCAGAAACTCTTCAGACTGACTCGGTTTAGGAATTGGGTCTGACCGAATCAGGTCCGGCGAGTCCGACCAACCGATCACCATGATTCTGAACATCTTTTGGTCGGACTCGTATTGACTTCTATGGGAGCGTACGTTCTGAATGACAACACAGGCTCCCATTGAAAAAAGGGGTTGTTTTAAAAAACTGTGCACCCTGTGGCAGGCACCCCATGGTGCCTGCCACACTGTGCATGGTTCTACTGGGGGTCCCATGGGTACCTCCAGTGCCCCCAAACGGAGGCCCCAGGGTGAAGGGGGGCTGTACTGGCCCCAAAGTCAGATTTGTACAGTTGTTTCATGTTGGGCAGGCAGATGCAGAACAGCTGTTAGATTCTGACATCGTAATAGCTTGATTGGAAACGGTGACCATAGAGATGTATGATTCGGCCCTGAATGACTTGGGGACTCCGAGTGCTAATCGGAACCGAATTTGACAGCCAAATGATTTCCCTGCATCATAACCGGTCAGCTGGAATCTTTTCAGAATCGGTCGAAAACATAGGTATCAAAGCGGTTTAGGGAAATCCAATTGTCGGACGGAGGATTTCCGACCGACATTGTAATAGGGCCCTTTGTTGGAGGGATTTGATTGGAATTTTTAAATATGATTTTAGTTGAGACTGGTGCTTTACTTATGTTTCTATTCTGATTATGCTGTAGATGTAATTAAACGGACTCCTGAAGAAGGTGCACGGTACAGAAATACTTGGATCCAGTGGAACAATTATTTTTAGTTTTGAATTTACTGAAGAAAATGTTCAACTAGAAATTTGTTTTTATAAATCGTCTTGTAAAAGACAACTGAGAGATTTATTATAGAGGAATCAATAAAAAAGCTGGTTTGAAATTGTTGTTTTTAATGATAAAAAAGCAAGTGCGGGGGTCTCACAGATAGGTGTGTTTTTTCTAGTAGTCAGTAGATACTACCAAATTTGGGGCAAGATGGCGGCCGGTCATTCGGCTGAGTGAGCTGGGCTTACCCTCTCAACTGGTTAACTCTCCTGATCGCTGATTATTACGGTCCTGGGGCAGAAAATTATGAGTGATTGTCCATCTGGACGCAATAACCTAAGCTGTTGATGGCCATGCTGTGGGGATTACCGCTGCTACGGAATCGACTTACCAGCAGGATTCTGTGTTTGTGGGTCGGCTCTTGTGCACGCTGCTCCAGCCACCGCCGTATGTTTCATCTGCCTGGATTTCCATGCAGCATCATGCCTCCGAAGGCACTGGGGAGGAATTCAGTGGCGGCGGGGAATCGCGCTCTTGCAGCCCGTTCAACTGGTCCGGGGAAGTCGGCCGGCGCTGAGGGGGAGTCACTAGTCTCTCAGGAGGACATGTCAACTACCTGGAACGCGGTTCTCAGTCAGAAAGCATCCGCGGCATCAGTGAAAACTAGGCAGACCCTACCCGCAATGTTTAAATCGCAAACCGGTAAAGTGAAGACTCCGCAGCCGCTGACTAAGAGCAAACGTGGACAGCCGGCGCCTGTATCCTCAAGGTCCCCGGACGCCCCTGCTATGGAAAAGGTAGACCCTGCTCTGGTTCCTGCGGGGCCAGCCTGTATGGTGTGAGTGAGATGTCTAAAGAAGGAGCAGCTCACCGGCCTGAGTCTGAGAGTGTAGAGGCGGGGATCGTGGGTAGAGAGAATAACAGTAAAACTGCCCATCCTGCGCATAACATTGAAATCCATTCAATGCTATTAACTGCATCCAATGGAACTCTGGGAGATTTAGCCCCAAATGTATCGAATGGTGAAAATGGGGCCCTTTTGGAACAAAGGATTGATGGACTGCCTCCCCAAAGTGGGGTTACTCCAGACGCAGGGGGCCAAGAGACCTATCACAGTGCTGTGGTTAATCTCAATGGAAACACAAGAGATTTAGAAGGGGGAGATACATTTTATTCCTTGTCTGAGCACGCTGGTTCATCGGAGGAGGAGGAAGGTCCAGACAAGGATTGGACTGATGATAATAGTGAGTTAGGTGATTGGCGAACCAATGAAGTGTTAAGGGCAGAAGCTTCGCCCGTGGTTCCCGCACAGTCCGAAAAGCTATCAGAGAACAGGGGGCCTGTTTGTCAAGGACGAATCCGGGCTCACTAGTCTGGAATTACTCCTTTTTTACACAATCTCGCTTGGTGGGCAACCCTACAGATTGGGGGGGCAGCAATGCCCCACGCCAACCCCTGGGGAGATGACACTCTCAGATATCTACCATGCTATTATGGCCCATCACAAAGAGACACTTCAAGAAAGTGCGCGAACCCAGGGCGCGTGTCAGAGGATGCAAAATTCAATCTGCAGAGTGGCCAAAACATGCTCTGACATCACGTCCAGAATTGTCAAGGCTGAGGGGAGGATCTCCACTTTGGAAGACAACCTGGCTACTCAGAAGGGGATCACAGATCTCAATAAAACGCAAAGGGAGAATATGCTCTGGAAGATTACAGATCTGGAAAATAGGGCCAGGAGGAACAATCTTAGGATTTTGGGGGTTCCAGAAGGGACTGAAGGGTCAGACATCAGGCAGTTTGTTGTGGAACTCTTCACTGAAGCGTTTCCTGATGTTAAGCAGTGGGATTGGTGACTTGAAGTTCAGCGTGCACACCGTTTCCCATTTAAGCAAAGGCAGAGGTCTGCCCAGACTGATTATGAGCCTTGTGCAATATTAATCTGTCTGAATAAATATTTAGCTAGGGAGAAGATCTATGACCTAGCTAGACCAGACAGAAAGAGGGCAGGGAAAGGCTGCAAGTTTTTTGTCAGATCAGACTTTTGTCCAGTAACTGTGGAGCGGAGGTGGCAGCTCCGCCAGTTAATAGCACCTTTTCAGTCGAAAGGGGCTCAAGCTTTTTTACTCTTTCACTCTAAACAAAAAATTGTTCATCAGGGTCAGACCAGATTTTTTGTTTCCGAATTTCAGGCGAAGGAGTGTTTGAATGCAATTTAGGTGTAATTGTGTGTTTTTTTCTAAAATTCTCTTTTCTTCCAGGAGTCCTAGGTTCTGAAAGTGGGGGTATGGGCCGATTGTATGGGAATATCGTTGTTTTTTTCTTTGGGACTTCTCTTTCTTTTTTTTAGGCTCATCCCCATGTAGCTGTTTATGATTGGGAGAGGCCCCCAGGGGAGAGCCGGGTAAACCAGCTCTTTTCCATCACAAGGACTTCGGTCCTGCTGCACTACAAGGGGGTTCTGGGGTGGGGGGTGGTAAAGGTGGGAGGAAACGGGAGGGATGCTGGGATTGGGGGTCACTAAATGCTTGAATTTGAGGTATAGTCATGGTATTTATTGTGTTTTCTTCATCATTAGGTTCTTTACACTTTTAGAATGCTGGATTAAAATGGTTAGGGTTATACAGCGAGGACTAGGTTTGCTTTCGAATGTAAATCGGGCAGTGTAAATTGTGTTTATGTTCATGGAACATATGTGGTCTTAATAATGGCAAAAAAGGGCTCTGTTCTCCAAAATTGTCCATGCTATGCAAATAGAATTACTCTGTTTACAAGAGACACATATGCCCTGTGATAAACGTGATTATTTGAAAATCCCTGATTATGATTTAATTGGATTTAATTGGATGTTCCCAGCATTCTATGATTAGTGGGCTGGCCATATTGTTGAAACCGGTGGTTGGATTCTGTAGCAAAACCCGTCCGCCAGGATGGTGCAGGTAGATGGGTAATAGTCAAATTAGTGGTTAATAATAGATCTCTAACTATCTGCACAATATATGGCTCAAATTTAGACGATCCGGAAGTGTTAAATCATCTGAATTTAGAATTAGCGTCGTGGCCACATCCTATCTGCGTCTGTGGAGATATGTCTGGGGATTTTAATTTAGCGGCGGCCCAAAAATATGTGGGTAGGAAACCCAGGGCCTTTAAGGCTCTTCAAGCATTAATTCAAGAACATTGTCTGACTGACCTTTGGTATGGGCATAATAAAGATCAAGATGGCTATACATATTATTCTGCCCCCCCATAATAAAATGGTTTGTTTGGGCTATTTTGTTTTGTCTGATCTGGTCGCAGAAGCGGCCTCCATCTCTGCCCCCCAAGAATTCTGTCTGACCACAATCCTCTGATCATAGAATGTCCCTTTACTTGTAGGCCTAGTGTCCCTAGGATCTGGACATTTGAAAGAAAATTATTATTGGAGCAGGCCTATCAGGATCATATGAGGAAGTGGTTAATTGAGTTTTTAAATATTAATAGGGGCACTGCTTCTAATGGTATAGTCTGGGACACGCTCAAGGCCGCAGTACGTGGGGAGACCAGGGGCCAGATGTAGGTCGGTCGGTAACGGCCGAAAAACGGTATTTTCGGCCGTTACCGACCGGTTTACAATATTTGGCATGTAGGGGGCAATATTTTACCGAATCGGTAAAATTGCCGATTCGGTAATTTTACCGATTCGGTAAAATAAAAAAAAACGGTAAATTTACCGATATGAAGCCACCCATACGTAGGTGGGACTCTTCAGAGTCCCAGGAGCCTTTACAAATCGGTATTTTACCATCAAAACCAATTTGATGGTAAAATACCGATTCCGGTGTGCATGCACATGTGTGCATGCACACCTATGTCATGTGACAGGCAGACCTGCCCTTAGGGCAGGTATGCCTGCCACATGGCACCTGTGCCTGTTTTGGGGGTGCCAGAGGGTGTCAAAGTGACACCCCCTGCACCCTTGTGAATTCTTTAATTACCGATTCGGTAAATACCGAATCGGTAATGCCTAATCATTCCTATGGGCTTCAAAGCCCTTAGGAATGAATGGGCATTACCGATTCGGTATTTACCGAATCGGTAATTAAAGAAGTGTTAAGGATTCGGTAACGAATCCAGATGTTGGCACCTACATACCATTTACCGATTTTGAAATACCGAATCGGTACAATTCGGTATTTCAAAATCGGTAAATGTTTTTTACCTACATCTGGCCCCAAGAGTTTTGCAGCCTTTCGCTGGAAAACTATGCAGGATCAAATTAGGGGGTGCATCAAGGAGCTTAGGATGGCAGAGTTGCAATTAACACACGCAATCAAGGAGGGTATCGATATAGGTCAAAGTCAGCAATCTTTCGCCATAATTAAGTCTAAACTCATAGAATTCTTCGGCAGGACTTGGCTGCTAAGTATCTGCAGTATTGTACAACGATCTACGAATTTGGAGAAAAATCTGGCAGAATCCTAGCCAAACAGCATTATTAGAATTCAAGATCACCAGGGCCATGTTCATGATACACAGGAGGGTGTCATGGGGTTTTTTCAGGAGTTCTATACCACATTCTATATGGAGGAGAATTCTGGCTCGGATATTGAGCTTGAAGCCCGGGATTTTTTTCAGGACATCGACACCCTCCAAGTCACAGTTTCAGCAGAAAGAAGATCTTTCTGCCCCAATAGAGTGGGAGGAGGTCGAGTTGGCAATTAAATCACTCGCTAATGGCAAAGCCTCTGGTCCTGATGTCATTCCACTCGAATTTTACAGGGCGTTCTGCCCGAAGATTCGGAAGGATATCCTATTAGTTTTCAGGGCTGCACAGGGGGTTACTATACCGGATTTGTGGCGTCAAACCACGATCATTCTTTTTAAGAAGAAAGACATGCCAGAGCTAAACCCCTCATCATTTCGACCTATCTCTCCGATAAACACAGATAGGAAAATATATTCCAAAATTCTATCTACCAGACTGGCGCTGGTAATCACCCCACTTGTCTCATTACGCCAGCATGGCTTCACCCCGGGCAGGGACACGGTTGATCATGTCCGGCGGGTCATCACACTCTTGGATTGGGCTCAAGTGACTGGCTCCCCCCTCGGAGCGATCCTATTGGACCCTGAGAAGGTGTTCGACAGGGTCGCCTGGGGGGTTTTATGGGCAGTTCTCCGCTGGAAGGGCTTCATTCCTAAGTTTATCCAGGCTATTCAATCGCTTTACATTTCTCCTGCGGCAACATTGCACATTTCTAGTCTGGTGTCAGTGTCTTTTAACATCAGTAGGGGCACCAGGCAGGGGTGTCCCTGTTCGCCCCTGCTCTTTGCTCTGTACATTGATCCCTTCCTTAGTAAGATCGAAGGTACTTTGGATGTCTTGCCTGCAAGGGTCAATGCTACAGAGTATAAGATGCTGACATATGCGGACAACATAGCAGTCCTAACTAGGGATGTTGCCATAGCTTTCTCTGCTTTAAAGAATCTAGCAGAGCAGTTTGGCCGGCTTTCAGGGTATAGGCTCAATGTCACAAAAACTCAGGTTTTTCAAACATCTGCTATGGGCCCCACAAAAGCTCCTGTGGTTCAAGAAGCAACCTATCTAGGGGTCAAAATCACTGCTCTAGTCTATAACATCCCCGATCTTAATATCCTTTCAGTCATCAAATCAGTTAATTCTAAGCTGGGAAGACTGGATAATTTACATCTCTCTTTATATGGCCGATGCAATGTCCTTAAAATGCTGGTCCTCCCAAAGTTCCTGTACCTATTTAGGACTATACCACTGGAGTTCTTACAACAAAGTTTGGCTAGGGCTGAAAGGATTTGTTATAGATTTCTTTGGGGATACCGTTGCCCAAGTAGGGCAGCCAAATGGATGTGTCTTTCAACAGATTGTGGCGGTTGGTTAGTCCCGAATCTCTTACTATACTATTGGTCCGCAATGCTTCAACATTTTGGCCTGTCATTGCTGGGCGACATTCCTGAGGTCCCGATGTCTAGTAGATCCATTATTTACGAACTGGGCTTGGGGAGGCTGCCAAGGGGGTTTCGACGCAGATCTTGGAGCCGAGTTACTTTAAAAAGACTACTTTCAAGGTTATCGGGGCTATGTTCTCAGTCTGGCGTAAAATCCGTCGTAAATGGTCAATCTCCAATATCAATTGCTATACTCCCTTTACAAAAGCTCGACTCTTGCCTGTCATCTTTCAAGATCAGGTTAGTTTTAGGTGGCAGTTATTGGGGTTGGGAGCCATTGGGGACCTAGGTACTGATGGCCTCCTTCTACTTTTTAAAGGATAAGTTTCATATTAATACCCACGACTTCTTTAAATATTTACAGGTTAGAAGTATTGTAGACAAAATGCAGCACCAAACCTCCAACCTCTTTGATAAGGTTATTTTATTCGAACTAATTCAAAGAAGGGATAGAATTGGGACAGTGTACCAGCATCTGCTATCTGATCTCCCTGATGATCTTGCATTACAGAATGCCAAATGGGAGGGCAAACTGGGTAAGACTGGTGTGGATATTTGCCCGGCATTGGAGTTAGCAAGCTATGCTCTAGTCTCAGGAAATCTACGCACTCAAAGCTATATGGCACTATTCGATCTATATTACACACACACAAACATTTCAAAATGGGGGGTTTGTAAGTGCTGTGCTAGATGTGGGCTTCAAGCTGCTAACAACTTACATATGTTCTATTCTTGCCCAAATCGAGGGTCTTCTTAACAGATGTTGAGTGTTTTATAAACTCTACGCTCAATATCCCGCTTAATAACTCTCCAGAGATGGTACTAATGGGGTGCAAAGGTACTGCTTCTGCTGAACAGACGAGGCATGTCTCTGTTTTTCTGTTCATAACAATGTCTTTAATTCGACTATGCATCACGTCAGAATGGCTTAGCCCTGAAGCCCCCACTTTCTTTAATTGGAGATCCCGGATTCTTGCTCTCTATAATCTGGAGTCTTCGGTTTATCTGAGGCGGGGTAGAAGGATCTGTGAGTTGGGCCATAAGATTTGGGCTCCAGTGGAGGAGTGGCTCAGGCAATGAAAAGAAAAACCTTATCTTTTTAGTTACTTTAATTCATCATCACTTTCCTTCTTGTGTTGAGTTGTATAACTGATTTCGTGAATGCCCTGCCCCTTGTTTTGTTTTCTCCACGGTATCTGATTTGGAATCTATTGATTCATGGCTTTTTTATAATTTCTGTATGGTGTTGCAGTCTTCGTTAAGTATTTTTGCCACGACTTTCTGTTTTTTCTTCTTGTGTATTTTTGTAAAGCATCAATAAAAAACGTTTTTTTTTAAAGTTAGTAGATACTACCAAATAGATGTATTAAGAACAAAGCAAAACAGCAATCATAAAAAACTCCTGAAGTGTACACACGAATTGTGAATGGAGGAGTTTGATGAGTGGCTATTATAAATAGTACAATATTATGTCTATGATGAGCTGCCTTCAAACAAAACAGTGCCCAGTAACTGTGAAGAAGTATGTTTTAACTCTCATCAGATTTTCCAATTTTAGATTACCTGATTTTAAGTGCCTTCCATGAGTAAGGTGCTAAAATAGAGTCTCACCCACTACTAGCTTCTGTGAAAATGGTTATAAGTGATAACCACAAATGCCCGCATGTTAAATAAGGTCCCCTTCTGCGCAGACTATGAGGTGGTTAAACACGAAGACATGCACCTACTTGTGCACAGTAGTGTAGGCTAAGCGAGGAACATTGCCATCTGACTCAGCCTGGTATTTGACTGTCACAGATAGAATCTGGAATAAATTGGTAATGGCCTGTGCAGAGTAAATAGGAAATCTACAGTGCTCAACCGTATTTACCCTTTGGGCGCAAAACTGCTAAAAATGCTAGTTTTGGATAGGCTCCATATAAAGAAATTAGCAATGTTTTTTCATTTGACCACACTTACATTCCTTAATATACTTAGTTTTTTGCATTTTGTGCACTATTTCACTGTGAAAGACCTAATGACATCCATGTTTTGAACACCCTGCTGGGCCAAAGTTAATTACTATGTTGTCCAGTAGACAGTTCAAAAGGCTCTTAAGGCTATTACATCCATTTAGGTGACATTAGACCTCTGCTCATACAAGAATGGGGCAAGGGATACATCTGTGTGTCGGGTGATTAGCTGACACTCACTGAGAAGCCAGGGCATGCCACTCTCACAAAGACAGAGAGAACCAAACAGAACTCTGGCACCAGTCACATCAGGGCTTGCCTTTGAAGTCTTGGAAGGAAATAAAATACAGTATTGTAGTGGCATTTAGGGTCCTAACAGATTAAAGAGATTGGTGTGGAAGACCACAGCTTGATTCTGTCACCTAAGAAATTCCCAGAATGCTGTGTTGGGGGTGGGCCACCTGGTGAGCTGCTTCTAGTAAATGTCTGGCAGGGGTTGAGGCATAACATAACATGTGTATTTGTAAAGAGCACAATTACCCGTAGGTGTCTTGGCGCTGATTAACAGATGTTTATTGCTACCCAACTCAATGGTACTTATTTTATCAAACTCAGATGGATGAAAGGCTGAGTGGACCCCTGGGATTTGAACCTGTGACCATGAGGTTAAACACACGCCCCTGCAGTGGCTGCTTTAGTCCACTGAGCCACCAGACCTGGCCTAAAATGTTAGCTCTGTTTTGGGTAGAGGTGCCCACCTTCCACAAATTTTTACCTCCACTCTTAAACCCTGCACATGGGAAGAGACTTTGAGAGAGGATGGAACTACAGAAGAGAACGGTTGGACCAATTGGCAGTTGAATCCATGCCTGAAAGGTCCTCCAGACTTGCACTTCTTGGTACTCGGTTGACCTATTTCCAAGGCCCAATGGCATTTGCCACCCCATTTCTTTGGGGGGCAGTACAGTGTAGACTTGTGGAGGATCCTACAGGAGAAGGTGCCCTATGAATTCTGAAGACTAGTTCTTCCTAGAGATGACCTGTGAACTGGTACTGCACACTCCTGCAAGACACAAAGTAACCCCTCAAGTGACCAGGAGGAGACATAGGGAGTGGAAGAAGGTGGTGTAGCCAGCCTTGAAAACTACTTTGGGGTGCTGCTGCCCAAAGACCCCAGGCTAGGTGACTACTAGGAGCTGAGGTGGCAGAAATACATGTTCCAAGGTTTTCCTCAATGAAAGAGTAGTCTAAATTAGTCTCCAGAAGATTTACAAACATTTGGAGTCCAAGAGACCCGTAAAGGACTATAGTGTGCCACAAAGTGGAGGAAATTCCCATCTAAAATGGCCCATTAGAGGCAAGGAAATTGGTGTTTACGTGGGTTGCTTCTGGGTAAATTTTCTCAGGGCCCCCAGATAAGGAAACTCTTACAACACTTACACAGTCAATTGAATTACAGTGAATTACACTGATGATACCCGGCCGATCATCACTGTGGATCAGTTGATTAACACACCTTTTAAGAACTTTTATAAGTGCATGACAGCAGTTATCATTTGGCTTAGTAATAACAGGCTGAAATTTGATTTGGATAAAACAGAGTTGCTCCTGATTAGAAACAATCCCATTATTTGTTCTATTCCATACGATTTCTGGCCTCCATCATGGTCAATTTTCCTAACCTGCCCAAATAATTTAAGAGTCTTGGGGCCTTTGTAGAATTTAGGGCTTGCAATTTCTTAATTGCGGTACTTTGTCAATCACAATTAGGAAATCACACTTCCTAGTGTACACAAACTAGGGTTTAGAAATAGCAATTTCTAATGGGGTTGCAACAGACCTACTGAACACTAATGAGGTAGGTTGCAGTTTGTGGCCTATTTGGAATTGCAGCCATCACAGATATGCTGGCCTGCTCAGGTCAGCTGACCACCTTGTGTCCAATTGCTTTTTAGGAAAGCAATCTTTTTTTTCTTTTTTAATGCAGCCCATTTTCTTTAAAGGAAAACAGGATGCTTTGAAAAAGAAAAATGGAAACATTAAAATTTCATTTTCATGTCCATGGAACCACTGCCTGCTCTGACATGATTAAGAATTTACTGTTTTTAAAGTGTTGGCGCTGTAACATGTGCCAATGAACAATGCATAATCCTGGCACATGATGAAAGTTAAATTTAGTATATATTTCTATTGACATCTAAAATGTTTTATACATTTGAAACATTTCATTGGTTGTGAGGCTTTTGTTTTGCATTTGATAAGGACTATGACATTCTTACAAAACCAATGGGTCTGCCTTTTTTGATAATGCACGCCTCATGTTTTGTTTTAGACAAGTAAGAGGGTATTGTTGTTTTTAAGGATTAGGGCTTGCTAATTTTGTTTTCAGATCCTCAGAGGTGCCTTCAGCCTACTGTGTCTAAGGAATGTTTATGGGATTACTCGAGCCATGTGTCCTATCTTCATTATGAGCCAACTGTAGGTTGTGACAATCTTTAACTGATTTGTCCTTGTAGGTTTCCGCCTGCTAATCTGTATGTTTTTGTTAAATGTGTACATAGTATATTTTTTTGGGTGTTAAGTACTTATTTAGTTCAGAGTTACTTATTGATTTTAAGTTTATTACATATTGAACACAATACAAAAATATTTCCGTAATTGTAAGACATGAAATATGAAAGCAATTATATGAGAAAGAAGTGAACATCAGCTTACATCAATATGATGACCTACATAAATCATTAAATAGAAAAAATATATGTAAAACAAAAGGGTTATATTAAAAGTATAGAATAAAATAATATAATATACTTTTTTAATGAATTACATGTATTAATATGTGAGTCCAACATACACCACATTTTGGGCCTAGTAACAGAGCAGTCTTTACGAGTGCATTTTAATGACAATTGTCCACGTATCAGGAACATAATCCTTTCCCACTAAGCAATAACCAATAATAGTTTTGCATGCTTCCAATTTGAAGTAACTAGTTTAATCAGAGTAGGGATAAGAGAACGAAAAAGTATACAATCATCAGGAGAAAATGCAGTTTTAAAAAAATATGATTTGTAGATTGATATAGGAAACAATAAAGGTAATTGAATTCCAAGTATCTGGGTAATAATATTCCATACAGCAGACCAAATTTTAAAATAATAGGACAATTATAGATTATATGTTGTAAACCTCCAGTAGCATCTAACAGTTTGGTGAATCTAATAGTTTAAACTTGAATAGATTAACAGGAGACCAAAAATATTGAAATAAAAGATAAATATTAATTTTATAAGAGTGGCTGTGAGAGAATTAATGATATTAGATAGCCAGATAGATGTCCATTATACATTTGTAGATTGTGTATATATATCTGAAGACGATTTTTGATTCAGAGCCATAAAAGGGGGAGAATGAGCAGAACGTTTTTTTATCCATATTAGATAATTTAGCAGAAGGTAACAAATCATAATCAATATTACAGATGGTAGTACAGAGTAATTCGTATTTTGGAAATTCAGATTGATGTAAATGGTATTCCTTGACAAATATCAGTAATATAAAAAATACTAACATTAATCCATGAGCTGCAGAAAGAAATAGGTTTGTTCAATCTTAGTTTAGGGTTAAACCAAAAGGAAAACTTTTTGGATGATTTAGTGTTATTAGAACATTGTTCATCAAAAGATAGAAGGGCAGTTTTAGAACTTGCAATAATGGGATAATTCTTACCAAATTTGCTATTGGCATTGTTAAAAAGGCATGCAATGATTTTTTTCCCATCATAAGCCATTTGGGGAAGTTAGAAGGGTCAATTTTTTGAAACCATGGTGAGGTTTGTGCAACAAGAAAAGATACATGGTATCTCTTAAAATCAAGTAAACCAATTCCCTCTTCACATTTGGGAATCTGTAAAGTGTTAATACTAAGATGTGCAGGTTTGTTGTTCCAGATGAAGTTAGTAATCAATTTATAAAATTTGGTAAAGAAAGTAGATGGGACTCCTAAGGATAACATAGATAAATTGTAAAGAATTTGTGGGGTAATAGTTATTTTAAGTGCTTCAAAATGTCCCCACCAATTTAAATGATGGGTTAACCATTTATCTAATTTCTCTTTCATGACGGTTAGCATTTGAGAGCAAATAATTTCAATTGTATTTTTAATAGAGTCAGCAAAGGTAATTCCCCGATATTTTAGTGTTGATGGTGACCAAAAAATGTTGGTATGTGCTGTCATTGAAGAGTTACATAAAATATTTAATGGAAAGAATTCTGTTTTATTGATATTCAAAGAATAATCAAAGACATTGACACACTGGTAAATATTATCAAGGATCACATGTAAAGAAGTAACAGGATCATTAACATATAATAAAACATCAGCATAGGCACCTTAGTATTTTTAAAAAAAAACAATACTAGTATATTGTTCGTTAATGTCTTCAGACGTTTTTAGTTGGTTCAAAACCAAGCCGCAAGACTTATTTTACTTCAACCCAAATGGCAGCATGTGACCCCAATAATGAGAAATCTACACTGGCTTCCTATTGCCAAAAGGTGTGTCTTCAAGTTGATATGCACCATTTTTAAAAGCCTTATCTGGCTGCGGCCCCGCTTTTGTTTCGGCCAAAATTCAAAGATATATTCCCTCACGGGCCTTACGCTCTTGTCACCAAAAGCGGTTGATTACTCCCTCTTTTAAACGCAAAAAGCTAGGCGGCCTTCGTTTTGCTGTCATAGGCCCACAGCTTTGGAACTCTCTCCCTGCAGAGATCAGTTTGACTCCAACGTACGGACAGTTTAGAAAGATGCTTAAGACCTTCTTGTTTGCTCAAGCCTATAACATTTAATCTCAGCTTTCCATAAACCCTTCTTTCTGCCTCTAGCGCCATGAAACCGGCTGGTGAACGTGCGCTTTACAAGAGCTTTCAACATAACAGCTTTTAACATAATGTGGAAAGAGCATAAGAGAGGTTCAATGGCAATAAGAAATAATAAAGGGGATAATTGGCAACCTTGGCCCGTACCGCTATATAAATTGGAAAGAATAGAAAGGGTACCATTAATATAAATGTAAGCAGATCGTGGTGTGTGTAATGCTTTAAAAATGTTTAAAAATGTGGGGTCAAAATGAAATGTTTCCAGTGTTTTAAATAGAAATTGCCAATTCAGTTGGTCAAATACTTCCTGCGCATTTAATGCTATTAAGCCTGCTGGATAACTAAGGTCCTTAGCAAAGAAAGAACATGGCACAGTAAATAAGTGTTATGAGCTGCCAATCTACCTTTCATACATCCTGTTAGGCCAGGTTGGGCATTGAGGAGAGCTACGATTTTGGCGTAAATTTAGCAATCATGGATAAGGGGATCAAGGGATATCAAATGATAATCTAGAACCAAAGTAGAATCTTTATTTGGTTTTGATGGAACAATAACAGTGGCCTCATTAAAAGAACCACCCATCATGGAGATATTTTGGAATTCCGTAAATAATGAGAGTAAAATAGGAGTGAGTTGGGTCTGAAAGCATTTGTCAAATTCAGTAGGGATACCATCTGGGCCGTCATGTGTTTTAGAATGATAGAGAGAAAGAAATTAAAGCTAGGTGTGGGTGGTGAACTCTGCTCCGCCAGAAGAGTTTTGCCAACTCTGCTCTCCGCTGGGAGTGCAGAGTTTGGCAAAAAATTGTGACTCCTCCACGTAGCGGAGTTCATCCCCCACACAAGACAGTCAACAATGAGCCAGCAATGCCCAGTCCGGGCAAGAAAGGTCAAGGAACTAGGCAAGCCACCAGGAGGGATACGGGAGGCAAAGAGGGATGCGGGCAGTGCTCAGGGTCTTACTGGCGGACTGCTAAAAAGACGACGCACTATCTCCAACTTGTACCGACCCCCAGTACTAGGTTGGCCATCCTGAATGCAGAATAGGCTGTGGGGCCGGGTGGCACATAGTCCGGCCAGCCTTCTGAGGGGTCTTGTCTTGTGTGGTTGTGGCTGGCTCAGGAGGACACTGCACACTTGCAGCTGGGGAGGCTGGACATGGCCACTCCCTCCAACAAGGAAGGAACTTGTTGTCTTCTAGGTCAAGAGTCAGACTCTCAGACAGCCATGAAGGGGATCTTGCACTAATCTCGACGAGCACCACAGCAAAGCACACAACTGTCATGGGACCCCATTTACCACCCACAACATGGGCCAGGTCTATCCCAGAATCAAAAATCAGATGGAACAGAGAAAACACGACTTCAGGCAGGCCAGGGGAAGCATTTGTTTGCGATCAATGATGTGGGGCAGACTGACCTGAAGATGGCATAAGACATCTGTAAGGTACAGTGTTGCTCACTCTGTATGTTATTATGTTTTTTTAGGTCAGGCTTAAATTAACAGTTACTGCACAGCTCACCACACATAATGATAGTGGGAACTGAAAGTCTCGTAAAGGTGGTGGGATGGAGCAGAGTGGAATGTCACTGAGTTTTTTCTTGCAACTCCGTGGAATTCTGCGCAGTGCAACTCCGTGAGCTCTGCCCACCCTTAATTGAAACATGGTCAGAAACTGTAATAGGCTGTATGGTGGAGTCAGTAATTTTGTGGCGTAAGTTATGTGGGGACAAGAGGTAGTCAATCCTACAAAAAATGAAGTGCACTTTCGAAAATATGGTAAATTCTTTGGCTGTAGGATGTGCCAATCTCTAAAAATCAATCAATATGGCAGCACAAAAAAAATACTTCAAAAGGTGGTATGCTTTATTGGGTTAGAATTTGAAAGCAGCGAACGGTCTAATAATGGATTCTGAATAAGATTAAAATCACCACCCATGATGAGGAATTGTCTAATTTTATTATTTCAATAGTGGTATTTTTCCAAACAGAGAGATCATATTAGGTGGAAGCATAGCTATTAACAAAGTTTAAAATGTGTTCGCTCACTTTAACTTGTGCACAAATATATCTACATTTTGAATCATGATGATGAGTTAGTAATTGAGCATGGGATCTGCGTGAGAATAGTGTAACAAAACCATTTTTAGGTATAACAGCAGGGGATAAAACTATATCTCCTACCCATCCCATAGATATTTAATGCTGGATTTAATCATCAGCATGTGTTTCTTACAAAAAACAAACATCAGCTTTATATTTAGATACAATTATTTTTTGTTGCTGAGTCATATCAAGTTATTGAAATAGAGAACCTGAGAAAGAAAAAGGATATTGAAGAGGAAGTAGCCCATCCAAAAAAGAGAAAACATGACAAACAACATATATAAAGGTCCTCAACCAGGACCTCATATCTAATGGAACACTGAGACGGAGGTACGATGCAACACTAGACCAACTGCATATACCTGCTATGGAAAAGATATAACGTCATAATGAGGGGAAAAAAACTTTAGCCAGTAGAGACTGAAGGTTGAAACTCCAAGGAAATAGGATCATGTTGGTCTAAAAATGGTATCAAGTCAGAGGAGAAGGACTTAGAATCTTTGCCTTTCCATATATGATTTGTAGGGGTCGAAAGTGCCATATGTATATCGAGCATCTCGTAAGCTAGGACGCAGGTCTGAAAAGTGTCATAGAATTTTCACTGCCCTCTTACTTAATCTTGGTAAATAAAGACTTTATCACTTCCAAAAACAAGATTTGGAATTTCTTGTATAGCCTTCCTGATGAGAAAATGATGATGGTGTCTCAAAACTTGATAAATAATTTGTCGAACTTTCATTTGGAGAGGCTTGCAATGGGAGGAGAAATGGCGGCCTTATCTATTTTGAATCTTTCCGGACATTTTAAGGAGCTTCAGTAAAGTAGATTCCAGATAGAGATGACAACTATGGCCTTTAATATTCTCTGGGACATCAAAGGTGTGTAGATTATAATGTCTGCTTCTGTTTTCTACTAATGCAGTTACGAGTCATAGTAGCAATGGCCATAGTATTATCATGGATTTTAATCTCATTGTTTGCCACCATCATTGGACGGAAGGCAATGTGTCTGGGAATATTTTTTATGTCTGAGGGTATGGTGTTGGTGTTCACATGAATAGGCTGAATTTCTCCCAAAATCTTATTTAGTGGGGTTTCTTGTTAGTCAATGACCTTTGATTTTATGGGCGGTGGTGAGGCAGTTTGAGTCTGCTGATTTGTAGGAGCTGACGCTTGTTTGGACTCCATCTTCAGCATTTGAAAAACAACCAAGTAAATATAGTAAAGCTTATAAGATGTTAGAATAACATGTAAAAGACTGTCTATGCGTGTGTTTAAAGTAGGAATGCTTTTCTGATAAAAGTTTTGGAAAAGAAATATAAAAGGACAAGTTTTGTTGTCACGCCCAAATTCAGCCAACTAGGTTATAAATAGAAAAGCCCCTTTAATGTCATAGAAGGAAGCTAATAGGCAGCAGCAGGTATACAGGATTCCATTTTAGAGGGTGGCAAGCAAACTGAAGACAAGGGTGTAGCTATAAATGAAGTGCCTTCCTCCTCACCAATATGTCTCAGGAAGGCAGATGATGGCCACCATTAGGGAGGAAAATAAGCATGGAAGATTCTCAACACCACGGGCATCTAAAAGTCCCAAAAACCTCACTGCAAAGTTCACCAAGCAAAGAGAGGATGTCGCTGACTCAATAAAGCCAAAATTAAGTCCTGTTCAGATGAATAAAATGTTTGCTTATGAAGATATGGTGTATAACCCTTTAAGGTTTATTAACAGCTATGATATAAATTTCCAGACACCTTCCCTTCAGTCAACTAACAAGTCACAAAAATCCATGTGTCATTCCTTCAATGCTAATCGCACAATGGGAGTACAAAGGTCCACAGAAAAGTGTTTTTCTGCATCGTGCGGATGTACCAACCTTCTGGAAGGAGCAATGTGGTTAAGATTTAGAGGCGTTAACAAATGTAAACTAATTCAAATATGCTTTTTGGCATGTTTGAAATTCTTGATTTCAAATTAAACAATTATTTCTTAGGACTAGATGTAAAATTACCAGCAAGAAACAGGTACGAGCTGTACTATGTTCCTAAAAACTGCGTGCTGCACTCATACAAATATAACCTTTAATAAGTGTATTCATATTGCTTATCATATTGCATATGTTGATGAGTTCACAGAAATAGATAATTGTCATATTATACACAAAGCACTGGACATTTCGTCACATTTCACAATGCTCACCATTAAAAAAATATCCTTTTCTTTTTACCAAGTGATATGTGCCTCGTACAATAAATATGGTAACAGAGAAAGAATTACAATTGTGAGTGCATTATTCGGAGCCTTATCTCAGACAATTCATTTTTACATTATTTATGAGCGCACATTTCCAGCTGTCCGACTTCTTTGCAGACTGCCCCTTTTTAAAATTGTTAGTGGTGTCCTCATTTTTAGGAAATGCATTGCACCCGGAAGGCGCTAGATTGACAGAATTGGAAATTGAAGTAATCCCAATCCAATGATCAACTCAGTGTTGACAGGAGCAGTGTAAGCTTTTCTATACTCTTATAAATCTGCCCCCGTGTCCTTACGTGAACCTGAACTTTTATATTTATGTAAGCTTTTGTCGCTTTGCAAGGGACTGCCAAGCAGTTTTAACAATGGCCACTTTTAGGGGGATTATAATTTGGCTAGTTATGATTTTATGTACTGAGTATCAAAAATTAAGGCTTAGTTAGTAATTGTCAACCATAAGCAGCAGTATGATATGAGATGTGGTTGCCCACTAGCATGATGAAGGTTTCCTAGCCTGTAGAGGAGGGAATAAAGGGCCAGATGTATCAACATTGTATTTTGTGTGTCCTTAATAGCAAATTTTACCGATTCGCTATTATGGACTTGTAAATGCAATGTATGTAGGTTTCGCAAATAAAATTGTGATTCTTACGCATTCCTTAATTGCGAATCACAAATTGCGAGTCCCATATAAGGAATGGCTTCCCATTCATTCCTATAGGCTTAGATGCCCATAGGAATGAATGGGAATTGCATGCACAATTTGCGAGTAACCAACAGGTACTCGCAAATTGCGCAAGCAATTTCAAGGGTGCAAGTGTGCCAAAAGTACACCCTGTTGTACCCCTGAAATATACATGTGTGAACATGTGGCGCACATACATGCCCTAAGAGCATGTATGTATGCCACATGGCATCTAGAAAAATGCAAAAAAAGTGAATTTTTCTAGGAATTTGCAAATTACCACCAACTTGAAGTTGGTGGTACTTTGCGATTCCTTAAAGCCAGGTTGCAATTTTTTTTGCTTCCTTCATTGCATTTAAGGAATCACAAATTGCGATTCCCTAAATGCATTAGCAAAATATGTCATTGCAAATTTAGCGATTCCCTTTTTTGCAGATGCCTTTTGAGATGAGACATCCCAAAAGGCTTTTTACCATTCGCAAACAGGCCAATTCTGCGAATTGGCCCGTTTGCAAACTGTAAAACGCTTGATAAATCTGGCCCAAAGGGTTTTGGGTGTAAAATTGGAAAGTAATTTTTTATTCTGCTTAAACCCTCCCTGCCCACTTTACAGACCTGCACTAAACTTATATTGCTGACCCCAAACCAAATGAACTTGGTTTGGAAACATTAGTGCCAATTTCTCACACAGAGACGACATTATTCATAAAACATTAGGTTTTCTTTTGAGTGGAAATTCTGATATAACAATATTCAAAGATGCTCCACTCTAGATACATCCTGGAGGGTGGTTTGTCTCATAGGGCGTGCTAACAGACGGGGCTCATTAGGATTGCGGATAATCCGCATCCTCTGGGCCGGCGGATGCCACCGCCGGCCCGGAGGATGCGGATTATCCGTTGCGGACTGGAAAATAATCCCTGCCAGATTAGGATGGCTGGGGGATCTATTTTCCATCCGCCGCTTTTCCACCGCGGTCGCCTTCCGACCGCGGCGGAAAAGCTCTAACATGGCTGGCGGTGTCTATCAGATACTGCCAGCCATGTTACGATAGCTGCGGTCATATGCCTTTCCACTGCGACATTTCCGCCGTGGAAAGGCATACGGTGTTGTCTTCGGGGGACCGCAACGGGTCAAGGGGGGTTGGGGGGTGCACCCCTGCCTTTGCATGCATGAAGGGGCAGGCACCACGCGGTGCCTGCAGCTTCGTGCACGCAAAGGTAAACATGTTTTTTTTATCATTGTGGCATGTGCTGCTTCAAGCAGCACCCGCCGCAATGTTAAAAATACAGGATGTGACCGCCATGGTAACGGTCACATCCTAATTAGCACGGAGGGACCGCCGCTGCCCCTGCGGACAGTCCCTCCTCCTCTGGGGTGGCGGACGGACACAGGTCCATCCTCCATCCTAATAGGCCCCAGAATTCGAACACTCTTATACAGCGTCATAATGATCAATATTTTGTTAGCGCTTTATACTAACGCTTTATACTAACGTTTTACTGGCTGGATTTCAGCACTGTAAATAATAATACCTTATTTAGCGGCATTCATTATCAATCACAATGATGGATTAATAACATGGCATTGCTGGGAACCAAACCGGTGACCTGCAGGTTACAGAAAATGGTAGTGGGCCAGTGAACTCCCACCATCGTTGCATTGTAAAGTATCCGTCTCCAGGTGGAGTTGGAACCCAGATGCTTTAAGGGTAATAACATGTTAAAGAGAGGAACGTGTTAAGTGATTTTCTGAATTTAATTGGTGCATGATGGGCTATGATGAACAAAGGCTGGCTGCACATGAGCCTTGGTGCTTGGGTCACAGACCTTCTCCATGAATGAAATTATGGTATTAGTAAAGGGTAAGTTGGCTGATCAAATCATTGTGCTGGATATTTAAAGGTGGATTTTATAGCATAGGTAGGTGGAGCAAAGCTTGAGAGGCACTTGAATGTGAGTTAGAGAACTTTAAATTAAATTCCTAATTCATCTAGCAACCAACAGGTTCTACAAAGAATACAAAATACATGGTCTCCTTTTGTTAATCCCTCAGTTTATCTTGATGTAGCATTTTGATTATTAGGTTAGTTTTGTTCAGAATTCTCACATGAGGTCTGTGGATTTAAGGGATGTTAAGGGGATGAACTTTGTAAGATACTACTAGAGGAACAATGCCTCTTTCATGACTGCACTTGTGTAAGAGTGCAAGTCCATGATGTTGTAAGGAGGACTCCAAGACAAGATTTGTTGCAGTCACAGCATAGAGGATATAATGGCTAATGAAAAAAAGGGGCAGAAGGATATTCGTTGGGGTCAAAGGAGGACGACTTTGGTTTCATTGTGTTTTATTCTTCTCCCAGTCCATCCAGTTCAGTGCAGCTGTTAAGAGGTTGTTTAGCCAGTTGACTTGGTATTTGTTTTTTTTTGTTCCTCATCTCAACCATGGCTGGCCCATCAGTACCGTGAACTAGGAAAAGTGTGACTTGAAAAACAGACATGCTGTCTCAGTGCAGGACTGGTAGGGGTCAATTGTTACGAAGAAGCGCCAGGACCCTACAGCCAGGTCAGTTTCACAATAAGTCACAGACCCTTTTGTACTCTTGGGATGGTGCTTGCCATTAGCCAAATTCCACCACTGCTTATACCACAAATTGACCTTAATTATGAAGGACAGACAGGAATAAGCGAAAGGAGTGCGACATGGCTTCGTAATCATTGGAACTGGGGAAAAAAAAAAACAGTTTCTAATTATTGAGACCAATCAAGACCAATCGAGTTTCAACCAAAAAGCTCTTTTTTCTGGTTTACCCCTCTGGAAAGATCCAATTTCGATTTAGAAAGCATGGAGGAACTCCAGTTTTGTAGTTTCGGGGGAGAGGCCTCTTTCCAACGCCTACAAATCTCACGTCAAGCCACCAGGATTGAGTAGAACAAAAGGTTGTTATTTGCATTACGTTTTTTGTCCTTTACTACAAGAATCACCAGGCTTAGATCTATATTCACAGTGGTGCCTGTAGAGGATGTTAGTTTGTTACTTATTGATTGCCAATAAGATGTTAGATGTGGGCAATCATAAAACATATGTGCGTCAGAGGCTACAACCTGACCACAATGGCGGCAAGCTACTTGTGTACCTGATGAAAATTTGGACAACCTCTGAGGAGAATAATAAGCCCTCTGAAGGGTAAATAAGTGGTTTCTTCACAGTTTAACAATGTTCCATAGCACAATGAAGGCTGTCTCCCATAGTTCATTTACGTTTATTGCCGGCAATAGAAAACCCCAAAGTTGATTTGGAAGGTGGAATACTCCGTCTATTTCTTCTAAGATTAGGTTGTAAAAGTGGGAAACCTCTTTGGTTTTTAGGGCATTGTCAAGTAAGGAAGATTCTAGTTGACAATTGCCTCCCAATGGTCGTTGTGGACGACGAGTGGGGCCAGATTTTTGTGCAATCGCCCAACTAGAGATCTGAAGGAATTTAAGTCTAGATAGATTGGGGCCTACCTTTCTCACTAGATGTTCCAAGGAGAGCATTTCCCCCTCAAAAAACAGATCTCCCCAAGTTAAGATCCCAGCCTCTTTTAGCGGGCTTATCAATGCATCTTTAGTCCACTCCGGTGGAGCCGGTAGATCCCATATAGGAGAACCGTTAGAATAGTAGCCTATTTTGGTAATGGTTCTAAGATTATACCAAGTTCTTGCTAGGCCTTGCAGTATCTTCAACTTAATTTTCTTAAAAATTTTTGGATCTCCAAACTTTAATAAGAATCCCATCTGATTTAAACCTTCACATTTTAGTAGTGTTGAAAACATGAGGCCGATACCCTGACCACCCGGAGTTTTGAATAATATTCGGGCATGTGTCAGCTGAAATGCCCAGGCATAGATTTGAATATCAGGGCCGGCCAAACCCCCCTTCTCCCTGCGACGCCTTCGTTTATTCCAAGAAATTCTTGCTATCTTATTCCTCCATATGAATGAAGTAATGTCACTCTGCATCTTTGCTATCATTTTCTTTTCAAAGTAAAGTGGTTAAACTATTGAAAATAAAGGTCAACTTAGGTAAAATGGACATCTTGACCAAATTTGATCAGCCTAGGAGCGTCAATGGAAGATGTCTCCAAGAATTCATTGAGTCCCTACAGTCTTTGGCTACCAGAGTAAAATTTGTGTGGGCGATCTGGTTGATATCTTTTAAGATTTTTATACCTAAATATCTCATTCTGTCACAGGGTTGTACCGTGAGTGGCGTATTTATGCTGTTCCATGCCATAATCTCAGTCTTTGTGGCATTGATTTCATAGGCAGAGATGTTGCCACATTTTTGTGCCAGATTAATGACTGACGGAAACGTGTTCATATCAGATGTTAAGATCATAAGATCATCAGCATATAAGGATACTTTTTTTCCCAATCTCTGTATCTAAATGGAGCGATATTAATATCTTCACAAATCAATTGGGCGAATGGCTCTATATAGATATCAAAAAGTAAGGGCGAAAGCGGACAGCCCTGCCGGTTGCCTCTTGTGATGGTAAAAGGTTCCGACAGTCCGCCGTTAACCAAGACCGAGGCTGAAGGTTCATGGTATAATAGTTCCACCGCTCTACGAAAAGCCCGGCCTACCCCGAATTTTTCCAAGGCTATTTTGATATAGCAGATAATACCTCCTCCACCTTAATTGGGAGGTCTAATAGATCCGCCTATTCTTTAGAGAGTATTGGTAGGGTAATTTTGTTGAGCCAGTTTTCTACATCAATAGAGGTGATGTTATTGTCCTCTCTATAAATAGCCTGGAAAAAATCTTTGAAAGCTGAACTTATTTCTGGGTCCGAAGATGCTGTACCAGAATCAGAAATTATAGAGCTGATGTTATTGACTTGGTATTTGTTGTGTAGAAGTGAAAAGAGAAATTTTGGGATGGGAGAGGGCATTTGCCCAAGTATATATGTTCTGAAAGTCTGAAAGTTCTGAAAGTCTGAAAGTCTGTGGGCATCTTGGGAACCCTCTGAGGAGAATCTGGTGAGAAATGTGCCATGCCCTTTCCATTGTTTGTCACTGTGTCCATTTTCTACCCAGGGATCTTGTTAATTTTATGTATTCTATGTATGTGGTATGGTGGGAGACAATGTGAGAGGAGGTGACATGTCGAGCATCATCGTGATGAGTAGCAGATAATAGTGTCCCATATGTTTTGGACTTGTAGAGATATGACTTGTGCTCGCAGTTTGCATAGCCAGATTAGACCTGCTATGGATTTTCTTTAATAAGAGATACTAAGTCCTGAACAGATTGTCTTCAATGGGACTATGCATGGATTTCTTGAAGAGAGTTACTGTATATGAGAAGAGGAATAGTTGATGATATTTGCAACTTCAGACTGGGATGAATGTGGGGGAAAAGTTTGACTGAGTATTCTGGTACAGTGTTTTGTAAGTGTGGAAGTGTTTGTTGGTACCTAGAAGATGTATTTAGCTTGAGCACCAGTAATTAGAAACAAACAGAAGTTGTGTATGAAGGAGAAGCATTAAATAAGTGTGGCTGAAAGATCTCTTTTGCTTATCAAAGGTTTTATGTGTTGATGGTTTGCTCTTGCACTTGTGTGATGCAAAGCATTGTAAAGCACCACCAAGATGCATAAACAGCTGAGGTGGAGTGGCTCTCATATGCACAAAACATTTTTCACTGAAAGCTGATTTTTACTCTGAATACAAGCCCCTATGTGCCATCTCCTGTAAATGTGTGCAAGTCAGGTGTGTCTTTCTCAGGACAGAGCATGCAAAAAGCGTAGGCTTTAGTGCAAAGCCAGTCTACTCAATAAGTGTGATCTGGCTTTTCCAAAAGCCTAATGCCAAGTAAAGCAGATGCAGGGATCAAACAGATGACATACATATGTGTAATACTTGTGCTTTACCTTACAGCACACATTGAACACGTCTGGAATTTGTACTGCAGGGTGTACCTCCTGTACAAATCCAAAGCAATATACTGCAAACTCATGTTTGAACAACAATGTAAGGCTTAATGTCATGCAGAACAGCCAGAGTGAGCATGGGCATCGCTGATGGTGTCATTCCAACTCTCACTAAATGTGATGCTCAGTTATTTTCTGCCTTTCACACAGTATAGCAGTGTAATTTTTAATACACTGTTCCTTTACTTCAAGCGCATGGCTGAACCTGGCCCTTTCTGCAGGACCATCCCTAGACATTTTGCGCTCTTCCTCCTATTCTTGCTGAATTTATTTTTATTGGTCTTAGGACTCTGTGCACTTTACCACTGCTAACCAGTGACAAAGTGCTTATTCTCACTCCTTAAAAACCTGGTAGAAATGACTTACACCCAATTGACATATTAAGTTTACTTATAGGTCCCTAGGAAAATTGCACTACATGAGCCCAGGTCAGGTAAATTCAATGCTGTTAGTGGCCCTGCAGCACTGGTTGTGCCACATACTTAAGTAGCCCTTTAAAGATATGTGTGCAGTCTAAACTGCCTTTTTTCTACCTGGCACAGTAAACCTTTGGCAAGGTCCAGATCTTCCTATTCAATAAAGGTAAGTGACCCCTGTGGTAGGCCTCGGACAGCCCGGAGGGCATGGTACACATATTTAAAAATTAGGACATGTACTTTTAAGTTTCACATGTCCTGACAGTGAAAATCTCTAAAATTTGTTTTTCACTACTACAAGTCCTGCCGCTCCCATCGCATAACATTGGAGTTATCGTATTAGTTTTTATAAATGCAACTTCCAAATGGGAAGAGATAATTTTGTCATGTTTGGTGTCTCTGGATTCCTAATTTACAATCCTAACTTAAGGTGGAGTAGAATTTTGAATTACAGTTCTGAAAATCACACGTTTATTAAGTTGGCATTTTGGTGCATGCAGCCTCTCTGAGGTCACATGACTGGGTGTAATTGGCAGTTGAGCGTTGTGAATTTCTTCTAGCTAGTCACACATAATGGGAGCTTAGGTGTGACTGGATGGGCCCTCACTGGCAGGATGGGAAAGAAGGACCTGGAACCAGCCTCACTTACACCTTAGTAGACTGTGTCCTGTCTCCACACAAAGGGCTGCATACCCCCTGTAGTTGAGCCATTGCAGGGAAGGCAGGGCATCTGTGCAATTCAAAAGCATGAATCTAGAAGCTTATTCCCACTTCAAAGCCACAACTGTGTATAAAAGAAGGACCTCAGGCACCACCGCTTCAGCACACTTCTGGACCTTGTGCATACCCTGCCAGAAAGAATGACTACTGTGCTGCTACAAGGACTACTACTCTGCTAGACTGCTGCTCTAAAGGACATGTTGTCCTTTTGTGCTTACCTACTGCCTGCTGCCTTTTTGCCTGGGGTAAATAATAAAAATACCGCTACATCTTGAACCCCAAACCCCCAGAGTGTCTCAAGAGTCTTGTCTCCTGCCCTCCTGATCTGAGCCTCGGGGACAAAATAGGTTACCTAACAGACCCTGAACCCGTCTTCAGTGTGTTTCTGACCCCGATGTGGCACCTCTGAGGTCCTGGACATTTGGTGCGGCTCTTGAAGTCAAGCTTTTGGGCTCTACACAACTGCAAACAGGCCTGCTTGCACTGAAACTGCGCTGCTCATTCCTAAAATCAGCACTAGCCACCACCAGCCCATATTTTTGCACAGCAGCATCCACAGCCCGTGGGGGACATCCAACATGAAGCTGCAGCCCACTTGTCCCCAACGTCCAGCCTGCTCTACTCGCCATGCCGACCACCCCCTGTGACTCTCTCCTTGCTTCAGGCCACCCTGTCCAATGCACATGGGACATTCGGTACAAAGCTTGACAAGGTAAACTTTCAGCAGGACTAATCTGGCACTGCTTAAAACCCGCACTCCAGTGCAGTTGTGTTTGAGTAGTGTAGGGCGTCGTGCTGGGTGTAGTGTTTTAGAGTTGTGGGTAGTGCAGTGGTGTTTGTGTAGTGTAGGGGGTAGTGTTTTGGGTTTAGGGCAGTGCAGTGGTGTTTATGTAGTGTATGGGGTCATGCTGGGGTAGTGTTTAAGGTTTAGGGTAGTGAAGTGGTGAATGGGTAGAATAGGTGGTTGTGCTGGTGGTAGATTTAGGGTTTAGGGTAGTGCAGTGGTGTTTGTGTAGTGTAGGGGGTCTGCTGAGGGTAGTGTTTTAAGGTTTATGGTAGTGCAGTGGTGTTTGAGTAGTGTAGGGGGTTGTGCTGGGGGTAGTGTTTTAGGGTTTAGGGAAGTGCAGTGGTGTTTGTGTTATGTAGGGGTCATGCTGGGGGTTGTGTTTTAAGGTTTACGGTAGTGCAATGGTATTTGTGTAGTGTAGGGGGTCGTGCTGGGGGTAGATTTAGTGTTTAGGGTAGTGGAGTGGTTTTTATGTCGTGTAGGGGGTTGTGCTGGGGTAGATTTAGAGTTTAGGGTAGTGGAGTGGCGTTTGTGTAGTGTAGGGGGTGTACTGGTTTAGTCTTTTAGAGTAGTACAGTAGTGCTTGGGTAGTGTAAGGGGTTGTGCTGGGTAGATTTAAGGTTTAGGGTAGTTCAATGGTGTTTGGGTCGTGTAGGGGTCATTCTGGGGGTTGTGTTTTAGGGTTTAGGCAAGTGCAGTGGTGTTTGTGTAAAGCAGGGTTTGTGCTGGGGGTTGTGTTTTAGGGTTTAGGGTAGTGCAATGGTGTTTGTGTAGGGGTCGTGCTGGGGGTAGGTTTAGGTTAGTGCAGTGATTTTTATGTAGTGTAGGGGGTCGTGCTGGGGGTAGATTTAGGGTTTAGGATAGTGCAGTGGTGCTTGTGTAATGTTTGCAGGTCCGTGCTGGGGGTAGTGTTTTAGGGTTTAGTGTAGTGCAGTGGTGTTTATGTAGTGTAGGGGGAGGTGTTTTAGGGTTTAGAGTAGTACAGTGGTGTTTGTGTAGTGTAGGGGTCGTGCTAGGGGTAGTATTTTATGGTTTAGGGAAGTGCTGTGGTGTTTGCATAATGTAGGGGTCATGCTGGGGGTTATGTTTTAGGGTTTAGTGTAGTGCAATGGCGTTTGTGTATTGTAGAGGGTCTTGCTGGGGGTAGATTTAGGGTTTAGGGTAGTGCAGTGGTGTTTATGTAGTGTAGGGGGTCATGCTGGGGGTAGATTTAGAGGTTAAAATAGTGCAGTGGTGTTCATGTTGTTTAGGGGTCATGCTGGGGTAGTGTTTTAGAATAGTGCAGTGGTGTTTGGGTAGTGTAGGGGGTCGTGCTGGGTAGATTTAAGGTTTAGGGTAGTGCAATGGTGGTTGGGTAGTGTAGGGGATCATGCTGGGGTAGTGTTTTAGGGTTTAGGGTCATGCAGTGGTGTTTGTGTAGTGTAGGGGTCGTTCTGGGGGTAGTGTTTTAGTGTTTAGGGTAGTGCAGCGGTGTTTGTGAAGTGTAGGTGGTCGTGCTGAGGGTAGATTTAGTGTTTAGGTTAGTGCAGTGGTGTTTGTGTAGTGTAGGGGGTCGTGCTGGGGGTAGTGTTTTAGGGTTTAGGGTGGTTCAGTGGTGTTTGTGTAGTGTAGGGAGTCGTGCTGGGGTAGTATTTTAGGGTGTAGGGTAGTGCAGCGGTGTTTGGCTAGTGTAGGGGGTCGTGCCTGGGTAGTATTTTAGGGTTTAGGGTAGTGCAGTGGTGTTTGGGTATTGTAGGGGGTCATGCTGGGGGTAGATTTATGGTTTAGGGTAGTGCAGTGGTGTTTGCGTAGTGTAGGGGGTAATGCTGGGGGTAGTGTTTTAGGGTTTAGGGTAGTGCAGTGGCGTTTGTGTAGTGAAGGGAGTAGTGTTTTAGGGTTTAGTGTAGCGCAGTGGTGTTTGGGTAGTGTAGAGGTCGTGCTGGGGGTAGATTTAGGGTTTAGGGTAGTGCAGTGGTGTTTGGGTTGTGTAGGGGGTCGTGCTGTGGTAGTGTATTAGGGCTTAGGGTAGTACAGATGTGTTTGGGTAGTGTAGGGGGTCATGCTGGGATAGTGTTTTACTGTTTAGGGTAGCGCAGTGGTGTTTGGGTAGTATAGGGGGTCATGCTGGGGGTAGTGTTTTAGGGTTTAGGAAAGCGCAGTGGTGTTTGTGTACTGTAGGGGGTCGTTTTTTAGGGTTTAGGGTAGTGCAGTGGTGTCTGTGTAGTGTAGGGGCACGTACTGGGGTAGTGTTTTAGGGTTTAGGGTAGTGCAGTGGTGTTTGAGTAGTGTAGGGGGTAGTGCTCACCAGGGAGTTAACTGGAAGTCTACTGCTGGTATTGAAAGTGATTGTTCAGTCTGCATGTCACAAATTTAAAATTAAATATAAGAGGATTTGAGATCTCTCTTAAAACATGCCCTAATTTTTCTTTTTCTTTCTACAACACTAACCATAATTTTTAAGACAAAATTAACCCCCTCATTTTGATTCTTTTTAAATTAAACATTTTAAGTGCTACCAGTTTATTCCAATAAAGATGGCTTCAGGTGTGCCATAATGTTGTCATAAACAAGGCTGTTAGTGCTCTAGCTGTTCTTTAGAACACTCTGGGTAGTTGCAGTAGAACACAAAGGAATCAACTGCTAGGCTGCTTCTGTTGAAATATAACAAAGATATTTGAGATCTCACTTAAAACATGTCCTAATTTTTCTTTTACCAGCACTAACCATAATTTTTAGGACATACTGAACCCCCTCATTTTATTCCTTTTTTAAATTAAATATTTTAAGTGTTACTAGTTTATTCCAATCAAGATGGCTTCAGGTGTGCAATATTTTTGTCATTAGTAAGGCTGTAAGCGCTCTAGTTGTTCTTTAGAACACTCTGGGAATCTGCAGTAGAACACAAAGCAATCAACTGACAGGCTGCTCTGGTTGAAATATAACAGGAAGATATTTGAGATCTCACTTAACCACATGGCTGCTGTGCATTTTCCCCTCCTGTGCTGCATGAGGGTCATTCCTACTATTCATGACGAGCTCAGCTCGTCATCAGCACAGCTCCACTGTGCCTCATGACGAGCTGAGCTGAGCTCGTCATGAGCATCGAAGGGGTTAAAACATGTCCTAATTTTTCTTTCTATAGCACTAACCTTAAGTTCTATGACAAAATAAACCCCCTTATTTTGTTCCTTTTTAAATTAAATATTTTAAGTGTAACCAGTTTTTTCCAATCAAGATGGCTTTAGGTGTGCCATAATTTTGTCAATAGTAAGGCTGTTAGCGCTCTAGTTGTTCTTTAGAACACTCTGGGAAGCTGCAGTAGAATACAAAGGAAACTCTCTGCCCTTCTTGGATGTACATGTTTTACTGAGAATGTCAGAATTCATCATCACATGACTGAGAAAGATAATGTGAATTTACAGAAAATATGCTCTCATTTTAGCTTCTGGAGCACCATCCAAACCTCTATGGGACAAGCATGAGAAAATAGTTTTCTCTCAAACATGATTTATGATATCCAAGCAGAAGGCTTTTTCACATGGTAAAATCACCTTAGAACACACCATAATTCCTAAAATGAGTATGGTACAATCAACAAATGATGTATAATGTAACTAAAGTCTTAAAACCTTCTATTAACTGCAATGCTTTTTAATGAGGTGCTATCATGTATATTGGTCCCAAGATGGCTGCCAACACTTCTTGGATAAAGTGCTGACAGCCAATCAGATCTCACGATGAGATGTGTCGTTAGGCTCCGCCCAGATATATATGTACTTTTTTCCTTTAATATCTAAAAAAACTACTGAACAGATTTACACCATTTAAACAAGAGGCACAAGTCTGAACTAAGGACTACCTCTTTGCCAAATTTGGTGTAATTCCGTTCAGCAGTTCGGGCTGTAGCTACGATTAAAGGTTCCTATGGAAAATTGCATGGGGAAAACATGTTTAGGGACCCCCCCTTTTTTCTCGGCCCCCGCTTGACGAATTACCCTGAGACTTTCAGGATAGGAGCAGACCGGAGCGCCCCACCAGTTTTAAAAATATCGCAAAGATTTGTCAACCGGTGCCAAAGTTATTCCAAATAGAATGTTGTGGATTTCCTATGGCAAATAGGTTCTAACAATAACTACCTACTGGCGACCGCCAGTAGGTAATATATAAATGTATATATATATATATATACATATATATGCAAACATAATTAACATATACATGCATACATATACCTGCATACACATATAAATACAAACATTACACACACATATATGTACATACACACACACATACATATATATTTTTTTATTGGTATAGAATTGTTTTGATTTATATGATTATTATTATAGTGTATGTGTGGGAATAGGATATGTCATATGTAGGGGTGGTTACTAGGCTAGGTGTATTCCACAGTAAGTTTGGTTAGGATTGTCAGAAATGAATGGACATCTGGTAGGAGGGAGGTATATAGAATGGCTTCCCTTCAGTCATATCCCTTTTGAGTTCACCTCCCTTTAGAATAGCAGCCTTACAGTAGTCATCTTTCTGTTTTGAATAGATGAGAAGTTTTCTTTCACTTTTCATTATATTACAGTGAGAGGGGAAGTGTCCTTCTTCTACCATCCCATAGTCTTCTTTTGATTCTATTAGAGGAAAATCATTTTTGTTATTGACAGCATGGACACACAAAGGAAAAGAAATGGCAAATGTCAGTGATAGGCACTATTGTGATGTGGGTGGGTACAAGTCACAAATAGGCAGGATAGGTGCCTTTTACAATGGGTTTGACCCTCCCCTTCCCCAGGGAAGTACAGCTCTATGAACCAAAGCTGGCAGGGAGAAGAGAGTGAACTTGTCAGTCCAGCTCAAACATTGGAGAATTCACATTCATTAGCTCAGTAGGATAAGCATCAGGGAAGCACAGAGTCAACGTGTCACCATATTTTTGTATTGCGAGTAAGTGCAGATCGTGAGCCAAAACAGCAAGAGAAGTGAAGGCTCCACGCACCACCGCAGCACCTGAGCCTATGTTCCCCAGGCTGTGAACAGGGTGCAGTGTTCAAGCTCAAGTGCCTTCTGAAGCACATGGATGTGGCAGTGGCCAACAGCCAGCAAACACACTTCATTGCCTTCACTGACAGTCTAACAGTATGCTCAGTCATTGGGTGAGTCAAGACTCACTCCATTAGCATTCCAACAGGCAGGATGTAGCAGCAGGCAGGATGCCATGCCATGTTGACGGCATCCACTCCGTCACAGGGTGATGCAGAAACTAATTCACTGATGTATGCCCCTGGCAGCGCTCCTCCTCCACACGATGACCACACAGATTGTCCCTCCGGAGGGCAAATTTGTAGAACCTCTCCACATTGTGACAGCACTGTTCTTCCATCTGGAGTTGTTCACCTCATCATACGGCACCTGTAGGTTTGGGTCGATATTCTCACCAGCCAAGCTGTTGTCCGGTTAGTGTACAGCTGATTACAATGATGCTCCTTATGATCAGATGTAATGACATAATGGTTGATAAAGTGGTTGCAAATTCCGGGTTGAACGCGATGGAGAATTCCCACTGAAGGAGTGTCCAGACACTGTGCAGGGGTCACAGGAAACCACAGGGGCTCAGATACAGGTAGTGATTGAGACTTTGAGTGTGAGTGTTCAGGCTAACATTGAGGCTGTCTCCCAGATGTTGGCCTCTTGAGAGCGGAACTCCCTAGCGTGGCCGAACGCTTCCTGGACACTATTCAAGATGTCTCCACGCTTCAAGGAGAGCATCAGGGAGAGGTCGCATCTTTGAAGGCTTAGCTGAGTGCCCTGTCGGCAGGAGAAATGCTCCAGTGACAGAAGCTGAGCATCCGAAGGGTCGGTCATGCCTTCATCCTCCGCTTCATTGGTTTCCCATGGGGTGCTGAGGGGCAGAATGTGGAGCTGTTTCTTGAAAGCTGGGTAATGATGATGATCACTTTGGCCCAACTGTCCCCCTTCGTCTTGATAGAGAGAACTTATTGCACCACGGCACCAAAGCCATCTGCCGCGGCACCCCCTCTTACTGTGATAGAAAAAATACTTAACTATAGGGACCAAATGTAAAGTGGATATTTCACATTGGAAGATTTTTATCGCTAATCTAAGAAGAATGTCATTCTATAGCAAATGGCTGCTGTATCATACTCCAGCTAAATTGCATACATTTTATCCTGAAGTGGAGCCGAATTGCTTTAGATGCGATGTTAGGAATTGTAGTGTAGTTCCTATTTTTCCAATAGGCCCTGCGCATTGGAATAACATAAACAGTAGTATCGAAGTAGAAGTGCAGATCTTCCAGGCCTCCACTGACTATGCTAAACTTAATTGGGTGTGTTACCAACTAGCTCAGAGGTCACTGGAAACTTTCTTGACTGAATCAGCTTCCCTGGCACAGCCAAGAAGGGATTCAGTTTTCCAACAACCGTGCAACATGACAACTTTGCTCCTCAGATAAGAGTCAATCTCTAGGGTCGTGTGAAACAATAGACAGTTATTTTACTCAGTCAGTTGTTGTGCAGATTACTTTCACAATATGTAGAGAATAGAGAGACGGGCGTTTTCAATAAAAGGTAACATTTATTGAACAGTCTTTCTTCTCATAAAAGAGAAATGAATTGCCACAATTGCAAGACTTGTTATTATAAAAAGTACGTACAGTAAAATGAGTATTGCGAAATAATACTGTAAAAGCATTGATATGGTTTCTTAGCCATACAATGGTTTAAATTGAATAAAACATATATACATTCATATATACATTTAGCTAACGTACTCAACTGGTGCTTCTAACTACGCCTACCCCAGTGTACTTGACCTAAGCCTAATACTTGGGAGGGGAGTAAGTAAGTAGCTTTAAGTTAAGTTGGTTTTGCCAAAGTTTGATTCAAGAATTCCCTCTAAGGGTTTAGTCAACACCATACCTCTGAAATAGAATGTTGGAGGTCTGGTATCTCCTTCCAGGGACTCGATATCCCAGTCACTCGCAAGAGTAGGCTGGAAACGCCGGAGCTGGATTTCTCGGCAGGAGAAAAGACAGCGTCTCTCTCAGCGCGTCGAGGAAGAGGAGGGGCAGCATCCGCGGGCAGCTTGCATCTGCTGGGCTCTTGCAGGGGGACAGCTGTTCAGCTCTTAAGTTCACCACACCATCGTTCGCTCGTTAGCAGCGATAGCAGTAGCGATAGTAGCATCAGCAATGGTATCATCAGCAGCAGCTTCAACGTTTGCTTAAGGCATCGTTGGTAATATTTATACCTGAAAGGTGCCTTGTTTGACGTAAGTTTTTGGACATAAGACGTCAATAAAGATGTCACTAGGAAGTGATCGTCTATCAGTGCTCATTAGAGTTCTATTACTAATCAAAACATTGCAAGCGGGGCTTTCCCAGGTTGCTGAGTTTTTATCTTGTTGAAGAACTCGGAGTGTTAATCTAGGAATCTTAGATAGTGTCTTCTGCTGTGTCATTTGCACTAATGAGCTGCAAAGGAAGTTGCAGAGGAAGCGATTCTGAAATGTGGCTCTGTTCGTGTGAGGCCAGAGACGAGTTTCTGAATATTGCATTTGATCAGTTATGCCAATATAGGGGTACAAGGGGATTATAGCCGTATAGGGGCATAAGGTCACAGTATCGATCAGGGTCCTAGATTAGAAAGCAACAGAATGAGGACTGGCTCCATATTATATTTACCTGTAGCCATGTAAGGGAATTTGGCAAGATATCGTCTTAGAAATTAGTTCAAGAATATCCCAGCGGATGCATATGGAGCTCTTTCTGGGCAAGTAGTCCACAAAAGAGACTTATCTATTAGGCAGCAAAAGTTATTTTCTGTCTCAATGCTGGGGGCTATATAGTTGATCCTAGCTAATTGGAAATCAGATAAGGTCGCTTCATTTTCACAATAGATGAATAAGATGCATAAAGCATATACTTATGAAGTCCTATCCAGAAAACGTACAGGGTCACTACATAAAACAATACAAATTTGGAAAAAGGGAGAGGCACCAATAATATAAGAATAGGAGGAATGAGACTAGAATTGGCGAGGGAAGATGTATGTAATCTGGGGGCAGTTTGTTTCATATTGATTATACATGATATGCTTTGTTTACATATTTATTTACTTTATTTTCTAACACTGTAGTCCATTTACAAATATTTATATATTCATTGGATTATGCTGCACTGATATAAATAAAAATGTAAAAACTATAGGGACAGAGATGCCATCCCACGAGTTTTCCACATTTTACCAGATTATGCAAGGCAAGTTCAACAGCTTCGACAAACATTTGAAGGGGTCCAACAAAAGTTGAGAACTATGGGCCTTCGCTACATGCTACTCTACCTGGAAAATTGAAAGTGATTTATGATAATCAATTCCACTTTTTCAGCACCCGTGAGGCAGCCTGGTATTGGCTGGAGATTCAAAGAGATGGATGGACCCCATCGCCGACCCCTGTGGCTCGGGCAGATGGACTTGGAGCTCCAGTCAGTCACAGCCATCGGGAAAGTGGAGACAACGGGGTGGTGGTTCCTCTCGACCCAACTCTCGAGTATTTATCGGACAAGGTGGCTCATTGGACCTGGAGCGGCAATTGTCCAAAAGAGAGGCAGCAATGGCGCTGGTGGAGGTGGTGATGGCCTCCAGCTCTGAAGCGAGTGCTGGAGATGTGGTGAAGGAGGCAATGGAGCAGAGTGAAACCTAACGTGCAGAACATCACCACCACAACTTATTTTATGTCTGGTTATTTTACACTGTGATCCCCTCATTGGAAGGGCCTGCATTGAACTATTTTGCTGAGATGTAGGACCGTGGGGATTATCTGGAGGCTGATTGGTGAACTGGATGGCGTGTCCTGTACACAATGAGAAGGCTACCTCTTGCACCTCCTAGTTTGTTAGTTAGTTAAATTATTAGATATTGTGTCTCGGAAGGAGATTATGATTGACAGAGAGATATCAGATGTGAGTGATTGTATGAGCTGCTGGGCAGCAGTGTGTTTTGTGTGGAAAGAGTGGTTGTGCAGGGCTAGGCAGTGTTTGGGGACAGTGACCGTAGCTACAGTCACCAGGTATTGCTTCCGTCAGATATTACTGAGATTGTGAGTTGCTTGTGAATTACGGGATGAGTTTTTGAGAGGTTTGGTTCTATTGTGGAGTAAGTAACTGCTGGAAAGGATGTCGGGGAACTGAGATGCTTGGGAAGCATGGGTTGTTCAGTTTTGTTTACCCGGTGGGAGGAACAGGATGTTATTGTTTCTTATGCTTTGTTCTGCACCGGTGGTGGGGTACTGAGAAGAGGTGACAGGCATGGTTGGGGCAGTGGGGATGGGTGAAGTTTTGAGGATAGCGAAGTGCTAGAGCTACCCATATTAGGTGGTCACCTGGAATGTACATGGGCTGAACTCCTATGTTAAGCAGTACAGGATGCACTCTTAACTCTAGAGGCAAGGCATTCATATCAATCTGTTGCAAGAGACACACCTGATAGAGAGTGGAACCCAAAAGGTGCAAAGGAAGTGGATGGGGCAACTCTACTCCGCTACGTACTCTAATTTTGCCTGGGGAGTTTCCATATGGATTGCACCACTGGTCCCTTTCCAGGTTCGGAGCTTTTTGGCAGATATTAAGAGTAGAAAAATACTTCTGTGTGGCCTGCTAGACGGTCGAGAGGTGTGCCTGTTGAATTAGTATGCACCCAATACTGATGATGGGTCCTTCAATCTTGACATAGAGTGTGAGCTGCTCCCATACATCAAGATTCCCCTGCTGTGGGAAGGAGATTTCAATTACATGATGAATGGTAGCGGGGATCGCCAGTCCCCCAAGACAGGCTACAAAACCACATATGGATTTCATGGGCTGTTTAGATGTTAGGCGCATGACACACCCGAAGCCAGAGAATACAGATATTAGGCCCCAACACATGACGCATATAGTCGCCTTGATAAATTCTTAGGGGCAAAGAACAAGTACACTAAAATAATGGATGTTCAGATATTGAGTAAAATCCTCTTTGACCATGCACCGGTGCCCCTGGAATGGAGTGGGTATGGAGATGGGCACAGAGTGCCGCTGTGGCGTTTATGTCCTGAGGTAATTGGTGATATTCAGTTCTGTGAGGAGCTTAGGGCAGCAATGGTCAGTTATTTGTAAACCAACTCATCCACAGCAGCGAGTAGGGGAGTAGAGGGGGATGCCCTGAAGGCAGTGACTCCTGGGAATGTCGGTCACATCGTAGTGTAGTTCCTATATTCCCAATAGGCTCTGTGCATTGGAATAATATACACTATAGATTTGACATAGGACTGAGGTCAGTATGTCTCTATCAAGTATATTAAACTTAATTGTGTGTGCCAGCTAACGCAGAGGTCACTAGAAACTTTCTTGAGTAAACAAGAAGGGATTAGTCTCCGACAACCGCATAAACATGACAACTTTGTTTCACCTAGGACCGGAACAATATCTTCAGAGTTGTGGAAACAATAGATAACTATTTTACTCAGTCAATCGTGCATGCTTTGTTTCTACAGAGTTTGCACAGAAATAGTGAGACGGGCATTTCAATAAAAAGGTGTTTATTTTATTGTGAGTGCCAGCTAGCTCAGAGGTCACTAGAAACCTTCTCGAATATACAAGAAGGGATTAGTTTCTGACTATCCGCATGAACATGACAACTTTGTTTCCCAAGAATAAAACGTATCTTCAGAGTCGTGTAAACAATAGATAACTGTTTCACTCACTCAATCGTGCATGCTTCGTTTCTACAGATTTGCAGAGAAATAGTGAGACAGGCGTTTTCAATAAAAGGATTTATTGAACAGTCTTCTTTCTCATGCAAGAGATATGAACTGCTACAATCGTTAAACAGAATGCAAAGTATAGTGCATACAGCGTAAACAGTAATATAAAATAATACTGTAATAGCATTGTCTGTTGCTATGATATATATAAAAATACATACATAAATAACACAGGCTAAAATACTCACTGGTGCTTCTAAAATACGCCTACCCCAGTGTACGTAACCTAGGTCTAGTACGAGGAAAGGGCTGCTTTAGCATAGGTTTAGTTTTGCCAAAAATTGCCAAAGGTTTCTCTAGGTTCTAATGAGCTCCATACCTTAGAATAAGAGAGGTTGGTATCTTTTTCCCTGGACTCGATCTCACAACACCCCGCAAGGGGAGTCAGAAACACTGGCGCTGGATTCTCGGCAGGAAGATGACAGCGTCTAGGCAGTGCGTCAGCTGGAGAGTTGGCTTCCTTCGGTACTTGCTGTGTTGTGCAAGTAGGTAGTCGAACAGCACCAAACCACACCGTGCTTTGCCATGGCAAGTGAAGGTATATTTATACCTTGAACGTGTTTAGGAATGCCAGTATTGACGTAAAAGTCGGGCATATGAACATCATGAATGAACCCCTAAGGAATAGATGTTCATGCATAAGAAATGAGATCTTGGAGAAATTAATATCCAAGCAAGGGGAAGTCCCTAATGGCTTAAGAGTCTGGTTTTCCAAGAAATCATTGTGATGTAGATGAATGGATGGAAGTAGCCATGCCTGTATTTGGGTAGCATGGACTATGCCTAAATAAGGACTGGGGGGCATATTACCAAGCAATAGCGATAATTATCGCCATTGCTTGGTTAGCAGGAAAATTATATCGCCGCACACCGACGATTTTTACCGCTGAGATACCTTGATATTATCAAGGTTTATCTCAAAAGCGGTAAAAATCCTGTGAAATTCATGAATATCGCTGGAAAATCATGCATTATCGTGACAATGCTCTTAGCCATGTTATCCACCTACCATTGGATAACATGGCTAAGAACTGCTTTTGGCAGGCGTTAGCTTTTGGAGATATTCGCGCTTAGCGCGAATATTTCTAAAAGTAGATAATAGGAGATAGCTATGTTAGCGACTGTTTCCAGTCGCTAACATCTTGGCACGCCCACTTTGCATGTCATTAGCGATAATTATCGCTGACATGCAAAGTGGACACCTAAATGCCCACTATCTCCTACTAGCTGTCGCTAACTGGTGTTGGCGACAGCTAGGTAATAGGGCGATAAAATTATTGCCGCTTTAGCCCCTGGATTTCTATGCTATATAAGGGCAATGTGAATTATACCTATATAAGGGCATTAATTGAGAAATGTATACGGAATCTAAATCCATACACAACAACATATTAGCGGCACTAGACAACCGTTGACAACCCTCAACGGGCTGCCAATACCGTGGGAGGTGGGACGCAAATGGGGGCCCAGAGAGCAGTTAGGGAGACATGTGATAGACTGTACACAATGGTTTGGTGGGAATCTCGTCAGATACGACATCAGGAGCATGACAAATCAGGATGCTTCTAGCGTGGCTGCTTAAAAGGGAACACCCGCCACTGGTGGTTCTTTCCCTTAGGCACCGGGATAGCACCTTTGCAGGGTAACAAGCTGTAATCAACCTACTCTTGTGGGACCGCCTTGCAACTCTTTATGGGGAACAGCAGAGATCTGTTTTGTTTTTTGGTCCACATACCCCTCCATAGACTTATGACAGAATAGACTGGGGAACTGGAGAGAGAACTCCTCATAGAGGAATTGAAGAAGGTGGCTCGCTTTAAGGTGCCAGTTCCAGCTGGACTCCCAGTGGAATATTACCAAGCATTTTCAGAGTTAGTCAATCCCCGCTTGCTGGAACACTTCAAAACTTACACGGTTGTGGGATACCTCCACAAACCATGCATGAATCCCAGCTCATTATACTCTCTAAGTCAGGTAGGGTCAATTCCTACCCTGTTTCCTACAGACCCCTCTCTACATTGTGGTTCGACATCAAAATACTTGCAAAGGCCAGTGCAACAAGATTTCACGGGGTGGTCACCCACGTAGTGCACGAAGATTAGTGAGGCTTTGTGCTGGATAGAGGGAACCAGACGAGTTTTTACAGTTATAAATTGTAGTTTTAGCCTGCCTGTAATTGCATATTTGATTACCTGCGTTGTGTTTAAACTTGTGGTTTTCCCTGCTCATGATTGCCTCCATTTAGCGTGTTGAATTGTGGGATTTGCAATCCAACCTCTGTAGTTAGTCCCTCTCATTCCTTAGTGACAATTCTGTTTTCCCCTAAAATTTCTCCTTTGCTCTGTGCTAAGACCTGTATGTTAAAACAGTGCACTCCCAGCCACCATTTTGTGTTCACAAGCCAGTGAGACCAGCCCACCTGCCTCCCTCCCCCCCGCAAGAGGGATTTTCTACATCAGAGGGTGCTTCTGTGAGCTGTTTAAACTGTATTTACTAGGGCCTGTGCACCTCTTTTTTTGCCAGCAGAGGGAGTAAAGTTTTATTCAAATAGTATTGTTAGATTTCAAGTTAGTGAGGCCCTTACCTGCTGAAGTCCAAAGTGTGGATTGAGTCTGTCTATCTCCTAGGAGATTCTGGGTGTTTTTGAAGTGTGCACACATATTGTCCCATGTACTACAGTGTGGATCTAAATTAATTTTGGGAGAATATTTGACTAGGTGCTGTTCTGTTGGGAATCCTCCACCGTTGTTCTTTCTCTAAACTAAGTGAAATAGAGGTATGTTTACATATCCTAAAAAAAGAGATAATGGATTGAAATGACCAAATAGTGTCAGTAATGTCAGTTTGTTAGGCGTCCATCTTGTAGCACGATTAGTTTACCCCATGAATTCATGATCTTACATCTGGTATAAGAGTGGGTTATATGGAGAACCAGATACAAACACCCACACTGGGGCACCCCAGTTTGGGCCGCACTAGACCCATATTTGGTTAAGATCCGCAATGGATGTAAACCAAAATATCAATATTAATGGAATATCAAAAAATAAGGTATACATCTAAACTTGACTTCAAATTCAGGTACAATAGCAACCCAGGAAACACAGGGGCATATTACCAAGCAATAGCGATAATTATCGCTATTGCTTGGTTAGAGACAAAAATTTACTGCTGAGCTGCGGCGATTTTTATCGCAGATAAACCATGGTATTACCAAGGTTTATCGCAAATGCGATAAAAACGGCCGCAATGCATGAATATCGCTGAAAAGTCAGCGATATTCATGCATTACCGAGGTAATGCTCTTAGCCATGTTATCCACCTCCCATTGGATAACATGGCTAAGAACTGCTCAGGGCAGGTGTTAGCTTTTGGAGATATTCGCGCTTAGCGCGAATATCTCCAAAAGTTGGTAATAGGAGATAGCGATGTTAGCGACTGTTTCCAGTCGCTAACATCTTGGCACGCCCACTTTGCATGTCATTAGCGATAAATATCACTGACATGGAAAGTGGGGCCCAAGATGGTCGCTATCTCCTACTAACTGTCGCTAACTGGTGTTAGCGACAGCTAGGTAATAGGGAGATAATTTTATCTCCACTTTCTTGGCTCTTAAAGCCAAAAAGCGGAGATAAACCCCCTTGATAATATGCCCCACAATCCCAACAAAGACTATACACAGATTACATAATAGCTTACAAAGCTATAACCCATAAAACATTGAAAAGCCTAAAATCTCAAAGGGGAGAAAGAAGATAAAGACAGAGAAAATACCATGTAGTAAAATAAAATACAAATTATAATGAATGTTCTTTAGATAAAGAATAAAAGAGTGTTCATTTGACACAGAACATAATGGAAACTCCTTATCCCTGCAATGTCGATCACCTGTTGCAAGTGAAATCTTGAAGAATAGGGTAGGGAACCCAGTGATTCCAAACATATATAGGTCCCTTCCTTTTCTCCTAAATTAAAATATAAACAATACATATTAAATCAAGGGTAAACATGTTACCCCAGGAACTGTAGGTAATGCTGTCCAAACTGAGGCGTATCCTTCCAGCTGCCTGCATCTAGTTCTCCATACAACCCACAATGACTGTTAAATCTATATACAAAGGTGTATTGATCAATCAGTGGGTGTATGAGTGTTGGTATTGATGATTCAGTGTGTGACTGACTATATAACTCAAACATAAGTAGGAACCTTCCTTTCCTTTTTTTATTTTTTTTTTATTTCAGGAAAGTTACACTGATTTCAAAGAGATATAGTCATACAACACAATACTTTGACTAATACAAAAAGAGAAACAAATAACAAACGGAGAAAGAAGAAAACAGAAAAACACACTTACAAGCTAAAAACTCATATCAAAAAGAAAAAGTAGGGAAGAAAATAAAAAAGCCGTATAAACTCTGGATATGCCTAGTATGGACAGGGCTCGAAAGAGCAGCTGGGTACAGCCAATCGAGAGTTTTGTTTTCACCCCTGTCCTTGCTGCTCCACCAAAGGCCCCAGATTTGAAGCCCTTTTTTTCCTGGCTCTGCTTCCCTTGCACTTAAATAGTGTCATTTCCAGATTAAATATATGGAACAGTCTGGCATACCGAGCCTGAAATGTCGGGGGATGCTTGTCCTTCCACTTAGAGGCGATCATTATGCCTAAAGTTGCTGCTACCATGAAACAAAAATAGACTAATTCTAACTGCAAAGACTCGTCCCAGCCAAAAAGGAGTAAAGTCGGAGTTAATAAATCTGATCGCCCTATAACCTTAAACAAGAGGAAGAGTTCTCCCAGTATAATTTTAGGTCCAGAGGGGGGAGAAAAGAATACATTAAACTAACGGATTACCTCTGATTAGACCTATATTACTTTATCACAGAAATTTATCAGAAATATTGTAGGAAAGGATGTTGTAAGTAAGAGAAAGGCCTGTCATTATTTCAAAACATTATTTTATTATTTTTCTTTTCTGTTTTTGTTTTTCAATTTATCTGTTTGTACATAAATACAAATTATTTTGTGACACGCAAACATAATCTTAAATAACAAACTATCTAACTAAGATTTCATAAAGTGCAATTGAAGCAAAACACCCCTAACAATTCATCTTATCCTATTATCATTCATTCTGTCAAGCATACCTCTACATTCACTACCCATTCTAAAAAGACAAATATAGACATAATGACAAAACCTCACATAAGACTAACACAAAATGTTCTAGCTAGACCTCTGTAGATGTAAAGGAGAGAAGTCCTACCACTTGGTCATTTACTGATCTATACATTGTTTTAAAATTATAATACATGTCCAGGTCTTTGGTGTGTACGGCCTACGTACGTTTCGGTGACAGTTGATATTTAAATCACATTCTTCAGGGCCAGAACATAAAGAAAACAAATAGGACAAAACATAAATACATGAATACACCAATTTAAAAAATGGTGGGCATATTACCAAGCAAAAGCGATAAATATCGCTATTGCTTGGTTAGAGACAAAAATTTACGGCTGAGCTGCGGCGATTTTTACCGCAAATAAACCTTGGTATCACCAAGGTTTATCGCAAATGCGATAAAAATCGCCGCAATGCATGAATATCGCTGAAAAGTCAGCGATATTCATGCATTACCGACATAATGCTCTTAGCCATGTTATCCACCTCCCATTGGATAACATGGCTAAGAACTAGTCAGGGCAGGTGTTAGCTTTTGGAGATATTTGCGCTTAGCGCGAAAATCTCCAAAAGTTGGTAATAGGAGATAGCGATGTTAGCAACTGTTTTCAGTCGCTAACATCTTGGCACGCCCACTTTGCATGTCATTAGTGATAAATATCACTGACATGCAAAGTGGGGCCCAAGATGGTCGCTATCTCCTACTAGCTGTCGATAACTGGTGTTAGCGGCAGCTAGGTAATAGGGAGATAATTTTATCTCCGCTTTCTTGGCTTTTAAAAACCCCCTTGATAATATGCCCCGGGGAGTTCTTCAATTTCTATTTGTATTGACAGGACAAATCCGTGATCTTCTACTTTGTGGGCTTTGTAAAGGGCACCGTTTACCCCAGGTACAACTACATCTGAAAAATGATATAGTCTGATTTTATCTTAAACGCCAGGAGTTAAAGGATGGTCAGGTCGTGCGCAGTTTTTGTAGAAGAATATTTATCAGTTGAAAGTTCTTCTAATATTTCTGGTCGTAGTTCTAATCCTGTTAGAAGTGGCAGGTTTAGAATGTCTTTCTTATCCCACTCTTGGAGAACGGTTGATGAAAATGTATCATCTCGCCATCTTTTTGTTCAAGGTGCGATCTGTTACTGGGGGTTCCTTGGTGTGCGCGTCGTTGCAGAGACGCTGAGGGGAACTTTCCGGTTTATGTTGGAGTTTTCCCGCGGTGCTCGTGCCGATAAGGGCCCTATAACCTTATACAGGAAGGTATCAATCCCCTGCATTACCATGCCCAGTTCACAGCACTCCGCAAACATATGAACCATGTCAGCAGGTCATTGCCCACATCTTGGACATTCATTGGACTTCCTTTTCCCCCATGCCCAGAGTTTGGCCGGTGTAAAATATAACCTGAATACTGTTTTAAAAGGTTGAGCCTTTAGATTAACAGATAAAAGATGCTTTTTAGACAATTCTAAGGATCTGCATAAATCCACATCTTTATTTCCTAGTTTTACTGCCCATCCACTTTCTATTTTGATTATATCGTCGTTGCTAGCTTCCATCAACATGGCATGTACTTCCTTCACTTGAGATTGTTTACGAACTAGGATATCTAAAAGTGGGAAGCAAGTCTGTGTGGTGAGGTGTGAAATAACTAAACTATAGGGGTCTATCTCGAATCGGTCCTGAATCTCTGCAAATGTCATAATACCAAATGAGTTTACAATGTCTCCGACAAAATTAATTCCCGCCTGTTCCCACTTGCTACTAATTTTATCAAATATGAAATCTAGAAAGAATGACAAGCGCCATAGTAGAAGGTGGTGATGGATTTTTGGAATATTTATTAATTTACTGGTTCTCTGCCACACACTCCACACTGCTTTAAGAGGTTTAAATCAAGTGTTTTTGTAGTAGTTACTCTCCAATTGTCTGTGTAATAGCCCTGGTGCATGATTGCCCAAAGCCAATTCAAAGATGGATGGTGGTGTCTCCACACCTAATGTTATTGGCTTTGGTCTAAATAATATAGTCATCTGTTGCAGCATAATAGCCCAGTAATAGTATAAAATATTTGGGACTGCCAACCCTCCTCGATTTTGTGGAAGGGACATTAATTTCAAAGATCTCCTGACCTTCTTGTATACCCAGATAAACTGCGAGAAAATCGTCTCCCCTTTTTTGAAAAAGAGATTCGGGGCTCCAGTGGTATACGGCGTAGTAAATATAGTATTTTCGGAAACATAGTTCTTTTTATGACATTTGCCCTACCAATGATGATAGATATAGGTTATCCATTCTTTTTAAGTCAGCACCTATTTTGCTGATAAGTGGGTCTGCATTAATATTCCAGATTGTATTGACATCTGCTGCAATAGAGATCCCTAAGTAGGTTGTTACCTCTGCCCTCCGAGGATCCTGCCAGGACACTGACTTAGAACAAACAATCTTGATTTTATCGGCATTTAGCCCATACCCGGATTCTTCCCCAAACTCCCGAGCCAAGTTTTCAATTCTATCTCTTGTCACCTGGGGGTCTGGGGTGACTACCACAATGTCATCTGTGTAGGCTAGGACCTTAGTACTGTACCCCCTGGCCACTACCGGCTTAATCACAGGATCATTTAAAATCTCTCTGATAAACGGGTCTATGTATAATGCAAAAAGGATAGGGGAGCATGGGCAGCCCTGCCTTGTCCCTCTTGCGATCTTCACCTGCCCTGACTGTCGCCCCATCAGTTGTATTTTTGCATATGATTGAACATACATGGCTCTTAGGGCTGTAAGTATATGAGGTCTGAAGCCATTTGATCTTAAATTCTGCCAGAGATACCCCCACTCCACATGATCGAACGCTTTTTGAGCATTCAATAACATTAATGACATCTGTTGCCCTGAGATCTCTGCAATGTTAAACAATGAAATTACCCTTTTGATATGGTCGGTCATACTTCTACCAGGGATAAAACCGTGTTGCAACAGGCTTACTAGAGAGTCGATTATCTTAGATAACCTGCTCGCTAAGATTGTAGAGTAAAGCTCCTCATCAGCATTTATCAGCGTAATTGGTCTGTAGGAGGCTGGGTCTTCCTCCGCCTTCCCCTTCTTCAAGAAAATGACTATACTAGTCTCCTGCCATGATTTAGGTGGGATCTCTTTCTGCTGAACTGCTAAAAACAAACACAACAGGAGAGGGGCAAGTTCCTTGAGCAGTGTTTTATAGATCTCCATAGGTAGCCCATCTTGGCCTACCGCCTTTCCAGAAGCCATAGACAATAATATCTCGTTCACCTCTTCCAATGAGATGTCTTCTACTAGCTCTTCAATCTGTGGCGGTATCCTGTTTGCCAGCGTCTACTAGGGCGTTAAGCCTAGACTTATAAAAATCTTGATAAAATCATGAAAAATTCCCACAATCTCTTGAGGTTCATTAGAGATTGTGCCATCCTTTCTTTTTAGCTTCGTAATACAGCTTGCCTCTGTTCTTTGTCTAATCCGAAGTGCAAGATGTTTCCCTGTCTTTTCGCCATATTCATAGTGATCATGCCGACCAGTTTGGAACCTTTCAGCTATAGCTTGATTATACACCCCATTTATCTTAGCCTTAGTACTGATTACTTTTAATTCGATCTCCAATTGCAGCTGAGTCTGTTTTTGTGCCATAGTTACCATATGTTCTAACTCATATCTGCTCAACTCCTGCAACAATAAACCAATAGCCTCTTGCTGTTTTTTCCTATGCAACCCTACGAAACAGATTACCTCCCCTCTAAGCCCTGCATTATAAGCGTCCCATACATTTTCCCTTGATGTGCTATACCTATTTGCTTAAAAAAACTGGATAGTCAGCGATTTAAATAATCAATAAATCCATTAGTAGCCAATAGTTTAATATCAAAGGTCCATTTAACAGGGGTTTTTATATACCCGGGAATTTCAATATCCAAACCAAAGGGTTGTGGTCTGAAAGAACCTTGGGTAACTTCCTTATCTGAGCATTTTTTACTGATGAAGTGGGAATAAAGAAGTAATCTAGCCTTACGTATTTTCTGTGTGGGCATGAATAATATGTGAATCCTGGGTCTCCAATTTTATTTATAGGCCATATGTCTACCAGCCCATGGCTATCGGCTAATACCTGAACTGCTTGAAAAACCTGTGGCTTCCTGCCTTGGTACCTACCCCTCCCCACCCCACTTGCATCAATATGAATGTTAAAATCCCCACATTTAGTTAATGGGGCAGGCCTGGAGGCGAGCTCTACTTCTAGTTCTGCCAGTAGCTCTGCGTCATCTAAATTTGACCCGTATATGGTGCAAAGTGTGCCAAAGCTGGGTATTAAGACAATTGCCTACCGGCCCCATTTGTCAGATAGTGTACGTTTGCTAGGTGGCTGCCCGTTAGATACATGAATTGCCACCCCTCTAGTATTAGAGGTCTGTGAGGAGCAGATTACTTGTGTGAAACCTGGAATATAATTGAGACCTCTCTTTTGCCAAGGGATGTGAGTCTCCTGCTGACATATAAAATCCAAGCCCAGAGATCGCAGTACTTCACCAGTCCTGCCTCTCTTCACTCTATCATTCAGCCCCCCAATGTTGATCATACAAAAAGTTAGCTTACCCATCCCTGTATTTTCCTTGGTACCTACTTTGCCTGCTCTGCTTCTGCTTCTGCTTCTTGAGCCAAGCCATCAAACTACCTGGGGCCCAGACTTTATTTAATATACAGTGCTTTACTTTCCTGAATTTTTTTGTTTTCTTCTCCCTCCTACCCCCTCCCTCTCCCCCTCCCAACCCCACTCCTCCGGCATCCCCCCTCCCCGCCCTGTGTCATGAAGCAACAGACCTGTCTCGGTCTGTGGGTGATGGTTAGTGGCGTTTCCTCACTAGGGTGACATATAAGAAAAAAGGACAAAAAAAAGAACAATGATTTTCCCCCCACTTCTCTCACCCCCCCAGTTTTGTTCCTACACCTTCACTGAAGCCCCTCCACCATATCAACATTAAACAATCCCATACTAATGATGAGAGAGAAAGAAAAAAGGCTTAGACTGTCTCGTGGCCAAGAAGGAGGGCTATAGAGTCCTGGTCAGTCTTGATTGGGTATTGTGATCCAGCTCCTATCTAATCCGCCAACCCCCTCAAGAGTCATTTGTCTCCACCGTCTAAAAACTCCTTAGCCTTGATTTCTAAGGTGAAGACTCTAACACGGTCCTTCCACACAACTTTCAGCCCAGCCGGATTTAATAGGAAGGCTTGGGGCCCTTTTCCTGGAACTGAGAGATCATTTGGCGTAGACGCCACCTTCGTTCCACAGTGATCCGCCGCACATTGTGCATCTGGTCTGGCCATCTCAAACACGTTTTGCCTCAATAGGAAATTCCCGCAATAGACTAAAATAGCCCTGGGTTTGGCATCGGGACGTATTGGCTGACATATGTTAAATGAAAGTCGGTACGCCCTCTGGATTTCATTGGACCACCTCCACCCTTCTAGATCTGGGAAGGATTTTTGCAACAACTGCACCATAAATTCTCTTATATCTGATCCCTCCTTTCCCTTCCGGGACCCCAGGAACCGTAGATTCAAGATGGCTGCCATGTGAAACGGTCGTAGGTGGCTCCCACAGGGGTGACATGAACTTGGTTGAAATGTATTTATTTATTTATGAAACTTATAAAGCGCGCAAATGCCCAAGGGCGTCTCGGTGCTGTGGACGTGGCAGTGAGTGGAAGGATTTATTGGTTGAACAACCAGGTTTTTATTTTTCTTCTGAAGGCCATGTCCAGAGAGTTCCATAGTTTAGCTGTGGAGACAACAAAACGCCCATCGCCCCAGGAGACTGTTTTGGTCCTTGGCACAGACGTCAGAAGTGCATTGGCAGATCGTAATGGTCTATTAGGGACATGAAAGGTTAGAGAGTTAAGGAGAAAGCGTGGTCCTTGCTTGCGAGAGGCTTTGTAGGCGATACACAGTGCTTTAATCTTTATTCGGTTCTTCACCGCGAGCCAGTGGTAGCTTTTAATTACGTGAGCAATGGGCTTGAACTTCGGGGTTCCTGACAGAATTCTAGCAGCGGCATTCTGCACAGACTGCAGTTTCCAGATGAATTTTTGTTGGGTATTAATGAAAAGCCCATTGCAATAGTCCAGAGAAGACATCACAAAAGCTGTGACCAGTGTTCTTACTGAGCTGGGGAGAGATAAGGCAGAATTTTTTTAATGGTTTTGAGTTTATAGAAAGAGGCAGAGATGATAGTGTTCGCATGGGCAGCGAATGTCAATTTATCATCAAAGATAATTCCAAGATTTCTAACCTTGGTAACAGGGTTAGCTGGGGAGCCTAGATTTGAGGGCCGCCAAGAGTTTGACCAAGTTGGGTAGAGCTTACCAATAATCATCACCTCCGTTTTATCAGAGTTAAATTTAAGGCAGTTATTTGCCATCCAATTACTGATGGCCGGCATGCCGAGCTGGAAATTGGCTGCTATCCTCTCTCCATTGTTTTTAATCGCCAGTACCAATTGGGTGTCATCTGCATAAGATGTTAGGCTCATCCCATGTGACTTGATGATTCTAGCTAAGTCCGATAGATGTTAAAGAGCGTCAGACTTAGGGATGAGCCTTGAGGGATGCCGCACCGTAATGTCATTTGGGCAGAGTGGAAATTGCCCAGCATGACCGTCTGGGTATGGTTGGAGAGAAAGGAGAGCAGCAGGTCTCTGGATTTGTCCTGGATGCCCATAGCATTGGCACGTCAATCAAGATGTTGTGGTCAACCGTGTCAAATGCAGCTGACAGATCCAGCAAAATGAGGACTGCGGTAACTCCTTGGTCAAGGATGGTTCTTATTTCATCTGAAGCCATAATCAGGGATGTCTCAGTACTGTGGTTCTTGCGAAAGCCAAATTGGGTGTCATCCAGGAAATAGTGTTCTTTCATATATTCTGGGAAATTAGGGTGTTCATTAATTTCTCTACCACTTTGGCCGCAAACGGCAGAATAGCAATGGGTCTGTAATTTTTGTTGTCCTCAGGGTCAAGATAGGGTTTTTAGAAGAGGTTTAAGAATGGTGTTTTTCCAGATGGTGGGGTAAATACCGGTGAGAAACATTTAATTAAATATTTCTGTGAGGGAGGGGGCTGTGATTCCAGTGACTGGGAGAAGGATTGCTGGTGGGCAAGGATCATTTGCTGAGCCGGATTTAATGGTGGCCATGATGTTCATGACTTGGGGTATGTTGACCTTTTGGAACTGCCTGAAAATGGGCTCAGGGTTGTCAATATGTTGAAAGAGAGGAAGCTCATTGGTATGTCCTGAGAAGTTGGTGTAAATATTGTTAACTTTTTCGTGGAAATAATTAGCTAGATTGTTGCAAAAATCTTGCAAGGGTGGCGGGATAGTTTGTGAGGGTTGTTGTGACAGTTTGGTTACAACTTGAAAAAGTTGTTTATTAGAATTTGTTTTTTTTCATATAAACCCCACTACCCTTCACCCCAGAATGGAAGTAACCCATGCTGAGGAAAACGAATCCCCCTTATCCGGCGTCAAGGAGTGGATAACGGCATTAACGGCGGCTGCCGAGGCTGCCGAGGCTGCAGGGCGTTTGAGAGCGGGCTATCTCGGAACTTGATTCAGGGCTCACATGTAGTGGCGCACAAACTGGCCCCCAATGACGCCCAAAATCACCACGAGAGGAAAAAGGGGCTACCGCACAGGCTGGCTCCCGACTCACCAAGAAGAGATGCAGCTGAGTCAGAGACGACTCCGGTGGTGGCTCAGGAATGCAGACGGAGACTCCGCACGGAGAATCCCCTGGACGGGAAGGGGAGGGGCTCGGGCTCGCAGCCCCAGCCACAGCAGACCGTCATGGATGTGCTCCGGGGCCCCGGCACTCAAACAGCGCGGATGAAAGAGCAGTCAGGAACTGGCTGGCGGTCAGAGAAGAAAAATTGTTGGTAAGCCACCATTGGGGCTGGAGGAGGCGATACACAATGCTGAGACACTTACACAGGGTGCACCATTTGACAATTTGCTAGCGCTATCCCCTGAGTTTAAGGGGGATATTGGATCTATGGGAGAGGCAGGTGCCCTAGAAGAAGCCCAGGGAAGCACTGTAGGGGCCCTCACAGTCACAGTCGTGCCGGTCATAGCAGAAAGTATAGTGCCTCCCACTAGTGCCTCAAATGCCTCAAATACCCCTCTGGTGGGCAGCGTGGGGAAAAGGGCGCCCCAACAGGCTGGAGTGGATCCCGCTGCTCTGTGAGGGCCTATAAATGAGGGGGAGACCCCAGGAGAGGCCGGAGGGAGCCCGACTAGTCTAGCTTGTGGGGTCCAGAAATTACCTAAGGGGCAAAAGTCAAGGATAAAAAGGCCAGAGAAAGGGGCAGAGAAAGAACCCGCAGGTTCTACAAAAGTACATAGCTTGCCAGGGGAGAAGGACGTCTATTCTGAGGCAAATTACTTTTACTCCCTGTCAGATGCAACTTGGTCTGGGCTGGATTCAGAGTCAGGATCTAATATTGAATCAAGCGAGGACAGTGGCACAGACAAAGGAACTAGTCGCAGGGAACCCACTCCAGCTACCCGAAATTTAAATTCCAGAGCCCACAGAATAAAACTAGAAAATTCCAGACCGCACGAGATAAGGTGGGATTATTCTTTAGGGGATCAATTGGTGGGGGTTGAAAAACATCTAACTAAGGAAGCTGTAGTAACCCAGCCACCCCCCACACTAGAATCAATTCTTCAGTGCGTTGTAGCACACCGTGAGGGAGCCCGAATGGAGAGCAAGTGTGCACAAAATGTAGCTCGGAAACTTCAAGGGGCTGCAAGAAAAATTGGAAGAACATGTAATAATATCTGTGACCGGATGACCGAAGTGGAGTCAAGAACTGCAACGCTAGAGGTGGATTTCGCTGGATCAAGGGGGCAAGTGGAGGCGCATGAGGCACAACTTGTAGACATCCAATGGAAGCTCGAAGAGAACGAAAATCGCAAAAGAAGGAAAAATCTAGGATTAATGTCCTCATTGTTTGGGTATTTGAGGGTTTTGATTGGTTTCTGGGTCTGTGATTCAATCATTGTAGGGTGGGACTAGGGCTAAGGTTAGGATTTCTATTGGAAGTAGGGACTAGGGCTACCTGTGCCATTGGTTGCATGGACTTGTTTTGGGACTACTGGTAGGGCTAGGGCCTTTATTGGACGTAGAGATCAGGGTTTTTTAACTGATTGGGTGCTTGGACAAGGGCTAAGATTGGCTGTAAGGTCTCTTATTGGTTCTAGATTTTAGGGCTAGTGTTGTGATTGTATAGTGTTAGGGCTAGGGTTCCCATTGGCTGAAGGGGTCACCTAATTACTAGGGCTATAAAAAAAGGCCAGGGTTATGGTGTCTCAGCCCGGGCGTCGAGGCTAAGGGCAGAGAGGACAAGGGCAGTTGCCTGTTTGAGCTTGTTAAGGTGAAAATTGCAAAAAACACAGTTGATGGACAGAATGCAGAACAATGTCTTACATTCACCCCAGTACAAAGATCTGGGCCTAAATCCATCGTTTTTTTGCACTCCACACCACCCTAGGTCAGACAATGGCTATATGCAAATCAGCCTTGAGCTTGTTAAGGACAGAGAGGACAAGGGCAGTTGCCTGTTTGAGCCTGGTCAAGACTGGTCGGGACTAGCACCAGAAATGCTGCCCTTTTTCTCATTTAGCAATACCCAGCCCACACCATCCACATCCACAAACAGACCAACACACTCGCACCAAATGTACACCATGCACAACACTATGCACAGATCAATGTACCAGCATGCACTACAAACCCAACCAAACCACATCTACACACCCTACTATCCCAACTAGCACACATATCCACCATCACCTACAAACAGTACACAACTCTATCCTATACCACTAACCAATACACTCATCACTAAGACAACACCATACATCACTACATCCCATTCAGACACGCTCTCCCTGCTGTAATTACACCTAACAAACCACCTTTTATCACTAACAAACATATAATCATTCTTCCGTCAGTTGTCCATCAAACACCCTCCTCTCCCTTTTACCATAATAACTCTAACGCACAACACACACACTGTACACCACCACACTTTGTAACTCTTGCAACAAACCAGTCTAAAATAAACACTCTCACCTCTACTTCATTCCCACCTACATACAACATACACTTTACTCATAAACACATCACCACCCCCTCTATGTCACAACCTCCTCTCACAAACAATACTACACAACCAAATCCATTGCATGAAACATATACATCAGCACCCTTTTTCACTACTCCTCAAAAGCAAAACATATCACACACACCAGCACAACAAGATCTTCAAAGCGCAACACCTCATAATACTTACCATCACAAAATACAAACATATACCCACCTTTCAAACCACACAAAGGAACAAACTCCAATGCTAAGCTTTCACTCTTCCACCACACCTAACACAGATACGGCAATACAGCACCTTTCTTCTAACCGCCTGCATCCATTGGACAATTTAGAACATTACTACATGACCCACATGCTGCACCACCTCCCCTGACTCATACAGCTTCCGCCTTAAACACAGGCAAAAAATATAAGCAACATGTCACGCCTCACAACTTTGCTTCCCCATGTCTACTTCACAACAATGTTACACCACAAAAGCAATACAGCACTCCAACTCACTCTCAAACACCATCTCCAATACATACACATGAAGACCCATCAAAATGCCTCCTAAGCATGCTGGATGAGGAACACGATACAGAACAGCTACACGATTGCTATCCTACTACAGCTAATACCAGCACTAAAAACCCACCTGCTACAAACCAACACAATACTGATCACTCTTCTACCAAACAAAGTCCCACTATCACCAAAAGCCACTCACTAAACTGTCTACTAATAAATGCTCGATCCCTCTCTAATAACAAGCATCACATCGACGACCTTCTCACTGATGCAAAACCAGAAATACTATTCATAACCGAATCATTGTTGGGAGTAGATATGGCTCCGGTCCTGCATGAAGCCATTCCTCTAGGCTATGGAATAATCACCCAAAATTGTATAGCCAAAAAAGGAGGCGGTCTAGCTGTTGTATTCAGGCAAACAATACATATCACTAAAATTGACAACATCTCTATAAAGAATTGTGAGGCTCTTCTAACAAGATGCAATCCTACACCGTCTTCCTCCTGCAACTTCCTGCTCCTTTTTAGACCTCCACCTAGCAAGGCAACATTCCCAGACACACTTCTAGACAAAGTTTCAAACCTGATAACAATACACTCCAACCTATGAATTCTGGGTGACCTTAACATTTGGTCTGATAAACCCAATATGACCCATCCAAAAACTATAATCACCGGCCTATGCACATTGAACCTTCATCAGATTGTCCACAATCCGGCACACATCGCTGGACATATCCTAGATGTCATTTTTGCTAATGCTGAACTAGTTACCTTTCAAACTATAACTCCAGTCACATGGTCAGACCACCACTTGCTTGCCTTCCAACATAAGACAACGCTAAGTGACTCACCTAAAACTACCTTGCATCCATCCACCTATCGGCCGTGGAACAAACTCAATTTGGAACACTTGGAAACACAACTAACATCCAGTACAACTCTGGAAACCATAAATTCTGTTCAAAATCTATATTAGTGGCTACAGGAAGCTTTTGACATCCTGATACCACTCAAAACCACTCAACAGAACAAAAGAAAAATAGTACCTTGGAGAAACATAGAAATAAAAGAAATAAAACAACAAATTAGAAAGCTGCAACGTACCTGGCTCAAAACAAACGCCTAACAAGACAAACGTCACCTACAGAAAATTAACAGATTATACAAGTCTGCTATCAAAAAAGCTAAGAAAAGGTACTATTCAGACAGAATTCAAAACGCTAAATGTGCAAATAAAGAATTCTATAAAATACTCAATTAATTTCGCAAACCAAATTGCCTAGACGGAACTCATCCTGTTACTCAAGATTTCACAGACAAAGTGGCAAATCATTACACGGACAAAGCAGACACGTTGGAATCGTACTTAAAACAGAAACAAAGCACAAGCACTGACCCTTTTACAAAACAACAATCCAAAAATGCTCTAATCAAGACTCTCCGTTCCTTCCAACACATCTCGCACGATGAATCTATGGACCTGGTCAAAGCAAGCAGGCCTGCCGGCAGCACTTCTGACCCCTGTCTGCCACAAACTTTCAAGACAATTCTTTTAACAACCTCTGCTGCCACTCCAGTAAGAAGAATCATCAATGATTCCTTAACTACTGGAATATTTCCAGAAGAACTCAAAAAGTCATACATACACCCTTTACTGAAGAAAACAAACTTGGACCCGCTGAACCCTGACAACTACAGACCCATTACAATTGGACCGTTCCTGGGCAAACTGACAGAAAGAGCAGCGTTCGCCCAGATGTCACAATTCATTGAAGAGAAGGACATACTTTCAGACTTCCAAACAGGAATCAAACTAGTAACCAAAGTCAACAGGACCCTTGATACAATGCAGAATGTAGGAAAGCTAAAACCCTACTCCTAGGATAAAATGCAGGGGATCAAAATAAGATCACAAAGGCGCAGAAAATTACAAGGCTGAACTTAAAAGAACACAAAACACTTGGGAGATCAATGTTTGGGCAGAATTAGTACCAGCAGCAAAACAGGGGGACTCAAAAACAGTTTGGGCAACATTGCCGAAAGGTAGCCACTCTGCTTGTAGCCCTTTAGAATTCTACATTGAACCCTGCAAGTGGGCCAAGCTTTTCACTGATCTATATTCCATAGAGATTGATAGTGCCCAAGCTGCTAAGATTGGACTGAGTCAGCTCAGTCCAAATGTGGGGCATGCAGATCCTCTTGAGATATCCCAGTTGGACTGGCTCAGGGCACGGAAGTCAATTGCAGCTAACAAAGCCCTGGGCCCAGGTTGTATCCCCTCTGATCTGTAGGTTTCAGAACCCTCTATTTGGGCAACATACCCAAATCTCTTAATGAGGATATTTTTAAGGGGTGTCCCTATACCTGGCATGGTGTGGAGATTGTCCCAATATACAAAAAAGGCCAATGGGATGAACCCAAGAGCTCTAGGCCCATAAGCCTAATCAGTGGGCTCCAAAAGACCTTCCATCGACAGGTCCTGGATAAAGTATCAGACTGGGCACTGGCAAATAATACATTTAGTGATGTATAAGTGGGTTTTTGCCGGAAAGTCAGTAAACTTGATCACATTCTTAGGTTCAACATGATCTATTGGAAAACCATCCTGCTAGGCAAAGGTCATCTATATGTCATATTCGTCAATTTAAAATCTGCTTTTGACACTGTTCTGAGATCTAGATTATGGGAAGTATAAGCAAACCTGGGAGTCCCAACTAACATCCTAGACGTTTTAAGGAAAATTCACTAGAATAATAATGCACGGGTGAGGTACGGGGAACAAACAGCGATTTTAAAATAGAGAAGGTCGTACAACAAGGTTGTGTCTTCGCCCAACTCTCTTTCCTCTGTTTATTAATGATTTGGCAGAATACTTGAACTTCCAAAATAAGGATGCCCTAAGATTGGGCTCATGAAATACCATGTGTTGCTACTTACGGACGACACGCTTTTCATTTCTAACACCCTGAAAAGACTACAAGCGATCCTCAATCGATTTCTAGAATTTTGTGTTTACCATGGCCGAGAAGTTAATATAAGCAAGATCAGATCCATGTCTTTCAATCCTTATAAACATTCTAAATCCACCCTAATAGTTAACAATACCCTTTAAGAACAGGTTCTGGATTTTTCTTACTGGGGTATGACTTTGTCGCACAATCTTAGCTGGAACACCGAAGTAGGAAAACACACTCTAAAGTTGCAACAAGAGACTGGGGCTATCTTAAAGATGGTAAACAAGTTTAAACCACTTAGTGTAGCCCCTGCACACGAGGTATACAAGACTAGGGCAAAAAGTGTTACCCTGTATGGCACAGAGCTTTGGGGCTATGAACCGGACAATGAGCTAGTAATAGTGGAATTCCTTAAGATCATAACACATCTTCCGTGCAGTTTTCCAACCCTCCCAGTTTTGCAGGATATGGGTCTGTTTCCTATCTCATTTACTTTCCCGGGGAGTCCATTATTATTCTGGCACAGATTGCGGTCAATACCAGAGTTGGAGCCCCATAGAGCTCCACTCAGAAAGATCCTAAAAGCAGAAGGCTACTTATGGATCCCATAGCTGCTATATGTATAAAGAAGATGCTTTATACTACTGCTCTTGAGAATCTTTGGGATACCCCAGAAGGCTACCACCTACCACTGAGGCAAGTATTAAAGGAACGATGCAGTGAATACCTCTGGGAAAGAATAATAAAGAATAGCACATTAAGGAGCTTCACAGACTAATTTCTTGACCACAAGATTGTTCTTTTATATGAACCATCCCTTGATATCATCCTGGGCTCACTCCCTAGACAGATGTATTGAACGTTCAGATATGGGATTTTGCCCACACAAGAATCTACAGCCAAATGGGCAAACCCACTGCCCTGTCTGAGCAACACTCATGAATCATTAAGCCACAGATCATTTTTTGTGTGGCTTACAAAGATTCAAGGAGGAAATGGATAATCCCCCCTTTGAGATTATCAGGTATTAGGACATTGAGTACTGCACTTAGGATACTAAACACAGACACACAGGAGTCAATTGTCATTAGTTTAGCGAAATATTTGCATGCAATATGTATAATCAGGAACCAGTGTATAAAGCATTAAAAATGGATTCAGGTCCCAGGGCGTCCACTATATTAGGTGTAGCACCTATATAGCGCTACACATACTAACTAGGATGCTGCCATTTGAGTTTATGGGATGAAGTTAGAACAAGCTAGACAACTATTACTAATACTCCATAGTTACTGCAGTCTACACTGCAGCAGTAGCTTCTGTTAGTGTTTGGCCTTTCTTTTCACTCTTTCTCGCTCCAAGTGCATATATCCAGAATAACTATCATATTGACCGGAGCACATGGTGTACCCTATAATGAGGTTTTTGTTCTCCCTTTCTCCTATCTGTGAATTTTACTGGGTGTGTATGTTGTCTAAATATGATGTTTTGATTTTAGGTATCCCAAAAAGTAATTGGTTGTTGATGCATTTGTACAGTTTAAGGTGTTTTCTCACACTATTTGTTCCCCTCTATGATATTGTGTACCTTGTTTGATCTTAGGTCGTCAACCACTTTATAGCCAAATAGGGTTATGCCATCATGCACCCATTTGTAAGCATGGGCGTAAAATCTGTTCCGTTCGCGGAATTTGCGGATTTTCTGCAATTTCGCGGTCCGTGAATCTCGCGAAATTGCAGAAAAATCCGAGAAAATCGCGTGTGGGACGGATTTTCAAAAACTGAAGTACATGAAGCACTTACAGGGTTACAGCAGGTGCCCAAGTTGAAACTAATTTCTTTGTAACAATTTACAAAATGGTTACAAAGAAATTAACTTCAACTTGGGCACCTGCTTTAACCCTGTAAGTGCTTCCTGAGCGGCGCCTCCAGAGTTGTTGCCTACTTGCAACTATTCTCTGACCCTGCTCTGACCCTCGAAGCAGGGTCAGAGAATAGTTACAAGTATGGTACAATGTTCCAGGCTGTCACAAAATTTAAACCACAACAGGAAGCACTTACAGATAAGGAAGCAGGTGCCGGACGTGATGCTCAAATTCAGTAACACATTAACCAGCCCCCGGTTGAGGCTGGGCAGGTGTGCTTTCTCCCCATAATCTACAGTGGTGAACCAGAGGGTGCTGTGATGAACCAGAAGGTGCAGTTGTGAACCAGAGGGTGCTGTCATGAACCAGAGGGTGGCAGTGGTGAACCAGAGGGTGGCAGTGGTGAACCAGAGGGTGGTGTGATGAACCAAAGGGTGGCAGTGATGAACCAGAGAGTGGCAGTGATGAACCAGAGGGTGACAGTGATGAATCAGAGGGTGGCAGTGGTGAACCAGAGGGTGGCAGTGATGAACCAGAGGGTGGCAGTGATGAACCAGAGGGTGGCACTGGTGAACCAGAGGGTGCTGTGATGAACCAGAGGATTGCAGTGATGAACCAGAGGGTGACAGTGATGATCCAGAGGGTGGCAGTGGTGAACCAGAGGGTGGCAGTGATGTACCAGAGGGTGGCAGTGATGAACCAGAGGTTGGCAGTGGTGAACCAGAGGGTGACAGTGATGAACCAGAGGTTGGCAGTGGTGAACCAGAGGGTGGCAGTGATGAACCAGAGAGTGGCAGTTGTGAACCAGAGGGTGTCAGTGGTGAGCCAGAGGGTGGCAGTGGTTAACCAGAGGATGCTGTGATGAACCAGAGGGTGGCAGTGATGAACCAGAGGGTGACAGTGATGAACCAGAGGGTGGCAGTAGTGAACCAGAGGGTGGCAGTGATGAACCAGAGGGTGGCAGTGGTGAACCAGAGGGTGGCAGTGATGAACCAGAGGGTGGCAGTGGTGAACCAGAGGGTGGCAGCGATGAACCAGAGGGTGACAGTGATGAACCAGAGGGTGGCAGTGATGAACCAGAGGGTGGCAGTGGTGAACCAGAGGGTGACAGTGGTGAACCAGAGGGTGTCAGTGGTGATCCAGAGGGTGCTGTGATGAACCAGAATGTGGCAGTGATGAACCAGAGGGTGACAGTGATGAACCAGAGGGTTACAGTGTTGAACCAGAGGGTGGCAGTGGTGAACCAGAGGGTGGCAGTGATGAACCAGAGGGTGGCAGTGGTGAACCAGAGGGTGGCAGTGATTAACCAGAGGGTGGTGCTGCTAAACTGCCCGGGAGCCCTGTGGGTGTGAGCCCACGCGCTACTGAACTGCCCCGGGGCCCAGTGAGTGTGAGCCCCCATGCTGCTGAACTGCCCCGGAGCCTGCTCAGTGTGAAAATCATTTGTGCTCAATTGCCTCGGAGCCCTCTGGGTGTGAGCACACATTGTGCTAAGTGCCCCCCTGACTCCAGTACCTATATTCCCGTACCGCAAAGCACCATTATGCTCTTGCACCATGTAGTCTGGTGCCTGGATGCTCCTGATCCGTGTAGGTGGTACCACCATCTGGTGCAGTCAAAATGTAAAGTCATGACTTGCTATACATCACCAATAAACCCGTGTCCCCCCTGGCACCGGTATGCGCATGTACCAGGCGTGGAGCACCCGCATGCCACTGCACCCTACTGTCCAGCGCTAGCATATGCCTGTACGGGGCAGTTTAGTATGAGATGGGACATTGCACAGCAGCAGCAGCTGCATGCACCTGGACCCACTGAGCAGGACCAGAATGGCTTTGTAACAACAAGCGCAGCAGAGCTATCTTGGACATCTGAAGGATTCTGGGGTCCTGTGCCAAACGTATTTTTGCATCCATAAGTTTTCCGAGCGCCATGATCAGGAGGCTGCTTTCTCTTCATCTGCTGCTCTGCTCCGTCTCTGACCCTTCATGAACAAGATGCATGTGAACTTGCATAGAAGCCCCGCCCATTTGGCCCTGTCCACCACACACTAGCAGTATGAAACGTTTTCCCGCCCGTCCCCACTATAATGGCCAGCTCACTCAAGGGACCTCTGCGCCTTTTGGCGCGCTGGCAAAGTTACAGGCACACGTGGTCATATATTTGTGCAAATGGCACAAAAATCTGCGAGTTTGTGGGAAAATTCGTGAACTTGCAGAATTTTTTCGCCATTTCACACAAATTCGCAGACCGCGGATTCTCAAATTTCGCCCATACTTACCCATTTGCACGCCATCCGATGCAATTTTTTAATATATAAACTATATGGAAAAACTATAGCAGACATATGCAAAGGAAAACTGGGAATCTTCATCAAGTATGGGTTGGCCAATAGTCAGAAAATATGAGAGACCTTAAAAAAATGCACTATAGAGCTTGCCATCTAAGAAGATAAAACACATTTTTTACTTTTGGACATGGGTATGTTTTTTCTTTAGAAAGAAGATTGAAGTGAGAGTTTGATGGGGGAGTGGCCTGGACGCCGCTCATGATGGCCGCGGCTCTCTAGAGATTCATGCAGCATTGGCTCAAACACAGATAACTCGTTCCCAACTGTCCTTCTTTATTTACATGTGTGTCAGAGGTCAGCCACAGACAGAAAATGGCTGTATCTTCCTCTGGTGTGGCATTCCATTGTTCCATCAGTACCCCACTGTGGATTTCACATGTTGTCTAGTCCCTTTCGTTTGCTCTTGGCATCTTCTGTGTCCTCTTTTGTATCCAGTGGTAAGTGTAATATGCTTACTCAAGTCGTTTTAATCTTCAGTATAATTTTAGTTTTGTCACCTTTTTAAAATTCTAGCATATATATTTAGTTGCATGTTTCTTTTGTCCTGTTCCTATATAACTGTTGTTTTCCTTTTGCCTCTCACTCATGTGCAGATGGTGCTTTGCTATCTCCTCATGCATTCCGCTATCCCTGTCCCGGTTGAGAATCTTTTATGTTTTTTGTTCCTTCTTGTTTAGCATCTGTTGATATCAGTCCATGAGATGCCACCTCTTGGTGCATCCTGTTTTTCGAAGACTGTTTGACTTCATTACTGTCTATTCTCTTTGATATTCCTTTCCTCTCCCGATTGTATTCCATTTTTTCCTGAAAGTTATATTTTGCCTTGTAAACTCAAGCAATCATCAAATGTTCATTTTCTGCTTCTGTAATGCAACTTAGAACAGTCACATGGAATGCTAAAAGGACAAATAAGACATTACTCAGACTGATATATATTTATTCTTACAATTGGGGACATTACTCTCACCATCATTAATCTATATGGTCCTACACACCCAGACACTGATTTCTGGAAGAACTTGTCATATCCTATCTCAGAACATGCTTCTGATAACCTATTTTTGGGAATGGATTTTAATCAAGTTTATGATCATTTTTAGAAAACAGTGATTTAGTTTGGCCCAATTGGGTCCTGTGCAAAAGAATGTGGGGAGGACAGAGGGCAAAATAATCTTTGGCTAGACACTTAATCATGGAGGGAGCACGAAAGTAGTAGGGGAGCATATATAGTGTAAAATAACCATTTTATTTTACACAGGCTTGGAACTTGTAAAAGCCATCCTAGAACTAGACAGCTTAGAAGATGCCAAGGCAGTTTTAGATAAATTAGAACACACCATTCACGATTTTCAAAACTTTGAACACCACAAGAAATCCACTAAGGTATCTAGAGACATTAAAAACTACAACAAAGAAAAAACCTACCCCTACCTCCAAGAAGATTTCTTCACCTCAGGCCCTCAAGAATACCAGAGATACCCTGCAGGCACCTGGGTTAGATTTAGAAACAAGCAACCCATTACCTTCTCTGATTCATCAGCAGAATCTGATGGTTCTGAAGGACAAGAAGGCCCAACACTTCCTCCCGCAACCCTCATTTTTTAGGGAGAGGCCAGACACAGGACAGAGAGAGACCAAGGGGGAGAGGCAAAACATGTTACAACTTCCCGCCAGGGGAACGCCAAATGAGGAACAGGTTCTACCAGTGGGGATACCAATACTAAATATTGACTGTACTGTACCCACACAAAACACGGAGCAAATACCAATCTCTAATCTCTCCCAACACCAACTGGCCTCAACAGATATTGTTCTGTTAAGCAAAGGTGTTTCCTTTGTTATCACCGAAAGACCTAACTGGTTCAATATACAAGCCAAAATCTTCCAGTTCTTCAGAAAAGTTAGACTCCATGCTTTCTTTCAGGACAGGGGTCCTCCAAAAAGAGACAGACACCACATGGCTTTGCCCATTATCTACGTTCAACCCACCGAGTGGCTCTATGCCACCTGAAGTCATCACATTTGAGCACCTGGTACTCAGAGACCTTAATATGCTTTAAAAAAAGTTACAGTTGCACCCCTTCTAATGTCAGCATAGAGGAGAAAAACAGCCTCAAAAACTCAAGGAGAGAGATGACATTCTTATAAAACCATGTGACAAGGGTGGGGGCATTGTGATCCGGGACAAAAATACCTACAATGCAGAGATCATTCGCCAACTGAGCAACACTTCACATTACGAACAATTGAGTAGCAACCCTTTAAGAGGTATAAGTGACCACATTCTTACTATCACCAAGGAGGGTTTGGAGAATTGCTTTATTAGTCAAAACAAATTTCTCTTTCTTAACAACAAGACAACCCGTATACTAGTCCTATATACACTACCCAAGGTGCACAAAAATGTGGAGGCACCCTTAAATAAATACTCCTCTAAAGCTATGTTCGAAAACCCTGGTCCTTCTTGGAATCCTACCAAGATCAAATGTTTAGGACCATGGTATGGGAAAACGTTTAAGGATATGCTAAAAGCTAATTCGGAAGTTTTATCATAAAAACTATCAACACCTTCTCAGAAAAAGTCTTGATGATATATTTCCTTTTGGGGTTGTCTTGATACCATTAAACTGATGTTTCTTCCTGTCATACATTTCAATGTGATGATGCTTCCTATTCACCTATTCAAAAGCTTCTTTGGAGCAATCAAAAAAATGTTCTCTAAACTTTTTTGGTATAGAAAACTTCCTAGGATCTTTTTTTATCAAAGTTAAATATTCTGAAATCTAGGAGGTGGGTGGGTTTTATCCTGATCTTGTCAGTTACCGTAGGGCTTTTGGTATCAAGCAACTATAGCCGTATCTGTCCACATCGGTTGATACCCATCCAGAGTTACAGTTCTCATTGGAACAAGCTATGATATAACACCCATCTCCCACAGACATATTCTTTTATGTCCAATCCTCCCAAATATTTGCTTCCTACTACCATTTGTCATGTGTGTACTCTTCTCAAACCATACTATGTTTATACTTTCTCCCCATTGATTAATTTCTCAGTAGTCCTATTTAGTACAACAGCTTTCTATAACGAAAATAGGGAGACATGTATTTTGGAGGATCTTGGGTGAACAGAGGAATTCTGCTAATTTTTCAACTTTAGATTGATGACTCCCCGATTCCCTTTTCCGAACTATATTCAAACTATAATCTACGTACTCATGAGAACTCCCTATATAGCAAGCTATGCACTTTGATTCACAATACTGTTTTGCAGCAACTTTCCTCCATAATATCTCACCCCTGCTATCCTTCTCACCCAATTGCCATAACTATACATTTAAAAGTGCCTCACATATGTAAGCTCCTGATTACACCTAAATGTAATAGAGCCACAACATACACTGAGAATGATTTTGGTCTATCTTGGCCAATTTTTTTCTGGTACAGAATTTGGACAATAAATAATTCCACTTCTCGCACTGCCAGTCTCATGCAAAGAGTCATGTACTATTTTCACATAACCTACTTTTCTTTGGTAGTTCTCATGACTTTTGGAGCTCGAATAATGCAACTGGTAAACTACTTGACCTATTGCGGTCAATGGCTACTTCTACTGTCACATCCAATTGGAAGTCCACTGGTGAACTCACTTTTTAATTTTTGTGGAAGTCTGTTTATCATCACAGGTTAGACAGATATAAGATTAACTCATTGCAGTTATCTATTAAGCGCACTAAACTATGGATGCCACTCACTACTGACTTTTCATGCTCTGCAAAGGGGCATGTACTTTCTTCTACATGATTTTATACTTTTGCATGACACATTGCCCAATAAATTGTTTATATTAAGGTACTGAATAATATTCACTTCTTGGAATGTTACTGTATTTAGTAGTTAATATTTAATACCTGGACATCTGTGCTTACACAAACAATATGTGCTTATTATCTCCTCTACTTTTGCTACTCCTTTTATTTCTCTTTCTTCGTATCTTTCCTCTTCATATCTTAAAATGATACCTGTTTGCGGGGGCGTGGCTTGGCACCAGCCAAGATGGCCGCATAGTCAGTAAACTCTGTGGTAGTCCTCCCTATCTTCTCTAAATCCTGTGAACATCCGCCCGACCCTGGGGAGCAGGGTACATTGGGGTGTCCGTTCTGGCTAGAGCTTTCCCCTGAAGCCAAAACTGGGCCGAGGATCGTGCTCCTGAGTACCTGCCAGAGTGTAGGCCTTTGAGGACTCAGGGCGGCCTGCGAGCTGCAGAGAAGGACTTTGCGCCTTGCTGTCAGCCCAAGCTGCACTGAGACACGGTTGAGCGCCTACTCCCATTTGCCTATCCAGAGCTGGTAACGACCACCGGGGCAGGTGGGAGTGGGTGAGGCAGAATTTGAAGCTGATGTCTGATCCCTCCCCATCCCCAGGAGGTGAGGAATGGCTGCCAGGGACGCCTACCAAGCGGACGGCCCTTGAGAATTGAGCAGGGCTGATGATGGGCAAAAGTGGTGGCCGGCCGGGGGAGTACAGGGGCCGTCTTGCATGTACAACAAAGAGACTTGGCGAATGGTGCTGTGGTGCGCAACTCAGAATCAGGCTGCAGCGACTGGGGAGGATCGCAAACCACATGAGGTATCTGGGCCTACAGCGAGGTTAGCGAGTTGGGAGAGTCTGTGCTGGTGCCACCGCACACCGTTGATGGCCTGTTCGAAGGCAGTTCAGAGCGCCTATAAACTAGACCTCAGTCTCAAAGCCTGGTGTAAGGCAAGGTGGAAATCAGAGCTCTAGTAGCCAAAGTCCCCCCTGCACTCCCCACCTGATTGAATTAATACAGTTGGCCCACCTTGTGAGTCAGAGGAGGGTCAGAGAAGGGGTTGGAGCACAGCACAAAAAACAAATAGACTTGGAGCTAAAAGCAACCCCTCCAAAGGAGAGATTCAATGCAGCCCAAAGTGGTTCTTCCAACCCAAGCCAATAAAATAGACAAGTATGCGGTGCCCAGGTTGACAATGGCAGAGGGTGCCATGGCATCTGGAAGTCAAGAGACAGCAGAACCTCCTTTGCGGCCATCATGGCAGCCATTCAGGAGCTGGGAACGACCCTTGAGTCCAAAATGGACAAGTTCATCATAGAGGTGAATCTCCTGCGGGCGGACATGAATAAAACCTCAGAAAAAGTCACTGTGGAAGACAAATATCAGTGAACTGCAATCCGCCAGCAGAAATATAGAAGAACAGATGCAACAACTCACACGTTGTCACAAGATGATGGCCGCAAAGCTGGAAGATCAGGAGGAAAGGGCCCGTAGGAGCAATATCAGGGTGGAAGAGGTCCTGGAAGGGGTGTAGAACCCCAGTACCTATTTCTGGAAGAACTCATCATAAAGCATCTACAGCCCAAATGCCTGTCAAACTTTTTCTCAGTTGAACGGGCACATAGAGCACCGATACCACTGCCAAAGCTAGGGGCCCCCTCCAACCATCGTTACACAGATCCTTAACTTCTGAAACCATGATGCTAGTCTACAGGCTGCACAAACTATGGGTGACCTGCCATATGAAAATGCACTCATTTGTTTCTTCCTGGACTTCATCCTCATGATCCATTGCGAACGATGCATTTTCGATGAGTTCAACAGAACACTACGGACTGAAAACCTCAACTGCATGATGTTATTCCCTGCCAAATTATGGATATGGCAAGCTGTGGTATTTTAGAACACCTGAAGAGGTATGGGACTGGCTTGATGGAGGATGAGCGATCAACCAACAACCACGACAAAGGAATAACTGGCAACGTAGGGACTGTAGAGATGGTTCCCACTGTAGGCCACGAACCGTCAACCTTGGAGGAGGTCTTTACCTAGAGCAGGGGTACTCAAAGTACGGCCCGCGGACCAGTAGCATCCCGCCAAGCCTTCAGTGGCGGCCCGCGGAGCTTGAGACACATCGCACGTGTGTGTTTTTTTTAACTTCAGCAAACACCTCGGGGAGCAGCAGTGCGTAATCAGAGAGACAGCTCTGTCGGGGCCGGGCAACTCCAGCCGCAGTCAAGAGGGGCAATAAGAGGTGAACAAAGCTTCATTAAGAAACAAATGGTCGTTTAAAGACCTGTGAAGTACTGGGGTGCCCAGAAGGCTGTGTCAGCCAGGCTGAAACACAGGGGAGAGGGGGGAGGGGGGAGGACAGCAGGAACTGAGAGCCGGGTGAGGTGGGAGGGCAGAGCAGGGAGTGAGAGCCCAGGTGAGGGAGGTGGGAGGGCAGCAAGGAGTAAGAGCCCGGGTGAGGGAGGTGGGAGGGCAGCAGGGAGTGAGAGCCTGGGTGAGGGAGGTGGAAGGGCAGCAGGGAGTGAGAGCAGGTGAGGTGGGAGGGCAGAGCAGGGAGTGAGAGCCCTGTGAGGTGGGAGGGCGGAGCAGGAACTGAGAGCCGGGTGAGGTAGGAGGGCAGAGCAGGAAGTGAAAGCCCGGTGAGGTGGGACGGCAGAGCAGGGAGTGAGAGCCCGGTGAGGTGGGAGGGCAGAGCAGGGACTGAGAGCCCGGGTGTGGGAGGTGGGAGGGCAGCAGGGAGTGAGAGCCCGGTGAGGTGGGAGGGCAGAGCAGGGAGTGAGATCCCGGTGAGGTGGGAGGGCAGAGCAGGGACTGAGAGCCCGGGTAAGGTGGGATGGCAGAGCAGGGAGTGAGAGCCCAGGTGAGGGAGGTGGGAGGGCAGAGCAGGGAGTGAGAGCCCGGGTGAGGTGGGAGGGCAGAGCAGGAACTGAGAGCCGGGTGATGTGGGAGGGCAGAGCAGGGACTGAGAGCCTAATGAGGTGGGAGGGCAGAGCAGGAACTGAGAGCCGGGTGAGGTGGGAGGGCAGTGCAGGAACTGAGAGCTGGGTGAGGTGGGAGGGCAGAGGAGGGACTGAGAGCCTAATGAGGTGGGAGGGCAGAGCAGGAACTGAGTGCTGGGTGAGGTGGGAGGGCAGAGCAGGGAGTGAGAGCCCGGTGAGGGAGGTGGGAGGGCAGAGCTGGGAGTGAGAGCCTGGGTGAGGGAGGTGGGAGGGCAGAGAATAGAGTGAGAGCCTGGGTGTGGTAGTTGGGAGGGCAGCAGGGAATGAGAGCCCGGTGAGTTGGGAGGGCAGAGCAGGGAGTGAGAGCCCGGTGAGGTGGGAGGGCAGAGCAGGGCGTGATAGCCCGGGTGAGGGAGTTGGGAGGGCAGAGCAGGGAGTGAGAGCCCAGGTGAGGGAGGTGGGAGAGCAGCAGGGAGTGAGAGCCCTGTGAGGTGGGAGGGCAGAGCAGAGAGTGAGAGCCCGGGTGAGGGAGGTGGGAGGGCAGAGCATGGAGTGAGACCCCGGTGAGGTGAGACGGCAGCAGGGAGTGAGAGCCGGGTGAGGTGGGAGGGCAGAGCAGGGATTGAGAGCCAGGTGAGGTGAGACAGATAGAGATAGAGACAGATAAAGACATATAGAGACAGATAGAGACAGGGACAGATGAAGCTAGATAGGGTCAGAGACAGGGACAGACAGAGACAGATAGAGTCAGAAACAGATAGACGTAGAGACAGACAGCGATAGAGACAGACAACGATAGAGACAGAGAGAGAGAGACAGACAGAGAGAGACAGTGGGAGAGAGGGAGACAGACATAGAGAGGGATGGAGACAGACTGAGAGAGACAGACAGAGGGAGACAGACAGAGGGAGAGAGGGAGATAGAGAGAGGGAGCCAGACAAAGGGAGGGAGACAGACAGAGGGAGGGAGACAGACAGAGGGAGGAGACAGACAGAGGGAGATAGACAGAGGGAGGGAGACAGACAGAGGGATACAGACAGAGGGAGACAGACAGGCAGAGGGAAGGATGGAGACAGACAGAGGGAGACAGACAGAGGGAGGGAGACAGACAGACAGAAAGACAGAGGGAGACAGACAGAGGGAGGGAGGGAGACAGACAGAGGGAAGGAGGGAGGGAGATAGAGGGAGGGAGGGAGGGAGGGAGACAGAGAGAGGGAGGGAGACAGAGGGAGGGAGGGAGGCAGAGGGATAGAGGGAGACAGACAGAGGGAGACAGACAGAGAGAGGGAGACAGAGGGAGAGAGGGAGACAGACAGAGGGAGACAGACAGAGACAGACAGACAGAGGGAGACAGACAGACAGAGGGAGGGAGACAGACAGAGGGAGGGAGACAGACAGAGGGAGGGAGAGAGAAAGACAGAGGGAGACAGACAGAGGGAGGGAGACAGACAGAGGGAGGAAGGGAGACAGACAGAGTAGGAAGGGAGACAGAGGGAGGGAGGGAGACAGAGGGAGGGAGGGAGTGTGACAGAGGGAGGGATGGAGACAGACAGAGGGAGGGAGGGAGACAGACAGAGGGCAGACAGAGGGAGGGAGACAGAGGGAGATGGACAGTGGGACACAGATAGAGGGAGACAGATGGAGGGAGACGGAGAGAGGGACGAAAAGAGAGGGAGGGAGACAGAGAGAGAAAGAGAGGTAAGACAGAGAGAGACAGAGGGAGACAGGGAGAGAGGGAAGGAGGGAGCAAGAGAGAGAGATAGAAGGAGGGAGACAGAGAGAGGGAGGGAGGGAGAGATAGGGAGAGAGAGAGAGAGAGAGAGAGACAGAAAGAGAGATGTGTGTGTATGCTGGTCTGTTGGCTCAGTGGATAAACGCGTCAGCTGCAGGGGCCTGTGTTCAACTTCATGGTCAAAGTTCTTTTCTTTCTAGCCCCTTCCCCCTCCCCCACTGACCCCGCCTCCACCGGTGCAGCCCTCAGCCACAAACCACACTGTAAATTTGGCCCTCGAGAGAAAGTTTGTGAGTACCCATGACCTAGAGACTAGCCCTGTGAGTCTGAACAAGTGAAAATCCTGGCGGATTAGGTGAAGCAAAACCACACCTGAGACTGGAGGTGAGGACCCAGATACTGTGCTAGGCCCCGGTTATGGTAGAAATGCCTAGAGCCACAGTCAGAATGCACGTTCTCTCATTTGAGGGCCAAGCAAGCATTGGGGCTCCAGTTTGATACACAGAAGGACATATGACAAAACAGAAGAAGTAAGGAGAGCGGGAGGACTGCCATCTCTCTATAGGTGGGGGAGCTAGCCAACCCCAGTTTATAGGATGATACTTCTACCTGGGTGACAGGCACTCTGCAAGTTTTAAGCCTACAGTGCAGGGTTGCAGGGTTGCTGGGTTGCAGGGAGGGTGGTTTTCTTAACGGAATTTGTTCTGGATGTTTACTGTTATCTCAGATCTATGTTCTTCTCGACTTACTCTTCAAGCCCCCATTTCACGAATATCATTCTGTGCAGAAGCAAGGAGGCAATGGGTGAAGGGAGGGTGATAGGGAGGGGTAAATAGATACAAGTTACCTCGACACTGGCATGGCATCAAAATCTCCAGCTTTGTTGAAAATCCTGACCTGAAATGTCAATGGTCTGGGGGACCGAATTAAGCAGACTATGGTCCTACAATACTTGCGCAGGCAATCCCCCTACTTGGTCTTCTTGCAGGAGACGCATCTGGAGGTAATCACTACTCAATAGATTTAGTTACACCCTCGTTGACCATGCAGGATTCATGTCATGCTAAAGAAAGAAACGGGTTTTAGTGAACAGGAAGTAGTGGCGCTCTAGCACTATTAACGTTCAATCAATATTAAGTACAAAATATCGGAATGGCTCTGTCAGGGAGGGGAGACCCTCAAACCCCTCAATCCGTGTGGAGCAAGCCACACAATCACAAGTTACCAACAGTCCTGCGGACTCATAGCAGAATAACACAATATGTAAATAAATGTTCTGAAGACGAAGAACCAATACAACGTCGGAGTCTTTTCTCAAATCTTTTTCTTTTTTATTGGTCTTCAGGTATAGGTTACACACAGCCAGCCGGTAAGTGTTTCATTGTCGAAAAAACAGTGTTCTACAACTCCTCAGGGCTGGAAAATAAAAAAAGAGATGACCTAAGAACAGGGCATGGAAATCCATGTCCACAGCAGCACGTGTAATAACCCACATTTGGTGGCACATTGAACTAACGTCACCCAACACGCGTGGAGACCACAAGAGAGAGATTCACACTTGCATTATTAGATGTATTCAATACTTGATTTCACGGTCCTATTACTTGACTTTTGCGATCGTGAATAGGTGTCCGCAGTGAGACATTCCAAAATTGTAAATAAGTGGTGTGAACCCAGTGTCGGAAAGAAAAGGGAGTTTAAAAATTTACTGAAATACATGCTTAAATAAACATAATTGTGGTCAATTGCATAATAAAATCAGTGACCAAGTGACTTCAGAATACTAAGTGCATCATATCTATATGATACCTCAGTGGCTGAATCCAAAGTTAGGTATGCTAAAGGAAAAAAGGAGAGAAAGGAAAAGGAGAGGGAAGGGGGTATTAGTATATACATCTTGGTGGTACTGAAGTATCAAGTAAAACCATGAATGGTAAGGGGGCGGAAAATCTGTTCTTACCCCAATTCTGGTGATAATTCCAACCCGGAAGGGTAACTGAAATCTTGGTGATCAAAAGTAGGAAATGGTCAAGTACAAGCTGAAATATTCAATTGTTTAAATTACACGAGAAAAAGCCAGAGAATACAAATACCAAAAAACCGTAGATCCTAATGTTAATAATGCTTCCACAGGCTACATGTGGCGATAAAGCACCAAGAGTCCTTCAAATTCTGACCAATACAGAAAAACAAAAGTTTAAGCAGGAAAAATTAATTAGAAAAAATTGGAGCAGGGGAATTACATAGGAATCAAGGCCCAGTTCCATCAGGGTCTACAATTGTGAACCTTGTCCTATGCAAATTATAATGTTCACCCTGTCAGAAGCTGCCAGAATACTCCTCATTTCTGCTTTGATTGTAATGGTGGATTAAGTAAATATTTAATAAAAACTGTTTTTTTTAATGTTACTGTTAGATCTCTGGGATAAGTGACAGGCCCTGTACCTATGCGTACATAGGTGGATGTTCTACATCTCAGCTGACACAGTACTCTTGATTACGGACCTTTGCTCAGTGTGCATTTTTCCAGAACCCTGTCCTCAGTTATAAGACAAGATATGGGTATTCAAAAACAGCAGCTGCATTCCTTTATTGTGTGTAGGTGCTAGTGTCTGACCAGAGAGAATAACAAGGGACAGGGGGGCATATTACCAACAACTAGCGATAATTATCGCTATGTTGGTTTAGCGGCGATATTTTTATCGCCGAGCTGCGGCGATTTTTATCGCTTAGGAACCTTGCTATTATCAAGGTTTATCTCCTAAGCGATAAAAATCGGCCGAAATGCATGAATATCGCTGAAAAGTCAGCGATATTCATGCATTACCGAGCTAATGCTCTTAGCCATATTACCCACCTACTATTGGATAACATGGCTAAGAACTGCTCAGGGGCAGGTGTTAGCTTTTGGAGATGTTCGCGCTTAGCGCGAATATATATTTCCAAAAGTTGGTAATAGGAGATAGCGATGTTTCCAGTCGCTAACATCTTGGCACGCCCACTTTGCATGTCATTAGTGATAAATATCACTGACATGCAAAGCGGGGCCCAAGATGGTCGCTATCTCCTACTAGCTGTCGCTAACTGGTGTTAGCGACAGCTAGGTAATAGGGAGATAATTTTATCTCCGCTTTCTTGGCTTTTAAAATCAAAAAAGCGGAGATAAACCTCCTTGATAATATGCCCCAATGTTGTTTGACTTGCCTAGGCTGTTCGGACTGATTCACCCACAAAAACATATATATAAAAACATGTCCAGGTAAGCATGTTATGTAATATCATGTGCAAAATAAAAGCGGCCTACAACATGCACAATTAGATTCTCTGGATCCTCTTGTGTGGCATGACGGTCCCACAAAGGAAAATGTAATAATACAAATGTTCCTGACATGTAGCAAGAACTCACCCCAAACGGTGTGGACAGTTTTGCTTTTCAGCAACAGGCTACAGCTTTGTGGGTTTGGGGCAGATGTATCAAGCATTTTTTTTGTCGCAAACGCTGCAAATTGCAAATTAGCAGCGTTTGTGAAAAAAAAACGGGAAATGCGATGTATGAAAAAAATCACATCGCAAAAATAAGGAATTGCAAAATTTGCGATTCCTTACTTTTGCGCTTTCATTTAAGGAATCGCAAAAAGCGATTCTTTAAATGGTATGTAAGAAACAAGAAAGTTTTGCGAATTCACACTAAGAAATTGCAAATTACCACCAACTTGTAGTTGGTGGAAATTTGCGAATTCTTTTACAAATGCACTTTTTGCAATTTGTAAAGGTGGCATATGATGCTCATACATGCCCTTAGGGCATGTATGTACGCCACATGAGCACACATGTCAATTTCAGGGGTGCAGCAGGGTGTTCTTAAGACACCCTTGCACCCTTGAAATTATTCTCAATTTGCGATTCGCAAATTGCGAATCGCAAATCTAGAATAATTTCCCATTCCTTCCTACTAATCGCAATTAAGTAATTTTAAGAAATCGCTAAAAAATAGCTAATTTCTATTTAAATAACATTTTGCAATTCTCAAATAGCGATTCCTTAAAAATCGCTATTTGAGATTCGCAAAAGGGTATCTTGATACATCTGGCCCTTTGTTGCTAAAAGAAAAGAGCAAGCGGTCCGAAAAAAACATGGCGGACCGTCAGCATTCAACAGTGATAACAATGCATCCACCACGCATTTTATCACAGAAATTCCCACCAAGCAGGCAGAGCTCTTGATATAGCCACTGCCCTTCATGCGGCAGGTGAAGTCATTAGCAAGGACCTCCATCAACCCAGCAGTCTGGCCATTGAACAGTTAAAGAGCCCTTAAGTGATTTTGCCAGATTTACCTCACGTTTGGTCAAGCAACAAACCCAGGACCATATTATCAAGAAAGGGCAATACTTTATCGCCGCTTTTATCAGCAGGAAACTGCCGCTAAAGCGGCGATAATGGGCTTGATAATATGTCCTTGTGAAATCCCATAGAAGCCCAGGTTCTGGTGTTACCCTGGGCTTCAATGGGAATTCACAAGGGCATATTATCAAGCCCATTATCGCCGCTTTAGCGGCAATTTCTGCCGATAAAAGCTGGGATAATGTATCACCCTTTCTTAATAATATGATCTCCAGGTTGATGCTCTGACCTTGGGCCATGTGCTCGAAAACTGCAGCGGGGTCTCATCAGAAGGAATATTTTTGTTGTTTGTGTTAGTCTAGAGGAACTGATCAAGATGATGCTGGATTCATTTCTCTGCCTACGGGGTAGCAATGCTTGCTGTTAAACTCTCCACGGCGTGCTGCAGTGGCACGGGCAACTATTACATAATGTGAGCCTTCTCTTCAGGAACAGCGCTCTTTTGTGCAGTGCTCGTTTGTAAAATGGTTAACGCATGCAATCCACGCCCCACTTATGTTTTGCCTGACTGGAAAAAAAGAGGGATGACTATATGAGATGGTGGTTACACATAAAGCCTTGAAAGAGTCCACATGATTCATGGGAAATTACACTGAGGTTGACCTGTTCCCTCGGGAAACATTGTATATTCCTCGGGAGAGATTAGTAGAACTCACTAGAATGAAACAGTGGATGGTAGAGATGACTCATCTTTCTTTGTAACAAATATGCCCATGAAACAAAAGGGAGCTTTGCTAGGCTGTTTACATTTGAATTTACAATATCAATATTGACATTGAAGGGCAGCTCCCAAGGGTACATGGGTGGCCTTTTCTCATGAAGTAGGTGTCTTCCTAATCAGTTATCCCATGGCCCAATGTCGTTAATGCAAGAAGCACAACAAGGCATTGCTCTTTGTTCTTTTTTGGGGAAACACTTAAGTTTGATGCTGAATGTCTGTATTAACAATCACAAAAACCCAAGCCATTGCAGACAATAACATACTTTTAACGTGCCATTTGTTTTCTCTTAATGGCTCCAGTGTGTATTGTGATATCAATATGCGAGAGAAATCCGAGTGTAACAGATAGAAAGAGTTGTCAGATCTAACTTAGAAAAAGACATAAGGGCGTACTTAAAAGGAAAGTGGCGAAGTGTGTCGTTAAGCCAAGAAGGATAACGGCAAGGCCCGTCACTTTAGAAACGTTGGGCTGCACCATATTTACAAGACTATGGTGCAGCACTTAATTTCCCTCTGCGCTGGCACTAGATTCAGCTGCCAAGCACCAATGCAGGCACCTTTGCACCACAGTGCAATGGTGCTGGCGTTGAGGGGAGTGATTTCTTATGTGCAGGGGGTTGTCCCTTCCTGCAAATAAACAATCTTTAAATGGCATTTTGTAACTTCTATGTGAGCTGCTTAATGCAACACCCATAGAAGTTGCAGACCTCATTTTTTGAAATGAGTGTCTTTGTGGAAGAAGGGACATCTTCCTGCACATAAACAATCATTGGCGTTTTGCTATTTCCATGTGTGCTGCACCACACAGCACACATGGAAATGGCAAAAACAAGGAGAAATCAAACATTTCTACTCATTGCGCCAGGGTAAGACCAGGTTTTCCCTGGCCTTAATGTTGGTGCTGCCCCATATTTAGCCACCCTTGTAAATATGGAACAGCATCCAAATCAGTGGGTGTTGCATTGGAATGCCCACAGCAACACCCATTGCCCTCCCCTTCCACGCTAAGTACAGCATGAAAGGGTGCCTTATTTACAAGGCAGCATTAAGCCCTCAGCATTAAGCCACGGTAAATGGCTTAACGCTGCCTTGTAAATGAAGCGAAGCCCCTATCGCCACCTCAACGTCCTGAAAAGTGACGTTGTGGTAGCGATAGGGGCTTGTAAATATGACCCATATTGTTCTCTGGCGGTAGCTTTTCCCGATTTTATTAGAGTGAGTTGTTGTACATGGCTACGTGGCATATTTAAGCTATTTTCACCTTTGGGTTTGAAAGCTAAATCATAGCCATTGTGGAGGTTTGAGTGACAACCTTGATTTTTAATAATTACTGATACACAATTGTGTTTGATTTTTCTACCCTTAAACAGCCAATGTGCACATTTTCTCAAAAACAGCTTCTTCAGGGTTTATTATGATGAGCTGCTTTGATGAAATGGCTCAACTGCCTCTCTTTTGGTCTAATTTAACATGAAATAGGCATTGACAAAGAGAACAGGTCAGAAAATGACCATCAGTCTTTTCGCTTTGTCAATGCTTGCTTTGTTGTGTCATTGTTTTTGCAAAATCTTTGTTGTGGAAGCTGTGTGTCCTCACCAATCTAAAAAAACTACCGTATTTTCCGGCGTATAGGACGACCCGGCGTATAAGACGACCCCCTACTTTCATTGACAGACTGTAGGTTTAATGCTATATTCGCCGTATAAGACGACCCCCACTTCCTAACGTCCTACAGTCCCCTTTCTATCTCCATGGACTGAGATCATGTGGTACTGACGCTCCTCTCCTTCCGATGAGCGTAAGAATTACGGAAAGAGAGAGAGATCAGCACACGTGGAGGAGCGCCTCGTCTGCCTGGGGGATGTGCAGCTGCAGTCTAGGTAGGGCTCACGGCGCCATTTGTTCATTTGTTTTAGTTTAAACCTTGGGGGGATGTGCAGCTGCAGTCTAGGTAGGGCTCACGGCGCCATTTGTTTTACTTTAAACCTTGCGCAGCGTTTGAGTTGCCTCTGGCTGGCGACGGGCTGTAACTGTACAAGTACGGTAATTTATTTTCAAGACCGCCGACGGGCTGATATTGTGTTGTTGCACAGTGCAACCATCGCTTACGTTCTTTGTTGTTGTGCTGGAGTTCCCTAAGCGCCACCATTTTCAACTGAGGAGCGGTCTGACACCTTCGGGTGAAGTCCGCGCTATGTGAAATAAACCGCCAATTTTTGTATCCGGCGTATAAGACGACCCCCGACTTCCCAGAAAATTTTAAGGGGTTAAAAGGTCGTCTTATACGCCGGAAAATACGGTAACTAAAAACACATAATTTTGGTCTCAAAAAGTGCACATTGCCATGGAGGCCTTGCCACTGACGGGAACTGCTTTGTATGTGGATTACCTTCTTGTTTAAGGGAGAATGCCATCACTCCCAATGTAGGTAACTAATCATTGAAGTAGGCGGATACATGCCGTACTTGGCAAAAAAACACAGAGCGATATACAAGGGCTGACCGATAGTAAATTTATTATACATATACGTTTGGTAAAATAAAATGGCTATTGCTAATTTTAGACCTAAAAAGTAGCTCTTCTATTCTCCTCAGATATTCATAACAACTTACAATATCTCCAGGACATGTTTTACCGTGTTGAGTGCTTTGTAAACAAATGCAGCTGTGTGTTTTTCATCTCTTCATGCTTTTCTTAAAAAACTCATCTCATGTAAATGTTTGTTTTGACTTTTGAGCTGATTATTGCATTTTACATTGATTTTGTTCCTACAAAAAACTGAATTTGTCCTTATCCCTAATCATGTTTTCCTTTTAAAGCACTATTACCAGCATTACACATTGATTCCATTGTATAATCTGGATTAACAAAATGTATACCCAATAAAGAGCAGTACCCAAAGTTACCACAAATATATGGCACTATGCTGCTCTCTCCCTAACACAGGCACGCAATTAGGCTGCAGAGCAACAAGCACACACTTTTGCGCCATAGTGCAAAGGTGTCTGTATGATTCTAGCACAGATTTTGTACTGGAATAATGTCCTTCAGCTACAAAAGACTATGCCTAGACCAACTTTAACACTTTCACCATGTTGGATGTATGCTGTACAGTGCAGCACAAATGAGAATAATAATAATAATAATAAGCATTTATTAAGCGCCTGGCTGCACAAAACTGTGTGTCCCCGCGCTGACTGCAAATGCTAACCATCAAGAAGACCCAGGGTCAGGCGAACGGAATTAAGTTTTGGGAAATAAATGAGTTTTAAGTCTAGCTCTGAACCTTGTTTCAGATGGCTCCATCCGCAACTGGATTGGCAAGGCATTCCAGAGCTTGGTGGCCAAATAGCGGAAGGATTTTCCTCCCATTTTAGCTTTAGTGATGCGGGGGATTTTAAATAGCATCGTGCCTGCTGATCTAAGATCTTTAATCGGCCTATGGATGGTGATGAGGCCTCTCAGATAGCTAGGGCCTTTATTTTGGGCAATGCGATGTGCGTAGCAGAGAGTTTTAAATATAATTCTCTCTTTTACAGGGAGCCAGTGAAGCTTGGCAAGCGCATTTTTCGTGGATGCTCTCCGAGGGAGACCGAGTACCAGTCGTGCTGCAGAGTTCTGTATGCATTGTAACTGATGCAGACTCTTTTGATTAAGGCCAAGTAGGAGAGCATTACCATAGTCCAGGTGGGGAGATATTAGGGCATGGACTATGGTCTTTCTTGCTTCTGTCGGAAGAAGGTCTAAAACTTTATGCAGTATTTTTAGGGTGCTGTAGCATTTGCTTGTCACTTTGTTTACCTGGGCTCTACCTGAGAGATCGGCGTCAAGCATGACTCCGAGGTTCTTCACCTTCTCTACAGGCACAGGTAGTTCACCCAACTCACTAGGCCACCATGCATGTGACCAGACAGAAGTATCCTTCCCCACTATCAGAACCTCTGTTTTATCTCCGTTTAAACGGAGGCAGTTGGCATTCATCCACGTCGCTATGCTTAGCATACAGTTGGAGAAGTTGGAGGCTAGGTCTCTACTGTCTGGCGTTATTTTGAACACCAACTGGGTGTCGTCAGCATAGCTGACAATGCCCACCCCAAATTCCTCCACAATGTGTGCCAGGGGTTCCATGTAGATGTTGAATAAAGTAGGGCTCAAACTAGAGCCCTGTGGAACCCCATGGCTAACACTGCGAGGAGATGAATTAAAGGGTGGGCAATGAAGTTGGAAAGTTCTGTCAGTGAGGTATGACTGAAACCAGGTGAGAGCAGAGTCTTTTACTCCCATGTCTGAGAGTCGAGACAGCAGCGTAGAGTGCAGCACGGTATCAAATGCTGCACTTAGGTCAAATAGGACCAGTGCTGCTGTCTCTCCCTCATCCACCATTTTCCGTATCTGTTCGGTGGAATACAGAACGGCTGATTCCGTAGAGTGGCCTGATCTAAACCCTGATTGGGAAGAGTGGAGGAGTGATTCTTTCTCCAGAAACTCCATGAGTTGAAGATTGGCCACCTCTTCTATGATCTTAGCACAGAAAGGGAGAAGAGAGATTGTCCGCAGATTTTGAAGCTGAGTAATTGGAATGTTCGGTTTCTTTTTTAGTGGTATTACCTGGGCAGATTTCCAGTTTCTCAGGACATTGCCTTCCCGGAAAGAAGTTGTGATCATGTTGCTTATGTGATCCAATAATAAGCTTTCCATGACCGCTTTGTACTGTTCCGGTGGGCAGGCATCCATAGGGGAGCCTGAAGAAATACTGTTTATAATTTTAGCTAGTTCCTGTTTATTGGGGGTCCTAAAGTTGGTAAACTGGGGTTTATTGGGACAGGAGGCTAGGCTCTCTACCTTATTTTTATCTGGCCTGGTACCGCTGGAAAACGTAGCATGAATTTTTTCTACCTTCTCCACAAAGAAGTCGGCTATCTGGTCGCATATCTCTGTGGAGTAGGTATCTTTAGTATCCAGGCGAGATAGTGTGGTAATTTCTCTATAGATACCGAAAAGTTCTTTGGTGGGGTTTTTGGCTTCCACAATTCTGCTTTTGTAGTATAGACTCTTCTCTAATCGTACCAATTTTTGATAGTTTTTCAGCTCTGTTCTATAGTTTTCTTTGAGTTCTGGAGTATAATTTTTCCTCCATTTTCGTTCGATGGATTTACATATGGCTTTAGCCTTTTTCAGTTTTTCAGAGAACCAGGGGGCGTTTTTAGTTAGTCGAGCTGGGGGTTTGGTCGTCCAAGGAGCAATCTTGTCTAACGCTTTAATTAGCCATGATTCAAAATTATCCCACACCTCCTGTAGAGAATCGCCTGTAGCCATGGGATGTGCGGTAAGTTCTTGCAGCAGCAATTCAGGGGTGCACTTTTTAAAGTTACGACGTCTGTAAGGAAGAGTTTTAGGATGTAACTCGGTGATACTGTTTTTGGCTATTCTAAATGGCACCATACTATGGTCAGACCATATTAGTGGAACAGGAGGTAAAGTTCTCACGCCTTCCCAGTTCGTAAATATCGGATCTAATAGATGCCAATGTTGATGCGTGGGCAGGGTGGATAGAAGTTTGAGATCGATCGCATTGAGAGCATTTAGAAGGAGTTGCGCTTCCTTGGAGTGACTATCCTCTAGATGGATGTTAAGATCGCCAAGTATGATAATATTTTTGTGTCTGATGGCTAGCTGAGTAGCCAGTTCAATGAGTTGGCTACAGAAGGATAGGGCTGCTCCAGGAGGTCTGTATATTAGTAATCCCGTGATTGTATTGGTGGTATCTAATTTGATGGTAAATCTACCGCACTCACTATCCGTAATTTTTTGTTCGATTAAGGTGCACTCAAGATCATTTTTGAAGATCATTGCCAGTCCTCCCCCCCGTTGTTTCTGACGGTCTATTCTCAGGATGCAATATTTGCTCGGTATCGCCTCTAAGATCTCTGGGGAGGAGGCTTCATCTAACCATGTTTCAGTTAGAAACATGATGTCCAGATCTCCATTGGTCAGCAGGTCGTGAATTTCAGTTTTATGCTTAGACGTGGGAAGACGCTTAGAAGTGGGAACATTTGGGGAAAAAAAGCAAATCTCCCTTTTAACACCTGCTTTCAGGTGGCAATATTGTTTGTCACAAACCTAATATTGTTCGTAGATAGGGTTTGCATAAAAAACTACTGGTGATTGCATGGGAACACCCAAGTACCACCCATGAAGAGCCTTAATAATGTAGAGTGTTAGAAACCGGGTCTCTAGTTGGCAATGTTTTTTACCCTGTCACGTTAGGACCCACAATCTAATCAGGGTAAGTATAGTGCACACTAAGTTTACCTGTGCTCATGCTCTGGTAGATTAGCTCAGATCAGTCAGGCTAAGCTAAAGAGGCAATGTTTAAAGTATTTGTGAGCACACAGAGTAATACAATGCAATTACCACAAAAGAGCTCCACACCATTTGGGAAAAATACCCAATATGTAGCTGAGTTAACACCTTGGCTGCTAGGGGTTTTTCCCCTCCTGCGCTGGATATGCATGATCCCCATTGTTCATGACAAGGTCAACTCGTCAAACGCACAGCGCAGGTAACACCCATGACGAGCTGACCTTGTCATGATCATGGAAGGGGTTAAACAAGACCAAAACTACAAACGTTCAACATACACAAGTCACAATATAGGTTTTTTACGATTAAATAAAGTTATAGTGGTTAGAATAACTACAACTACGGCTGAGGATATCCAACATGCTTGACAGAGATGAATCCACAAGTTCAGGCCGACCACGATGAAGCGCGTGCCGCTATTGAGTCGCACAAACCCCGGTTACGTTACCTTTGAGATGTTGAAAATTATAGATGGTGCGAGGCGCCGGGGAGGTGAGGCCTCACTGAGTCGATTCCTTACTGCTATGCCGGCCCTTGGCACATCTGCACTCGGGGAAGTGCATTGCACAAAGGAGGTGAGGCATCACTGAACAATTGAGGCCTTGGTTCCTGGAGGCTCTGCAGAGTCTTTCAGCTGCTGATGCCCGGGGACAATGCAAGGGGGGGAGATACAGCATTTGTAGCAAGGCGACGGTTCCAATGACAGTGCAGTGTCAATGAAGGGTTGAGTCTCAACACACTAGGCGTTGACTTCACGGCGTCAATGTCCCACCACATGGCCAGAAGTACTACAGCAGAGTCTGGCATCACGGACTTCAGTAATGGAGTACTTTAGGCTCACGCAGTGGAAATTCTTAAGAGGCACACAGCCGCATTGAAGCTTGCGTTGTAAGTAGGAGTGTTTGTGTTGAGCGGGAATCACAGCTTTGGTTCAGGCAGCAGCGAAGTGTGGAAGTGCAGAGCGACGTTGGTTCCAAAGTGACGCTCGAAGTCGATGTGCTGGTTTCTTCTTTTTAGCACAGAAACTCACTTCCAAGGACCCAGGCACTGGATTTATTACCTCTTGGCAGAGTAGGGCTCTCAGCAGAGGAATCCAGGTATTATAGGTTAAGTCTTTGATGGCCCTGTGATTTCCAACAGGGTGCAAGCTCAACTGAAACCCTTGGAGAAACTTTAGACAACAGGATGCAGAGATCAAATTCCAGTTATCTAACTCCCAGGACAGAAGCAGCAGGCAGCAGACCAACACAGCAAAGCAAGCAGCAAAGTGGTAGTCACTCAGAGCAGCACAACAGTTCTTCTTCCTGGCAGAATAGCCTCAGCCCAGAAGTGTTCTGAGCATAAGATGTCAGAGGTCGAGTACTAATTCCCGTTTTAGCCTCTGAAGTAGGGAAACTTCAAAGTAAGGTCTTTGTAGTGCACAAGACCCCGTCCTTCAAGGCCCTGGCTCCCGACATACTTCATGGGGGTATGCAGCTCTTTGTGTGGGGAAAGGCACAACCCTATTCAGGTGTAAGTTTAAACTCATTTCATCACTCTAGCTCAGGGGGACCGATCAGCCTGGTGATGCCCCCTCATGATATGCAAGACACACATCAACTCCCTTTGTGTGTGACTGTCTTGAGTGAATTCATAAAGCCTAACTGTCATCTAACGCAGACTTGTATTCTAGAGACAGGCAGAGGCACAAAATGGTTAAAGTAAGAAAGTGCCAACTTTCTAAAAGTGACATTTTCAGACCTACAATTTAAAAATCAACTTCACTAAAAGATATTTTTTTAAATTGTAAGTCCAGAGACACCAAACTCCAGTTTTCTATCTGCTCCAAATTGAAAGTGTGACAAGATAGCTTCAATGCTAACCTATGGGAGAGATAACCCTTGCTGTAGTAAAAAATTATTTTAGCAATTTATCATAACCAGGACATGCAAAATTCAAAAGCACATGTCCTACCTCTTAAATACACTGCACCCTGTCCATGGGACTACCTAGGGCCTATCTTAGGAGTGCCTTACATGTTATAAAAGGGAAGGTTTGAGCCTAGCAAGTAGGCAACTTGCAAGGTAGACATGGCAGGTTAAAACTGCACACATAGGCTCTGTAGTGGCAGGCCTGAAAAGGGTTTGATGGGCCACTCATGTGGATGGCACAAGCATTGCTGCAAGCTCACTAGTAGCATTTGATTTACAAGCCCTGGGCATATGTAGTACACTGTACTAGGGACTTATCAGAACATTTAAAATGCCAGTCATAGAGAAACCAAATCCCATTACATTTTAGACACAGAACACGCGCACTTTAGCACTGCCCAGCAGTGGTAAAGTACCCAGAGTCCAAACGCTAGCAGAAATGAAGTAAAAAACAGAGGAGGATAAAGGCAAAAAGTTTGGGGATAACAGTGCAAAAAGGACTATTTCCAACTTTTAGCAACACAAAGCCAAGGATTTTGGCTTGAGGTTTTTCGGGCAACTCTACAGCACTGAAGAGAATCCAAAAAAAACCCACATTTTGCACAGGTTTAAATCACTTTTGCGATGCACACCCAGCACAGAATGTTTGCTAATCTGAGCCTTGGGCTCTTGTGCTCATGACCACCATGATATTGCACAGTTTGGTTTTGCTATGTTAAATATTACTGCAACTGTCTGATGAACTATTAATACTGTAGGCTTTCTCCCTTTTATGAGCTACCAATCTCTGAATATTACTGCATAATTTGTGCAGAGAATAAGTGAAGAACTTGTGAACTAGTTGCAAACTTCCTTTTAAGTTATTATTCTTATTCTTATTCTTATTATTATTATTATTATTATGCTGTTTTGTTACACGTTCAATTACTGCCGGAGTATCCTGGCGCGAAATGAAAAAGAAAGAAACAGAGAGAGAAGAGTAGACTATGGGGAACAACTAAAAGGCCATCCTGAACAGATGGGTTTTCAAAGCTTTTTTAAAAGGACCAAAGTTTAGGGTTGCTCGCAAGAATAAAGGAAGGTCGTTCCAGGCAGAAGCTGCTTTAACCGCAACCGACTGCCCTCCCAGCCGGGAACGCCGGAAACGTGGGACAAGCAGCAGATGTTGAGCGGCCGAGCGCAAAGGTCTGTTGGGAGACTGTGCCATGATATACCTTTCTGGAACACTGAGGAGTGTCTGTTTTATATGCCTGAATGGTAGAAAATTGTTGGGGCAGAAAAGTCCCTCACATGGTAGTAGAGATGTACCCCTGCCCTGAGTGCCCCAGCTGCAGTGACATCTAGATCCTTGGTAACAATATCTGGTCAAGAGGGAACATGCAACATGTGTGTGCACTATGATCTATGGATATATCAAGGATTGTAGTCTAGTTAGACAGGGGAAGTCACACCTAGTGCTACCCTCATAGTGGTGGAGGGCACAATTGCAGGGGTAACATCATACGTTTTGGTTGTGAGTGATCAAATAATATGGCCAAGCCGACTGACCAATGTCATGGGAGTGGGGCACACGTGCCCACTTATAGATGATCCACTGCTATGATGTTAGCTGAACCTGAGCTTACATCAGGGAAGATATGGGACCAGCGAATGCCTTTTTGAGTGCACCATGCTGGCATGGGCATGGGCCTGTAGGTGCTATAGTATATTGGGACAGCACGTGTTTGTGTTAGTGCATCACACTGGTAATACCATGAGTGCTACTGTACATGAAGACAGTACATGCATGTGTGAATGCACCAAGCTGACATGTGCATGAGCCTGGGGGAGCTACAGTACATGAAGACAGTGTGTGTGGATTTGTGTGCATCATGCTGGTATGTGCATGTGCCAACAATTGGTCCAGAACATAAAGGGCTACATGCATGTTTGGGGACAGCACTAAGGGTGCTTAAGCGCCTGTGAGGAGTGCAGTGAGCAAGGGCCTGCAATTTCCCTGGTGTGAACCCCAGGGCCTGCTGCAGGAATATGTGGAGGTAGAAGGGCCCCCAGACAGATTTGTGGATTGCTGCATTTCTGAAAGCTGGATAGGGCACACACACCGGAGGAAAGAACAGCTAGATTCTTCAGTATCCTTAAGCTAGGCCCTTTGTTTCTGAAAATTGTCACTGGTGAAATGTGCCTTGACACATCTCAGGAAGGAGATGGAGCTGATAAGAGAGTCACAAACAATAGGGCTGGGGTGCCTTTGTATTCTTTTGATATACAAGTCACTGGCGCTGACACCCAGGTGTGATCCTCTAGGCCTGTGTTGGAGAAAGAGCACAGCAGAGGTGTTGATACCTAAAAGTGGAAAAAAAACAGAATTCGAACTTCAAAGACAGGGACACTAAATCATGTTTGTGTTTGGAAATGCCTTATAAAAAAGGGGAGCTCGAGGCTCCCAAATTGTCAAACTGAAGTTCTACATCAGCATGGAGGTGCTCAGCATGAGGTCTGCCTGTTATGAGCAGGACTGGTGACTACGGGGCTACCAGCCTCCCATGCTGGATGAGGAGACCTCAACCAGGAGAATCAAGAACACTCTCCTGGAGCCTGCAGCACCAGCTTATGGCTGACCCAAGATCAAAGTACCTAATGAGACGAAGGACATTAAATGGAGGGAATGTGGTCTGGCTTGAGATCCTGTCAAGTGGATTCTGGGTGTGGAGTGTGAGTTTGGGTCCATCAGGACTGCTGCACCCAGGCTGTCTGCCCATATGCACCATTGCACCAGTCAGGTAGACTGCCCTTGTGCATAGTCAATTACCCCCATGTGCTAGGTGTAGTGTTGCATGAGTTTATAATGACGGAATCCTTGTGGCTCCTGATGGACTTCTTAGATCTGTACTGCAAGCTTTATAGTGTACTGCAATGCAAGCAGGTTTAGAATGTTGAGTTTGTGGTTACACGAAGAAGAATAAAACATGTTATACTAGGCTCTGTGTGTGGGGTAGACATTGGCGAGTACTTGGGCTGGAGAAGATGCTACAATTGGCAATTAGATAGGGGATAAGTAACCTGAAGATGGACAGTGCTCTCCCAGAGAGTTTGCTGTAGTCCAGCAAACTGCTCATGCACACCACGTGAAGTGCGTAATCAACGTTTAGAGTCCAAGTCCAGGTAAAGCATTCGAAGATATCGAAAACATCACTAACATCACTAACATGTTTACACATCGCTGTTCGACTACCTAATGGGAACGCCACAAAGAAAGGTACTACACTACTATGCAACCAAACGCCATACATCATATGAAGTGATTACGCTGTGAGCAGAAGTGCCGCAAGGCAGAGATCAACCATGTTTCAGAAAGTACAAATGGACGCTTTCAAGCCACGATATTCAAATACAAGAAACAGTCATCTTCTTACCAGAACTGAGCGAAGAGAGTCATTGTGCCATAGTGCTGGGGGAAGTGACTCCAGAATTAGCACCCAGGGTAGTGCTCATAGAGCTGTCCATATCTGAAGTGGCACACAATTAAAGCTACCGGGTGGTGGCTCAGAACAGCTCCAAAGGTCTCCTGAAAGCAAGGTGCTCCCATAGAGACCAAGTGGGAGGTCAAGGTTCCATGGGTTATCTAAGGTAACCCAGAGACCAGCAGAGCACAGGGCCTTTTATATGGTATGGATGAAGCAGGTCCTAAAGGACAGCAGACAGTGACAGAAAGAACTCCACCCTCAATGTTAGCCAATCTTGTATATTGTTACAATGCTGCCAACTTCTTGAAACCACCACCGTCATTCGATACTGCTAAAAATCTTAATATTGTCGACAGATGAACTGCCTGAATATAAACATAAACAAAGTACAAGGTATGGCATAAAAAACCCGTTTAATCAGCTTCAGAAAACAGCTGCTGATATGGGACTGATATCTGTGAACTATAACATGAATGAGCATCATGAAATAGTACGTCAATTCTCTTTTTTGTTCCATGGGTTGGGAAGGCTCAAGACTAGATTGTCCAAATATACATCAATGAGGATGTCCATCCTATTTCTCAAAAACACAGAAGAATTAACTTTCACTTGCAGGTAGCGGTTGAAAATATATTGTATCCTTACTTAAATATGATATCATTGAGCATTTCACTGGTCCAAACCCATGGCCTTCTCCGATAGCGGTAGTACACAAAAAGGGCAGTGAAGGAGCCGTACGCATCTATATATATGTGTCAAGTGAACAAGGCAATTGAAATAAAACAACATCCAGGTCTGCACATTTCTGACATGATAACACAATTGAATGGTGTGAAGGTGTTCTTTTGCCTCTATCTGGATAAAGGATATTATTAGTTGGAAGTCGAGGAGAATTGCAGGTACATTACAACCTTTTCTACCCATGTTGGTCTGTTCTGTTAGAAAATATTAAGGGCCGGAATGAAGGAACTAAGCACGCTATGAATCAAGATACAGTTAAAGATTCAGTGCCTATAGAATCTGTAGAAGCTTTAATAGAGCGTGTGGAGAATGGGCAGGGGCCACATGCAGTCTCTGATAGTATGGAGCTCAATGGTGTACAGCTAACTGATGCTTGTGAGGAGGACGTAGGGGAGATTGAAGAGAACTTGATAGAGCCAGCAGAGAAAGGTCCCGCAGCAGAGGTGATTTTAAATGGAAATTCACTTGCAGGCTCCCCTCCGGCCAAGTACATAGAAAGCACAGACTCTGCAGATTTTTACTCCCTTTCAGAGCACTTTGTGTCGTCTACTGAAGATCTAGCTCAACAGTATGCAATACAGATGAGTATGGCTGAAGGAAGCTTTAATAGCAGCTATGAGGCTGAAGAGCAGGAATTTGAGCACACGAATGGCCATACAGTACGTAGATTGCGGTTGACACAGGAAGGAGATCATGACCGCACAGGTGCTGCATCTTTGCCTGGAGAGGAGCTAAATGAAGAAATATCACTTGACCTTTATTTACAGGACTATGATGTTGCACAGAGAGGAACATAGACAGGACAGCTTAAGAGTGCAGAACTCATGCAAAAAACTTCAAAACGCAGTTAGACGCTTGGCTAAATCGCACTCAGAGTTTTTGGGTAGAGTAACTGAAGCTGAAGTGCGCATATCTACATTGGAGGATGAGGTAACGCAACAGAAGAGGGTGATAGCCGAACAGCTGGCTCATAAAGACGAGATCAACTGGAAAGTTATTGATTTAGAGAACCGCTCTCGCAGAAATAACTTGCGGTTTTTACAAATTCCTGAAGGAAAGGAGGGGTCAGACACTCGAGGGTTCATTATTGAGCTTCTGAAAAAGTCATTTCCAGATTCAACAAGATGGGATTGGGATCGGGAAGTGGAAAGAGCACACCGGTTTCCCTTTAAAATTAGATCAAACTATCCGGAACAGAGTGACCAAAAACGAAGAGCTATATTAGTGGCGATCAATAGCTTTTTAGCTCGAGAGGAAATATTTATGAAGGCAAGACCAGATAAGAAAATTAGAGCTCTTGATTGTGATTACTTTGTTCACCCTGATCTTTGGAAACAAACGGTAGATTTGAGATGGCAACTGCGACAGCTTATACCTGCTTTCCAATCTAAGGACGCTCAAGCCTATCCAATGTTCCCCGCAAAAATGAAAGTTGTTTATAGAGAACGGACTCACTATTTTATAACATCACTTGGAGCTAAGACCTTCTTGGACACAATGTAACCTGATTTGGGACACAATGTAATCTGATCAAGTGAAATGAGTATATAACAACTTTAATGTATCATTCATGAGTCTGGTACTACTGTATACGGCATAGGCCTCTTTTCAGTAGGTCGACGTGTATGATTTGTTCTTCTCTTTCAAATTAGTATTATGTTCGCGGGCGAAGGCAGGTATAATGGGGCAAGCTCGCATCGATAGTACCATAAGTCCTAAAGCCTCACTAAAGGGTTGGGAGGGGGGAGGGGGACACTTGGTTGGGGGGGTGCACGGGTAGTACAGTGGGGAGTTGCAGGGAGAAAATGTGGGGAAAAATAGTTCTTGAGTACAGCAAACTGCATATTGAGAAGATCATTTATGATTTTGCTTTTGTATGGATAATTTTGTATTTTATTGTGTTTGACTGGTTTGAAATAACTTGGTTAATGAATATAAGCCGAAAGTCATGATTACAGGGGAAGAATATTTTCACGGGTTACCTTGGTGGAATCGATATAAATGATAATGGCAACTAAACGACTAAAAATGTGCTCTCTAAATGTATCAGGATTGAATAATGTGATAAAAAGACAGAAAGTTGCTGCTGAATTAAGATACATAGCACCACATATAGTATGTCTACAGGAGAGGCACATACCCTGGTCCAATAGAGGGGTCTTAAGAGAACTTGGATTTACACTTGTGATTGCAACAGGCCAATCCAGTTTGATACGGGGGGTTGCTATTATGTGCAAGGGTAATAATGCGGTACCGGGTAGAACTCTGGCCGATAAAAAGGGAAGATGGGCAATAGCTGAACTTAATGTAGAAGGTAAAAAGTTTACGCTTTGTAACATCTATGGCGTGAACTTAGACGATTCAGATGCTTTAGTCGAGATAAATACGGAATTAACTACTTCGCCACAACCTATACTGATTTGTGGGGACATGAACATTCATTTGACCAATACTGCTTTGAAGGAAGGGCTGGTCAAGTATAAGGGTCGCAAACCAAAAGTATATAAGGCTTTATTAAGTTTAGCACAAGACCATGGGCTGTTGGATGTGTGGGGCCATTTAAGACCTCAAGATAGTGGATATACGTTTTACTCTCTCCCTCACAAAAAACTGGTCAGACTTGATTATTTTTTTACCCCTGTTTCAGTAATTCATGGTGCAACAATTTCTGTATACCCTAGAATTTCATCAGACCACTCACCGATATTGTTAGAAATTGTTATGGCGCTAATTAAACCTAGACAAACCAGCTTTACATTTGATAGAAAATTAATCTTTAATGTTGATTTTAGAGATCATATTAGGAAGTGGATGAAACTATTTTTTGAAGAGAATAAGGGATCCAGTTCACAGGCAATAATATGGGATACTTTTAAAGCTGGATTTCGGGGAGAATGTATTAGCTTTTCCTGTATGAATCAAAAAAAGCTAGACAAGAGTTAGATAGATTATATGTGCAACTAACTCATTCTGAAACATTATTAATGCAGGGGATAGTCAATAAGGGGGTCGATTTAACCATATTAGAGGACAATGTGGCCAAGGACAGAGCGAAAGTATCAGGTTTCTGGGCAGAAGAAAATGCTAGGAGATATCTTTCCTCTAAGATGGATAAACATGAATATGGAGAGGCAATTGGGAGAAAATTGGCGATTCAATTACGTATTAAAGAATCAGCCAGAAATATTGATCAAATGATAGATTCTGCTGGGGTGGTACAATCGGAACCACAAGAGATACTCAAGGTCTTTCAACAATTTTACTCTGAGCTATATGACAGACCCGCCGATCCGGGACCAAACTGGAATGTAATACTAGCAGAAGGCTTAAAAAGGGTGGATTCCATTGAATCACAATGGCTAGAGGATACGATCACAGAGGAGGAGCTGGACAGGGCTGTTAAAAGTCTAGCTAAAGGAAAAGCCGCAGGCCCCGACAGATTACCTAGCAAAGTATATGTACAATTTTATCATGATATTAAAAAAGAACTATTAAAAACCATGTGAGAAGCCCAGCTGGGACATCCACCAAAAACGGGGGCAGAAGCCACCATTGCAGTCTTCTGTAAAAAGGGTAAATCACCAGAACTAATAGGGTCATATTGACCGATTTCATTGTTAAATGCCGATAACAAAATATATTCTAAAATATTAGCCAATCGGTTGACTGACTGTATTATCCCCTTAGTTTCACATCATCAACACGGATTCATCCCCAGAAGGGGGACGGTAGAACACGTCAACAAAGTTATTTCTCTATTTGATATTGCCTCTGTGAAAAAGAATGATTTAGCGCTGATTCTGTTAGACACAGAAAAAGCGTTTGATCGTGTGCAGTGGGGGTATCTTTGGGAATTAATGAAAAAAATGGGATTCGGGCCAAAATTTATTAGACCAATTCAATCTTTATATTTACATCCTGTGGCAAAGATATCAGTGAAGGGCCTACTCTCTGAAACTGTCATATCACGTGGTACACGACAAGGTGGTCCTTGCTCTCCTCTTTTATTTGCTCTTTACATAAATCCCTTAATAGAGTTACTGAGCCGAAATATCTTGGTTCCCCCTTACAAAGTTCAGGATTATTATTTTTCGGTTTTTGCCTACGCTGATGATATAGCAGTGGCTACAACTAATCCTGAAACTGCAATAAAAAAAATAGAACGGTTAGCAAAGGTATTTGGCTTTATAACTGGATATAAATTGAATGAGTCATAAACCCAAATTCTTCACTCTGATACGATTAAATGGCAAGATAGTAGCGTGGTTTAAGAAGTAACGTATTTAGGTATTTTAATCAGGGCAAATATGACGGAATTAGTGCAAGCCAACTGGAATATGTTAATGGCAAAAATCACGTCATCTCTGGATAGATGGGAGAGGCTGTATTTAACTATTATTGGACAATCAAATGTCATAAAAATGAATATATTGCCAAAGGTTTTGTATTTATTTAGATCTATACCTTTATAAATGACTAAAGATAAAATACAGGTGTTACAATCCAAATGCAGGAAATTCATATGGAGCCCTGGAATACCTAGAAGTGCAATGAATTATATGACGCTGCCAGTCTTAAGGGGAGGGATGGGGGTACCTGATTTTTTTCTTTATTATATAACTTGTTTTCTACTGAAAATGAAGGTCCTGATAACTGGAGAGCAAGAAATTGATGATGCTAACATTCCAAACATCTTTGATATACAGCTAGGGCCATATGCAAAGCATATTCTAGTCAAAGAAATTGATGGGAGCTAATATAAACAAACAAGGTTTAAGGTAACCATGGGGGCATTTAAGGTCTGGAAATGGTTTTCAAAAACTATGGATTTAGCAAGAGTATCATAATATACCCCGCTAAATGCACATAGGATCTTACCTGGAATTTTCTCAGATGTAATGACTAATAAGTGGCAGCAGAAAGGCATTAAGATCTTAGGACACATTGGTAAATGAGAATGGGATTTGTAAATCTTTCGTAGAGATCAAGGATAAATATTCACTGCCCAGATGGTATTTCTTTAAATACCTACAAATTCGCGATTATTTAAATCGAAGAGGTACAAACTTAATTCAACACCAAGTCATTGAAGGAATTAGTAGATCGGCTAAAATTGGAGTGATATATCAATCCTTGGTCTCAGCTAAGAAAGATGATGTTAGAAAGTGCAGCTGAAATGGAGAGAATCTCTAGGAGATTTAGAGATTGAAGCTGAGGACCTTTTAATGTTGTCAAAGGAGGCGCTCATGTCTGCAAACTTGAAAGCTCAAGTTTTTTAAAACGCTATATGATTTATATTATACGCCTAAGCGAATGGCAAAATGGGGAGCTGGAAATGAAGGTAAATGCTTTCGGTGTGGGGATAAGGATGCTGGGGCGATACACATTTTTTATAGCTGTGTTAAGCTGCGGGGGTTTATTGAACATTTGGAAAAATTTATTTCCTTGGTGATTAAAACAACGGTTGTTATCTGCCCAGCAATTCAAAAAGACATTAATTTGGAAACACTTTTTCAATATCGACATTTTATATTCTTTGCAATGACTGTTGCACCTCTATGCATAGCCATGGAGTGGCTACAGGAAAAACCACTGGATTTTCATGAATGGCGTGCTAAAATGCTGAGCCTATATAATTTAGAGTGGAGTTTATTTTCAATTAAAGGATCAAGGAAAAAGAGACTGGGTATAAAAATTTGGAGCACGTTTCGGGACTATTATGAATCATGAGTTTTTCTCTCCTGAAAGCAAAAATTCGTACATTTCTTTCTGATGAATAATGTGATATATACTTATTTGTGATTCTGTTTGCAGTTTGGCTGTACAAAGAACAATAAAATAAAACAAAAAAAAAATAGAAAATATTAAAGGCCAGATTTATATTTCAGCGGATGGATTACTCTGTCACAACAGTGACAGATATCCCATCCACCAAATTCTAAATCCCATAGGATAATGTAGGATTTATATTTTGGCAGACCGGATATCGATCTCCATTGTGACTAAGAAATCGGTTTGCTGATATCAAAATCAGTCCCTAAGTTTTGGTGTGTCATCAGATTCAGAGTTATTTCAAGATATCATTCGACAAATCACACAACCTGCCATGTATGTTTGCAATTATAGTGATGACATTTTGATATTAGGAGCTACACAGAAGGAGCACGACAAGGTTCTCATGAAGTCTGTCATTTGCTTACTGATGCCAGTTTATCCTTGAATGCCGATAAATGTGAGTTCCGTATGACAAAATTAAAATTATTTTGCAACATCTTTTCTGACTTGGGCATGACCCCCCATCCAGCTCATGTAGAAACGCTGTCAACTGCCATGCCCCTACAAGATGTTTCCATGTTACGCTCATTCCTTGGCATGGCCAGCTTTTTCTCTAGATACATACAAGACTTTGCCACTGTCACTGCTTCATTATGAGACTTGAGAAAAAAGAATGTTTCTTTTCTTTGGTCCCATGAATGCAAATAAAGCTTTTATAAAATCAAACTAAACACTGAGAACACTACTGAAATGACATACTTTGATCCAAAGCTTCATACTGATATTGTTGTTGATGCTGCCCCTGTTGGGTAAGATTTCATCCTTGCACACCACAGTGGACACTTAAATGCTCGAAGACATATTGTGGCTTATGCAAGTCACATTTTGTCCCCAAACTGTACATGCTTATTCACAACCTGAGAAATAAGCTCAGCAGTGGTGTGGGATTGTGAATATGTTCATGTTCTTGTATGAAAAGCGCTTCACGCTTGTGACAGATCATCAAGCATTATTGATTATCTTTGGCAATCCGAAGGCAAAAAGGCCTCCTCCATTGAATGTTGGGGTCCCCGATTGCAAGAATACAACTACACCATTGTGCATCATCCAGGGAAGTGTCTGTACAGTGACCTGACCCCATTGTAGGGTGGCTAAAACCTATATAAATGTTATTGTGAAATCAAGCACCCCAGCTGCCTTTTTATTGGAACAATTCTCACTGCCATGAGTCAAGATAGTGACATGCTAAAACTTAAGGATGTTATTACACATCAGTCTTGGTACCAACATTCTTAACAGTGACAGTGAATACCAGAAGTTTAAAAATTTCAAAGATGAACTGTCCATTACCCAGGAAGGTATTATTTTAAGAGGTTCAAGAATTGTCTTTCTAGAGAGTCTGCAACAATAGATAATTCAAGTGATCCAAGAAGGACATTGTTGAATTGTTGCCTCCAAACTAGCTCTCCGAGACTGAGACTGGTTTCTACATTTCAACGAGAGAGTTGAAAGAGAATTGAAGGCCTGTCATCTATGCAAATGACAGTCTTTGAAACACACTCAACACTCCTTGAACATGTCATAGTTGACGACACATGCATGTGAAAGAATTAATATTGACTTCTTCAGTCCTCTTGACAACAGGCATTACCTGATGTTGATTGTTGATGAAAACTCCAGTTTTCCATTAATAGAAGGTCTTGCATCTATCACTCAAGAACATGAAATTGAGAGATTAGACAGCATCTTTGCGACATGGGATGTTCTTGTGAACTTAAAGTCTGACAACAGCCCACTTAAGCAGTCAGGAATTCAGAGACTTTCTAGTAATCTCAATGTGAAGCTGTCCAGTGTCCTGTACTAGAAAAGATCGACAATAAGATTGTCTTAAATTTAACTCTTCCAGCTTGCTATCCGACCCCTCACATGAGCACAGGTGAAACCACTGAGGAAGAAACCTGCATGAAAGACTTGGATTGTAAGAGGAAAATGAAAGCATATGCTGACAAGTGTTGACATGCAAAAGAGGTTATATCCATGAAAGGAGATTGAGTGCTTATTCCTCAGCATAGAAAATAAAAATCTGAAGCTCCTTTCTATGCTGAACCATTTTATGTTGTGACCAGCAAGAGACACTTAGTAACTTTTGAATCTTCTGAGAAGTCCATTACACAAGATTCCTTGCATTTCCTACATGTGGCTCATCACTCAACAGGCACTGATGTCACTGTAGAGATTGGGCCTGAAAGGACAAGTGAAGAGCCCCTGACTACTGTCATGGACGCTGCTACTGCCTGACCCCAGTTTCTGAAGACATGGTCGGACGTGTGATCAAAGCACAATGAAGACTCATTGAAGAGCTTTGATTCTATGCATATTTGTAAAATATATATATTTTTATTTAACAGAGGGGTAGATGTAGTGTCATGTCAGTTTTTGATGAAGGAACCGTTGTGGCTCCTGATGGACTCCGTAGAACTGTGACTTAAGCATCAGAGCGTAGTGCAGTGAATGCAAGTTTAGAATATTGAGTTTGCTGTTTAATGCAGCAGAATAAAAACAGGTTATACTATGCTTTGTGTGTGATGTATTAATTGGTGAATGCCCCAACTGGGGACATGCTACAGCAGGGAGGGTCAACAATGAAGCATAAGGCACATCACCCTTGGTGCACACTGAAGGAAGAGAAGGGCTGCTGCCCCGTACAACACCAGAACCTGAAGGGGACCAACGCCTTGTTTGTGTAGTCCGCTACCCTTGTATGTCTGGAGGGGGGACCCATAGAAGAATGAAGGCTAACACCCTGGGACAGCACTAGTTCCAGAACAGAGCCTTCTTCCTGTGTACCGCTGTAAAATGAAGGGGCCGTTGCCCTGTGTGCACTATTGCACACCCCTGTGTGTCCAGAGGACTACATGGTGGGCTGAAAGGGCTGTCATAGGGAAAAAAAAGCGGGCTGTGACCTGTGGAGAAAAAGTAACTATTCAACTATCTGAATTCAGGTGCACCCAATACATGCTGCCTGACTCAAAGAGACATTTACCGCTGACTGGAAAAGTACTGTGGAAGCCTGCTTCCTCAACTACAACATCGGGCCTTCTGTACACTGCTGGGCTGCAGGTGTGCACTCGGGGACTCCAAACTGCCAAGCTAGTGAGGGCGGGTAAAACTGACTTCCGGACCTCTGGGGAATTTGCTGTGACTGATGCACAATGACGCGGGTATAATTCGGCTTTCTCAATGTCATTGTAGAAACTTCAAAGACTTGAGCTCAATAGTGGGGCCTAGCATTGATGTCACCTCACTTAAATGGGAATAACCACTGTTCTTGAATGGGAAGTGTGGCTTTAAAGCTGCTCGGGTAACGTTAGCATGCCTGCCCTACGAAGACTCTGTATATTATTTATGCGGTGCCCTATTATACTTTGTGTTTTTATATAAATGGTACCTTTTTTTAACAGAAAAGCAAGTATTTGATTAGACAATCATTTATTGAGATTGTTGGATGTGTCGTGAGTTGTTCAACTTACACCTACCACCTCCACGAAAAGCTTAGGGATGCTCGATCATGCTACCATGGAGAGTAAATTGCTGAAGCTATAATTGGCCCAGTTGGCCAGGGCCCACACTAGGCTGGGCCCTGGTACATCAGTAGTTAAACGCCCCAGACCCCACAGTTGAGCCCCGTAAGGCATGCTTGCCCAGTGGCCCTCTGAAAGGAGTTCTGACAAGAGTGAATTCACTTAACCCAATATTTCTCAAAGTTAGTAGCTTAATTTTCAAGCAGCGCTGCTCAGAAACAAAAATAGGAAAACTTTGCTCATTGTTTTCAGTTGCAATAGGGCCTCTGAATTGCTATTACCAACAGAATGATAAGAAGGTCCTTTGTGGACTAAAATTATGTACATTTCATTATTTTCAATGCCTTAGAAACAATTAATTTTAAACATTCATTATCAATTTTTTAAAGCTAAGCATATCAGATTGTCCATATTTTTAAAATGAATGAAAAACAGTGGATACCATAGAAAGGCTGCAAGAGAGACCAAGCTCTCACCGCAGTAAAACATAGGATTTTAATGCATGCTTACTTGATTATTTCTGATGAAAATAGAAAGACTTGTAACTAACCATTCTAAGAACGCAAAGTATAAAGTCCCGAAGATGTGAACTCTAAGAAATAAGCATTGACATTTCAAGGCAGTGTATTTGCTAGGATGGATGGATGGATGGATGGACAATAGTTTCAGTATTGAAAACAGGATGTACAGATGAGTGATGGTGTGTGGTTTCATGGATGAATGAATACGGATAAGACATCTCTGGCTACCAACTCTTTCAATGACTAGCCCACATAGAACTACAGGCAGGACAACAGTAGTGGATGTGTTGTCAGGAAGCTAAGAGGATCATAATAAATTACATGTGATTTTATAGAGAGGTCTATTTGTGTGTAAATATGTTTGTCGGCTCCTCAATGAAGTTTATTTTCCTCTTGTGTGGGATGGTGTTAGAAATAGGGTTTCTGGTTGGGTAAGGTAGGCACCCCAGACAAGCAGAACCTACCACTCTCGTCAGCATACGTTAGATACACACCAAAGATAACCAGTGCTCACGCTCTGGTAGCTTGGCGCAGAGCAGACAGGCTTATCTACCAAGTCAATGTGTAAAGCATTTGAGAAACACACTCAGCAGTAACTCAATGAATACACCACAAAAAAGAGACTCCACAAAGGATTTTATAAAAAATAAATTACTATATTAGGCATAACACCATAACAAGACCAAAACGAAAAATAAATCACATATTTCTGGGGGGAGATATGCTAATATCACAATAAATGCATGTAACAAATAAATACTTTTCAAGGTATGCAATTTCAAAGTATAACATCAGATGTATCAAGTAAACATTGGGGACAAAAGCACCTGCACTTCTATTAGAACCTTTACATTAATTTCTGTCGCCTTAAGCAGTTCATTTTCTACCAGCGCAGAACAATGCCCCCAAGTCCTGTATGAGCTATGGGGGCACAAGCTTAACAGGCATGCGAGAAACCTCACACTGCTCCCCACCTGGTCACTCACTTATGGGCTCTGAATGCAATTGCCTACAAGAGCGCGGGCAGCTACAGGGTGAGCTACAGTGTCACAATACCTTGTGATTCGAGTGCTGCGGAGGTGACGGCCACGGGGACCGGGGTCCATGCAAATATGACTCCCAACATCACAAGCCAGTGTTGCGCCAAGCTGCACGGGCAGACTGGGCTATTTCCAGCTGTGGCACTCTTCCTCGGGACACAGCAATTTCCTTCCAGTGGATGGGCCCCGCCCACAGCTGACAGTGGGGAAGTTCTCCACTCCTGGATTCATGATTCTGGGGCTTCTCCTACTGCCACAGAGACTCTTGATACTTGGAGAGTGCGGCGTCAGGGGAAGCATGAAGCGCTCGTTACATGCTTGCTCAATCAGGGTGCTCCATGCTCACTGATCTGGGTGTAAATCCTATGGTTCAACAGGAACACTGTTTTACGGCAACCCAAGCACTACAATCTCACTGACCACTGCAAGAGGTGAAGCGAGAAGTGGCGGTCATAGCTCCTGGGCAAGAGCGCTGCTGCCAGACTTGCAAGGGCCAGTGTCCCAGATTCACGAGGGGCAGAGTCACACAGCAGGGGAAGGTTGCCAAAGGGAATCTTTTAAGCACATGACATTCCACACAAACAGGGGGGCATGCCTACAAGTCCTTAAAGTACACATCTGGTGAGGCGCAGTAGAGGGTGTTAGGCAGCGGGCCAGCACATCAAGGCAGGTGGCAGTCCCTCCTGCAACCCAGCATTTAGCAGGCGTCAGGCCAGCACAGCAAAGAAGTTAGCTGAGATGGCGGTTTCTCCTGGCAGCACAGCAATCCTCCTGGCAATGCACAGATGTAGGGCCAGCAGCATCTGTTTACAAGTTCCATGCAATGTCTGAGGATATGGGGTCAGAGCCCCAATAGTTATACTCAAAATGCCCTTGATGAAGGGGCTATCTTCCTAATAACTCTCAGAATTGCACACAGATTACTTTCCACCCATCTCTGGCTTCAGACAATCAGTAGGAGGTAAATCAGCCCAGCGTGAAAGGGCGGGACACAACCTAATCATTTGTAAATGTGAACCACCTCTCCCTGCACAGGAACACTTTCAGTATGCAAATGAATGCAGATATAAAATGCACAAAGTATATCTGTCACCCAGCCCAGACTTGAGTTGGAGACAGCCTTGCAGAGCAAAGGAGGTGTAAGCACAGAAGTGCCCACTTTCTAAAAGTGTCATTTCTTAAATAGTAATGTGAAATCCAACTGCACCAGTAAGTAGGATTTATCACCTCCATTTGAACATATAAAACATGGCAGTGCCACTCCTTTCTGATCAGGAATTTCCACTTAAAGTATATGAGGGAATTCCCAATGCTAGCCTATGAGAAGAGCAGGCCTTACAGAAGTGAAGAAACAAAATAGGCTGTTTGTCACTACCAGGACATGCAAAACATAAAGGTGCATATCTTACCTTTTGCTTATGCAGCACGCTGACCATAGGGCTTCTTACGGCCTACCTGAGGAGAGACCCATGTGTGATAAAAGTGTTGTATAAGGCTTGGCAAGTGGTGTTAAATGCCAAATCAAAGTGGCAGTAAACTGCTCACACAAGCCCTGTGGTGGCAGGCCTTCGACAGGTTTGTAAGGCTCCTTCTGTGGCTGGCACAATCAGTGCTGCCTGCCCATTAGTAGCATGTAAATTACAGGCCTGGGTATATGCCAAGACCTGGAACGAGCTTCCGGCAGACATCAGACTCGCACCCTCCCTGAATACCTTCAGGAAAATTCTCAAGACCTGGTTCTTCGGCTGAATGGAGCACCCCCCCTCACCGCCTTGAGACCCTCACAGGTGAGTGACGTGCTTACAATTCCCTGATTGATTGATTGATTGGTATACCGTTTTACAAGGGCCTTATAAGTAAATCAAATGTGTCAAACAGCTGTAAACAAATCATACCATGCACTTTAACATGCACTTTAGCACTGGTTAGCAGTGGTAAAGTACCCAGAGTCCTAAAGTCAACAATCGGAAAGTCAGAAAAATAGGCAGAAGAAGGCTAAAGTTTGAGGATAACCCTACAGAATGTGCCCTTGTGTAACGTAACTGGTGCTCATGTAAAGCGCTCTGATACCTTCGGGTCATGTTTGCGCTATAAAAACTCCTGGGGAAAAAAAAGATGGTGTTCTTCTTTCAACGCAAACACAAGGAGATGATGGACGGAGTGCTGAAACAATTCAAACACTTATCCCCAGTCACAGATCTGGGTTGAATCCATCATCATTCTGTAGCTCACTTTGCTACCCCAGTTCAGACACAGCTATTTGAAATCAGTATTGACTCTGTGCCGGATGTATGACGTTACAACGCATACTTTTACTCCGCATACCATTACAACGCGGTATTTACAACGCATACCGTTACAACGCATAGCGCTTTGGGGTGCTGGATAGTGGTAAGTATAATTTACTATTCTAACTCCAGTCCCCGTGGACCCTAGGGAAGGTGTTGGATAGTAAATTAAACTTACCTCTTATCCTAGAGCGTCCCCCAGCGCTATGCGTTGTAATGGTATGCGTTGTAATGCCTGCGTTGTAGTGGTAGTGCGTTGTAAAAAATGCGTTGTAACAGGTGCATACCCTCTGTGCCTCATGGGCACATTCCAGCCCGAGCTGCCAAGCCATGTCTTCCCTGGACCAGAAACAAGCATCCTGGGACTGTTATTGGGCTAACAGCCCTCTTCAGCCAGGTTAGCTTGAATCCAGTGGCAAAGTGAGCAAGAGACCCACGTATGGGCATACCCTTATAACTTAGGACAAACAAGCAAACACTAGGAGATGATTTACGGAGTGCTGAAACTTTTCAAAGACTCACCCCCCGTCACAGATCTGGGTTGAATCCATCATCATTCTTTAGCTCACTTTGCCACCCCAGTTCAGACACAGCTATATGCAAATCAGTCTTGACCCTGTGCCTCATGGGAACAGTCCAGCCCAACCTGCCAAACCATGTCTTCCCTGGACCGGAAACAAGCATCCTGGGACTGGTTTCGGGCTAACAGCCCTCTTCAGCCAGGCTAGCTTGAATCCAGTGGTAAAGTGAGCAAGGGACCCACGTCTGGGCATACCCTGCCGATTTACTGTGAATAAAGCAAACACAAGGAGATGATGGACGGTGTGCTGAAACTTTTCAAACACTCACCCCCAGTCACAGATCTGGGTTGAATCCATCATCATTCTTTCGCTCACTTTGCCACCCCAGTTCAGACACAGCTATATGCAAATCAGTCGTGACCCTGTGCCTCATGGGAACAGTCCAGCCCAAACTGCCAAGCCATGTCTTCCCTGGACCGGAAACAAGCATCCTGGGACCGATTTCGGGCTAACAGCCCTCTTCAGCCAGGCTATCTTGAATCCAGTGGCAAAGTGAGCAAGGGACCCATGTCCGGGCATAGCTGTCCAACTAAGGGCGAACAAAGCAAACACAAGGAGATGATGGACGAAGTGCTGAAACTTTTCAAACACTCACCCCCAGTCACAGATCTGGGTTAAATCCATCATCATTCTTTAGCTCACTTTGCCATCCCAGTTCAGACACAGCTATATGCAAATCAGTCTTGACCCTGTGCCTCATGGGAACAGTCCAGCCTGAACTACCAAGTGTTACCTTCATAGTGATAGTCGGCTACTGCCCTTTAATGGAGTTAAGTGGTATGAGCACGGTGGTGGTAGCATAGGATGAACAGTTTGAAAAGAGCATTTTACCTGGAGTGGTGCCTACAGGCCCACTCATTTAGATTTCCATGGCTGTGTACATAACCGTTGGCCTGCATTGATTGACTGTAACATCAGACAGTGTGTCTTTCTTGTGTGTGCACGATGGGATGTATGTGTGCCTGGGGCTGGTATGTACATGGAGGCCTTAGGGTTCCATTTTGGAAGTCCAGGGTCTGGAGAATCGAGTGGACGTGATGACTGCAAATCCCACGCAAGAGATGTGGATTGTTGACATTTCTGAGGGCTGGTGTGGGAACACAGTAACTGAAGGAAGGGGAGCAGAGCATCCCCCATGCACATCAAGTGTTGCTTTGATTTCAGGAATGGTTTCTGGTCAGTTCAGCCTGGGATCATTGTCAATGAGATGGTGAGACTGATGATGTTGGCATTGAGGAGCAGGTACCCTTGTTAAAGAGAAGGGTTTAGGCCATTGAACCTTTATGAGGCTTATTTCAGTGGAGGCTTTAGTCAAGTGTGATCTGTGGTTTCTTGGCCTGTATTGAGAGTCAATCAGATGAGAGCCATTCCTACTGTGTGCAGAATGGCCACCATGACAAAGGGCAGGGCAGAGGAAAGAGATCTTCTAAGGAGCTGACATGCAAAACCCGAATTTCACAGGATAAAACACTAAATTACATATGTGTCTGTAGTTGGACTTTAAAGGTGGGAGCCTGAGTCCCATACATTGTTCAACAGCAAGGTCCATCAGGAGAAAAAAGGCTGTCATGGTTTTGGCTGCTGCTCCTTGGATTTGGGACCAAAGCCTGTCAGTCTCCGAGCTGGGTAAGGAGCCATTACCCAGGAAGCCAAACACATGTCCTGTGTCTGGAGCACTAGTCTTTTGCTAGCCTACCAAGAGTAGTATGTTCTGTGAGGAGGACAGTACCTGGAAGGGGTGAGGCCAGTGGGAATCCTGGAAAGTGGATACCATGGAGCAGAGTGCAAGGTGCCCAGTCCAGTAAGGACTGGTGATGCTAGAAAGCCATCTGCTTTCTGGCGGAAGTGGGTAAAACTATTGTGGCTGTTTTGAAGTTTTTGGACATCACCCAGTCCCCAGTGCAGCATACAGCATTGGGGCTGTCACCAATATCCAGAAACTCATATGCCAGAAAGGGCAACTGAGATTGTTGGGGCTGTCACCGTTGCCATCAAAACATTGCCCATTGCAACTGAAACTGTTGGGTCGTCACCTGTGTCAGTGACCCACATGGGTTCCTGGTTGAGGAGGTGGAAGCCCCACTCAGGCAACAACCACAAACCTTGTCATGGTGAACCACAAAAGTCACTGACTTAACCAGCCCTTAGCCCTCTGGTAGCTTAGCACAAAGCTGCCAGTCTTTACTGCAGCACAGAAGCAGTATCAAAGTAATAACTCAGCACAAGAAAAATGCCACACCAGTTTAGAAAATTAAATGAAGTTTAATAAATAAAATGATATCAGAACTACAAGGGGGGTCACTCGTTTGGCCTCTTAGCAGCCAAACTGTGGAACTCCCTTCCAGCAAGCATCCGAGCCACCCCCAACCTTCTGACGTTTCGAAAATCTTTGAAGACTTGGCTGTTCCCCACTATTTGATATCTGCCGCTCGCTCTGTCTCCCTGTCTCCTGCCTGGTTTCTGGTTGCGCTGGGACGCCTCATCGCTGAGGCAGCCATGCGCATTACAAATCCTAAAATAAATAAATAAATAAATAAATAAATAAAAACCCAGTCAGTAGAACCAGTGATATGCAATTTTCAAGTTTTTTGTTTAACTAGCACCTAAAAGCAAAAGTGTGCCTCTTGCGGTCATCTGGTCAAGCTAGACTGGTGGAAAGTCACAAGTACAGGCAAACCACTATGGAGCATGGAGCATGGTTTGGTTAGTTGCTCCTCATGGGAACAGTCCAGGGAACAGTCCAGCCCGAACTGGCATGCCAGGGTTGCTTGTGCTCCGGTTCAAGGAGGACATGGCCTGGCAGTTCGGGCTGGACTGTTCTCTTGAGGAGCAGGGTTAAGACTTATTTGCACATAGCTGGGTCCAAACTGAGGTGGCTGGGTGAGCATAACTGTGGGTTGTGATGCCACCCCAAGCAATTGCCAGTGACAATATTTTTTGGATGACTGGGCAATGTATTTATTTCTTTGCACAGTTACTTAAAACCACCTATGGCCTGGCGGTTGTGGTCCCACTGCCATCGTAACCAGGCCCTTAGTTTGGTTTAAATCTCTGTTCAAGTTCCAACCAGAGCATACACCCTCATTGGGATTTCACATTTTGCAGTAATTATCAAACATCTGTAATTGTGGTTCTAGTGGTTAGACATAAGCAAAACATGCTGCAATCAGGCTGGCAGTCATCCGATAACGCATGTTATTGCTCACTTCCACCTGTGCAATCCTGATTCGGTGATTGAAACACAGCACAGGACAAAATCTGCACCCTCCAGTAATGGTCATTATCAGGTACGGAATTGCTACATCAATTAATGATAAACTTCGAATAAATAGTAATAAAAATAGTTTTTTAAAAAAAATAATTTTTGAAATGTCAAAAAAGGAACAGCACAGTTTAATGTTTCTTGAGGAGTGCTATTACCTAACAATCCTTCTTCAACGCCTTAAAAGTACTCTGATTTATAGTCCGGTTGAATGTTTTTAGCTTGAATAATTAGAAAATGGCTTTTTAAACTCTCTAAATTGTATTGTTTTTAGACTGTGTAAGTATGACTTGCATCAGAAGCAATCTTCTCAAGTAAATAACATTCATCTTTTCAGTAGGCAGTGAGTTAAGGTTATTAACAGAAGGTATTTGCCAGTGCGTGACCCTGTTAAAGAAAAAAAAAGAGCTTCTGCAAATCCTTCAGTGCAAAACATCCTTTGTTGACTTTTTAAATGTCACACTGAGGGACGCTGGCCTGCCTGGCTGTGCATCAGCAGAGCCGGTTCGTGCAATTCCTTGTGAATCTTGGGAACCAGGATGGCCAGGAGGGCGGGTAGGACAGTTCTCATATTTAAAGCACACACTTCTGCGAGTTTTGTTTATCTTTCCCTACCACAGCTTTCAACATGATTAAATAGCCTGCAGAGCTCTGGTATTGCATTTTGTGTGCACGCTGCCCACATATTTATTGAGCTCAGAAAATGCATAGAGAGTAGCAGGAGCGTCATGGCAGCCAGGCCTTCAACAGGAGGGGTATTTACTACCTTCACACTTACGTGCATTGTGCGATAACAGGGCACAGAGGCGCTGTTTGTTTTCCTTGGCACACTGATCCTTTCACAGGGGGTCCCACGCTGACTCACTCTATATACAGACGCACAAGCACACACACTGTAGTCTGCCGAAAAGGAGCCTTTTCCTCGAAAGCCGGAGTTTTATCCTGACCGCATATGCTTGCAGGAGCACCCCTGGGAGGAAACCCCTGCTACTTAACTTGGCAAAGAAAGATGTTCCATTATATTATGAATTCTAAGAAAGAGACCAGTGACAGATCTTCCTGCTGCCTGTTAAATTGTACTTCATATTAATGGTGAGCGACATCATAGCTACTACTTGGTTGTATTGTTTTACGGCTGCGCGAGAGAAGGGGAGTTCTGGGCCTCGCGCCTCTGGCAGTCCTTCCGCACGCGCATACGTGCAAACCGGAGAACCCTGGCGAATGAGCGAATAAAGATGTTGATGTAACTATTCCTGGATGTAAAATGCAAACGCCGTGCATAATCAAAAGTGATATTGTAGGGATTATTCAGTTTGATAGACGGGCAATATGCTACTCACCACAAATGTGGTGGAGAACCCTGTCCACCAAACTGTCGGTATGCCTGCTCTAGTAAGTGGTGGATAAATTGTATTGTTTCCATCAGCGGAGCTTTCTCTGACTGCACAAGTGGAATCTTAGGGGCATATTATCAAGGGGGTTTATCTCCGCTTTTTTGGCTTTAAAAGCCAAGAAAGCGGAGATAAAATTATCTCCCTATTACCTAGCTGTCGCTAACACCAGTTAGAGCCAGCTAGTAGGAGATAGCGACCATCTTGGGCCCCGCTTTGCATGTCAGTGATATTTATCCCTAATGACATGCAAAGTGGGCGTGCCAAGATGTTAGCGACTGGAAACAGTCGCTAACATCGCTATCTCCTATTACCAACTTTTGGAGCTATTCGCGCTAAGCGCTAATATCTCCAAAAGCTAACACCTGCCCCTGAGCAGTTCTTAGCCATGTTATCCAATGGTAGGTGGATAGCATGGCTAAGAGCATTAGCTCGGTAATGCATGAATATCGCAGACTTTTCAGCGATATTCATGCATTTCGGCCGATTTTTATCGCTTAGGAGATAAACCTTGATAATAGCAAGGTTTCTAAGCGATAAAAATCGCCGCAGCTCGGCGATAAAAATATCGCCACTAAACTAACATAGCGATAATTATCGCTGGTTGTTGGTAATATGCCCCTAAGTGCCTCTCATGGTCCAACCTATTAGGGCCAAAAGTTTTTCCTGTGTTCAGGACCACAAGGGAAATTTGCAATCCCACACACAAATTTAGAAATGACCCTCCACACTCTGGAAGGAAATTTCTAGCATGTCAGGAATAATCTTTTTGTATAAAATAAACAAACTCCTGCTTTGGGTGCTTGTTTTTGTAAAGGAAAAAACTTTGTCGTGAAGTTGCCTTAAAAATGGTGCTGGTGCAGTAAATCTTCCTTGATCCTCGGTCCTCGGAACGTAGCAGCAGGCGGCAATCTCTGCAAAGAGAGGGCTGTACAGCCCTTTGCTGCTCTGGTAGAAAAGAGTTCACCACTCCAAACATAACAAAAAAAATCCTGTGTCTTACATTTCTCTGCTGGATTTTGTATTGGCTATTTGTTGATAAGAAACTGTCCACTCATATGGGGTGCTTGCAACCTTGCAACCCCTCTTGTGTGAGCAGGGGCATTACGTGACATTCCAACGGCTAATCCTTTGTAGATCTGTCTGCAGACTGCTTTAGCTGTGTACAAGACCCATAAATGCTCCAAAACAGTGTTTGAAGAAGTATAGAGAGAAAGAGTATGCTTTGGGGTCAGCTCATTCAGACACTGATTTTCAAGTGTTTTAACGGTTTGCCATTGCAGGTATGGGCTGATCATCAAGGCCATAGCATTTGGTGGAGGATTACTTTGGTCCATTTGTATTCCCGTTAAATTTTGATGATGGGCCTGATGTAATATTTTAGTCAGACTAAAGCTAGTGCGTGTTCGTTGTTTTTTTTTACCTCGCTAACTTAACAACATAACTATTAATGCATGGATTTTTTTGTGCAGGAAGTGCTAGCTGTTTAGAAACTTTAGCCTGGTATGAAAATGAGTGCTATTCACTATTATTATGTTATGTGTAATTGCAAACAGTACTATCACTTGTGAGGTTATCCCAGCCCCAAACAACTCTTGCACGTTGTTTGTTTTATTTTGTTGTCATAATAACATCTCAGGTTTACAGTTGTTTTTATCAGAATGTGACATAAATATTTACTATGCATTTTAACTTCACCACATATAAACTAAACCTTATCTTCTACCTTTAGTATGAGCTCAATGAAGTTTGATGTGCTGGAGGGTCCGAGTATACCTTTGGTGGTTGTTATTCTTGGGGGATAGTTTGTGTTTCCCTCTTATTGTTGGATGGCCACTTTTTGAGTATTATTGTTGTTTGACTTTGCATACATAACATTCTATTGGAGCAATGCAAACTACATTTTTGGGGGCTATATCAAGTGCAGTTTGTATGGTGTCAGCCTTCATTACGTGAATAATTGAGCTTGATATGACTGAGGGTTTGAGCACCCCTTTGGCGGGATCAATTGTTGAACGATAGTTTGGACTTTACTTTTTGCTTTGATTAATTCCATTTAGAACTACACTGGAGACTGAGAGGCATCTAGGACCATGGGAATGCTCTATTTGTTTGTTGATGGCATTTCGTTAAAGGTTCCTTTAAGATACTGATGTGTAGACTTGCTGATCACTAGGTTGGGAAGAATACAAAAGTTATTTAAATTATATTAATTACCTCTCTGAAGTGGGTGGGTAAAGTAGGAGTCGAAAGAGTGGGTTTATAGGCATTTGAGATTGTTGGTTTACGCTGTCTTCTTTTTGCTCAATTAAGTAGAGATGAGTGTTACTAAGGATAACTTTTACTCATGAGTGTTTCCTGATAAAGAAGAGGATTAAGAAATTGATTTTTCTATCCCTTTTTGTTGTCAACATTGTATTATAGGGTAAAGATGTTTCAGCGTGATAGTTGGATTTAAAAAAATAAGATACATGTAATGGATAGTTTTTTTGATAAATTATTTGGGAAATAGTTTTGATATTCAGATTGATGTTATTTGTGTAGCCTCCCTGAAAAACATTGTAATGTACATTTGAGCTGTAACCAGTGTGATTATCTGGTATGCTTCAGGTAGAGGACACCAGGGCATTTAAACTAAAAAAGAAAAATCAGATCCCATTTCAATTTTGTATTTGGATGCTCTTAAGCATATACAGAAAACCAGCACTGCCATCTGGACTTTTATGAAATTGGACACTCATTCCTGTGGCCTTATGATGGGCTACGCCTCCACCTTTGCCCCTTTCCCATTTTGAGTGTTTTTTTAACCAGAAGGATAAATCCATAAATCTGTGTCAGGGTGTTCTCACACAGTGATTAATGGGCAGCTATAGATGCTAGTAGCAACCATCCAGGCTAAATCATGGACTGGTCTATGAGTGCATCAGTACCGGTGATCCGAAATTGGTGCTCAGCAATGTTGCCTTACTATGAGGTTGAGATGGCTCATGGGCGGGACAAGAGGAGACAGGGCATGTCACAGGAGTTAGGTCTATGAACACTGAACACAGGGGACCTTATTCACAAACTGGATTTTGTACTACGTATGGTAATATTACAGTAGTGCTACTTGCTTACTACAAAATGTGATTCTTAAGCCTATGAGTGTAAATCGCCACCTTCACCTTCCCTATCTTTTCTATGGGGAGATCCTCACCCAAGAGGAGACAGGGCCTGTAACAGGAGTCGTGTCGATGAACACTGACCACAGAGGACCTGATTCACAAACAGTATTTTGACTTACATAAAGAAACATTACAGTAGTACTTCTTACTTACTACAAAATGCGATTCAAAAACTTATGAGTTCACCTCCCCTATCTTTTCTATGGGGAGATTCTCACACATGTGAGTTTTACTATGTAGTAAGGAATGTGGGAGGGACATGGGCGACTGGCTGGCAAATGGGGAATACACACTACTAAATGGGAGTGGTTTAGAAAGAAGTAATAAGTAGTTTAGGGAGAGCTAAGGATGGGCTTAGGGAGGAGCAGACACCCATCCACAAAAGAGTAAGCCCATTGCTACTCACAAATTACTCTTCTAAAGTGCTAAAGGTAAAAAAGGACCCAAAACTAACTGTGGTAAATGTACTCCAGCTCACACCTGAAGTAAGTCCAGAACCACACATGAACAACCACTGGTACTACTACATTCTCCAATAGAAAATAATGGAAGCTAGGATTTAAAATGGAACCCCATAATAAAAAACATATTAAAATACATTAATTTATTTATATTTGTTTTAAATAGATAAATTGAATTTAATGATAAAAAAACAAAATATTTTGACAGCATATTTAAAAAACTATATAGATGTAAAATGAAATATAACTTCAATTTGTTTTTAAACAATAATTACATTAAAAAACTTCTGTACACAACTGCTTGTAATTTCTAATGTATAATAAATAAATATAATCATTTTAGTTTCTGTGGGATGTTGTCAATTTATTTTTTAAATACATTCAATTTAATAAATGTACATTACTTAAATATGGAATTCAACATTAAATTCGTTTTTATTTTGTTCATAATTTAATATAAATGCCTACAATCAATTAACATTAATAGTTAATATAATTATATTTTTACTATTAGTTTTTAAAGTTTAATACATTTTTAAAATTGTACCTATACTTTACCATAGGGAGATCTCCAACCTGGTAGTGAAAAACTCCGCCTACAGGTGAAAACTTACTACTAATAACTTTCCACTTGTAAATTTTGCTCTACACTTTGGGCCTGATTCCAATGTCGGACGGACCTGAATCCATCCGACATTGGCCAGGAACCATGACCGAATGACCTACTGTTGTCAGTTATGGCCCTGCAAGTTAGATGCAACCGAACCCTGTTCGGTCCCGCTCGTATGTTTTACAATGGGAGCATGCATTTCGAGCGCAATGCATGCCCGCATTGTGAAATGGAGGGGTGCAGTTTATTCCTGCACCCTGTGGCCTGCACCCCAAGGGGCCTGTCACCGGGTGCAGGGATCAACAGAGGGGCACCATAGGTGCCCCCAGGCCTCCATTTGGCGGCCTTGCACCCATGGGGGCCCTACTGGGGGCCCCCAAAGACAGTTTCCGACTGCCTTTTCCTGCCGGAAACACCGGCACGAAAAGGTAGTGAAAAACAGCAATCGTACTCTCTCGGTCATTAAGAGGTGACCGGGGACTACTGAAGGATTTCAGGACGACGGACGGGCTCTCCGAGCCCGTCATAAGCCATCCGGAAGACTGAGTTGGATTCCTTTCCACCAAGCCAATTGGAATGGCTCGGTCGGAAAAGAATCAGGCCGGCACGTTCCGATTCGGGCGGAAGGGCTCCGACTATCGTTGGGAGCCCTTCTGTCCGAAATCTGATTCGGGCCCTTAGTAGTAAACTTACACTCACATATGGCAAATTGCCGACAGTAGTACATTTACCAGCAAGTGTATAAGCACATTTAGATGTGTAGATTTACTCGTGTGCAAATTTACTTTTGTGATTAGGCCCCAGAGGCCGCTGCCAGGTAGCGGTAAAAGTCCACACAAAGATGCCAAAAGCGAAGAATCAAGTGGACAAAATTGACGAAGAAAACTGATGGGGGACCTTAAGGGCTGTTGCAGGAGAGGCCAGTGGGGAGAGAGCATTAATAGGGGACTGTGAATGAATGCCAACTAGTAGTATAGGAAGGTTAGGAGGTCATGCTCTAGTCACATATGTAGGTGAGAAAGGACATGCCAACAATAGGAGTGAGGGCACAGAAGCTGAAATGTCAATTGTTCTCATCCTGCTGATTCCAGCACAGCAGGAGTGGAATACCAACCACTGGAGTAAAAGGGAAACTTGAACATCACGGAGTGAAATCTCTGTACAGAACTATCTGATGAACACATGGTTCATAACAATCCTGAGAATGTGTCTGTGACCAATTTGACACCATAAATGCAACATCTTACCTTTTGCTGTACATTATCTGTGTCCCTGTTTCTTTTAGAACTGCTTTCTCTTTATTGCTCCCTAATAAATATGACAAAGAAGAGGCACACAAAACACCGGTGTTTCCTTAGGAAGAGCACTTTTTAATGTGCTAATGAATTTACTACCATTTGAGGAATCTTCATGAACCTTCCCAAAAAAAACTGTTCATCCACCTCAGCTCCTTTCTGAAAATTTTCATATTGGTGAATCAAGCAATGGCCGAGATAAATGGGGATTCTCAAAACATACTATTCCCATGTATATTCCCATAGGAATAGGGAAGTGATACAGAAAAAATGGCTGACCAGAATCAGATCAAATTTGGCAGAAAGCCAGAACTTTACTCAGAAAGCTCAGGTGTTTTTGAGCAATTAGCATTCAAAATATAGAGTTACCTGAACTGTTTGCATCTAGATGTTCTCGGATGTGACCCTTTACGGTGGGGTTAGCAAAAACTGATTGTTCGGTCACAACCTAAACAATATATTGTTGCAGCCATTGCAGAATATTTGAGTGGTTATCATGATCACTCTAAATTTCAGTCCTAAATTCAATATTTCGGATTACACACAATGGCATTATTTTCTTAAAGGCTTCACAACTATGCATCATTATTCTCCTAATTCGGAAATAGCTCTCGTAGTCACAAGTTAATCAAGGAGTAAGATACAACTGCATTTCAGAACAGCTCCTAGAGCCCACTTAATAAATTCCTCTGATAATCATGCATTTTGAAATGCACTTTTGGAAAATTTATGAAGTTGAAACAAACCTTTATACACATGTTGGCTTTCTTTTTACTGCACTGATCCCAACAAAACCTTTTTCATCAGTAACACAATAGGAATTTTCTGGGGAACAAAACTCAGTGAATTATAAACAAAATGTTGTTAATTTCAGGACTTCTAAATTGGTCAATACAGCTGGTGTTTGTGAAAAAGGAATGTAAAAGGCATGGTATCAAAGTTTAAATGAAGACATATTTTAGAAGAAATTATGGCGCAATGTAAATATTTGTTATGAGAAAATCTTTTTAAATAAATGGACAATTTTGTATTTTTATAAATTCTGGTTTTGTAATTTCTATCAGATGCCCCACCAATTGCAAAACACACTTTTTTGTGATACTTCAGTATATATATTTTTCCTAAACAGAGTGTTAACATTTGCAGACCCATTCTCTTTAATCTTTCCTATTATTTATTTTTGTATCTTCTTTCTTTTTCATCAGCCCACAAACGAAGAGAGCAGACAATGCAGAAGCTTATATCAGTAAAGTCTTGCCATGTTTCATTTGTGCTAGAATTATTATTGTGCAGTGGCCTTTGCCCACTCCCAGCCTAAAATTCGATGTTAGAAATTAGGCCTGGGCGAACCTTACATTTACTGTGAAAATGCCATTTGCAGTTAAAATTATCACAAACTCTTCAGAACAACAGAGTGCCCTGCTTTTGTGTTGCATCCTTGTATCAAAAAGTTACATCAGAACGCATTCTGCAGTAAAATTTCCATAATTATATGAAAACATATATTGCAAATTTTACATACCCCTACTAGGAAATGTGACACGCAGAAGACTGTTGTTATGTACTTGGGAGAACCATGCTGTTCCCTTTCTAAAAGAGAATGCTGTTAATAAGAAATCCTTGAAGAAGATTTAGGATCTCCTTAGAACATGCCGAAAGAACAAATAAGCTTAACTTCCTTCAGTTATCAAACCATATCAGGTTAATAATATTGTGTGCATCATAGACGTGCATGAAATCAAAGAAGAATAAACAAATACTGAATATAAACAATATAAGAAGATTTACACGTTAATTTTATTATCAGCATACCTGCCAAAGGGTGTTTTAGCTTGAGTACGGCCTAAAACTTGTCCCTTTACTTTCCTGTTGCAAATGCGGACCTTGAACTCCCTACATGCTTAGAATGGCAACTGACAAAACTGGGGTCGGTGACAGTCACCCACCTGCTAAGGAGCATACAGTCTTATCCACAGGTTTGTGTTCAGACCCTACTTTTATCACAGAAGTAGCATGCTGGTGTCTCTATCGTAACCTGGAATTGTGGAAATGATGTAATAGTCCCCAAAGAAGGGGAATATGGGCAAAGAAGCAACACTTAATAAAAGGAAGACAAGGTCTGTCTGCACTGTTAAAAAGGAGAAACAAAAGCTTGTCACTAGTCTTGACTGGCCAAACAACGCATAGAAGAATAAGCGATGGACTACCCATTCTACTTCTTATTTTACTCTCACGTGGCCTGATATCCTTCTGAAGGGTGTGCCATGACTCAGAAATCATGTACTTTTTCACTACTGGTGATGTATTTGCTTGGCCATTATTTTAACTATCTTCATGTATTTCTTATAATGAAATGCCTGAAAAAAGGGATTTGTTCCTGATTAACTGTATCCAATCAGAATGTGTACTGCTTCACAATAAGTGCTAGTTTCTGCTTGGCTAGTTTCAGTCATGCATTAGACTGTTCCTCAAAAAGCTCAGTTTCTGGCATTGACATATACATAAATGACTCAAACAAGAATCTCTGTTTTCAGTTTTTTTGTGTTCCACCACAGCAAAGAATGTACCTCAAGTGCATTGGTCTAGGGTTGTCTGTTATCACTTGTAAACCTGTGATTGAGATAGCACTGCTCATGTTGACAGTCTTATATTTTATTTTATACAAAGTGCACCTATTTGAGACTCTGGTTTACAAGACTGCAGTCATTGAGCAGGTATATTCTCTGCTGACTGCTGATGCTGAGACACTGAGAAGTGCTACTTGTGAAATTAATGACTGCAAACCCCAGTGATGTGGATACTCACGCTGCCAGCATCAACACTTTTATACAACAATACCTACCTCATACTTACCAAGTGTCTGAATCATGAGAAAATTCAGTGCCATGGGGTTCAATTTGAACGCCTATGATCTTGCAGGACCAGCAACATCAGATTGGTCACTGGATATATATTTAGAAACCAGGTGTAGGGAATTTGGTGTGATATTTACGTTACTAGACAATACAATGGCTGCAGAGAACTGCCTCTCTCTCCTGGGAATACATCTGCAAATTCCCTGCAACATCAGATACTCTCCAGAGTTAAAATCCAGTTCATGTTTTGACTACTCGGGAACGAGGTTAAGGCTTGTGGAGGCCCATCATGCGCTTGAATAGTAAAGGACAGCAACATTATTCTACTGCAACCCATTTGCTGCCACTTGCTGCACACTTTATTGACGAAATTGTGTTTTCTGTGATTCCAGGCACACAGGCATACTCACACTTTATATTTCCAAAGAAGTGTAGAGTTAATGGAAATAACTAATTTTAATAACTTGTTGCAAAAGTGCCGTGTCGCTCCTGTAGGGATCTGAATGTGTGGTCTTGAGGTTACACAAAAATCTCAGCACAGCACTGAGCCTATTGTAGAGTGTACCACTATCGAGATGTGGCACTTTGGGTGTGAAGCCCATGTGAGAGGTTGACACCCTGGCCTTGATTGCAAGCCAGGTGGAGAGGAAGAACTATCTGGAATAACAGTCTGCCTGATTACAACTGACCCAGTGTTCCCACACTCAGTTGTCCCTGATGTGGGAACACAGGACCCGATTTTACTGGTTGGTAATGCTAGCCAATATAATCTCATGAGGTCTTGGCTGTATTAATTGTCAAGGCTTGTTGTTCTGTCTCTGACAAAGGTTTTCCTCGGCATGGGAGAGCATCTTACCCACCAAACCAATTCTTTTCCGTCTCTCTCTATTTCCCACTCTCCCTACCTCCACCTCCCTACTGCATTGAAGTCATAACTCCCACTTACCAGAACATAGTGCAGGTGTTAAATTGGAGGGTTAATACGCTTTGGAAAAGGAAATAATGTTTTGGACTGCATCCTGTAGTACCATGTGTACATGTATATAGCTTAGAAACATGCTATGGTCAAGACCCTACTGAGAAAAACAAATGTTGAGCCTTTCATCTGGTCTAACTATAGGCCGATTTCGCTTCTACCTACACTGGGCCAAGTTCTGGAAAAACAAGTGAATAAGCAGCTTACGAGGTACACGATACGTAATGGCCTGCCCCACCTCTCGCAATTGGGTTTTAGAGCAGGCCATAGCACGGATTCAGCTCTGTTCGCAGTGACAGAACATCTAAGGCAACAATTAGACAATGGTGGTACCGCTGCACTGATTCATTTACATCTCAGTGCAGCTTTTCACATGGTGAATCACAACACTCTACCTCAAAGACTAGGGGCGAGGGGTGTGCCGGATATTGCCCTGCCTTGAATGGGCTCCTTTGTGCACAGTTGTACTTTCCAGGTTCACACTCATCCGCACCGCCCAAAGCCACACCCTCTAACACCTGGTGTCCCTTAGGGATCCACATTTAGTCCAACACTTTTTAATCTTTACATAAGGCCACTGACAGATATTGTAGAAAACTGCAGTCTCACTCTCCTCTTGTAGGTCAACGACACTCTGATAATGGTTTTCCTGTCATCTCAGGAGAATTGTAGAACTGAGGCCCTGTACAGCTGCCTTACACAAGTTTATTCCTAGATCAATACTTATTCTCTCTAGCTGAAAGGGGACAAGACCGAGGTTCTGCTGATGGGCAACCTTCCCCACCTTTGTGGCCCTCTTCAGTGGCATGAGGCTATGGGTACTGTTTCCACTCCAGTACCGATGGGCAAGAATCTAGGGGTCTGCTTTGATGACAGGCTGTCTATGAGACAGCAGCACACCAAGGTGGCTTCCACCTGCTTTGGTATTTTGAGATGTCTCAGGAAAATTCTACATTGTCTTCCTGTCTCTGGCCAAAGAACCATTATCCAGGCATTGGTTATTTCCAGGTTGGATTACGGAAACATTCTTTACCTAAATGTCAAGAAAGGCCTTCTCAAGTGATTTCCAATGCAAGGCTCCTACTTCTCCCCCAACGTTTTCCCCCACTGCAAGTCTGTTCAATGAACTCCATTGGCTGCTAAATGAATGCTGTACTCAATTTAAAGCTTTATTCTATGTGCACAAATGTCTTAACAATTGTAGCCCCACATATCTTAGCTCTCTGGGGCTACCATATATACAGAGCTAGTCTCTGCGCTCAAGCAATCTTGATCTTGTTGCAATCCCCAGAATTAAGAAAAACAATCAAGGAGGTAAAGCCTTTTTCTTCTTAGGCCCAAAGCTGTGGAATTCCTTATCCCCTGCTTTGGGAGCATGTCTCTCTTTGTTGGTCTTCTGCAAGAAATTAAAAACCTTGCTGTTTTAACTCTGCTGTTGGAAGAGACCTGTGTTGGAGTGCTGGGTACCTTTTTGTAGCTTAGCACTGGGAAACCCTCTTTGGGTAGTCATTAGCTGTATAACGGTATATAATAATAATAATAATAATAATCACAATCATATTAATAACAATAATAATAATAATAATAATAATAATAGTAATAATAATAATAATAATAATAATAACCATAATAATAATAATAAGAAGAAGAATGCTGGAACATGAGCTGGCGAAGCAGAGGGAGTGGAGGGGAGATGCACTTCATGTGCTGTGGTAGAACATGTTGGATGAAGAAAAATACTCTCCATGTGCTTGGAATGGGTTTGTTGGGTCATTTATATGTACTTGGAAGGGGTGTTTGAACATAATTCTGTATTCCTGTATAATTTTGAAATTTTCCACTGTCACCTCTTGTCAAGTCCTGTCTACATTTCTCAGAAAGGATTTCATCTTTACAAGCACTCTTCCGCCATTTAATTTCTGCCCTTCCAATGGCTTTGATTCACCTAACTGTCAGGGGTAGCGAAAGTGACAAGACATACACTTTGATCGCAATTATATCACAGGAAGCAACATCATAAGTCCCTTGGCCCTGATTGTTTGCAGGAAGGCATGCCACCTGTCCCTAATATCAAAACAACTGATGTTCCATTATAACAGCATGATAAGCATAACACAGAAACATGTCTATTTAAGATACCATCTACATTATGGTGCTGACTTGATCTTTTAAAGTTCTGGGGCATAATAATTGCCCTGAAGTGTGGTGAGCGAGTACACCAGGCCTCTTCAATGGGGTTCCCCCCACACCCTGAGAAAAATGTGAAAGTAAGGGGGCGAAATAGCGCGTTCTCGTGAATAAGTTTCATATAAATTTACTAAAATGCAATAGCTGCTGAAATATTCAAATCCCTTCAAAGTGTGCCAATCCAAGGAAATCAGACGTTCCCAGGAATGAACCCAATTTTTCAAAATGTGCATATGGGTTCCAGCTTATGTCAAAAACTATCTTCATTGTACTAAGTAAGGCCAGCATTTCATCATGGGTGCCTCCATAGTCCATTGGTTCCCCTTATATAAAAAATTATATAAAATACCCCAGTGTCAGAACTTTGCAATTTATGCTGTCCATATGCCATAGTTTACCCATCAGTCAAAAATTCCCAGAGAATGTCAGCATTTTCTCCTTGTTGCCACCCTGACCCTACTATATGCCAGGTAGTCCACCTTTATGTGAAGAATTGCCTCTGTTGTCCCAGCATCAGCATTTTTCCACTCTTGTAACATGCCAAGAATTTCCTCAAGCATGCCAGTATTTTTCCACGGGTGCCCTATATTCCATGAATTACCTTTTAGTGTGCCAGTACCAGTATTTTACCTTTAATGCCTTTTATGCCAAGAATTACCACTAGTTTGCCAGTATCAGGTGTCTGTCATGCTAAGATCTGCAGCTAGTATGCCAAAGCCAACTTTTTGCACTGGGTGTCTATTTAAGACAATAATTACCTTCACTATGCCAGGGTCAACAGCAAACTCGCAAGTATTACATCACAGGGAGGGAAAAAATGCCCAAATCTTAGTGGATATGGCACATTTTGTCTCTCTCCCTTTGAAGCAAGGCAGCGCAGCAACTTTGTTGCAGTGTTGACTTGCACCAAAGGATAGTACATCTGAGCCTTAATCTCACACACTACCTGTCACTCACTCACTCACTCACTCACTCACGCACACACATGCTCTTTATTTATCACATAAAAACGCTCTTAACCGCAAGCACCCACACAAACCCATTTTTACTTACCGCAGCTGCTGCCAAAGTTCCCGTTCTAGCTAAATGTGATCCGTTTTTAGTACATTAATAGATAATTACTCACTATTAGTATAATGAAAAACAGGCAGAAATTAAGGAACGTAGAGCAGCCCCTAAGTTCTTGCCACTGATATTGCCATCACTGAAACCAGAGGTTGTAAGCGCAAGCCAGGGGTTGCAGCTGCACCCCTGGGAAGCCCCTGACTGACGTGCATGTGCCCCTGGACCACTCATCTTCTATCACTTACCATATGTGTGTACTATATTCAATTAGAGGCAATAACTAAAAAATAGACTTTATGCTTCCTAAATTAATCTCATGTTCATCTTCTTCTCTTATTTGCGTTCTGATCTTTCGCATTTCTCCCTCACCCGTTTTGCACATGCGTGAGATTGGCCCCATGCCTTGCAGACATTCTTTTTTCATTTAATTAAATTTGCTTTAATTAATTGATTGATTGTAAACAGTACAAACCGGTTTGCCCTTTGTCCTTCTTCTGCTCTCCCTTTGCTTAATAAATGCCTGGTTGCAAGATTGTTTGTAAAAAATGGATCCTTCAGAAACAGCTTTTGTAATCCAATTTCCAAAGATGTTGCTTTCTAATTGACTAACAACAACGCTGATTCACAATGAAGCGATGAGAGTATTTTTGCTTGCTCTCATTTCCAATCATTGCAAAGTACTATGCCATCACTCTTTGAAAACAAGGGGGCATATTATCAAGGACCGGTGTTAAAATTATCGCCGTTTTATCGGCAGGAAACTGCAAATAAAACGGCGATAATGGGCTTGATAATACGCTCTTGTTAATTCCCATAGAAGCCCATGTTTTGGTGTTAACATGGGCTTCTATGGGAATAACAAGAGCCTATTATCAAGCCTATTATCGCCGTTTTATCAGCAGTTGCCTGCCGATAAAACGGCGATAATTTTAACACCGGTCCTTGATAATATGCCCCAGGATTTTTTTTAAATAAATCAATGCGTCTCATACCCTTCCACATTATTTACATTGAATAATATTCCACAAGTTTTCACTCCATGAAAATAACACTGCGCTAATAATATGCTTTTTATTTAGCTTCACTGATGACCTACATTTTTCAAACTGAGCCAAAGTTTTGAAAAAGCAGCATGAAGACTTAGGATTTTGGTTGAGTGCTCTCTATAAGCACTATGCTCACATAAAAAGTTGGCTGGCCTAGATACTCCAACACAAACACTGCAAAGGTCCCATCTGCTGCAGTACAAGTACATTGTAGCCTATGGTACTTGTAAATTGGCAACAAGATATACGTAACTATTTTTTTAACATAATTTATTACGTTTGCTTTTATATCTAATTCTACATCACGTTTCTCATGCATGTTAGGTGTTTCTTTGCCTTACAGTTCTTCATTATGTGGTTACAGAGATACATAGAATATACATATCAGTCCTACTTAACCAACTTCCCGATAACTCCTCCCCACCTCCCTCCCTACCTCCCTGCAGATCCAAAATCATATGTCCATAGCCAATTAATCACTGTTTTGCTACTTAAGTAGGTTGATGTGCTCCCATTCTCGGTATCTTTCCTTCTATTCTTCAGCTCATTAGTTACGTTCTGCTATGCTTAGATATGTTTAAGTTCTGATTACTCACATTCCCTGTCTTGTCGGATGTCCCATGGGCGCCTGTCTCTCAGGGCTTGACTCATTCTAGTCTGGTTCTGTTTTCTTTATGCCTTCCACATCTTGGGCAGCTCATGTCTTCTCTATGGAAATATTTATTGATTTGTCCCGGGGTAAGATATGCCCTATGTAGCATGAAATAATTAATTAGGCAGAAGCAAGTGTTCCTTGACACTTTAGGGGTCCCTTCTAATATGCTTTCCCATACTTTGTCTTCTAAGGGGATAGTCACGTCTTCTGCCCATCTGTCCCAGAGAGTGGTAAGCGGTTGTAGGGCATCTCCGCCTAGTGCTATATAAAGGCACATGTTGCATTAGTCCTTCCCCCTCCCGTTGCTATATATCTACAAGTTTCATGATGTGGGGGTTCCGACAGTCCCACCGCTAGTATTCCCTAATCGTTGCTGTTACCCCTCCATGTAATAAGAATTGCCCCTGAGGGAGATCAAAGCTCTCTCTAAATTCTTCAAATTGGAGCATCACCCTGTCTCGGAATAAGCCCCTCAGTCACAATACCCTGCCTGCTCCTAGTTTCCCAGACCCTCCCAATGCCCCCCTAGTGGTAACAGTCTCAGCACTCCTATGGATAAGTCGGGGGAATAAGAGGGAATAGGGGCCCGCAGCCTCGTCATCTGGAGGCATCGCCTCCAACAGCGCCGTATTACTTTTATCTCCCTGGTCCCTCTCTTCGGTTCCCTGCACATTTGCACCAGCAGTCTCTGTAATATGTTTAATTTGTGTACAAATAGTCCCGCATCCCGTTCTGTCGCTTGTTAATCTGCAATCCATCTAGAAAACCACTGTAGTTGGGCCGCCAGGTAGTATCTCTCAAAAGCAGGAACTTCAAGGCCCCCTTCTGAAGTTGGTCATTGTAATGTTTTCAGGGCCAGCCATTTGCTCCCCGGGCCCCATATGAAGTTCACCACTAAAGACTGTAGCTCAGCATTCCATCTAGAGGGTATCCTTTATAGGATAGTAGTGAAAAAAATATAATAGTCGCAATAGTGCCACCATTTTCAAAAGGGCAACCCTCCCTGCCAGTGATAGCAGGAGGCCATTCCAAAATTCCGTACTGGTTTTGAAGGATCTTACATCTATACCCATATTTCCCTCAAATCTGTCTGGATGAGTATGATATATCTTTACCCCTAATTACTCTTGGCACCTAGGTTCCAATTATAAGTGTGCCAGCTCGGAAGGGGGTCCCTATCTTTTATTAGAAGAACTAATTTGGACTTTTGCCCATTGATATGTAGACCTGACATCTCCCCAAATTCTGCCATTAAGTCTCCTGCTCCCACCAGGGCATCACCTGGGTTTTCTAAAAACATCAGGGGGTCAGCCGCATATAATGCTATATGATGGACACTAGTTCCCAGATGTATCCCTCAGTATTTTGTGTTTGTCCTGGCCAAACAGACCAGTGGCTCCATAGGCAAGGCAAACAGCAGTTGGCAGAGGGGGCACCCCTGTCTGGTGCCCCGCTCTGCAAGGCACTGTTCTGATATTGCCTTACCCATTCTGATTCTGGCTAATGGACCCGTGTAAAGCAGATTGACCCATCTCAGAAGGCCATATCCTAGCCACATTCTGTATATGATACCATACAAAAATTCCCACTCTAAACTTTCGAATGCCTTCTCAATGTCTACTGCGAGGATTACTCCCCCCCCCATCTCGCAATATGCTTCCATGATCGTCAGTAGGCGTCTTATACAGAGCGCTGTGTTCCAACTCAGGATAAAGCCAGCCTGATCAGAATGTATGAGTTCTGTCATTAACGGCTGCAGTCTGGTTGCCAATATCCTGCTAAGAATCTTAAAGTCTAGGTTGAGCATAAATAGGGGCCTACAGGCTCCACACTCCCATTGAGATTTGCCTGGCATGATTAAAGGGACTATCAATGCCTCTCGTTTAGTGCTAGGTAGATGAACATGGTCCAATGCTGCTCCAAATAACTCTACTAACTTGGGGTCTAGTTCCTCCATATAGAGAGCGTAAAATTCTTTAGGGAACCCATCCATACCAGGAGTTTTGCCTCTGGCAAGTCTCTTAATAGTTGCATGTATCCTGTGTATGTCTATGCGGCTCCTAATACCTTTGCTTCCTACTCCCCTAGTATGGGCAGTGGTATTGCCGCTAAGTATTTCCTTATGGTATACTCCTGCATCTCCAGTTTATAGTATCTGGTTGCCTCTTTGAGCCGGGTTAGCCAACCAGACCCATAGGGTCCCTGCTCTATCCCTGTCTGTGTGTGTGCGCTCCATGTACTTTTTATAATCAAAGCACCGCAGTTGCTCCATATTCTTGAACACCTCCTCCTTAGCATCTAGGATGGCCCGTCCGAGCTCGGGGAGCCCTGGTCTTTGCCGTTCAAACGTACGGATTGTCTGGTTTACTTTTGCTAAGTCTGTTTCAAGTGAGCGCCTAAATCTCACAGTGGTACCATGCACCGACCTCTTCACACCACCTTAAAGGCGTCCCACTCAGTCAGCCCAGATGAAGACGTATTTGCATTCTTAGCAAAATAATCCCTCATATACCCCCTAATATCCTCAAGAAATACCTGGTCTTCTAATGTTTCCACTTTAAGATGCCAGGTAACTGTTCACCCTGGCTTCCCAAGTGGATATGAAAGAGGGCCGGGTTATGGTCCAAAAGCATGCATGTCAGGTACTCCTCCTTAATAGTCTGTGTGTGAATGTCTGGGGAGCACAGGAACGTGTCAAGTCTAGGATGGAGATCATGAACTGGGGAGTAGGAAGAGTAGTCCCTACCTTCTGGGTTTAAATGTCTCCAGGTATCAATTAGGCCCCATTTCTCCTACCATTCCTTGAATGCAATTGCTGTTCTGTGGGCTGGTGCATCTCTAATTGCCGAATGGGACCGATCTCTCTAGTGGTCAGCTATACAGTTATAAACTCCTCAGATAACTATTGAGTGGGGGAGGTTTGCTGTCAGAGTATGAGAGAGCTCATCTAAGAATGTCCCCTGCTCTGTATTGGAGACGTATATACTGACAATGGCTATGTTCCTTCCATCAAGCCTGCCTGTGATTGCCACATGTTTGAAATGGGACTCCCGCTCTGATCCAGATCACAAGCGGTCTATGGGGTATAATATGCTTGCCTCACCACCTGCGCTGGAGAGCAGCCCCCTCCAAGCCAGCAAGTGGGTCTCCTGTAGGAGGGCTATGTGAATCCCCCGCCTATTCAGATAAGAAACTTTTTTGTACCATTTGGCAGTTGTGTGCATTCCCCTGACATTCCATGTAATAATCTTATACAACAGGTGGTCAGCCATAGATGATGGTGCCATTGAGATCAGAAGCATCCCCCCATTGCACCCTTCACTTGAAATTTTTGTGGGAGCACATCATCTCTGCAGCTTGCATCCTTCCATGACCTCTGGTTTCTGCAGTCCCCAAACTCCTGAACTTTAAATAACCCCAACTCCCTCTCCCCAGGAAAAGTGAGTAGTCTCCGCTCATCCAGACAAAAACAAACATTTTAATCCTCAGTAACTCTTCTGGTAGCGCAATGTTCTTTCACACCTATACTGACCAATTCCTCAGCCCCACCAGCCTCCCCCATCCGTGAGTGATTTAAATTGAGCCCATTCTTTACCCCGATGAGCCCCCTTCTTCAGCTCCATTCAGTTTCTCTTCATTATGCCCCAGTGGGGTAATAATCTATCCCTCAGGTCCCCATTCCCAGTTCATACTTGCAAGAGTAGACCAATGTCAGATTATTTCATCTGCCTGTCCGAGGGTGACATCTGGGATGTTCTGGCTAGGTCCCCCCATCGTGTTGAAACTGTGGTCTGAGTCAGAGTCTCTCACTTCCTCCCTCGTGCAAGAGGGAGGAAGACAAGTGCCTTCAGCTACCTCAAGATGAGGATCTAAACTCACATGACCACATAAATATGCCTTTTGGGAACAAGAACAAGGTCTGACACCAGAGAAAAGCTTAGAGAGTCTTAGAGAAATGTATAGCCCGCTAGTTCCCATTTCTATTTCCTGGACAGTTCCAGTTTAATTTAGATTTCAAAGACCTCATCTATTGATCACAACTAGGGCAAAATATTTACACTCTCCTAACCAGAAGTCTGTTGGCCAAAAAAAGTTCAAAGTCAGCTCTTTATACAATTCCACGTGGATGTCAGCAGAGGCTTGCATACAATTGGTCCAAGTGCACTGAAAGCACAATATTGGTCTAAGCGTTCCTGTTCACAGGACACATCCAAGTTGTCTTGAGGGCAGCTAGGCCCTCTTAAAGGAATCCTGACAAATAGCTATAGATGCCAAGCGTATCAACACACGTCTCGAAAATCCAAAGTTTTTGATGTACGCCTAGCACATTAATGACATCATTCAAGATGCTGATTGGTGTAGGATTCTAGCTCCTAAAGTTACCTGATCGAAATCGTAATCAAATGGATTAACTCAAACCATAACATGGGAAACTAAAATTAATTATTTTAAGAAGCCGACGACTATACAGATTTATAATCATGACTTCTTTGCAGACGCTAAGGTAATCCTGCAAAAACTCTTGAGATATGTCATATTCCCTAACGAACTACTGGGGCATATTACCAAGGGCCTTATTGCCGCTTTAGAAGGAATTTTTCCCGCTAAAGCGGCGATAATTTTATCGCCCTATTACCTAGCTGTCGCTAACACCAGTTACCAACAGCTAGTAGGAGATAGCGATCATCTTGGGGCCCACTTTGCATGTCAGTGATGTTTATCGCTAATGACATGCAAAGTGGGCGTGCCAAGAAGTTAGCGACTGGAACAGCCGCTAACGTCGCTATCTCCTATTACATACTTTTGGAAATATTTGCGCTATGCGCGAATGTCTCCAAAAGCTAACGCCTGCCCAGAGCAGTTCTTAGCCATGTTATCCAATGGTAGGTGGATAACATGGCTAAGAGCATTAGCTCGGTAATGCATGAATATCGCTGACTTTTCAGCGATATTCATGCATTTTGGCTGATTTTTATCGTTTTTGAGATAAACCTTGATATTAGCAAGGTTTAATTGCGAAAGAAATCGGGGGAGCTCGGCGATAATAATATTGCTGCTAAGCCAACATAGCGATAATTATCGCTAGTTGTTGGTAATATGCCCCTTCTGTTCCCAAGAAATAGCAAAGTACGTTTTGCGCACTGTTTACTCCACATTCAAGTTGTGAAGTTTAGATCCAAGACATGCTAAGAATGTTTCGGCTCTATTCTTGTGGGGATCTTTTTTCTGTGGACATAAGGGGTGGCCGATATTTTGGCCCTTTGATGAAAAACATCTAGGTAAACAGTGTTTGTATGGTCTACTCCATCCTACAGAGCTATAGGCCTCTCTACAGACTGGATAACCATGTTGATGGTCTCCCTATTTGCCATCAGAATCAATTCTTTATAATAAAAAAGTTACATTTTTAGCAACTGTGTACATCAAACATATATCACTAATGCTTGCTGCCACACGGTCACACCACTCCCAACTAATTTAATGTGTGATACACCTACATATTATTTATTTTCATTTTGAGAGCAGAAAAAATAGAATTGTTTGCAAGGTCTCATAACACAGGGACGAAATCTTCACTCCTTTTAAGGGTGACCAATATCAAAGTGGTTTGGAGATAGAGGAGAAAAGCCTTTAGCTTCTGATTGTATGCATCTGCAAGAGGCCCTTATGTCTTATAGGACTCATTTATTGCATGGGTAGATCAATCACTGTCTGCTGGAGCGCAGGCACAACTCGTTTTATGTGGGATTATTAACATGATAACCGGCCCCATCATTTGCTAGGACACCTTATATATATATTTTCGGCTGACCTAGAACATAATGTCTGGCATTACTTCATCATGAAGGTGTCTTAATAGAGTCTGAAAGCACATATTATTTACAATGTTTTTCCTTACAAAACATGCATGTGCTCAGCAGTTTAGGTCGACATGACACCACCGAACATCTATTAGTTGGAGCAGTCCTTGAATTGGAATAAGAGAACTGAGGGACGCTGGATGAAGTTTTTATTGCAGCGTTCTAATTATAATTTGAGGAATTTCACACTTCATGAAGAAGTGCGAAGTACCCCGAATCTGCACAAGAGCAGGTGGCGCTGCATCTGGATGCCCAGTATGGGCAGGTTATCAGTATGGAGGATCCTTGCTGTCCAGTGCTTAATTTAATCCGGTGGTTGCAGGTGGGGACCTAAAGCTCTCTTTTTAGGGGACTGGGACATGTTTTTATTCATCAGACATTAACCAAGAAAAATAGATAGAAAGCAGGCCAAAGGAGGTAAGACGTAGGAAGACAAATACAGAAAAACTGTGAAAAATTGAGATAGTAGGGATGAAGATAAAGCAGTAGGGACAGTATGCTTGTGGATGAAAGATGCATACGTTTAAATCCGGACTAGACAACCTTGGTAGACGGCAACCCTGACATTCAAAAGCAAGGAAAGCAGATTTCTGAGGATAACTTGAGCTCCAGCACTTAGGGGCATATTTATGGGAGGCTTGCGTCAGCTTTGCACCATGCAGTGTGCTACATGCACAACACAAATCCCTAAGTCAGATTTATGAAGCCACCCAAAGCCACTTGCCTGGCTCTGAGTGGCTGCATAAATCTGGAGTATTGCAACGCAGTTCAAGTGGCCCCTTTGCACTACTCTGCCGTGGGTAGGTGTTCCATGTGCTTTGCAGTGGGTGATCCGGCACTAGCGCAAGGGAAAAAGACAGGAATGCGCTGTTTTAAATAAATATGACACATTCCTGCCCTTTCCTTGTGATTCATGGCCTGTGCAGCAAGGTGACTTGCTGTGCTGCTCTGTGCCACAAAAGTCGAAAATATGCCCCTTAGTCTTTAAGCACTGCTGCTGTCCCAAACTGACAGTGTGGGAATATAATTGTTTATTAGAGATCCCAAAGATAATTTCCCTTCCTAAAGTATTAAAATCGACATTGTTCTAGCTAAAAAAAACACTCGAAGGTGGGAGTATATATCCTTATCTCCTACGCCCATTATTACCAATTAAACTACAAGCAGAAGATGCAATAAGAAGAAATTGAATCCAAGAAATAAAATCCGACATTTATATCTGTATGCTAGGCATGACTACCTGCATTTCTTTAGAGTTATCAGCTGCTCAGTAGGTGTGATGTAGAAATTAGTTTTTTCTTATTTCTTATTAATGAATATATCCAATCTGATATCTTGATACTTTTTTTAGTACCGCTTGATGCCAGGTTTTTCCCAACCATATGTGCACATCAGCGTGCTCTTCACACTGGAAATTCGGAAAACATTTGCGCACATTTCCGTTTAGATATCAAGGTGGCGGCATTACAATGGAACAACATTTAGGCATGGAACAGGTTACAGGTTCATTTTTACTCAGAACTATTGCAGCAATTCCTGCACGGATTTTGATTAACTAATCCATCGAAGGGGGATTCTGGATCTTGTGGTTCAAGCAGCTAGCAGAAATTGTCCTGAGGTCGACATTTAGGTCACAAGTGCACTCAGTTGGTGCGAGCTGAGCCCCGGGAGGTTGTCACAAGACTGATATCTCTTTAATGAGTTCCAGATGGTATATGCAATCTGTAACCATTTTCACATCCTCACGTTCGCCGCATTTGCGATTTTTTGGGAAATGTGTTTCTTTTGTTTAATGAGGCAATATCCTTCATATATGCATTAATGAGCATATCTTTTAAAGTTTGTTTAACTTTTTTAATGATTACTTGTGGGCTGCATAATTTTGAGAGCTTTGGTGTCGTACTATGATTAACTTCCGATTCACTTTAGGAAGTCTATTTTTATATACTAACTTTCCAGGGTGAGAACGTATGGATTACATTGATTATTTATAAATAGGGGGCTGTGCATTATGCTGCTATTTTGATTTGTTGCACTGTGCACTTTACCTCTGAAACATGCATTGAATATTTTTTCCATATCATGGATTAACCTATGTACTCTTCTCTATGTTTATTAGTGCCTGTACTGGAGGGGAGGGCTATATATATTTCTGATTTTACAGCGCCAAAATAGATTGATAAAGCCTGCTGTGCAGGCGAAACACGTCTCTCGCTTACTGCGGGTAGTGGGATACCTGAATATAATAAACTAGCCTTATACATGCCGATCATGAGTATGTGTCATTTTCTCCTTGGAGTTGGATGGATGACCTGGATATATATATATATATATATATATATATATATATATATATATATATATATATATATATAAAATCAGTACCGTTTTCTTCTCCAAGCTTTGTGCCAAAAACGGAGGATACAGACCACGATGTTAGGTGCTTAATATTATTTAATGGTGCAAGTCGCCATGATGCGTTTCAGCCCCTCCTCGGGCCTTGATCACATGACATGGTTCTGCATTACCATAGGCTTTTTAAAGTGACTTGTGCAAGCTTAATAGTGAACACGTGATTCTACTATGCAGTGGACATAAAAGAACGATTTTGAACAAAGATCTCTTTCATCTTTCAGATATTGTAATGCATTCATCATACTTAAATGTCAATCAAAACCAAATAGTTAAAATTACATTTATAAAATATATGTTGTTACAAAAATGCATAGTCACACAAATATCAACGTCAGTTCAAATCATTTCACGTTATTGCAAAGTACATTACGCTGAAAAGACTTTCTTTAGTTTAAAAGAAGTTTATTTGATATAAATATAAGATGAAATACAGTAAACAAAAAATTACATATGTGTAAGTTCATCTTAATAAAAAATGGGAAGGAAAAAGAGAGAGGGATGAGAGAGAAAAAATGGAGGGAGAAAAAGATAGAAAAAAAGAAGATGGGATGAGAGGAACGTCCATTTTATGTGTAATATGAGAAAAAAGCAACACTTATGCATAAACAATTCCTACAAACATTGAAATAATCTAAGACCATAAAATAATTTGTAGATAAAGCAGCAAGAAGTATATACTCAAGGGGGTTTGGGAACCTCTTCAGTGCGATGGTTATGTAAAGGTAGTTTTTTAGCAGACTTATTTAGGAATTCAGTAACAGGCATCCACAGAGTTTCTCTTTCAATAGCAAGCGAGACTGGATGTACATAAACTCTGTCAAGTCTATGATTATAACAAACAGCATACCACCATGCTTGAAAAGATACTGTTGAGGTGTATTTCCATGATTTAGTGATCTGCTGAAACGCAACAGCTATAAGTAGATCAATGGAGGCTAAACTTCACAGACACTACTTAGGAAATATGTGAAAAAGAAAAAGGAATTTGGGAATGACAAATAATGTTAATCTGACGCCATACTTGAATCTAAAAACTGTGAATTTTTGGACAATCAAAAAGCATATGTTTAAGATCCGCTGACACAGCAGAGCAGGACCAACAGGAAGAAGGTATGATAGTGTCAGGACTGGTACTGTAAATTCAAGACTAACCCCCCATTGGCTTTTGGCTGTCTGTAAAATCCATTTGGGTAGTCATTCTAAATCAATAAGGTCCCTCGCTAAGCAATGGACAGTGTTGGTACACAAGAAACTGTTGAGACAATTGCGGCGGACATCTAAGATGGCCGACATTATGACAGTGCGGTTGCCGGTCTAGTGTTTTTACTGGATTACAACCACAGCTGTGCTCGCGCTCCATCTCAATTCAATCTGTGCACTTCAACTGATTTTCTTCCCGAAGCGGCCGCATCATTTTCTCCGGCGCTTCAGTTTCTGATTCTGCGTTTTGTGAGTATTGCCGAATATTTCAGAGGCGTAGTAAATTCACTGTAGTAGTGGTGAGTTAAACTTTGACTTCATTTTTGGATATTTATAGTTTGAAGTGTGGCGAAGAAAAGCACTTCTCACTTCGTCCACAAGTTGGCAGAAATAGGTTTTTGAGCAAAGACTTTCCTCAGTAATTTCAGACAATTGAGCTTGTTCTCTGCAAGAAAGAGAAAGGTGAGAAGACGATAAATGCAAACAGAAGATTTACGTAAAGGAGATATTAAGAGACTTAGTTAGTAAAGGAAGTTTGATATGACAATAATATTGAATTCCAGTTAAGTTCAAGATTAAGAGAAGGGTTATTTGCAAAGCCGTACCAAAAGCTGCAAGTAGGTGTACATTGTATACATATATATATATATAAAGATACTTACCAACTCTAGTGAAGACCTTCCCACTCTTCTCTGCCTAATCTTCATCCTTGGATGCATATAGAAGAATCCAACTTGCAAAATAAAATATAGGAGTCACCTCAAGGTTAATAAGGTAATAAGGTGAATAAGACTAGAGAGAGAGAGTAGTTTCAAAAGTAAAGCATACTAAGTTATTAATAAAGGTGAATTTGTGTTATTTAGATTATCTTCACTGCTGAACAAGTGAGGTTTGAACCTGAGAGCAAGAAAAGACTCCTAGAGAACAGCTAGCCACTCAGTTAGGAAGGGTAACACATATAGAGCTTTTGAGATAGAGTCACAGAATTGTTAGACTTATATATATATATATCTAAATGTAAACTATAGATGCATAATACTCTTTTGACAGGAAGAAGATTTAGAAGCCAAGGCAGACCTTTTCAACTGGACGAAGACATGGCGTGTTTCTCTTTATTCCCATTCCCCTTTCCCCCTCCTTGCTGTCAAGATCTATATGATCTGGGCATCGGGTGTGGGAGTTAGAGGCTTAGCATTGGCTCCTGCGGAAATCAAGGTTCTGGACTGACAGGTACTTGACAGATAGGGTCAATCTTATATAGTTTAGCTGTAGTGATGAGTAATCTATTATAAAGAAAAAAGAATGTTTGAGTAGTATTAGCTGCTCTAGAAGACTTCCTCACCTTAGTCCAGATTTTATTCCACAAAGAAATAGGGAAAGATTAACCCAAATTAGAATCTCAGCTCCATTCAACCTCAGATTTATTATGAGAAACTGGGATATCCATTAATTTTTTATATATTTGAGAAGTTGAAAGAGAATTACCTAGAAACAATGTAGTAATAGGGGATAAAGGAGTATGAGTGGGAGAAGTGGAGAGAGAATTACAAGAGGATTGAGCAGCTGCTGTTAAAGATAAATGTTTGCAATAAAATGAGGAGGGAAGAGAAAAGCAAGATTTCAATACCGAAAATGGTACACAAACACCATCTTGAAAAGGTTGACAAGTCCATTTGAGACCACATGATAACCAGACTTTCCCAAAATATGTTTAATATTGAGTTTAATATGCTTATTGTACCAGATTGATGAGTTCAGAAATTGTGCATGTTCGTCTGAAGCAGATGAAAAAAGTGGTTGGAACAGACTCTGAGCGTTTTTAAGAATGCGTAAAGAAAACGACAAAGGTATATGTGAAAGGGAAAAAAATTCTTCGAAAGAGAAAGGATGAAAACAGGCTGTCTCAATGTCTACCCACAAAGGGAAAAGTTGAGAATCTGTTTCACACTCAGATAATAAGATAGAGGAATTGCGAAGAAAAAATGAGGAGTGATAAGAATAAAAATCCGGAAAGTTAACCCGACCCATGTGATTAGGTTTTTTAAGTTTGCTAAGAGATATTCTAGGAGGTTTATTATGCCATATAAAGTTTGAAAGGATGCTTTATATACTTTTGTAAAAAGACTTAGGAATATTAATGGGTATATTTGATAGGTAGAAAATTTTTACTGGAACAAGCATAATTTTTATAGAATCTAATCTACCCCACCAGGATAAAAATAAGGGGTGCCAGCGAGAAGTAGAAGAACGCAAAGTGGTTCGTAACTCTTTCAAGTTTATAGCAACAATATATTTAATAGTGGGGGTGAACCAACTTCCAAGATATTTTATTTTAACTGGATTCCAATGAAAAGAAGAAGATAAGAAATCAGCGTGAAAGCATAGTTTGTTCAGAAGGAGGACCTCAGATTTGTCAGCATTGAGCTTGTAGCCTGAAACACAGGCAAATTCAGTTACATCTGATAAGAAAGCTGGCAAACAGGATTGTGGGTTTGATATGAATAATAAAATATCATCTGCGTATGCAGTGATTTTTAACTGATTGGTTCCATAAGAAAACCCAGTAATGTTTTACATTCAATCTAAATTTGTTAAAAAAGGTTCTTAGGATCAAATAAATAAAAGTGGACATAAAGCGCATCCTTGCTGAACTCCTTGAAGAAGGGGGAAAGAAGGGGAAACAAGGCCATTAGCTAAAATAAAGGACCTGGGAGAAGAATAAAGTAAAGAGACATAACTAATGAATTTTGGGCCGAAACCAAACCAAGTAAGAGTAGAAAAAATAAAGGACAAACTAAACCTATCAAAAGTTTTTCAGCGTCTAATGGGATTGCTGCTAACGATTTTTTAATAAACTTTTGCTTTACTTAGGACGTTAAAAAACAGTCTAGTATTATCTGATAAATGAAGACCTTTAATGAAACCACATTGTTCTTTTCCAATCATTTGAGGTAAAAAGGAATCGAAACGAAGTGCAAGAATTTTTGCAAAGATTTTGTAATCCAAATTAAGTAAAGAAAGAGGTCTGTAGTTCTTATAGAATGTGTGAGCTTTGCTTTCTTTTGAGAGCAAGGAAACCAACGCTTCTTGAAAAGATCCTTCCGATTTTTGAGTAGAAATGAAATGTGTAAATAACTGGTGTAATTTGGGGAGAAGGAAGGAGGCAAAATGTAAATAAAATGTAATGGTGAATCCCTCTGGGCCGGGGGCTTTGTCTTTTTTAATAGCTTGAATAGCAGTAAGAATATCAGTATTCTAAATATCCTTTACCAAAAAGGAAAAATCTACATTAAGGGATGAAGGTGAAGGAATAGAGGATAAATAACGGTCAATATCAGCCTGTTGAGAAGGAGATTCAGGGGTATACAGTTGTTGATAAAAATTGGAAAATTCTAAAAGAATATCTTCATTTTTATGAACTATAGTATTAAGTGAAGTTGAAATAGATTCAATCTTGGTGCGCTCTTTTTTGATTTTGAGATAATTGGCAAGAAGATTTCCCGCTTTATTTTGCGCACTATAATATTTAGCGCTAGACTTAAGTAAATAAAAATTGGCCGATTCAGTAGAAAGTTTATTAAAAGTGAACTTAGCTTTGATAAGTTTAGTTGAGTCAGAGGGGCTTCTGTAGAGTAGTAAGAATGTTCTAGTTGTTTAATATGTGAAGTAAGTGAATTTCTAACTTGGGCAGAAGCTTTCCTCTTTTGGGCTACATATGAAGTAATGAAGTCTCTAGAAGCAGCTTTGAATGTGTCCCAAATGAGAGGGGAAGAGGTAAGAGGAGATTCATTTTCTAAAAATAAGGTGTCTGCGAATGTCTGAAAAGCAGGAGTAAATTTAGGATCAAGGAGAAGGGCATTATTACATCTCAATTGTCTAGTTCCTCTTATGGGAGGGAGTAAGTCTAAAGCTAAGGTTATAGGGGCATGATCTGAAATTAGTATAGATCCTATGTTGGAATGTGTAATATGCTGAGTAAGGGCTTTTGAGATAAATATGTGATCTATACGGGATTGTGAGGAATGAATGGGTGACAAAAATGAATATTCTTTGAGAGTGGGGTGACATAATTTCCAAGAATCAACTAGTGACCTTTGAGATATGGCAGATGTAAATTGAGTATGCATGGTGGAGGGAATACATTTAGATTTGGAACATCTATCTAAAAAAGGCTCCACAACCATATTACAATCTCCTCCCAATATTAAGTAATCATCAGTACATAACATCAATTTAGATAAAATGTGGGGCCAGAAGAGTTTATCTGGGGTGGTTCACCAACTTCCCTTCCCCTGGAAAGAACAAAGTGTGAACCCAAAATTCGTGCGTTACTGATGTTTATTTCATTGCCTTCAGTCCACGACAATCGCTATGACGCGTTTCGGTCGAGTAACAGCCTTGATCATATGACACATATATACCCTTTCAGGTGTAGAGTGCTGTATAAATTATGCAAAATAGGAACAAGAGTACTCTGTATAGTTCCCAAATGTAGGTGGGGAGCAATTCTTATATAAAGCACCCAGCAACGCCAGCAACACTCTGAATCTGCTCACCTCAAATGTTGTTTTTCTAGCAAAGTTTTTAAGCATAGGATTAGCGCAGTGCCATTTACGCCAAGCTAGAAAAGGACTTAAGCATCGGATTATCAAAGTGCCACCCAGGCTGAGCTGTAAAATGTCAAAATCCTTTTACCACTCCAAGCACAGTATTACACCTTTGGATTGGTAAAATACCATCCAAGTCAACCTGAAATGCATCAAAGCAACTTCTGACATTTGCTCTCATTAGAGCTCTTCAAAAAGGTATACCTTTGTCCAGACACAAGGAACCACACAGTATTAGTTAAAACAATACCCTTTCAGGCTTAGAGTGCCTAATATATTATGCAAAATAAGAAGCAGAGAACTCTGGGTAGTTCCCAAATTTAGGTGGAGAGCAACTCCTATATAAAGCACCCTGCAACACCAGCGGCACTCTGAATCTGCTCACCTAAAATGTCTGTTTTTCTAGCAAAGTTTTTAAGCGTAGGAATAGCACAGTGCAATCCATGCCGAGCTAGAAAGGGGCAAAGCCTTTTGCCATTTATACAGCAATGTCTTTGAGCATTGGATTAGCAAAGTGCTATCCTTGCCGAGATGTAAAATGACAAAAGCCTTTCACTGACCATGTCATGAGTGATGTATTATGTGAGGTCATAAACAGTGCATTGTGGGGGAATAAGATATAGTTAGCTTGTGTAACTATAGCTGCTCAACCTCTGAGCCTAACTATAACTTCCCTATAATCTTAGTTTTTTTCAGTAAATGTCTAAGGGTTTTTTAATTCTATTTCCTAACTATAAGTCACTCTAACCTATGTATTTTTAGTGAACATCTAAGTTTTTTTCAATGTTAAGTACGATACCCATTGCAATGTACAGTGGGGGGGTTGATCTCAGGGCCTGGCATTGTGCTGCCCTCACCCAAGCCTGCTGATCCTGGCCTCCTCCTCCTTGCCATCTACCATGCAATTCCATGAGCCTGGTCCCTCACTACAGCTGTGTGTGGCATTATTTTACCACTGCCCTCCCCGTCTGTCCTATACAGTTAGCTTGATGCTCCATACACTTACTACCTAACCTCTGTTTACTGAGTCCATGCACCAGTCTCCTCCCTTCTGCCCTGCATGGTCTGTGGTGCTGCCACTGCCCTCCGTTTGGCATGATGTCCCTGCCCACCCCTCCTGCCCTCCTTTGCCAAAATCTATGTTCCATAATTGTCCTCCTGCTTCAATTCTCTGCCCCATCTCTCATTCGCCCTGCCCTCCAATGTCTGTGTGCATGCACCTGCTCCTTCCTTTCTGCCCACCGTATTCCAATGACCTGTCACCCTAATATCTACTGTGAGTGTTCTGTTGAGCTGTCACATTTCCAAGTTCCATGCCCCTATCTCCTCCCACCTGTCCTCCATGGTCCAGTTTGATGCCACTACCTTCTGCTTTCCATGCTCTGCTATGCTGCAACTGTTCCTCCCGCCTGCCCTGTATGGTCTGTCGTGAATCTCCTTCCCTACCACCTTTTGTCTGTGCCTGGCACCTACCTCTCTCTCCTGTCCTCCATGGTCCTTTGTGCATGCCACTGCCCCCTCCCTCTTGCCCACCATGGCCGTTGTGCTAGCACTAACCCTCCCACTTACCATGCATGGTCTTCTGTACTGCCATAGCCCCTCAAACTTGCCCTAAGTAGCTTGCTGCCCCTAACCCCCTCCCACCTTTCCTGCATAGTCTATGTCTATGTGTATGACATTATAGTCTCACTGTTGCCCTTTATGGTATGTTGTGCTTCCAGTGCCTATCCTGCTTACCCTCCATGGGTAGCTTGCTGCTCCTGCCCTGCCCCTTCCCAATTGTTTTCCATGTACATACCCCTATCTCCTCCCCCCTGCCTTTTCTGGTCTATTATCATGCCTCTGCTCCTTCCCTCCTGCCCTTCATGGCCTGTTATGCTGCACCTGTCTCTCCTGTCTGTCCGTTATGGTCAGCTTGCTTCCCCTGCCTCTTTACCCTCTGCTCTCTGTTGTCTATGTGCATGGCCCAGTCCCCTCCCTATTGCCTTCCATGATCTGTTGAGTGCATTGCCATCCTGCTTGCCCTGTGTGGTGTATTGTGCTGCTGCAAACCCTAACACCTACCCTGTAAGGTCAGTTTGATGCCCCTGCCCTCTCTTATCCAAGTCTATGACCCTATTCCAATGTTCCTGCCCTTCGTGATCCAATGTACATTATTAGCCAACATTTTGAACTTGGTTTGAGAGAGATTTTGAAGAAAGAAAAACTGGGTAATGGATTTTCCCCATTAACCTACATTGAAAAAGAGGATATTTATGCAGGAGACAGATAAAATAAAGCCTCTTTGAGCTTAAAAACACCGGGAGTCTACTGCCTGAATCAGGTCTGTTGGCATGTATGGTTGTAGTGCCACTGCCTCTTCCTTCTGCACTCAATTGTCTCTTATATTGCCACAGCCTCTCTTGCCTGTACTGCATGGTTGGCTTGTTGATCCTGCCTCCCTTTCCTCTGCCCTCCATGGTCCGTTATGCTGCCACTGCCCCTCCTTCCTTCCCAGCGTGGTCAAGTTGTTGCCTCTGCACCTTCCTCTATGAGAGGATCTTATTCCAATAAAAATGATAGATAGTGCTCTAAACAACCAAAATGAGGACATATTTTCTGAGTTCTCAAATAGCGACAAAACACTTTTAAATAATTAGTCATCTTTATTTATTTTTTTATCCAATTGAAGACTTGATTATATGTTACATTTAAGGCAGAGGATGTAATGTTATGGCCAGAGCTGCAGACTATGCAACTGGGGAACCAGGCTTGAGTTTTTAACGTCATCTCGACATCCAGTGATCCTGGGATAATCACTTAATTTCCCCATGACTAAAACCAAACTAAATGTATCCTTGTATAATGTAACTGATGTTAATGTAAAGCACACCAGTACCATTAGATCAAGTGTGCACTATATAAAAATGCAGAAAAACAAAATAAGTGTTTTGCACACTTCTGTCATTGGGCTACACTTGGGCTACATTTGGGTGACATGTATGCTATATTTGGGCTCTTCTTTCGCTGATGGGCATCTTGGGACACTTGTTATGAAGCTCCCTAATGTCCTAATTGACTGCAGTATCCTCAGTAGAAAATGCTTCCAGTTTTCTATTTCAATTGCATCAAGATGGCGTTCAGATGTGCCACACTTTTGGCATAAATTCAGAATGTTAGCACTCTAGTTGCTAGTCAGAACAGTGTAGTAAAGCTGCTGACCATCAGGGAGTTAGTTGGCAGTCTGCTGCTGGTGTTGAAAGCATGTTTCAGTCTGTATGTCAGAATGCTTTAATGAAATAGAAGAGGAAGATAATTTAGAACTCTCTTAAAGCCTGTCCTAATTTTTCTTTCTACAGCACTAACCAAAGTTTCTATGCAAAACAAACCCCCTCTTTTGTTCCTTTCTGAACTAAATGTTTAAGTTTTACCAGTGTGATTGTTAGTGCTCTAGATGTTCTTTAGAACGCTCTAGAGACTGCAGTAGAACACAAGGGAATCAACTGACAGGCTGCTCTTGTTGGAAATATATGATTTACGGAGAATGCCAGACTCATTTCATGTAGCTGAGGAAGATAGTCTGAATGTACAGAAAATATGCCCTCATTTTAGCTTCTGGAGCACTTTCCATAACATCTATTGAAAAATCATGAGAAAACAGATTTCTCTCAAGCAGGATTCATGAAATCACTGCAGAAGGCTTTTTAACAGAGTAAAATCATCATAGAACACACCACAATTCCTAAAATGTGTATGGTACCATCAACAAATGATTTGTATTGTAACTAAAATCTGGAGGCATCTTTTATATGTACTCCTTTTTAAGACCCTCTAAACCTTCCATTCACTACAATGCATTTCAAAGGGGTGCTGTCATGTATATTGGTCCCAACATGGCTGCCACCGTTTTCTGGTTGAAGTGTTGCCAGCCAATCGGATCCCACCATGAGATCTGTGCTTAGGCTCCGCCCATATACACAAATTTGTTTTTCCTTTACTATCTTCAAAACTACTGAATAGATTAACACCAAATAAAAAAAGCCTGATCTCTGGAAGAAAATCTATCTTTCTGCCACATTTGATGTAATTAAATCCAACGGTTCAGGCTGCAGGTGTGTCTAAAGGCTCTAAGGTAATTAACATAGGAAACACACTTTTTCTGAACCCCCTTTTTCTCAGCCCCCGCTTGACGGATCACCCCAAAGATTTCCATGCACAACTAGAATCACAGGAGCACTTGTTTTAGACAGGTTCATGAAGATTCGTCAAATGGGGCCAAAGCTATAGGCGAGTCAAAAAACTATTTTCTTATGGAAACATTGTCCTAACTATAATTACCTACTGGCGAAACAAGTGGGCTAATAAATGTAGATTCAGTCCTGCATCACAAAAGTGCAGAGGACAAATTTGATGCATTATAGTCATTCTTCTGAGAATCTTCTGAATCCTCATTCACTTGCTCTTTGCTTCTTATATTGTGGGCCCATGCAGTGAGATTGTGCTCTGAGTGTGCTTAATTCTTTTGGGGAAGTAATGCACATAAATGAAGAGCAAGGAGTGGACAATATGCAATGTATTACCAATACAACAATAGTAATAAATAGCTTCATATAAATTATATGTTTGGTGCACAAAGTTCAGTGATAAAACAAGCACTGGGAGTACACTGGAACCTGTGAAATATGGAAAATATTTCTCTAACAACAGTCTCTCCTTGTCTGCAGTTACAAAACCTCCAAGGCAGGGTCAGATACTTCTTTTATTTGTTCCCACTAGGCTGGAGCCATTGCAGGCCAGTTTTGAAAGGCCAAGGCTGCTTCTGGTGTGGCTTTCCCCATTTCTCAAAGATTAATTTCAGCAGGCATGGGAAGCTTCAGAGAGAACAAAGTGGGCGAGACGGGGATGCACAGTGAGCGAGTGATTATAGAGGAACAAGAGAGAGAGATGGATGGAGAGTGAGTGAGTGAGGAGAATATATTGGTGGGGTTCGCTTGACCACTATTGTCAGGGCTGCTTTTGGTTCCCTAGTCCTGGCCGGTCCACTGACCCCACTGACTTGGTCCACCAGTGCCCTTCTTTTGCTAACCTGCGATTTTTATTGGCCCCTAGAAGAAAAAGGCATTCCTAGTTATTCACAGAAATGACATTTGTCTGACAGACAGCCCCTCAACGTACTCTTGAAAGTGCAAGACCTCCCTCAGAAACAAATTTGACCACAGACAAATTAATTGCAACAGAACTGGTGCTACAAGTTAAACTCAGGCCCCTAGGGAGGTGAAGCAAAGCAACCTGCCTTCTGGCCATAAGGACAGTGTCAATCAAGAAGAAAATCAAAAGAAGAATTGTATCATTTCAACACATATGGCACATTGCAGGGATAAGTTTCAATTGCATGGTAAAGTCCATATTTATCTGTGCATTTCTGGAAAAGATGCACATGTTCTATGAGGGTCACCAATTCTTTTTAAAATAGTGAAATGAAACCAACAAACAGTGCTGGTGGAGATAATATACACACTGTCAAGGGAGTAAATATGAACAAAGGTATAAGAGTAAAGCAACAACCGCATAAAACTTAGGTAAGACGGCCGATTATGGAATGTAAGCCACTAATTCAGGGTCACCAAATTTATGATTTCTAAATGTAATCTTTGAAAGGTGGAAGACTATGCAATCCTTACTGTGATTCCAACATGTGTGGCCATTGCAGCAATTGGCAATCATTTTTGTTCAGTACAAATGAATGACTAACTCAATTAATATAATTAAACTTGGGTTCATTGATGAAGTAACATGTATTTGGAATTGATAAATAATACAATACATTCTGGGCCAGATTTACAAAGACTTTGATTCAGGTTTTCATAACTGTTTTAACACAGACCCGGCGCAAAGCCGGCTGTGTCCTGAGTACACATGCAAAGAGGAAAATGCTATAAAGCATAGTTTTTGTACAGAATGGGACCCTTTCCTGCACAAAAACAATGCTGACCACAACACCGATACTCTTGCACTATGGTGTAATGATGCCTGCACTGGGTGCTTGCCTGCCAAAAGTGCACCAGTGTGGCGAGGGATCTAAACTGTGGCACTTCGAGATGACTTGCTGCAGTGTGCTGCTTGAAGTGTTTCTAAATCCACCCCCCTCTTTCTTCTTTTTCTTGGGTGGCTTGATAATTTTGAATATTCGACTACTACTATTTTAGAAATTTGGACATTTCTCCTCTTCATCAAACTCGCTGACATGACATAAACACACTTTCTTCATTAAAATATGTGTCACTTAATAATAGATTTATTTTAGTGAAACTGGAAGAATTTTCTATGGAAGCCACTATGTATGTTCTTTCTGGAATTTTTGTATCACCTCTAAATCAATTGAAGCCAGGATGGGGTTTAAGAGGTACCACCACTTGCACCTGACTCAGTCTGCGTTCTTATGATTGTAATTTGGAGAGAAACCTGTATTTACCTGACAGACTGAGTCATAATCCGACCAACTTCAAAATATCAAAATGTAAGAAAAATAATTATGGTAATAACAACTCTGATACCTTCTGGTAAAGGTCGCGCTCAAACAAGGTAAGGAGTGGCTGTGAGTACAATGGGCAACGCATGGCTGATAAAAGGCTGCACGAAAAGGACGTGGGCAGCAATCCGCTTACCAGCGTTTACACAGCACAAGTCTGTCATTAGCCTGTAGTGACGCTACAGATGTGCATTCCTAGCTTTGATTTATAGGAAACGCACCTTGTCCTCTACCCTCGGAGAGAAGCAGTTTCAAAGTTTGCAACTGGCAGGTCGGGTTACCTGCAATTCCGTCGCACAAAAACTTGCCACTTGTACAAAACCGTTGAGCAAACATAGGAAAGGCGGGATCCTTCAAAGGAAGCGTTGCCCTCCAGCTGGGGGCGTGGACGTCAGTGACAAGTCACAGAATGCAAACAGGAACGGGTAATCACATACCTCTAAAATATGTGCAGAATGTCACAAATTAGTCATCTCTTTACTCTACTTTTCTAGTAAAAGCTACTGGATAAAGACAAATATTTCAAATTGGAGGCTATTTCATGTAGAGCAATTTTACATCTACCCAGAGACAATTTAGGGATTTGGGGGGCCCTAGGTCAAACGTATGTTGGGGGCCCCTGTTTGGAACAGCTGTAAAGGTATGATCCAGTGTCAGCCCCATGCCCTCTTTGACCAGGTTGCTGACAGTGCACAGGCGCACTGGTCTAAATTCTAAGGGGCAGTTTTACAAGCCCCTTGCGCCACTTTTGCGTCACTTTTAACATGGGAAAAGTGACGCAAAAGTGGCGCAAGGGGCTTGTAAATCTGCCCCTAAATCTATTTACATCTAATATTCAGGGATAGTGACCTTTGTTTTCAAAATTGTAACACAACAGCGGCTCACTAATATTACTGCTAATAATCTCGGTGACCTATGAATATGTGATTTCCTCTTATGATCGAAAAGAAACGTTTTTAGGGGTGTTGTGTGAAACATAAGCACATTTCACTGCAAAATGTCTGTTGTAGACTCCCACGCATCACCCACATTACAAATTCATTAAAGGAAACGATATTTGAAACAATCTGCTCAAAAATGTTTGAAGGTCATCAAGTGTCTCTGCAGAATAGAGCTGGCTCTATCACGCCCCCCCCCCTGGAAGTTTGAGGCCTTGGGCCAGAGCCCTCTTTGCCCATGCTTTAACACCTTCGCTGCGGCGGCTATTCTGCCGCAGCGCTAACGGTCGCGGGGGGCGCGCGGCTCACCTGCGCGGGTGACAGAACCGTTCCGTCACGGCTTGCGGGTGAGCTGTGCTTGTGACGGAACGGTTTCGTCATGGCCCTGCCCGCTTAATGAAATGCGCCGCGCAGGCGGGAAATCAGCGCTGCGACAGGCGCGGCGAGCGGGCCGTGACGGAACCGTTTCGTCATGAGCACAGCCCACCCGAGGGGCGTGACGGAATCGTTCCGTCAATAGCGTCGAAGGTGTTAAAACGTCTCTCCATACACCTTATAATTTGGTCTCCCATTCTTAATGGTATTTAGTGTGTCCATTTATATTAAACATATTTATTTTTCTCATCTTATTGCTTTTTTCCCAAATATTGTGGGTCGGAAAAAAAAGAATTGCAGGTTGTATGTTTCCACATTTATTTAAGTGTTAAGTGAAGAATCGAATTGCAAAACCTGATAGCGATTATTTAGCTAATAAGCCAATACCATACACTCATGTACATACTGAAGACATTCGCTTTGTAGTACTAGAACATACGCATATCTTCTAGTTAAGTGTTCTTGCTATCGAACTTCTTAACTACACATGGTGCGATATGCACAGCTTTTGGCCTGGTGACTAAGATTGGATGCATAGAGAGACACTGTCAAGGAGACCTTATTTTTGTGTTTCCAACCAATAAGTCTCCACTCCAAAAGGATGAGAAATTGGTTTTGCCAATCCTTTTCCCAATTCCACACAAGCACGTCTCAAGACCCATAGACATGCATGGCCGGCAATCTCTCAAGGGGTTTTCTGTTAAAGAAAATCAATCTCCAAGATGGCCACCAGTGCACATATATGCGCTACAACCCATTCACAGGCATGTGTTGCGACTCTAGCGTCATTATCAATGCAATACAAAAGGGGATGATGGACAGATGATTGACTGGGGGGTGAGTGCTTGTATTGTCAACGCTCCGTCCATCATTTCCTTTGGTTTTTCTTTGTTGGCCATAAGTTGGCAGGGTAAGCTCAGACGTGAGTCCCTTGCTCACTTTGCCACTGGATTCAAGCAAGCCGGGCTGAAGAAGGCTGATATGCCAAAAACCGGTCCTCAGTAGCTTGTTTCCGGTCCAGAGAAGGCATGGCTTGGCAGTTCGGACTGGACTGTTCCCATGAGGCACAGCGTCAGACTGATTTGCATATTGCCATGTCTGAACTGGGGTGGCAGAGAGGGCTAAAGAACGGTGATGGATTAAACCCAGATCAGTTGACTGGGGGTGAGTGCTTGTATTGTCAATGCTCCGTCCATCATTTCCTTTGGTTTTTCTTTGTTCGCCATAAGTTGGCAGGGTATGCTCAGACGTGAGTCCCTTGCTCACTTTGCCACTGGATTCAAGCAAGCCGGGCTGAAGAAGGCTGAAATTCCAGAAACCGGTCCTCTGTAGCTTGTTTCCGGTCCAGGGAAGGCATGGCTTGGCAGTTTGGACTGGACTGTTCCCATGAGGCACAGGGTCAGACTGATTTGCATATGGCCATGTCTGAACTGGGGTGGCAGAGTGGGCTAAAGAACGGTGATGGATTAAACCCAGATAAGTTGACTGGGGGTGAGTGCTTTTATTGTCAACGCTCCGTCCATCATTTCCTTTGGTTTTTCTTTGTTCGCCATAAGTTGCTCAGGGTATGCTCAGACGTGAGTCCATTGCTCACTTTGCCACTGGATTCAAGCAAGCCGGGCTGAAGAAGGCTGAAATGCCAGAAACTGGTCTTCGGTAACTTGTTTCCGGTCCAGGGAAGGCATGGCTTGGCAGTTCGGACTGGACTGTTCCCATGAGGCACAGGGTCAGACTGATTTGCATATGGCCATGTCTGAACTGGGGTGGCAGAGTGGGCTAAAGAACGGTGATGGATTAAACCCAGATCAGTTGACTGGGGGTGAGTGCTTGTATTGTCAATGCTCCGTCCATCATTTCCTTTGGTTTTTCTTTGTTCGCCATAAGTTGGCAGGGTATGCTCAGACGTGAGTCCCTTGCTCACTTTGCCACTGGATTCAAGAAAGCCGGGCTGAAGAAGGCTGAAATGCCAGAAACCGGTTCTCTGTAGCTTGTTTTCGGTCCAGGGAAGGCATGGCTTGGCAGTTCGGACTGGACTGGTCCCATGAGGCACAGGGTCAGACTGATTTGCATATGGCCATGTCTGAACTGGGGTGGCAGAGTGGGCTAAAGAACGGTGATGGATTAAACCCAGATCAGTTGACTGGGGGTGAGTGCTTTTATTGTCAACGCTCCGTCCATCATTTCCTTTGGTTTTTCTTTGTTCGCCATAAGTTGGCAGGGTATGCTCAGACGTGATTCCATTGCTCACTTTGCCACTGGATTCAAGCAAGCCGGGCTGAAGAAGGCTGAAATGCCAGAAACCGGTCTTCGGTAGCTTGTTTCCGGTCCAGGGAAGGCATGGCTTGGCAGTTCGGACTGGACTGTTCCCATGAGGCACAGGGTCAGACTGATTTGCATATGGCCATGTCTGAACTGGGGTGGCAGAGTGGGCTAAAGAACGGTGATGGATTAAACCCAGATCAGTTGACTGGGGGTGAGTGCTTGTATTGTCAACGCTCCGTCCATCATTTCCTTTGGTTTTTCGTCATTATGAATGCGGACACGTGTTGTAAGGTATGGATGAGAAAGAGTCATAATGCATGGCGACCATTTTTATTTATCATACTTGAAAATTAAAGTGTGAAGAAAAACGAAAACATGAAAAACTTTACCTGAAGAAATAACTTAGGGCCTAATTATGAGTCTGGAAGTCCGAGGACCGGTTGTGTGATAGAAGCACGAATGGTTTTACCACGTGTGCCTCTACCACGCAGCCCAACCACAAATGCGTCTTAACCAAGCATTCCTTTACCATGCATTCCTTTTTCCATGAAATTTCATGGTATAGGCATGAACGGTAAAGGGGTATGTGTGGCTAAGGTCGCCTCTACCCCACCTCCCCCTCCCTACCCCCATCACCCTCCCACCACCGCCCTGTGCGCTGTCCCTTCAACTACCCCAACCCCTTCCACCGCCCTAAAACCTATAATGACCCCCAACACTAAAAACTGCTCCAACTACCCATTTCCTCCCACTACCGTAAGGCTTAAGACCCTAGACTACTGTGCTGTCCCTTTAACTACCCCAAACCCTTCCACTGCCCTAAAACCTACCTCGCCTCCACCCTAAAAATGAACCCAACCACCAATTCCACTCCCACTGTCCTAAGTCCTAATACACTGCACCCTAACTTACACTACCCCGACCCCCACCTCCCCCTGTGCTGTCCATTAAACTACCCCAACCCCATCCTCTGCCATAAAACCTACCCCAACCCCCACCCTAAAAATGAGCCCAACTGCCCATCTCCCTCCCACTGCCCTAAAGCCTACCTCGACCTGCCCGGAAAATGAACCCAACTACCACTTCCACTCCCACTGCCCTATGGCCTAAAACCCTGCACATTAACTTACACTACCCCAAACCCCCACCTCCCCCTGCCCTGTCCCTTAAACTAACCCAACCCCTTCCTCTGCCCTAAAACCTACCAGACGCCCCACCCTAAAAACAAACCTGACTACCCCTCTCCCCCCTGCTCTAAGGCTTAAAACCTGCACCCTAACTTGCACTACCCTACACCCTCACCTCATGCTGTCCCTTTAACTACCCAAGCCCCTTCCACTGTCCTAAAACCTACCCTGACCCCCCACCCTAAAAACGAACTCAACTACTCATTCCCCACCCACTGCCCTAAGGCCTGAAACCCTGCACCCTAGCTTACACTACCATGATCTCTCACCTCTTCGCTGTCCCTTAAACTACTCCAACCCCTTCCACTGCCCTAACACCTGTCGTCCCCCCCTCCCAGCCCCACAAACGACCCCAAACTACCCATTCCCCTCTCACTGCCCTAAGGCTCAAAACCCTGCACCCTAATGGACACTACCCACCCCTGCGCTGCCCTTTAAAGTACCCCTACCTCTTCCCCTGCCCAAAAACCTGGCCAAACCCTTAATAAGAACCCAGCCCCACTTACACCACTCCAGCGTCTTTCTGCTTCTTTCATCCTTCAGCTAGACTGCGCACTGCCTTAACCACGCATAAGCGCTGATAAGTCATATGCGTGGTTAAGGCATGCATAGTATAGCTTGCGTAGTCAGAACACTTGTGGTTTAAATTGCAGTGGGCGACTGTTTTTCCCAAGGAGCGCCAGACCAGTGGTGGCACAGCTGTGGTGGTCCAGCCACCACTACACCAGTGGCCTGACCATCCTATTACCACTTGGGCGATCGGACCGTAATTGGACCACCGACTCCGCCAGGGAACCACTGTTCCCTGGCGGTGGCACGGCAGTCAAGGGTTATGTAATATGCAGGTGGTACCACTGAAGCACCACCATGCATATTACAAGTGTCAGAACCGCCAACGGTTTCATTTCATCCTGATGATGACACTGTCACAAGGCTGTCATAGGCAGAATTCCTAAACTGCCTATGATTGGATTTGTAACTGCCATCGATATTATAGCAACAGGCTGGGTTATTTTGAACTTTTCAATTTATATTACTCACGTTTTCACGCACCAATGTTCACTTTTCATGTTTATGTTCACTGCATCAGACTACAGGGGCAACATTTCTGCCCCCACACCCAGTCACACAGCTTTTAGGTAACAATACTGCGTTTCTCCATACATTGTAATCCATTTAACTCCATTTATTCCATGTACTCCACATTGTATTCAACTTTTTTGGTTTAGTCCCAGTTACTCCACACCTTGGGGTGTCATGCTATTTTCCAAAGTTTCTCATGCTTGAGATATGCCCCTCTGGACCTCTTGTCAAGAACACAAAGAGACACATGATTCATCCAAATGCAGTGAAAAACTCTGCATTTCGGCCTTCGCAAGCCCTTTTTCAGGGGTCACTACAAATGACAATAAAAACATTCACAATTACACCATTATTCACTATTATACACATAGAACTCAATACTATCCATCATTATGTGTATACAAATTGGTACTGGCCATCTACTGTTTCTTAAGCCCCAATACCTATCTTGCCCCCAGATGCATCAAGAACCCACTTTGCTATACCTTAATAGCGAAAAATAACGATTCGCTTATTAAGGAATAACAAAATGCAATGCATGAAGAAATCACCAAAAACAGCGATTTCTTAAAATTCCTTAATTGCGACTCGCAAATTGCGAGTAGCAATTAAGCAATACCTCCCCATTCAATCCTATGGGCCTAGAGGCCCATAGGAATGAATGGGAAGACATTCTCAATTTGCGAATCGCAAGTAGCGAATTGTAAATTGAGAATGCGATTTCAAGGGTGCAGGGGTGTCCAAAGGACACCCTGTTGCACCCCTGAAATTGATCTGTGCACATATGTTGCGCACACACATGCCCTTAGGGCATGTGTGTGCAAAACATGAAACTTTGAAAAATGCACTTTAGTGCATTTTTCAAAAGTTTTGTAAATTACCATGAAGTTCAACTTCATGGTAATTTGCGAGCCCTATTAGCGAAATCGCTATTTTTTAAACTTTAATGCATTGCATTTAAGGAATCTCAATTTGAGATTCCTTAAGTGCAAGTAATCGCAATTTTGCGATTTCTTAATTTGAGATTTTTGCATTTGGGATGATGCATCCCAAATGCAAAAATACTGGTTGCAAAGGGGCAGATTCTGCGAATCTGCCCCTTTGCGACCAGATTTTTCCTTGATGAATCTATGTCATAATCATGTAAGTTATCATATTTATCCATTTGAACATCAATATAAAAGAAAGAACATTTTATTGTGCAATCCAACGTGATCTCTCCAAAAGCCTAGTGCAACCTAATTCCTTCCCCCCTCTTTCCTTTAGCTTACAATAACTCGTCACCTCCTCGGCTATCACACTACACTATCAATTCCGTTTACCAAACAGAACACTATCCACATTGTCCTCATTCACAACCTCCATTATCCTCAATTGAATCATTCTCACACTTTATTCACACATTCTCACCAACTCCTGTTGTCATCTAAAACAACACCCTGTTCTTCTTTCACCTTGCTTTCCCACAACTCCTCACTCACCCTCGTTAACGTGATCCCAATCACACTCACAACAGCTGCATACACCCTAGTTTATTCCGCACAGCTCCAACCACCCTATGGCTTTTAACACACCCTCACATTCTCTCTGTAGCATACACTGCAAAGATTCCCTTTCATTCCAAACTTAATCACACTGACGACAACAATTTCCCTCGCCTTTACCCCACTTTCAAGCTCAGTCACGCTCTACATTCTTCACCTGCTATGTCCGCAGCATCACACGTAGGTACCTCAGTAGCGGCCGTATAGGGCATGCTGCCGGGCAGTGACGTGGGGCAGAGGAGAAACAGGGTGGGGGGTAGTAAACACCGGGATACGGATGAATGCTGGTAAGTAGACATTTAAATCAATAAAACGAATTTCGTTGTGTGCCCTGCATTGCCAAATCCCACCCAAGTCCCTCCCTCACTCATGCTGCCTGTTAGGCCACTGGATCTACCCTCTAGCAACTAAACCAACCTCTGTTACAACAACAAAAAACTGCAACTCCCATCATACAATGTAAATAACATTCCAAAACGTTATCGAATGATAAATGTAAAAAATTGCATGTTTTTGAATTTACATCATAATAGACAGCATAACATGTAATAACCCGTAATGTATGAAAACTTCACACTGTGAATACCGTAGTGAACATTGTTATACAACATTATCATGAATTTGATCGACGAACACGATGTTCCACCATTCGTGTGGAATATAATGATGTTAACTCGTTTAACAATTTTATGCGATTTTGCTGCGGGTGCAAACCCAATTAGGGCAATATGTTCATTGCTTGTCACTATTCTAATGAGACTACTGTAACCCTATTATGCTTAAAGTAAATGAATACTTGCAGGGCCTTTGTATAGGTACATTTTTAAATGAGCCATTTGCTGTTGAGGGCTGGCCACATCTCTGATTCATAACTTTCAAGGAACCTGCTGCATTTGGGACCATGTTCTATATTATTTGAGCAATACCCTGTTCCCACTTGAAATACTTGATTTTCCATGTCATTCTTTAAGAGCGATACCCAGCCGCGGTCGGCAGTAGGAGTTCCTGCAGGACAGTGACGTCGGGAGGGGGAGGGGCAGGGTGGGGGGTAGTAATGTATGGATTACGGGGTTTAACAGGTAAGTAAACATATAAATAAATAAAACGAATTTCGTTGCGTGCACTGTACTGTTGTTGTGTACCTCCATATTAGTGACCTAGGAAGATGGTGGATGTTTTATTACCTGAAGTCCAGAGAACATAGAATAAAGAATAAAGATAAACATAGGTATAAACATAGAATAAAGGGGTTTTGTAGGAACTCTGAACCTCATTACGAGCGACCTTTGATTTCGAGGGACGGGTACTGGGAGTTCAGCAGAAACACTGCTGTTTAGTGGGCTTTGACCCAGAGGTTTCCCCTGCTTCAAGGAGGCATAACCTCCAGGTAAAATACTGGGCAAAAACCATGCAGCAGACATCACAGATAGTCAGATTACGGTAGTTATTGCCTAAAAACTCATACTCATTATTATCTCCCCCCTCTGAAATTACCAGTATCCCCAATAATAGTAAATGGGAGGGTGGGAGTGTTGGGAAAGATTATGGGGATTTTCAGAGACTATTTGTAATGAGGGCATCTCTGGGTAGCATAGTACTTGGCTCGATGTTTAGAACAAGCCAAGATAGCGTAGGCCTAGGTGAAATTTTAAATATGCCAGTGTCAGTTGAGTACTTTGGGGAATTTTGCATTACACTCCTTTTATTACGCCATTACATCAGTTGCGTAATTACCCAATCTTTCAAGGTAAAAATTTAGCGGGAACATTGGGGAAAAACAGAATGTGAGCATCTGTTGTGTGCGGCAATTCTGTTTCATTTGTTCAAAGAAAAATGTATCCTGAAGTCAAATATTGAAACGAAAATGCATTTCTTGCTAAAATATAATGCTAAATGATAGATTTGCATTTTGCATAATTATGTGAAGGCAAATTGCACAACTTTCACCCTAACCCCCTGATTTGCTGAGCTCTAAGGGCCAGATGAACAACTCACCATTTTGCGAGTCGCAAATTGTGTTGCATTTGCGACCCGCACATTGGAATGTAAACAGTGTCTCAGACACGGTTAGCGATTCCTAATGGGGTCACAAATTGTATGCCTCATGAATATTAATGAGGTTGTCGCAATTTGTGACCCCATTGAGAATGGCTAGCACTCCCAGGGATGGTGGCCTGCTGGGGTCAGCAGACCTCCATGTCTAGGACTGCTTTTAAATGAAGCAGTCCTTTTTTTAAAAAAAGCAGCCCATTTTCCTTAAAGGAAAATGGGATGCATTTAAAAAAGAATAATGAAACTTTTCAGTTTCATTTTTTTAAGGGCAGGTACTGGTCCCTGGGACCTCTGCCTGCATTTAAAAATATTTTCTCACATACTCACAAAGGGGAAGTGGTCCCCCGGTGCCCTCTACCCGTTTGCAAGTGGTTTCTCACCTACTTGAAGTAGGGGGTCAACTGCGAGTGTTTTGCAGCCGCAAATACGGTCGCAAAACAATTGTACATGATATGGTGACTCGCTATTAGGAAGGGACGTCCCTTCCTAATAGCGGGAGAAGCAAATGCTATTTTACGAGCCAGTGACTCGCAAAATAACATTTATACATGCCATTGCACTTTTTTGCGGTCGCAACCGGGAGAATTTCCTGTTTGTGGCCGAAAAAAAGGGTAGTCCATCTGGCCCTCTGACTGCATCAATCCGGAGATTAGATGCCTTTGATGGAAGTGAATCACTAGGAGGGACTCAGCATTGGGTTATTAATGCATGCTTCTGGTCTGACTAAATGTGCATTGTGGGAATTCCTTTGAAATCACCTTTAGATATCAGGGAACCAAAATTCTGGGCATATGTGCAAAGAAGTGATGGGGTGAAGCATTAGCCGTCATAGCCTAGCGCCTCACTCCTCCACTTCAAAACGCAAGGCTGCACCATATTTACAAGGATATGGTGCAGCCTTGCGTTTCGTCCTGCACTGGCGCTACACTTAGCTCCCTAGCGCCAACGCAGGCACCCTTGTACCATAGTGCAGGGGTGTCTGCGTGCAGGGGATGATTGTTTATGTGTAGGAAGGTGTCCCTTCCTGCATATAAACAATCTTTAAATGCTTTTTTTACTTCTATGTGTGCTGCTAAATGTAGCACACATGGAAGTTACAAAATGTCGTGTTATTAAAAGGTTGTTTACACATAAATAGTGCAAGGAACCTTGCTTTTTCCATGTGTGCTGCGCAAGAAGCACACATGGAAAAAGCAAAAACATGAAGAAATAGAGCATTTCCCCTTGTTTCGCAAAGTTAAGACCAGGTTTTACCTGGTCTTAATTTTGACACACCTCCTATTTATGTCACCCTTATAAATGGGGGCAGGGTCAAAATCAATGGGTGTTGCGGTGGAACACCTGTGTTTTCTACCAATGATGAGATGGAATTCTACACATCAGTTAATTACATAATTCTCCTATGCTATCATATCAACATATAGAAAGTGGACTGATAGTACAAAGGGATTTCAATGGAGTGATGGACCAGCCAGAGATCTAATGAAAGAACCAACGAGCTACTGAGCAAGGCTGTCCAGCTATACATGTGCACCTCTAGAGAACAACTTGAAATTAGTAGATGAAAGAGGTGAGTGATCTGTTAAATATGGTTTGTCTCTGACCTCCCTGAACACAGCATTGCAATACTAGTATGTTTCCAAAACAAAGATTTACCTTTAACCTGCCTTTCTCTTTTGGTGTTGATTTTCTCAATTAGCAGTGAAAATCAACACATCACATCATTTATTAAAATGTTCTTATTAGATGTTTGTAGTACAAGTTAAGAATGTTGTTTCTGCCATCCTTCCTTCCTCTTTGTACACCATACCATGCTGACAACACATTTAGTTCCATGTACAATACTATGAATCAACATGTGGGAACCACATTTAAAAAAAAACAAATTAAAAGATCAAACTAAGATTTTTTCCAAGATGGATAAAAGTACCACCTACACAAAGAAAACAATTTGCGAAAGTGAATCTGACTGCCTTATATTCACAGAACAATGATTTACAGAATGTTATGATCGTAAATTGCACATGGAATACAAATGTGGATTTTCCATTATACGCCATGAATTTAGAGTACAGAATGCAAAAATGGATTTCCGGTGAGGAGAGACATACACCCTAGAAAAACACAAATTTTGTCCCGTGAAAGACATCTGTGAGTCATTTTGACAGAAGGGGAAGGAAATTGTCTGAAAATTACACTGGTGTGAAGAGGCAGGGAGTTTGCCTGTGCAAAAAATAACACGTTAGATATTCAATTTAGAAGATTATCTGACGTGCTATGGAAATTCGAGGAAAATCTGCATGTGCATTTCTTTTAAAGTTGGTATGCTGCTGACTATCCTCAACCATCATAGAAGTATTCAGTAGCTTGTTTTTGAAGTCCTGGCCAATCCAATTGTCATTGAGCCACTGCTATGATATCTCATTGTTTCCAAACAAAGCTTTGTGATTTAGGCATTTAAATTATTTTAGAGTTTGGCCAAGTGAGAGCACTACTTTAAATTGGAGGAGCTTTAGTCACCGAAAACCAGCAGTTCTCCTAAAATTTAGCAACCCAGTCCTGAAGATGATCCAAACTAAATAGGATCGAAATGCCGTCGACCAATCGTACAGCGCAACTCACGGCACATACTCAACCTTGGTTCATAATAAAGTTATATAACTATAACCATTTTTTCTTGTATATATATTTTTCCATCACCTTGTCACTTTGTATCTTTCGCTTTTTTTCCACTTGTCACTTGCGCCGTCACGCATTGTATCACGAGCACAACCTGCACAAGTTCTTTTGGGTTGCCTTCCCATTTTATGCTCACAGTGCTGTTATTACTGTTTTGTATAAACTGTGAATTGAAATATATGATGCCATGAGCACTTTTGAAAGAATACTGGGAGTCTCCCATTTTTGCTTCTGCCTTGTAATGTCGTGTACATACACATGTATCTGCCTTCCTCATTGAATCCGGTTGAGACATTGTTGTCAATTACATATACTTACCCAGATCTCAACCTGGTCTATGGGTTATACTCCTGTTGTCGTTTACTATAATGAGCTTTTGGAGAGGCACCTGTGAGCCAGTGAGAGGTACTGAGACCTGAAAGGATTGTGGCAGCTTTCTCAGCAACTCCAAATGAATTTCATTTTTTATCTCTACTGGTGAAGGATAATATCCAGAAACACATGTCTAGAGATTCACAGCACTAACATGCACCAACTTTGGTGAAACACTTCAGCAAAATTACAAATAAGCATTCAAGGAAACTGCATTTGCCATAATGCTAACGGGTGAACTGTGCTGGGAGGTGAAGCAGTGTGCTTCCATCCCCCTTATGTTTAATGAAATGTTACCTTATAAATCTAGGCCCAGATTTATAAATACGTTGATTCAGCTTTGCGATACTGTTTTGCAAAGCGTTGGGTTGGTATTTACAATCCACTGCAATTCACAATCTGCTTTGGATTGTAACTCGAAATAATGCATCACAATGCGCTGCCTTGCATTACTTTGCATTCAGGGGGAGGGCCATGGGTGGTGCATGAGTGTTCCTGGACATCCACCTATGGACTCTGACGCAAATCCACAACTATTAAGACTTGGATTTCTACCAAAATCCTACACCTTCCTTAGGTTAGTGTAACAAGGAGAAATATTTTATTTCTCCTAATTATTTCCTCTTTATATGTATGCAGCATTTGGTAGGACACATACAAAAATGAAACTGCCTTTAATCATCAGTTTTTGCACAGGAAACCTCTTCCTCCAAACTAAGTTGACCACAGCACAGACATTTTTGCACTATGGAGCAAGGGTAGCTGCATTGGCGCATGACAGCATAAAGGGCTCCAGCCCAGTGCCGTCTTAATGCATTGGCACGCAGGGCAGTTGCCGGGAGGCCCCACAAGCATAGGGGGCTCATGCTGACCAGAATTTAACAATAATTTTCCATTAAACATTTTTATTCCTGTGAGTGGTTGTTCAGGCAGGGCGCAGTGTACTGCCTTCTTCGGGGGAAAGGGGGATCGACGGGGGGAGGGGGGGGGGGCTATAATGCTGTTAAGACTGCCCAGCTCCAGCCTAGAGCGAAAAACCGAATAACAACACGTCCTTTTCCTGGTAATACCTTGCAGTGTAGCAACTTCACCTGTGCTGAATAGCATTTTTTTTTTATTTGTGCCAAGGTATTTTTTGCAAATAATTCGGCTCTTGTAGGTTTTCGATGTGCCCATCTAGAACTCTGAGTGCCAATTGCGATATAGCCAGTGCTGGTTCACTTCATGTAAAAACATAAATCGCAAGCCTGAGACTTTAGCTTCCCTCATTATACACATAAATTCACTCAACAGTAGCAGGGGTTATTACAGGGCAAATATAAGCAGCATTCACTGGTGGTGAGAGATGACCCGTGAACAATGTTTGCTCTTGTAATTATCCAATTTAACTGCTGAACAATTTACTAGGCCCACTTACATAAAGTTGATTTAATGTGTGTGTCTAAAACAAAATTATGTTCAGATTTAGAGGCGGTAAAACGAGCCATGGCATGTTATGAACATACAGGTGGAAGACGGCTGTCAAAGATGACATGAACGGTTCATCTGAATAGGAAAAGATAACATGTGTTCAGTTCTTGCTGTGAATTATGGTACTCTGTGCCAATCTCGTCTTTTATATGCGAGAATTGGCATTTACACTGTTTTTCGCTTTCAGGAGCCTGTGAGAAAAGTCAAGCACTGGAAGAAAAATATATAAATAAATAAAGATGAAGTATCCCATTGCATCTGCTCAGCCCTGCAGTGCTTATGAACTGAGAGACATGGACGATGGAGGCAGAGTACGGGTCACTGAGGTACTGTGAGGCACATGACACGGGGATATGACACAGACACGTGAAAGGAAAGGGCATCGTACTTTACGAAATCCGTGGCTCTTTATTTTCATGAAACCAGTGTAGTAAAAAGATCAACAGCGTACAAACAAAATATTCAGAATATCTACAAATATTCTACAGAAATATGGCCCTGGTTCAGGTGTACTGCTGACAAGGTGCCCAAGGGAAAGTTGTCCCGTTTTTCAATCAGTTACCACCTCACATCAGAGCTGATAACTGGTGAAAAGTTTGCGATTGAAATTGTGGCACAAACCATTGATCCATACCTTTGCAAATTTCCAAGAGCAGGGTGAAGCTATTCTGCACCTTCACCTTGCAATCCAGAAAGGGTAGAAAAAGGCTATTTTTATTAGTCGGAAAGGCGTTTCCGACTTCTAAATTCTTCTGTTGTAAAACGTCCTCCTGTGGCCATTAAGACTATGATTTTTTGTTTTGCAATTGAAAATTGGCTTTGTAGATCAGGCTGCAAACGCTTTTTTATGTTTTATACTGCAAATACCTTATGAACCGCCAGTCCCATGCACTTACAAAGGGGCAATAAATCATTAATTAAAAAAGAGCACATTTTATTGATCATAACTTGGATTCAAACATTTGATGGTATTTTCTTAATAGATATTTCTGTCTGGTAATTATCCATATTTATTGTTTGCTCTTTTTGTGTATTTATTTGTATTTATTTTGTGCTTTATGAAATGATTAACCTTAAAGTAGTACATTTCCACATTTATTTAACTGATACAGGTAAACTTGCAACTATACATCTCTTGCGTTTTAGTGCCAGAGGAAACCATATAATGCATCACTCGTATGCAATACACTAGAATGGCATTAACATTTTAGTACAACGCACACGGTTTCCCTTTTTATCAACATCCTTGGGTATTAGTTTAAACAGGATTGGCCAAGCAGTCATGATTGACACCATCTAAGATCACACAAAAGAAGACTTAGCGGCATATTAGCAAAACAGGCGATAAAATTATTGCTGTTTTAACGGCAGAAAACTGCAGCTAAAACGGCGATAATGGACTTGATAATATGCTTTATGAAATTCCAATTGAAGCCCATGTTAGATGTCCTTCACATTTAACATGGGCTTTAACTTTTGTGACACCCTCCAGAAATGCGCCATGTTTGCGCCTACAAATATGTCAGAAATACTGACGTATCTGTAACGCCTTGCAACATGATGCGTCATACTGTAAATATGACGCATCATTGGTGTCGCAAGGAGGGCGCAATGAAAAGTGACGGATTGCTGTTTTCTCGCAGCGATGCATCACTTTTCATAAATGAGGCCCTGGGTGGTATAATTCTAGGCAGACTGCAAAGTTGGGATGACTAGAATAACATCATCTCGGATCTCCTCCAATATGGATTTCGAAAGGGAATTGGGACTATGGAGCAAGCCATTAACTTGAATCTATTACTGGGAAAATATGCTCATATCAAAAGAGGTAATCTGTTTTTGGTCTTTGTTGATTTGTCACCTGGTTTTGATTGTGTAATTCATGAAAAACTCTGGTCCAAAATGACCTTAATGGGTATGGATTGCACCAGTGTTAACTTTTTAAGATACATATATTCAAAAAGCAGTGCCGGAGTTCATTTCGGTACAAGAGGCGAGTGCACACGCTCCTTTAGTATCTAAAAAGGGGTCTGTCAAAAGTGTATGCTCGCCCCTTTTTTGTTTAATTTGTACATTAATAATTTGGGTGACACTCTTGCCAACTCGTGCACGGACCTGCCACAAATCAAGCATCGTCCAATTCCCAGTCTGCTTTATGCAGACAATGCTGCACTTATGGCTTATATCCCATTGGCTCTGCAGCTTCTCCTTGATAGTTTTGGGCACTTTCTAGAGAGTCTGGTGTTGCAAATTAATGTAAGCAAAATTTTCGTAATGAAAATAGGCCGTAATACAACTAAGATGCACACTATCTTTATAGGAGAAGATACCCTTCCACTAACTTCTTTCTTTTCCTACTTGGGAATTTTATTTGACTGTGAGGGGGGTAAGAAAAGCAGCATCAACTCTAGAAGGCTGCAAATCGTTAGATCAATTACCCCCCTGTGCAATTTTGCAAGGAAATTGGGCTGTAATGTCTCTGAGCTGTGGTGGTACGCAAACATGAAACCACTGCAAGTGGTAGAAAATGCCATCCTTAAAAACCTTTTGGCTCTCCCTTAAGCTGTTCAAATTTCGGATGCCATTCTGAACTGGCTGCTACCTACTTAACAGATCTGATAAAGATACAGCCAGTCCTGCTTTGGCACAAGATCTGGACTTCAGATCATACGAATTTTAATCGAGCCTTAGTGAAGGACTGCTGTGATTCTAAGTCCACACTAAAAATTCCAAGGCTAGAGGTTATTAAGAACTTTATGTTAGATATTGGTCATCCAGAATATTATAATCAACCCAAAACCTTAAACAGTGACAAGAGGAAAGGTCTAAACACAGAATGTTTAGACCGTTTGGAGGAATTGAGATTGTTGGTCGGTCGAAGTGGTCCAACCAACTGTCCAACACAATCAAATGTTTGACTACCTTTTCAATGTAACCAGATCTTTTTAATGTCTTTAATGCCCAACTTAGATTTTTTCTAACGTGCTTTAGATTGGACATCTTTCACTGTTTGACAAGCTTTGATGAGCTTTCTAAAAGTTAGCAATTGGTCTAGCGAATGCATCCTCTGCCCTTGCGACAAAATGTTTAAGCAATCAACGATGCACATATTGTTTTTTTGTAATTCTTTTTATAGCACTGAGGAGATCTTTTATTGTTCCTTTAATTAAATCTTTACATTTTAAACAAAGTAGGCCTGCATTTTTATTTCTGCAATTGCTTCCTAATCTGTTAACATGCATGATACTAGTAAGATTTGATTAGAGCTGTATTAACTAGAAGGACATCATTACCCGCTGTCTGCTATATTGTGTCTGCATTTAAATATCTTTGTTTTATATTATTATCTCAAAATTTTAATGTACTGTGGCTTTCATGTATTCTTTTATTATACACTTTGTGTTAATCAAATAAAGATTAATTGAAATTGAAAGTAAGTTATTCCTTCTACATCAGGAGCTAATTCCAATGAGAGGAAGCAATAGTCTAGCCGAGTAAATGTATTAGTTGCTGAGGTATGACAAGAGAAGGACCTCCGCTCTGGATAGCATATCCTCCAAATATCTCACAATTGCACACCCTGTACAATGTCTTTAAGGACCCGTGTCATTCGTGGCTTCGTATTCATTCGGGGTGGTTCAGGGTCCGCAATTCCATCGAGGACACAGTCAGCGTCACCCATAATAATCACAGTTGCACCCAAATATGGGGTCTCTGCTTTCAAGACAGTGGGTAAGAAAGAGGGGCAGTCCAAATTTGGAGCATATACATTAATAAAGCGAATTTCCTGGCCTCCTCATGCAAATCCTGAATAAGTGGTCTCATATAGTTGCCCTCTTCATCTCCGCCTTATACTGGGTAATTTGTTGCCCTAGACGTGAGTTTCTTGTAGTCATGCAATTGACACACTTTAGGGCATATTCTTAAGGAACTATCGCGGAGTTAACGGCACTTAATCGCAGCCAAAGTCACGATAGATTTATCACCTCATTCACAATCAGGTGCTAATACCCCATAGCACCAGTTTACCGGCGATAGCAGCTGCAAAGAACATCACCACAGATGACTCCGCAACTATTGATAATAAGATGCAGAGTAGGCATTTCCAAGCAACATTCTCAACAACCAGCCAGATCAGCGATAAGATCAAAAAACATGCGATAAGGTGCAATAGCAGCAGGAAACTAACACCAGCTCTGATCAGGTGTAAAGTTAGGCTACAGCCTACACCACAAATGGGAGCCAAGGCCAGAGTTACACCTGAAGAGCAACAGATGCCATGGAGCCACTGATCATGCAGCCCGGACACCCAAGAGGGCCACAACACCCACCGCCTCCACCCCCAGGACCCCTCCTCATCGGGCCCTCCTGAACAGAGACATGCCCCATCAACTACACGGAATCATGTACCAAATATTCTGCCTAATGTCGCACAATCACATCTGGTTACATGCATGTGTCGACACAAAAATGAGCATCACATATTCACCTTAAATGCAAATAATGAAAATGTATTAAAACAAACACAGAACAGAAATGAAGACACATGGCGGCAACCCTCGGAAAACTCCGTAGGTTACAGCCTGCAAGACAAAAATCATGATGAGAGGGTGTATCCTGCACACATCAAGGGACAAAGAAAGAGTGAAGGAGAGAGAGCGAGGGAGAGAGAGATAGATGGACAGAGAGGGGGAGACACAGATAGACGTCGAGAGGGGGAGAGTGAGATAGATGGACAGAGAGGGGGAGAGAGAGATAAACGGACAGAGAGGGAGAGAGAGACACAGAGAAAAGAAGAGAGGGACAGGGAGAGAGAGTGCTGACACTGTGCACCTAGGCCACACTGCCCACCTGCTGCCACCAGTGTGTCTCCAACCACATGCCGGTATGTAGTGCAGTTCACCAGGTCCCACATCTGAGACAGACCCGTCATCTGAAACAGAGTCCAGATACATGAATGGCAAAGTACAAACAATTGCACGCAACATCATAGCCTGTCTGCACCTGCACACCCAGGCAGCTGCACCCCAGCCCCTTCTGCCACCCAGCAGTGCATGTCTGCCCCTGCGCACCCAGGCAGCTGCACCCCAGCCCCTCCTACCCCAGCGGTGCATGACTGCACCTGCGCACCCAGACCTTACCTTCCGGCACCGGCGTGTAGAAAAGAGGGCCCACCACATGCCACTGCAAGCCATAAGCCCCAGGCCCACGGACATGGCACCCTCCACATCATGCAGCCCCGCTCCGCAGGCCACCATGTCTCACATTTGGTGCTGGGTCTAGATTTCTCCATGGAAGAGGACATACCAGTGGTTTCAGCATCATCGCAGGCTTCACACCCGCTCAGCCTCATAGGTGCCACTAACTCTGTGATCCAGGAGGCAACGCCACGTGGCGGTAGGCCCACGCTGCCCGCTGGCTCAGGCCTACACTGTGGTCTAGCAGGGCAAACAAAACCTGAGCCATCCAGACTGCCGGGACGGGGCATCAAAGAAGACTGCACACCCTCTCAGCACTTAAGGTGCCCCTACTTCAGTGCACCTAAAGTCACCGTCCCATGGCGGTGTACCTGTGCCGACAGCAGTGTTTCCAATGCCACCAAGTCTGTGCCCTGCTAGTCATGGACCCTCTATGATTGGGTATCGTGGTGCGGGAGCCATCATGTCACCTCCGGGTCTGCGGAATGTGATGTTGCAGGCCCCTGGGCCCCCATGCCTACATGCACACCACATGGATACACCCAAATAGAGTCTGGAAATGGTGTCCTGCACATGCTCCCAGCCCTTTCTATTGGCAGGGTCACGTGTGCTGTGATTCGTGTGCTGGATGGTGTAGTGTGGGTGTAAACCAGCCATGAGGGAGTGCCCGTGGCATGCTGACAACTAGACCTGTGAGCAGCAGATCACTACAGGGAAGTCCTGGCTCATGTGGCATTGTTGTCCCCTCCTGGAGTGTAAGCGTAATGGGCTGACCTGGCGTACGCCAGTCCAGCGTGAGGTTTGAACAATGACCCCAGGGCTCTGGGCATGGGTCCATATGGGGCTGGACAAGGAAGTAACTAATGCGTGTGCTGCTGTTGTTGCGTCGGCGCCCCCAGGACAACATTCAGCGGTGTGTCACACTGTGACCCAAGTCCAACGACATGAGCCACATGGACATTCGGGATATTCACTGACCCTACTTTCATCAATACTACCACACATTGGCGAGCATGGAGTGGACTGTGGGTGTCTGTTAGGGACTGTGAGTGGTCCCTGATGGGACTTAGGCACCCACGTATGGCATCTAGTTTGTTTGCCATGCAGTCGAAGCCTACCCTCGCCTGTTCAGCCAGCTGCTTTTGGCATCCCAACACACGTCGTTGGAAGGCCATGTGTTCTTGGTCGGGGTCCTGAGAGGCTGCCGTGGTGGTGGTTGCTGCCTGCTTTGTGGTCTGTGCAGGGGGTGGGGTGTCCTCATTGCAGATGTGCTGCCCTACTCCTGGAGCTGGGCTGCGGAGGCTGTCAATTAGCTCTTGGAGGGCGCCGGAGTTGAAGCTGTAGTGGTCCTCTTCGTCATCAGAGAAGAGGGGGTCGGGCTGTTCTGCAGGAGGTGTTGATTCTCCCTCTTCAATGTGAAGGGGAGATGCAGTTTAACAATGTGTTCACATGTGTGTTGTCGCATTGTACATGTTTACATACAGACTGCATGACAGTGTACATTGTGACTATTTGGGAGGAGCTGCCTATTTGATGGGGGACAGTGGACATTTCGACAACAGAAGTGTGTATGTTTGTACTTGTACATAGTCATCTCACATTTCCCTGCAATGCCACTTGTGATTGGCCAGGGTCTACACCTAGTCTGCACCAGTTGTGTCCTGTGTTCTGTCTTGGACATGTTGCGGTTTGTGCCACATTGTTGTCAGTGTTGTTGTGCTCTGCATGTTATGTGTGTGTGCTGCATTTTATGGGTGAGGTCCCTGTGTCTCTGTTTTGCTGCCCTTTATCCCTTTTCTTCAATGTGCCTTTGACTTATGTGCTTATACAGTGCTGAGATGTTGCATACTTGGGTCCTCTTTTAACTCAAGCTTTAACCGCGTTCAGCGCAACTGGCCTTTTATCCTCCTGGTATGAATCAATCGTGGTTCCCATTTTTAAAAAAGGGGACAGGTCGGACCCTGCCTGCTATAGGCCGATATCCTTACTAGACTCAACAATTAAGATTATTGGCAGAGTCTTGCTATTGAGATTACAAGATTGGGCGGAAGACCATTCGATTCTTAGTGACCTACAGTTTGGATTCCGCAAAGGAATGGGTACAATCGATCAGGGGCTAAAATTGAATATGATGATAGGCAAATATACCAAGGCAAAAAGGGCAAGGTTGTACTTAACGTTTGTAGATTTAACTGCAGTGTCCGATTGCGTAATCCATGAGGAACTTTGGAGAATTTTAACAAATATAGGGGTGGAAAGTTCCATAATTTTTAAGACAACTATACGTGGGCGCAAAAGCTATGATCCGTTACGGGGCTGGAGGGGAATGCACTAAGCACTTTAGTGTGAGGAGGGGCGTGAGACATGATTGTCCTGTTGCCCTTCCTGTTTATATTATATATTAACGATTTGGGAAGCACACTAGAGAAAGAGTGCCAGGACTTTCCACAAGTGGGTAAGAGACCCATACCCGCATTAATTTACGCTGATGATGCAGTCCTTATGTCACGCACCCTAGTAGGCATGCAGAGGTTAGTTGGCTGCTTTTCAAATTATATGGCCAAGCTTAAATTAAAAGTTAACATCTACAAAACCTTTGTGATGAAATGTGAGGCAGGTAATATGAATTTTAGACCCATCTCAATAGGAAAGAATACTATCTAATGTTGTAATACCTTCTCATATTTGGGAATACTTTTCGATAAGAGTGGGACTTGGACACAGGAAATTAGGACTAGGAGACTACTGTTCTCTAAAGCGGTAGCCGCTCTTTTAAATGTTAGTAGGTAGCTGGGGAAATGGGCCCCAGAGGTGTTATTACAGATCTATAAGGCTAAATGCATTTCTATAGCCATTTATGGGGCAGGCATCTGGTGATACGAGAATGTTAACTTATTGCAAAGTATTGAGAAAAAGGTTTTTAAGATTTTTAATGATTGTCCCTGAGAGCACTTCAACTTTTATCTGCCACACCGAATTAGGCATGTCTTACATTGTGGATATCTGTAGAATCCAACAGGTACTCTTGTGGAACAGGATCTGGACCTTGGAATCGCTGGAGCTTAATAGACAGATACTTCGGGACTGTGGTAATTTAGATGGGGCTCTGAATATTAGATGGCTAGACTACATTAAAAATGTTGTCTGTAACCTCGGCCTTCCTGAATAGTTCTTGCATCCCCTTAGCCTTCATGAGGTAAACAGGAAAGAACTAAGAATTAGCTGCTTAAACTTTTTGGAAAATATGAGAAGACATGTGGAATCAAACAATATCTCGGTATAAGCACACCAGTTAATAGTCTCAACTGATTGGCTCCAGCCTTATTAAGCATGTTTACAAGAGACTATGATAGATTTTTGTTGACCCGTTTGAGATTGGATATTTTACACAGGATTGTTACTTTTCCCACTCAGAACTATTGGTCAAAGGAGTTGCCCAAATGTCCATGTGATGATGTGTCTATTCAATCTACTATACATGTTTTGTTTTTTTGTAAATTCTACTCTTGTAATAGGAGAAGGTGGATTTTGCTTATTTTAAAAAATAGCGGTTTAACACAATGCCGCCCGCTTTCCTGTATATTCAATCATTAGGCGAAGAACAATCGACTGTTTCAGTTTTAATGTTTATAAATATGTTTTAAAATGTAGAAATTCAATCATGATGTTAATTTTACTGGACTTGGACAGTACTGTTACTATACAAATGTTATAAATTAATGTATGTTTATATTAAGCCATGAATTTTTATTGTGCTTTTATGATTATCACATTTAATCGGCTAAAGATGATTGACTTGAATTGAATTGGGTACATTGGTTTCTTGGTGGGAGTTCAGGTCTGTTGCATGGTTTGTCGGCAGATGTGCTCAGCTCAATTGTGCATGTGTGCCATTGTGCCCATCAATCAATCAATCAATCAAAGCATTTGTATAGCGCGCTACTCACCCGGAGGGTCTCAAGGCGCTTGTGGAGGGGGGGCCTGCTACTGCTCGAACAGCCAGGTCTTGAGTTGCTTCCTGAAGGCGAGGTGGTCTTGGGTCAGGCGGAGGTGGGTGGGGAGGGAGTTCCACGTCTTGGCGGCCAGGTAGGAGAAGGATCCTCTCCCGTTGTGGCTCTTCGGATGCGGGGGATGGCGGCGAGGGCGTGGCTGGTCGATCGAAGCTGGCGGGTGGGAGTGTAGAAGTTGAGGCAGTCGTTGAGGTATCTTGGGCCTTGGTTGTGGAGAGCTTTGTGTGCGTGGGTGAGGAGTCGGAACGTGATTCTCTTGTTGACGGGGAGCCAGTGCAGGTTTCTTAGGTGTGCGGAGATGTAGCTGTGTCGGGGGATGTCCAGGATGAGTCGTGCTGAGGCGTTCTGAATACGCTGAAGTCTTATCTGGAGTTTTGCAGTGGTTCCGGCGTAGAGGGAGTTGCCGTAGTCCAGTCGGCTGGTGACCAGGGCCTGGGTGACCGTCTTCCTGGTTTTGGTGGGGATCCACCGGAAGATCTTCCTTAGCATGCGTAGGATGTTGAAGCATGACGAGGAGACGGTGTTGACTTGTCTGGTCATGGAGAGGGAGGAGTCCAGGATGAAGCCCAGGTTGCGTGCGTGGTCCGTTGGTTTGGGTGCGCTGCCCAGGGCAGAGGGCCACCAGGAGTCATCCCAGGCGGATGGCGACGATCCCAGGATGAGGACTTCCGTCTTATCTGAGTTCAGTTTCAGGCGGCTGTTCCTCATCCACTCGGCTACGTCTTTCATCCCTTCGTGTAGGTTGGTTCTGGCGGTGGCTGGGTCGTTGGTGAGGGAAGGGATCAGCTGGGTGTCGTCAGCGTAGGAGATGACGTTGAGGTTGTGTTGGCATGCGATGGCCGCAAGGGGGCTCATGTAGATGTTGAACAGCGTGGGGCTGAGTGATGATCCTTGTGGTACACCGCAGATGACTTTGGTGGCTTCTGATCTGAACGGGGGGAGGCGGACTCTCTGTGTCTTTCCGGCGAGGAAGGAGACGATCCATTCCAGTGCCTTCTCTTGGATTCCAGCGTTGCTGAGGCGTTGCACTAGGGTGCGGTGGCAGACAGCGTTGAACACCGCGGAGAGGTCCAGGAGGATGAGGGCCGCTGTTTCGCCGTTGTCGAGCAGGGCTCGGACTTCGTCAGTGGCTGCGATGAGGGCGGTCTCGGTACTGTGGTTTGCCCGGAAGCCGGACTGCGGGTGGCCAGCTGTCTGTTGATGGTCTTCTCGATGACTTTTGCAGGAAACGGGAGGAGCGAGATGGGGCGGTAGTTTTTGAGGTCGGTGGGGTCGGCTGATGGTTTCTTTAGGAGGGCACTGAGTTCGGCATGCTTCCAGCTCTCCGGGAAGGTTGCGGTGTCGAAGGAGGCGTTGATAATGTCCCGGAGATGGGGTGCGATGACGGAGTCGGCCTTGTTGAAGACGTGATGAGGACAGGGGTTGATTGGAGATCCAGAGTGGATGGAGTTCATCGTGCGTATGGTCTCTTCGGTGTTGATCGGGGTCCAGGCGCGGAGGGTGGTGGTGGGGGGCGCTGGTGCCATCGTAGGGTGCGTCGGCTGTGTGCTGAAGCTGTTGTGTATGTCTGCGATCTTGTTGTGGAAGTACGAGGCAAGTTAGTTGCAGAGGTCTTGTGATGGGGTGATGTTGTTGTTTCCGGCGCTGGGGTTGGAGAGCTCTTTGACGATGTTGAAGAGTTCCTTGCTGTTGTGGGCGTTGTTGTCCAGTCGTTCCTTGAATGCTGTTTTCTTGGTGGTGTGGATCAGTTGGTGGTGTTTTAAAGTGGCGAGCTTGAGGGTGGTCATGTTGTCTGGTGTCGGGTCTCTGCGCCAGGCTTTCTGCAGTTCTTCTTGGAGCTCTTGAGTTCGTCGGTGAACCAGGATGCTTTCTTGCTGCCGGGTCTGCTTGGAGGGGTCCTCAGTGGGGCGAGGTCGTCTGCGCAGTTGCTGATCCACCTCGAGAGGTTGTTGGCAGCGTGGTTGGGGTTCGCTGAGCAGGCGGGAGGGTTCTGGCTCAGGGATGCAGCGAGCTGGTCGGCTGTGATCTTGTTCCAGCTTCTGCGTGGAGCCTGTTGCTGGTGGTGATGGATCGTGTTCCTTCTGAAGCTAAAGTGGACGCAGCTGTGGTCCGTCCAGTGGAATCCGGTGGTGTGGCTGAAGGAGATGTCCTTGCTGGAGGAGAAGACGGGGTCAAGCATGTGACCGGCGTAGTGGATGGGGGTGGTCACCAGCTGCTTGAGTCCGAGGTTGGCGAGGTTGTCCAGCAGGGTGGTGGTGTTGCGGTCGTTGTTGTTCTCCAGGTGGAATTTGAGGTCCCCGAGGAGGATGTAGTCAGCGGAGGGGAGGGCGTGCGGGCTGATGAAGTCGGCGATGTCTTCGCTGAATTGTGTGCGCGGTCCCGGGGGTCTGTAGATGAGGGAGCCTCTGAGGGTCGTTTTGGGGTTGGTGTGGATGTGGAAGTATCCAATATATCACAAAGGAAGGGGACCCCTGAGTAGGATATGAGGCAGATCAGCAGGGGAAATAATCATAATAAGCGAAGAAGAAGATAGATCTGCCCCGTTTTTAATCAATAATAGGCTCTTCAAGAGTCCAGTTTTTTTCAATAGTCACCCATTTAGCGCTCACCAAAATATCAGTGCCACATTAGATTCAGACAAGAACACATTCAAATTTATAAAAAAATATATATCATTTTTATTTTTATTTACTTCATGTTTTAGAGTGCATATAGACATATTCATTTATTCAAACATTTCAATATAACAAGATAAAAAACACCCCATCAACAACCAGTCTTCCTGCATTCAAACTCAAACACATTCATCAATCCCTAACAAACATTCTCATACATAATTCATTCATTCAACTCAGACAGGAATTAAGGAATAATGCTCTGAGAACATCCTGAACATGTCCTCTCAGCCATAGGCCGGAGATCGGTGATTAAAGGTTCAGGGCAAGTTGTTTCAACGCCGACGCGCGTTTCGGTGCCAGGCCCGTAGACTGGCCGCACCTTCGTCAGGGCAAAAGAAAGGGAAGGAGAGGGGGTAGTAGGTAGGCGCGTCGGCGTTGAAACAACTTGCCCTGAACCTTTAATCACCGATCTCCGGCCTATGGCTGAGAGGACATGTTCAGGATGTTCTCAGAGCATTATTCCTTAATTCCTGTCTGAGTTGAATGAATGAATTATGTATGAGAATGTTTGTTAGGGATTGATGAATGTGTTTGAGTTTGAATGCAGGAAGACTGGTTGTTGATGGGGTGTTTTTTATCTTGTTATATTGAAATGTTTGAATAAATGAATATGTCTATATGCACTCTAAAACATGAAGTAAATAAAAATAAAAATGATATATTTTTTTATAAATTTGAATGTGTTCTTGTCTGAATCTAATGTGGCACTGATATTTTGGTGAGCGCTAAATGGGTGACTATTGAAAAAAACTGGACTCTTGAAGAGCCTATTATTGATTAAAAACGGGGCAGATCTATCTTCTTCTTCGCTTATGTGGATGTGGAAGTGCAGGTGTTCGGTGGCTGTGAGGGTGTCGTCGGTGTTGGTCGTGATGCGGATGGTGTTCTTGTGGGCGATGGCGATACCTCCTCCCGTCTGGTTGACACGGTCCCTCCGGGTGATCTTGTAGCCGTCCGGGATGGCGATGGCGATGTCGGGCGCTGAGGAGGCGTTCAACCATGTTTCCGTGAGGAAGGCGACGTCTGGAGAAGTCGAGTCGAGGAGGTTCCAGAGCTCCACGGCGTGTCTGTGGATGGAGCGGGTGTTGAGCAGGATGCACTTGAGGCGGTTGCTGCTGGGGGTCGGCTTGGCGGGTGCAGTGCAGGTCTGGACGCCTGAGAACTTGCAGGAGTGGCAGGTGAAGGGTCCCTGGGTGCATCTCGGGGTGGCTCGGTAGCAGTCGGGGGTTCGGCCGGTGTTGAGTGCGTTGAGGGTGGCGGCGTCATAAGTCTGGCGGGTGGGCTGGCATCCTCGGGGGCCAGGGGTTCTGGCACTGGGCACGGTCCAGGCGCGGACGGGCGCAGACGGGCTTACCTTTGGCGCACCTTCGGTGCACAATCGGCGCGCCCGCTGCGCGTCAACGCTGCGCGTGCATGGGGGCATCATAAGAAGGGAGCCGGGAGGGAGGGTCCGCTGGGTGGCGGGAGCGTGTGAGCCAATCGGCTGGCAGGGGGGCGGGCCGCAGGGAGGCAGCGGTGGGAAAATTGAGTGCGGGCTGGTGGGCGGCTCAGCGGTGGCTGGGGCGCCTGCAGGGAGAAGTCAGCGGAAAAAGAAGTGAGCGGCAAAACCAAGAACACCGTAGCAGGAGGCAAGAGGAGCGTGGGGGCGACCAGGCCTAGGAAGGCACAGTGTTCGCTCCCGAGATGGTGGCAGGGTCACCTTAAGAAGGAAGCCTGGAGGGAGGGTCCGCTGGGTGGCGGGAGCGTGTAAGCCAATCGGCTGGCGGGGGGGCGGGCCGCTGGGAGGCAGCGGTGGGAAAATTGAGTGCGGGATGGGGCACCTGCAGGGAGAAGTCAGCAGAAAAAGAAGTGAGTGGCAAAACCAGGAACAGCGTAGCAGGAGGCAAGAGGAGCGTGGGGGCGACCAGGCCTAGGAAGGTGCTGTGGTCGTCTCCCCCCGTCCCCTCAGTTCCTGGTCGTTACTCACCCTGTTGTGTCCGGTCATGTTGAGCAGTGTCAGGTCCCCCGACTCCAGTGACCGTCTCCCCACTGATGACTGTGAACACCATTTCCTCCATGTTGCCCAGCTCCTCCTTTGGTGCAGGACTCCCACCTCCAGTCTGCATTGCTGCCTTCCGGTTGTTAGCGAGTTTCAGCTTGGTTTTGCGCTTGACGTCATTCCAGAACCTCTTGACCTCTTCCATTGTCCTCTTCAGCACTCCCATTGCATTCACCTTGTCCACGATGGACTGCCATAGTTCATTGTTGGTTGCTAATGACACAGTGGAGGTGACGAACAGTTGTTGATGGTATTCTATCACCTCCGTTATCAGGATTATGTTTCCCTGCAGACTGAAGTGCTTCTTCCTACTCTTCTTCTACTTGGCCTTCCTTGATCCGAGGTTTAAGGCAGGTCCTCCGGGGCGCTTGTGGGGTTGTGGTTCTCCTTCGTACGTGCTCCGGCAACATCCATTGTGCTTGGCTGTTGTGTGGCATTTTTTGTCCGCTTTTTTTCTACTTTTCTGGTGATTTTTCCCACCTGAAGAGTGTGGATTGCAGGCCTGTTGCTGGTTTTAGCTGATTTCAATATCCTGATTAGCCTCATCACAACTTTTTTTTGCATTCGCGTTTGCATTTTTGCGGTATAGCATTGTTTTTATCGCGATCAGTTGATGCGTTATCTGGAGACTATTGCATGGTACCGCCGTGTTGAGAATGCTTGGTTAACACAGCAACATTTTCCCGCGATACACTGCAATGTTGGAAGTTTTGTTAAGTAACCTTTGCGATGGTTAACACGTGTTCTTGAGAATATGCCCCTGTATCTTTTCAGATAGGCAAATACTCTGTTTTCAAATGTTGCTATTCCCCGGACATTCCAGATAAGTAGTTCCATCATAGGGGAAGCCACAAAAGCTGACTTTTGTTAGAATCCTCCTCCTCCCACCATTCCACTCCTCCAGGGAATGCATTCTGTATCGCTAGTCTGACACCCAAATACGGAAACCATGAATGCATCCCCAACCGTTGCATAATACAATCAACTTTATCAAGTCCCCCAACCCTCCTCCCCTTGGGCAGTATTGCGGGTCCGTCCACCCCCCCTAGCACGGAGAGCTAGGACATGCGTATTCTGCCCCATCCCCCAAAACAAATATCACTGCACCATTGTCCACACTACTTGTCCTTCGCTTTTCCATCTTTTGGTGTGCAGCATCCCATTCCATGGTGTTTTGTGCAATGCCATTGGCCAAGTGGCCGGTCGGGTGCGAGTCCAGGACATCCAGCTCCCCACTCTTGTCTCAAGTAACCCTGGGCAAAGCACTACGCTACGATTGCGTAGTTTGCGAAGTTTGCAATACTTCGCACTATGTGAACTGCACATAGCACAGTGCAAACACGCGTAGCGTAGCGTAGTGCAGCGGTCATTTTTTGCTCACTCGTGGTCCTTGGCAACCGCGAGCAAGATAAATGACATCCCGGCGAGGCTTTTTCCTTGTTCGCGATCAGCAACATCAAGTTGCCGATCGCGAGCGTGGAAAATAAACCTCCGGGCGTGGTAAGGTCAGGTTTCTCATTGCGAGTGGTCACGTATGCTCGTGACCGCTCACGATGAGAAACTACCAGTCTAAGTTGAGAAAGCTGCCTCTCGAGTAAAAATCTCCCAGAGCGGCATAAACCTACAGCTCGCACTGTACAAGATGCAGTTTTCAATGATTGCACAGTGGAGGATGCTTGTCGCACTGTGCAATCATTGAAAACGGCATCTTGCACAGTGCGAACAGGGTACTACGCAGTTCGCGTAGTGCTACGCGTAGCTCGCGTAGTGCGAATTGCACTTTGCGTAGCTACGCGTAGCGCTACTTTGCGAACTACGCCCAGCCCTAGTCTCAACCTTTGTGGGGGGTGAGGCCCCACCGTCGACAGCAGGGTTTACCATCAATATATGAATTCCCCACATGCATCTCAAACATGAACAAAATACAAACAATGCACTTACCTGGATCACATGAATATAGTTGTGCTCTACTGCATTTAACTGGTAGTGTCTTTGGAGGCATCAGAGTCTATGATTAGATCTTGAGTTGCTGCTTTCAAGTCTGATACCATCTCTGCTCCCTGCAGGGTTCCATCAGAGTGCACCGGAATCTGCATTGGGCTTCCGGTGCTATCCCGGAGTATCTTCTGATTTTGAAATCTTCATCCCGTCACCTCTGATGATTTGGTGGAACCCATAGGGGGCACCAGGAGGGAGTCCGGCCCCCGTTGGCATCCAACCAGTTAGTCACCTCCGCGCCAGATTAAAAGAACAGGGTTTTCCATTGTGCTTGATGCACAGCTTGGACAGAAAAAGGAGGCTATACTTTAACCCGGCGTCACGCATCTGCTGTTTAACCATTAAGAATGTCCTACTTTGATCCTGTGTATAGTGGGGGTAAATTGCGATGGGATGTCCTTTGAACAGGAGTGGTCCTCTGGTGTAGGTGGCCTGCAAGACTGCGTCCCTGTCCCGATAATTAAAGAATCAGGCTATGATGGCCCAAGGTGGGGCAATGGTCGGGCGAAGGGACCAACTCTCTATGTTTTCTTTCTACATCAAAGAACTTGGAGAGTCGTTTGGGAGCCAGGTCCTTGACAATCCAGTTCTCCAGGAACAGTTCCGCCAAAGGTCCTTCAGCTCTTTCAGGGAAGCTCACGAATCTCAAATTATTCCTTTGTGATTGTCCTTCGAAAATCAAGTTTTACCCCTTTTATCTGTAGGTCAATGAGTATTTCCCTAAGGGAGCAACATCCATTTAGAGTGTATCTATGTTTCGTTCATTCATGGTGATTCTATCAGACACCTTACGTAGGTCACATCTTAGGAAGTTGACATAGATAGGAACAGCGTCTATTCTGTGGACCATATCATCCCTGGTGGTTTGGGTACACAGACAAAATATCGATTTTTAAATATCGATATGCAAAAATATCGAAGTTTAAATATCGATATACAAAAATATCGAAGGTAAGTAATATCGACAGTCTAAATATCGATATTGGTATGATATCAGTAATATCGAAGTTGTAAATATCGATGTTAATAATATCGAAATTAATAACTTTGATGTTACTAATATCAATTTTTAAATAAATTTAGTGTATATTATATTGTATTTATTATGTTTTATTATTTATTTTTAATGTTATTTTATTAAATATTGTCTTTTACTACTGTAGCGGGTTGTGGGTTTATAGGGGAATAGGGTGGGAAGTAATTTAATTATGTTAAATTAATTATTAATTATTAGGAATTATTAATTAATTAATTGAGAATTAATTTTAAATTATTTTTAATTCATTTATTGATTGATAAATATGTTCTGTAGCGGGTTATGGGTTTATAGGGGAATAGGGTGGGAAGTAATTTAATAATAATTAATTAATTGATATATGTTTGTACATATTTTAATTAATAATTAATTGGTAATTAATTTCTATTAATTACTTAATTAATTATTATAATTTTTTTTCATATTTATAATGATTAATTAGTTGGTAATTAATTATTATTAATTATTTAATTAAATTAATTTTAGTAATTTTTTTATATAATTTATTGTTATTCTTAATTAATTAATTGTGCAAAATAATATTAATTTTTAAATTAAATTAATTACAGCAAATGTGCTAATATATTTACTTTATTGTTATTGTTAATTAATAATTAATTGGTAATTAAATAATATTAATTAATTTTGGGTACAGGGGTATTTTTAGGGTTCAGGGTCAGTTTTCAGTTCATGGGTACAGGGGTATTTTTAGGGTTCAGGGTCAGTTTTCAGTTCATGGGTAAAGGGGTATTTTTAGGGTTCAGGGTCAGTTTTCAGTTCATGGGTAAAGGGGTATTTTTAGGGTTCAGGGTCAGTTTTCAGTTTTTGGGTAAAGGGGTATTTTTAGGGTTCAGGGTCAGTTTTCAGTTCATGGGTACAGGGGTATTTTTAGGGTTCAGGGTCAGTTTTCAGTTCATGGGTAAAGGGGTATTTTTAGGGTTCAGGGTCAGTTTTCAGTTCATGGGTACAGGGGTATTTTTAGGGTTCAGGGTCAGTTTTCAGTTCATGGGTAAAGGGGTATTTTTAGGGTTCAGGGTCAGTTTTCAGTTCATGGGTAAAGGGGTATTTTTAGGGTTCAGGGTCAGTTTTCAGTTTTTGGGTAAAGGGGTATTTTTAGGGTTCAGGGTCAGTTTTCAGTTTTTGGGTAAAGGGGTATTTTTAGGGTTCAGGGCCAGTTTTCAGTTTTTGGGTAAAGGGGTATTTTTAGGGTTCAGGGTCAGTTTTCAGTTCATGGGTAAAGGGGTATTTTTAGGGTTCTGGGTCAGTTTTGGGTTTTTGGGGTACAGTCGTACAGGGTAAAAATTAAATACATTTAAATTAAATCAATTAAATGAAATTACAAAATATAAAATTACATTAAATTATTACGTTTTTAATTTATTTTAAATGTATATGTATTAGTTTTAATTTTTTAATTATGTTTTAATATTTTTATTTAATATTTGTAACATTATATGTATTTTATAATTATTTTAACATTATTATTAATACATTTAAAAAAACGATATTTTTAATTTCGATATTTTTGTACTACGATATTATTTTTTCGATATTTTTGTACTTACCTTGTTAGGGATAGGATTCCGATATTTTTGACTTCGATATTTTTGTCCCGATATTTTTGTATGTCGATATTTTTGATTTCGATATTTAGTCAGACATTCGGTGGTTTGGATAGCTGCCAGTATATCTGCAAGTGAGGGGTCCTGTTCTGTGTGACATGCAATCCCCTCCCCTTGCTTCTACTCCTTTCCTGTGGGTCAAGGCCCTGGTGGAAGGTCTACGCATAGTTAAGGATCTTATTGCCTTGCACCTTGTTGCTTTGTCTTTCACCATTGTAGGTTACTCACCCAATGGGAAACTATTCAGTGAACTTTCAACAGCACTTTGGGCTAGCCCCCACTGCTCCTCACCTAAATATCCATATGGGTGTCCACTTGTGCTCAGCCTCCCACCACATTGTCCCTTGGTATTTCTTTTCCTTCTCCTGTTATCCTTGGCAGCCAACCTCCCTTTTACTGGTGTAAACCAGGACAACTACCTACAATGTGAAAGGGATCCCAGCCCAGAATCACATCTGAAGACCAACACATGTCAAAGTGTTACTGATAATGCAGCTCCGACACCCATGAAGGCCACAACACCTACTGCCACAAGCCTCAGGACATCCCCCGGACTACCCCCCTCCCTACTACAACCAAGGAAGCGCAGAACAGGACAGCGGACCTTCCAAAAAAAGGCATGGTCGCTCAGCCACACAATACTCAAATGTTGGCAGATGTGACAACCAAGTATGTGTGAAGGACACAAGTCACCCATTAATAATAATGCACACAATACCAAGTGTAGCAGTGATGTGCTGGACAGACCTCACTATGCAGAGAACAAACCTCTCCATGTGTACATATACTGCTGGTGCTTGTAGTGTTGTGGACAATAGACGCAACCATGTTACCTCAGGCAGTGGGGAAGATATCGGTTAGCCCTGGGCAAAGCACTACGCTACGCCTGCGTAGTTTGCGAAGTTTGCGCTACTTCACACTATAAGAACTGCATGTAGCACAGTGCAAACAAATGTAGAGTAGTGCAGCGGTCATTTTTTGCTTGCTTGCGGTCCTCAACGTCAAGTTGGCGACCGCGAGCAAGCCAAATGACATCCCGGCGAGACTTTTTCCTCGGTCGCGATCAGCAACATCAAGTTGCCGATCGTGAGCGTGGAAAATGAACCTCTCGGCGAGATTCTCAACGCGGGGAGGTCAGGTTTCTCATTGCGAGTGGTCGCGTATGCTCACGATCGCTTGCGATGAGAAACTACCAGTCCGCGTTGAGAAAGCTGCCGCTCGAGTAAAAATCTACTCGAGCGGCAGAAAACTACAGATCGCACTGTGCAAGATGCCGTTTTCATTGATTGCACAGTGGCGGATGCTTGTCCGCACTGTGCAATCATTGAAAACGGCATCTTGCACAGTGCGAACAGGGTACTACACAGTTCGCGTAGTGCTACGCGTAGCTCACGTAGTGCGAAGTGCACTTCGCGTAGCTATGCGTAGCGCTACTTCGTGAACTACGCCCAGGGTACATCTTGGTCATGTAGCTGTGTTGTCGCGGAAGTGGAATGGGCTGGTTTAACATACCCCACTCTAGCATAGGAGTATGAATAAATACGCCAGGGCTCTGGGCGTGGTTCACTTGTGTGGAGGCCAATGAGTCTGCCAGAGTGGCAACCCTCACCCAGCCACTTGGCCGCCACCATCACCGTGGTCCCCTGCGAACCCAGTTGCACAGCACTGCAGACTCATGTCTGTACAGACTACTACCTTCGATGTACACTGCTGACAGCAGGCCTCACAATTCAGATGGAGTGGCGATTGCAGATAACGCAGTCCAGTATGCAAGACACATTTATCCCAGTGCGGCCCCCCGGACCTTGCATCATGGCAGGGTGCAACCACGCTGAGTGCTTCAGATGCCACTAACTCAGTGCACCATAAGTCATCACCACATGGCCTCATTAATGCAGAATTCAATAGACAAAAGACATTGCTCTAAGTGATATCCCCCGGACCACGCATCATCGCAGGGTACATACACGCTGAGCGCCAAAAGTACTACTAACTTGTTGCACCAGAAGTCAGTGCCACATGGCCTTATTAAGGCAGAATTCATCAGACAAAAGACATTGCTCACAGTGCGGCCCGTCTGGACCACGCATCATCGCAGGGTGCACGCACGCTGAGTGCTTCATGTGCCACTGACTTATTGCACCATAAGTCATCGGCACATGGCCTTATTACGGCAGAATTCCATATACAAAAGACATTAATCCCAGTTCAGTGCACCCGGACTACGCATCATCGCAGGGTGCCCATACGCTGGTTGCTTTATGTCCCACTAAATCAGTGCGCCACTTATCATCGCTGGTTGCACACACGCTGAATTGCCAATACTGTTCAGCTCTACTCAACGCCACGTGGCTGTGGGCCATTGCTCACCGCTGCCTCCTGTCTACACTGCGGTCATCAGGGTTCACAATTAAAATTGAATTTTCAGTCAGTAACTACAGAGTGGGGTAGGCAAATAAATACAATGTCTCTAAAACCTACATAATATCCTTTTAGAATCCTTGATTCGCGAACTTTTTTGATATCAATTATAGCATCATCGCAGGGTCCACACACACTGAGTGCTTCAGGAGCCACAAACTCAGTGCAGAAAAAAGAATCTGGTGTTTGTTAAGCGCGACTTCCCACCCGTAAGGGTCTCATGGCACTGGGGGGTGGGGGGGTTTGCAGGTTCCAGTCCATCAAGAAGGGGGTCTGTCGAAGAGCCAACTTTTGAGGTTCCTTGCAAAAATGGGGAGCGATGTTTTCTGTCTGAGGTGGAGCGGAAGGTCGTTCCAGGCACTGGTCGCGCAGAAGGAGAAGGAGTGGCCTCCCGATCTGGTCTTTCTGGTGTGGGGGTCCACGGCGTAGGAGAGCTGGGCTGATTGTAGGGTCCTTTCGGGTGTGTGAAATTCGAGTCGGCTGTTCAGATATGCTGGTCCGGTGTTGTGGAGGGCCTTTTGGGCGTGGGTTAGCATCTTGAAGATGACTCTAGCTACGATGGGGAGCCAGTGGAGTGTGCGCAGGTGCTGGGAGATGTGGCAGTGGCTTGGCAGGTTGTGAACCAGTCTTGCAGCAGCACACCTCATGGACCCTTTATGATGCAATATTTTGTTATTTTCGACAAAATAGATTACTGCATGCAGTTGATACCTGTGGTCGTTCTTATGAAGTGAAAAAGGTCTCTCCATTTGAAAAAGAAAAGATACTTCCTAGAAATGTTGAACGAATAATAGCTGAAGAACTTTAAGGGAGACGTACCCAGGCTCCAGTGTTTACAATCTATTGATATTTTACTAAATTTTCTTATAGAAAATATAGAAAAAAAAACTGTGAAGTTTACGATATTACAAGAACTAGATCCTTCCAAATTAAGAAAAAATACAGGGTTGCAAGGACATTCTCTGGGCTGTCTTTCTAGGAAAGTGTGTCAAAGTTGTTTTCATCATTTAACATTGTTAGCAGTACATCATTCCAAAATGTGAAAGTTAGTTAAAAGATTATACTACGTGAAAACTCCTGCATTATGTTTAAATGAAATTAGTACAGCTGTTTTGCATGGTTCAGTGTTGGATGTAAAACAAGTTTGTGATGATATAGAGTTACGTTTCTTTGCTAGTCAAGAGGACTGTACAGAAAATAAGAGTTTGATAAGTGTACGTGTTAAAGAAGAGATGGAAGATAGTACTGATGTGCGGTTTGAAAAAGAAATAACAAAGTTTAAAGTAGTTTCTTTTTTCTTTTTTTATTATGAATCCATGATTGTACAAGACAGAAACAATAAGAAGAACATCATCTGAATCAGGCGGAAAAGAAACAACATACTGTTTTCCACACATCTATCAATAGAATATAATTTCCTGCACAAACACACACCTGGGTAAGGCATAAATGAAATAAAGCACCAACAAAAAAAAAGAAAGGGGCTAAAACTCATAGAACTTACAATAGAAATGTATCAATTCATGTACGTCACCACTGGCCCCCAAATTGCTAACCCAAGTTTCTTTTTCCGCCTGCCTTTCAACGCATAGAGAGAATGTTCAATATTAAACATTGCCAGAAATCTGGCCCGCCACACTGAAGCAATATATAACCTTATTACTGCCATGGCCACAAATATTAAATATTGATGTTTGTACATAACTGAATCTCTCGGTGTTTCCTCATCTACTCCCAAAAGCACCTGAGCATGAGATAATGAAAATGCCCCATCCAATATCTCCCCCAGAAACTTCTCCACATGCCCCAATAGAGTGTTTAAACAAATACATGAATAACAAATGTGTAATATATCGGTTTCATCAGTTTGACATCGGAAACATTTCCCATCATTATTGCCTCTCCACTTAAACATTTCAACTGGTGTATAATAAAGATTAAAAATGGTCTTGTAATGTTGTTTGCGGAGATTTGTGGCTAAAAAGAGTCTACTGGCCATGTCAATAGAAGTTTATATCCGGGTCCCAACCCTGCCAAGCTGAGTATCCCATTTTAAATTATGCGTTTCTAGATCCTTGCTCCTGGTTTTGAGTAATAAAGAATACAGATTGCCAATCCAAGAATTCTGTCCCACAGCTTCAATGACTGGGTTTTTAAGCATGTCCACATGATGTTTATAGAGAAAATCACAGACTTGAAGATATTTAAAGAAGTCACACCGGCGTATATGAAACTTTTCAATTAACATTTCGAAGGACATCAAATCCCCATCAGAATATAAATCTCCTATTCTTTGGACCCCTTTACCTCTCCACTGATCTGTTATTCGATCCCGAAATATCGGCGCGAGAAGTGATGAGGCGGTTAAAGGAGTATATTGTAAAGGTGTTTCACAGACCTTCATACTTTAAAGGCTACTAACAGCACTTTGAACCTAGTCCTCTTATAATAGTTCATATCCGTGTTCATTGATAAACGATTGTTAGCCTCACTGCCAAATAACATTCAAAAGATAGAGGGATCTTCTGCCACATTGCCCGATTCACTCCCAGTCAATAAAATATTCATGTGCTGCAGCATGAAAACATAATAATAGAGGGTGAAATCTGGAACGGCCCATCCACCTTGATCACGTAATAAGGTCATGAATCGCAGGGCTCTCCGCAGTTTCGTCAAAGCAGAAAAAGGGATTGAGGCTTTAAGGGCCGCACCGAGGGTCAAGTTCCTATTGTTACTATAATATGGGTGCAAATGGTCTGGGATACAACCCCCTAGATCCCAACATAAAACAAATAGGAATTTGTTCTATACATCAAACTTCACAAGTTGACCTCGCACACCAAAAACAGTATAATAAACACAATATTAGTGCTTGGTAAACATTTGTTTTGTGACAAAGATGGAATCCAACAGTTCTCCCAAGAAAATTCCAAGTCAATTTTCTTCGTTTTATTCTTTCTTTTATTATTCACCGGCAGACCAGACGACCACATACGCACGAGACGACGACGCCGAATATATGGCATACACTTTATTCTTCTCTTATCCCACTGGATCTTAACGAATGGATGTTATTAGATTTGCCAACTACACAATTATAAACCCCATTGTTCAGACAAATATCAAGACGGATGGGACGTGTAGCATAAAAATACACTGCGTAAAGCCCTGAAGAAGTCCGGTTTCGGACGAAACGCGTTGGCTATTTTTATCTGCGAATTTTGAATAATAAAAGAAAGAATAAAACGAAGAAAATTGACTTGGAATTTTCTTGGGAGAACTGTTGGATTCCATCTTTGTCACAAAACAAATGTTTACCAAGCACTAATATTGTGTTTATTATACTGTTTTTGGTGTGCGAGGTCAACTTGTGAAGCTCTCCGCAGTTTCGCCTGTGCCCACAAAAATCTAGAACTTACAGATTGTAGCGATGCAAGTTTAACCCGTGATATCTCCAATGGGACGGCTCTCAGAAAAGTACAATATTTTTGGCAGGATGGTCATTTTGAGGACATTACAGTGCCAGACCATAGATAAATGCAAAGATTCAGTTCTGTCCAATTGCTTCTTTACAGCATTCACCAAAGGTGTCCAATTGGCTTCCACTAATGCCTTTAAGTTAGCACATAATTTTATCCCTAGGTAACTCACTTCCGACACTACCCGTTGGTCTGTGCAATTCGTGATATTTACACATAATATTTGCGTCTTAGCGGCATTCAGCTTACAGACAGAAATGGCTCTAAATTGCCCGGACAAGGACTACATTTCTGGCATAGCAGTGTCAGGATTCTGACTAACTATAGCCATATCATATGCGTATGCTAGAACCCGGTAATGTTCTTGATGCCATACCACAGATTCAATCCTACTACTGGCCTCCAGAATTTTTAAAAATGGGTCTAAGTATAATGAAAACAATAAAGGGGAGCAGGGACACCCCTGTCTTGTACTGCGGGAGATCCGGACAGGGATAGATTCCAGTCCCATAGTGCAAATACGTGCTGTGGGTTGCCCATAGAGCGTTTGTAAAATTAGACCTGAACCCACAGTGTTGTAACACCGCCCACAAAAATCCCCATGTGACCCGGTCAAAAGCCTTTTTGGCATCTAGAAGTATATGGCTAAACGGACCCCCTGTGGTATTGGCGATATCGATCAAGGTCACCACCCTATTCATGTGATTGATCGTTCCACGTTGGGGAATAAAGCCATGTTGTCTTGTGGATACCAAGGGGGATATAACTTTGGCTAACCGGGTCGCGAGGATTTTCGAATAGATCTTACTATCCATGTTCAATAGCGATATAGGACGGTATGAAGCAGGATTGTCCGATGGCTTGTCCTTTTTTTTAACATGATGATACTAGCCTCGTCCCACGAACAAGGGTCGTAGCCTATCTGAGCCTGCCTGAAAGTGGCTAGCAAATCCCCTTTCTAACAATCAAAAAAGATTTTATAAATTTCCAGTGGAAACTTGTCTGGCCCAGCAGCCTTTCCCAAAGCAAGACTGTTAATGGCTATCTCCACCTCCTCCAAAGTAATAGGCGTCTCAAGGAGGTCGGCCTCTTGATCACTTAGCTTATTAACGCAATATTGCGAGGCCAATGCATCGCCTGCTCGTATATCAAACTCTTCCCCCTTATATAACGTCTCATAAAATTCATGAAATACTTCGAGGATCTCTTGCTCTGTCTCCATAAGATCACTCTGTCGGTTTCTGATCGGTTTCTGATTGCACAGATCCTCTGGGCCGCCTCTTTAGTTCTTAATTTCTGAGCCAGACACCGTCTGCTAGACTCCCCATACTCATAATTCAAGTGTTTCCTAGTTGTGCATTGCTTAGCCGTTTCTGTAGTCCAATGTAAGTTAATCCTAGCTTTGCAACAAGCCACTTCAATCATCGAGTCTGTGCTATCCAGGCCCCCCTGTATATCCATAACCAACCTCTCTTCTGCCTGGGCAAGTGCTAAACATAATTCCAGTAATGCTGTGCGTGGTTGCTTTTGTTTATTTAGCCCATAGCTAAGTACCTCCCCCCTGAAAGCAGCTTTAAAAGCATCCCACACACATCCTGTCCCTGCAGTATTGGGCCATGATCCGAGGTTATACGCGGGTACACCTGAATTCTTGCCCCCACCAACATTGACCGTGGTACCAAAAAATAATCTAGCCTTACCAAGTTTTGATGGGGGCAAGAATAAAAAGTGTACCCCGGTTCCTCACCTCTCAATTCTGCCCAGGCATCAGCCAAGCCGTGAACACTCATCAATGAAGGCCCAAGATGTATATTTAAGTCCCCACATATTAATAAAGGGGTTGGCCACTGCGCTAATTCCTAGTTAAGCTCTTCAATTATCAGTGCCTCATCGCAGTTTGACCCGTAGATATAACAAATTGAGCATTTCAATTTTTGACTGCCTATAATACATCCAACAATGGACCATCACCCTTGCTTATCCGCAGATACCCTGCCTGTCCCTTGTATATTATCTTTAACTAGAATTGCCACTCCTCTCATAGTGGTGCATTGATATGTACATATTGGCACTTTGTAGCCTATTTCCAAGAGCAATTTTCTTTGGGCCCAAGGAATATGGGTTTCCTGAAGGCAAATCAATTCACTCCGTAACATTGCCAGTTCCCTAGCAACCCGTTGCCGTTTTTTATAATTATTCAAGCAGCATCGGATGCCATTAAACATTATCCTATCCGCCATCACCCTGAAGCAGATTTATAGATGTCGTTATACAGACTATAAAGCAAAGACACTCCTGTATCCAATCAACTGCCCGGCACGGTCATGGATTCTTGTTTTTGTTTTTTTCCCCTTCCCCCTCCCACCCTCCCTCTCCCACTCCCCCCGCCACCACCCCCACCCTCTGTGACCCCACCCAATAGAGGCTTAAGGACCATGTCCTCAGTGATGGTAAGTGATCATGTATGTGAGTGAGTCCCACTGTGTCCCGAGTCCCGTATCCTCTGTCCTATCTGAAACCCATCACCCCAAGCTACAATTCCCTCTCTTCATATGCGTATCTTTCCATTACCATGCCACCACACACTGCAGAGAAAAACGAATAAAAACCTCTACTAGCCCAAGAGAACTAAGCCTAACAAATTTCAAAATTCACATCACGTCCAAAAACTCCTGTGCCTTAATTTAAAAAATATGTTGTTTTCCCTTTATAAATCACTTTCAGTTTGGCAGGGTTTAATAAAAACGCCTGCCCCCCTTTGGCTTGAATAGGTGATATTATTTGTCTTAAGCGCTACCTTTGTTGTACAGTCACCTGGTAAAAGTCCGGGCGCACAAAAAAGTCGCAGCCGTTGCCCTTCCTCGGCCGAGCCGGCCTGGCCAAATCATAGAGAATTTCACGAAGCAGATAATTATGCAGGCATATAAGGATTGCTCTGGGTTTTTCTACCCCACCCCCTGAGTTTCGTCTCTGCACAAAGGGAAATCTGTGAGCCCTTATAATCTCTGTCTCCCAATTCCAATCTTTTACATCTGAAAAGGCTTCTGCAAATAATTCCACAACAAACCGTCGCGTATCTTTCCCCTCACTACCTTCCGGCACACCTAGAACACGTAAGTTATTTATGCGTGCCTGATTTTCCAGATCAATGAGCTTCCAGTCCACGTTCTGCCCGCTTTTCTGTAATGTAGTGATTGAAGATTTTTGCAAAGACAGTTGATCCTCAACTGACGAAATCCGTTCCTCTGCTTCGTCCACTCTAGAGCTTACCTCTGTACATGACTTGGCAATACGACATACAGTGTTTTGTAACTTTCGTACCGCCCCCTGGGTATGCATCCCCTCAGCTTTGGTCTCCTCCCGATGCGCCATAATGATCTTATAAATGGTTGTCAGAGTGATCTTGCCTTCTGATTCAACTTCATCACTTGCTTTGCCGTGGTCAATCTGTAGACAGGGCGAGGTATCCCACTGAGGTGAATTAACCATGCAGGATCTATCGGCTGCCAACGGTTTCGCTGTCTCAAACACTCTACGAACTGTCTCTTGACCATCTTGATTTGTTGTGGAATCTAAACTTAGGATATCTTCTTCTAACGGTAAGCTACCTTCATCAGCCCAATCGCCCGAATTACTCAGCATGTCCTGGTCATTCTCATTCTCATTCTCATTCTCTGAAGTGATAGAAACATCAGACATAGAGTAAAATTGCCCCCCTGAACCGGCTGAGTCTCCATCATTCATAGCTACCATTCCTATCTCATTGTCATATTTGCTATTGTCAACTTTACTATTCTCCTGGGGTGGCGGTGCCTTCGTTATTTCTAGAGTCCCAGAGATCCCTGGAGTCACACTCACCACAGCGCACAGCCCTGTATCTGGGGAGCTTTCAGTAGCGTCTGCAGCAGTCTTAGGATAAACTCTAACTTTGTCCAGAGCCAGACACAATTCAGCCATAGCGTCTTCCCCCGCACCTCCAGGCATAGACAAAGGAATAGACTTAGGTGTTGTCCCAACTGGTACTTTCCTGCCTACAGATGAAGATGTAAGCGCTGCTTGTTTGGCAGGCGGCACAGTCTTTTTTCTAAAGATATCGGCGACGGTGCGTTCATTCACCGGAGTTTCTGGTTGAGACCCGGCGTGCCCATTAAGCCCATCCTCACCTCCTTTACTGCTAGGTAGCTTGGCGCATCTTAGACGGTTAGAAACATTTGCCACAGGTGGGCTGACAGGCATGCCCACCCCTAATCGTCCAGCCCCTTCTACAATTGTCGCGGTTATTGTTGAACTCGCCATCGTGGACGCTGTTGTCACTGCCACAGTAGCTGCATTGGCTGCAGCTTTTTTCTTTGCCCCCCTTCCCTTTGGGGCCATTGCAGCACTCAAGCACACAGGGAGTCCTAGTATAGTCCCGGGATATGCGTCAGTCAAAACCGTAGCCAAAAATTTCCTAAATGAAGAAATTAGCCTATGACTCACTATACCGGACTTGGCCTCCGACCAACTCTCCAGCTGCTTCTTCCCCCAGCTCCAGTTCCGCTCCAACTTCGTCTGATTTCTCCACTCACTCGCTTCGCAGACTCCGCGAATTATGCTTCCGCTTTGGCGTGCAGCTACGGCCGCTCCAACTCCAGAGCGTGCACTACCTCCGGGCGTGCTGCTGTTCTCAGCCGCACCTCCCTGCTCCAGGTACGAATTCCGCCTGCCGCCTTCCGTCTGCCGTACTCCGACCTCGTCTCCACTGCTCCACTGCTCCACAGAAGACCGCTGGCACTTTCAGGTACGGGCGGGCTCCGGGCGGGACTCCACTCTCATGACCTCTCACTCGGCCACAGACGCGGCCGCCATCTTGCCTCCGCACGTTCTGGTTAAAGGTCATTTTCAGTTACGTAATGTACAATGTATTTGTAAATATTGTTACAATAAATTAGAAGAAAACAAAATGCCAGCTAGAGCTGTCCATAATGACTTAGAATTAGTAGCTATACCCCCTAAACTTACAGATTTAAATACATATGAGGCCATCCTTATACAACTGTGCATAATTTGTATGCAGCCTAAAAGGTAAGCTGCCTCCAACAGATCTGCAAAGAGGTTTAAAAGGAAGAGTTGTGTATTTACCTTTAGATTTAAGAACATTTTTGAAACTGTTGGTGTAGAAAGAGAGGATACTGAACCTGTAGTCATTCTTGTTAATGGTGTACCCACAAAGAGTCGGAAAATATGGCAAGTGTCAGTACATGTCACGAAAGTCCAAAAGGCTACATTATATCTGGTGCAAAACAATATTTACTATAAAATGGTAAATGTAGAATAAAAAGAAATGACTTTAGAAGATGAAACACATATTTCAAGTGAACAATTCAAGAAAAGAATACATTTATGAACATTATACTATACACCCTCTACATTCAAAAGAACTGATAGGAGATACTATTGAATTATTCCAGATGAAAAAAGCAAGAGGAACTCCCATGAGTGTGTGGGAAACAAATGTGGAAGCTCGTTGTTTTCCACAGCTATTCCCTACTGGAAAAGGTGGACGATATGATGAACCAGTACATATTCTTGTTTCATAATACCATACTTTACAACTGTACTCAGAAGAACCAAGATTTCCTCAGTGTATTCCTTAAATGTTTCATCATTTGTTCCATACACCTACACTGCGGTCTGCAGAGCTCACAATTTAAATTGAGACATGATTTATTTATTACAGAGAGAATTGTACTCTATGTCCTCAAACTTTGTCAAGAGGAAGTGACTAAAAACATTCCTTGATGTCTGTGCTGACTACTACTACACCATCTCCTTCCTAACTGAAACATGGATGAATGCCTCTTCAGCCCCAGACATCACCATTGCCATCCCGGAAGGCTACAAAATCACTTGCAAGGACCGTACCGGCCACACAGGAGGAGGTATTGCTATCGTCCACAAGAAATCCATCCGCATCTCAACCAGCTCGGACGTCAACCTCGCCAACTCTGAACACCTTCACTTCCAGATCCACATCGACCCCAAAACAACACTCAGAGGCACCCTCCTTTACAGGCCACCAGGACCCCGCGCACAGTTTAGTGAAGACATCACGGACTTCATCACTCCACACGCGCTCCCCTCAGAGGATTACATCCTTTTGGGAGACCTCAACTTTCACCTTGAAAAGAACAATGACCACAACACCACCACCCTTTTGGACAACCTCGCCAACCTCGGACTTAAACAACTTGTCACCACCTCCACCCACATCGCAGGTCACACACTCGACCCTATCTTCACCTCCAGCAAACATGTCTCCTTCAGCCACACCACAGCTCTCCTGTGGACTGACCACAGCTGCGTTCACTTCACCTACAACAAGCCCACCTCCAACAACCACCCCCAACCCACCCTGCAAAGAAACTGGAACAAAATTACCGTCGACCAGATCTCCTCATCCCTTCTTCAAAACCCCCCAGCCCACTCCTCAAACCCAGACCAAGCAGCCACTAACCTCACCCAATGGTTATCCAACACCGCCAACATCTTAGCACCACTGAAAAAACGACAAATCAAACTAGGCAACAAGAAGGCCTCCTGGTTCAACGATGATCTTAAGAAATCCAAGAAACTCTGCCGCTCCCTTGAGAAGGCCTGGAAAAAAGACCCAACCACCAGCACCAAGGAGTCCATCAAAAAAGCCACCCGCATACACCACCAACTGATCCGAAATGCCAAGAGAGCCGCTTTCAAGGACCGACTAGATAGCAACGACCACAACAGCAAGGAATTATTCAACATCGTCAAGGAATTTACCAACCCCGCGGCCAACTCCAATGACATCACCCCCTCTCAAGCCCTCTGCGACTCCCTAGCCTCATTCTTCCACAACAAAATTGCAGACATCCACAACAGCTTCGACAACCGACCCGAAAACCAACCCTCCCAACCCCCTGCAGGACCCCCACCCCCACTGAACATCCTCAATGACTGGAAGCCAATCTCCACTGAGGACACCATCCGTCTGATGAACTCTATCCACTCAGGTTCCCCCACAGACCCATGCCCTCACCACATCTTCAACAAAGCAGACTCCATCATAGCACCGCACCTCCGAGACGTCATCAACTGCTCCCTCAACTCCGCAACCTTCCCGGAAAGCTGGAAACATGCCGAACTCAGCGCCCTCCTGAAGAAACCCACAGCTGACCCCACCGAACTCAAAAACTACCGCCCTATCTCACTCCTTCCATTCCCGGCCAAAGTCATCGAGAAAGCGGTCAACAACCAGCTCGCCGCATTCCTCGAAACCAACAAATCCCTCGACTCCTCACAATCCGGCTTTCGAGCCAAGCACAGCACGGAAACAGCCCTCATCGCAGCAACAGACGACATTCGAACTCTACTGGATAATGGAGACACAGTCGCCCTCATCCTCCTCGACCTCTCCGCAGCCTTCGACACGGTCTGTCATAGCACCCTTTTACAACGCCTCAGAAACGTCGGAATCCATGGAAAAGCACTGGAATGGATCACCTCGTTCCTCACCGGAAGAACCCAGAGAGTCCACCTCCCACCATTCAAGTCAGAGGCCACTGAAGTCATCTGCGGCGTACCCCAAGGGTCCTCACTCAGCCCCACCCTCTTTAACGTATACATGAGCCCCCTCGCGGCCATCGCACACCAACACAACCTCAACATCATATCCTACGCCGACGACACTCAACTGATCCTATCACTCACCAAAGACCCGAACACGGCCAAAACCAACCTGCATGAAGGAATGAAAGAAGTAGCCGAATGGATGAAGCACAGCCGTCTAAAACTGAACTCAGACAAAACAGAAGTCCTCATCCTAGGCACTTCCCCTCCGCCTGGGATAACTCCTGGTGGCCAGAGGCCCTTGGAACAGCACCTATCCCGACGGACCACGCACGCAACCTGGGCGTCATCCTGGACTCCTCACTATCGATGAACAGACAAGTCAACGCCGTTTCTTCATCTTGCTTCAACATTCTTCGCATACTCAAGAAAACATTCCGCTGGATCCCCACCGAAACTAGAAAAACTGTCACTCACGCTCTGGTCACGAGCCGACTGGACTACGGAAACACCCTCTACGCCGGTACCACCGCAAAAATCCAGAAAAAACTCCAACGCATCCAGAACGCTTCAGCCAGGCTCATATTAGACATACCGCGTAAAGAACACATCTCTGGACACCTGAAAAACCTCCACTGGCTCCCCGTCAATAAGAGGATTACTTTCCGGCTCCTAACCCACGCACACAAAGCACTCTACGAAATCGGACCCGAATGCCTCAACACACGACTGTCCTTCTACACCCCCTCCCGCCAGCTACGATCCTCCAACCAAGCCCTTGCCACTGTACCTCGCATCAACAAAACCACCATAGGAGGTAGATCCTTCTCCTACCTGGCAGCTAAAACCTGGAACTCACTTCCCACTCATCTTCGCCTTACTCAGAACCACCTAGCATTCAGAAAGCAACTTAAAACGTGGTTATTCGACAAGTAATTCCCCTCCCTTCTTCAAGCGCCTTGAGACCCTCTGGGTATGTAGCGCGCTATATAAATTTATTGACTTGACTTGACTATGTACACTCCTGATAGCAAGGCTCACAATTCACATCGAGTCGCAATTGCATATCAAGCAGTCCAGTAAGCAACAGGCATTACTTCCAGTGTGGCTCGCCTACACCACGCATCATCACTGGCTGAGCAGCCGCTAAATGCTTCTGATGTCCCTATCTCAGTGCAGCACAACTCATGGACCCTTTATGATACAATATATTGTGTATAATTTCACATCTGCAGTCCTAACTCAGTGTACCACAAGTCATGAAGTCCTTATGATAGAATCATTTCTGTATTATTTCACATCTGGTGCCCGTACCTTAGTGCAGCAAAAATCATTGACCCTTTATGATTGAATCTCTGTGTCCAATGAATACTGTTGTACTTGTTGCAAGCACCAACCATTCCCGGAGGGTTGGCTTACAATCACCCCACACGAATCCAGCACAGACGTCACTGGACATGTAAACCCGGTAATAAAAAGGAGTCGAGCGCATGTGCCCGTACCAAGTTCCACTATTTATCTGTGTCTGTGTGTTCATTATGTATGCAAATGCTGCCTCTGGGCCTTACCACATTACATAGTGCTCTTGTTAACGTATGCAACCATCTTACCTTTGACAGTGGGGAAAAACTTTAGTTATATAACTTTGTCTTGGTCATTGTACAAGTAAGTACGTAGAGACTGGATCATTAGAATACTTCAAGGAGAGTGTATAGTGAATTTATAAGTGTATGGGGATCAGCGCAGTGATTGTATAAGTACATATGTTGGTGCAGCCTAACTCCGACAACGAGCTTATCTCTAATATGCTGCCCTCCATGTGCTAAAAACGGAGACTTCAACTTTCCATATCTCTGTATTGCTACAGCTGCAACACTCCACTTAATGTGCAATAAACATTCATATCCACACAGATGTGTCATGTTCACCATCTTTCTTGTGTGGAACTATGGATGAATGTAGGGTCAGTGATTCCCCGTACCTTCCATGTTGGCGATGTTGTGGGACTTGGCTCACAGAGTGACACTTTGGCTTTTGCAACCCGGGTGATGGCAGCACTCCAACACGGACACCTGCATCCAATGTTGTCAGATTTGGTAAGAATTCTATAGCCCAAAGCCAACCGAAAAGTAGCCCAGAGTAGCCCAATATATTTGTACTTTAAGGAAGGAGGGGCAGGGACAGCGTCAAGCAGGCAGTGAATGCTTTGGAATTGATGTTGCAGCAGGCAGCCAAGTAAATATTTGTCTGATAAAGCGCTTTAACATACTACTTTGCTGAAGCACTGTATATATATTTATAATCTGGCAACTAGCACAAACCAAACTTTTGCCGCACAACCGGGAAAAAAATAGCCCCATTGTGCGTGATCTAGCCCAATCTGGCAACAGTGCCCGCATCAGTTGATTCCTCATAGAGCTAAAGACGGAGCCACGCCCATACCTCCGCAGTCATTCTCTACAGCCTCATGCTGGACTGGCATACACCAGGCCAGCCCACTCCGCTTTCAGGGAAGGACAACAACGCTACATGGCCCAGATATTTATTGCATTGATCTGCTTGTCACATGTCTAGTTGTAAGTATGCCACAGCCACTCCCTCACAGCTGGTATACACCCACACCACACCCCTCCAGCACATGGGTCACAGGACACGTGACCCTACTAATAAAACAGACCAGGCGCATGTGCTCTACACCATTTTAGAATTGCTCACACCACATGCACTGCGTCCGGCACAGTTACACTGCCACGGTGATGGCCCATCCTGGTGGTCCAGACACCTCGAGCTTTGTGTGCCCTGCTGCACCGCAGTGTAGGCCAGAGCCCAACAGCAAGGGCCTACCGCCACATGCGTGGCCTTACTCATTACGGAGTTAGTAGCACTGCAAGGACTGAGTGGGTGTACAACCTGCGATGATGATAGGTGCTCTAGTATGTCCTCTGCCATGGCGATATCAGGACTCAGCACTAAATGTGAGACTTGTTGGCTTGCAGAGTGGAGCTGCATGATGTGAAGGGTGCCCTTTATGTGAAAAGATGAGCAGTGAGGCCTGGGTGCGCAGCGGTGGGCAGATACCTCTGGGTGGAGGGAGTGGATGGGGTACAGCAGCCTGGATGCTGAAAGACAGCACAGCGATTTAGGCATACGCAGTCATATATACTCTGCCATTACTAATGTTGTACTATGTTTCAGAATGGTGGCGTAAAGGTGAGCTGTGAGTGTTTTGTCCACAGTGTGAGCACTCATTGTCCCTCCTCATCTCTTCCTTTCTCTCCTTCACACTCTTTCTCTCTCCCTCTCCCTCTTCCTCTTACACTGTTTGTCTCTTTTTCTCTCTCTTCGTCTCTCTCTCTCTCTATCACTCTTCCTCTGTTTCTCTGTTCCTCTATCTCACACTCTTTCCCTCTTTCTCTCTCTCTTCCTCTCTCTCACCGTTTCTTTCTTTCTCTGTCTTCTGCTTACTCTTTCTTTTTCTCTCTTTTCCTCTCTCTCACTGTTTCTCTCTCTTCATATCACTCACTCTTTTTCTCTTTCTCTCTGTCTTCCTCTCACTCTTTCTTTCTTGTTCTCTCTCTCTCTTCCTCTCACTCTCACTGTTTCTCTCTTTCTCTCTGTCGTCCTCTCTTTCTTTCTTTTTCTCTCTGTCATCCTCTGACTCTTTCTTTCTCTCTCTCTCTTCCTCTCTCCTTTGATGTATGCATGGCGCACAATCTTATCTTGCGTTTTATCTAACAGGCTGTGATTCACAAATCAACGTCCCCCCCAACACCCCCAGAGCTGGCACGCGTAGAACCTGTGATGATGCGTGGCCATCCTCAACGCCTGAGAAAGTTGCTTTGGCATGTGGTGGACCCTCTTACACACACACCAAAGGCAGAAGGTGAGCAGAGAGACTTCTTCCCGCAGCAGCGGGCAGTCACCTCTGAATGGTGGGAGTGGATAGTGTGCAGCAGCTTGGGCGCACAAGAGCACACAGACACCTCCGAGCAGTGGGAGTATATGGGGTGCAGCAGCCTGGGAAAACAGAGAATTTGCAGTTGTATGTACTCTGCAATTACTAATTCTATACTATCTTTCAGCTCACTAAACTTGATGGTGCACTATGTCCCGGCACGTGGTTGGAGACATACCGGTGGCACAACGGTGAGCTGCAAAGATTTTCTCCAGTGTCAACACTCCCTCTCCATCTCTGCCTTTCTCTCTCTTTCTCTCTTTCTCTGTCTCTTCCTTTCTCTCTCATTCTTTCTTTCTCTCTTCCTCTCTTCCTCTCTCTCACTCTTTAACTCTCTCTCTTCCTCTCTCTCACACTGTTTCTCTCTTTCTCTCTTCCTTGTATCTTACTCTTTCTCTCTCTCTTTCTCTCTCACTTTCTCTCTTTGTCTTCCTCTTTCTTTCACTCATTCCCTCTTTGTATTCCTCTCTCACACTCTTTCTCTCTTCTTCTCTCTCACTCTTTCTCTCTCTCCCTCTATTCCTCTCTCTCACACTGTTTCTCTCTTTCTCACTTCCTTGTATCTCACTCTTTCTCTCTCTCTATTTTTCCTCTCTCTCTCTCACTCTTTCTTTCTTTCTCTCTCTCTTCCTCTCTCTCACTCTTTCTTTCTTTCTCTTTCTCTTTTGCTGGATGCATGACGCACCACCTTATCTTTCTTTTTGTTTTGCTGGCTGTGATTCACAAATTGTTCAGCGATGACACGCCATGGCTGTACATAGCTTTATTGGTTGTTGTTTTGTTTTATATGTAAATCCATACATGACATACAGGTACATGCATCAATCTCGGCATTTGCGATTCCTTAATTGCGATTTTTAAGGAATCGCAATTAAGGAATCGCAAATGCCTATGCATGAAGAAATCGCTAAATAAATTGCGATTTCTTACAATTCCTTAATTGCGATTAGCATTTTGCGAATCGCAATTAAGGAATCCCTTCCCATTCATTCCTATGGGCCTAGAGGCCCATAGGAATGAATGGGAAGACAATCTCAATTTGCAAATCGCAATTAGCTAATCGCAAATTGAGATTGCGATTTCAAGGGTGCAGGGGTGTCCAAAGGACACCCTGTTGCACCCCTGAAATCAAACAATGCACATATGTTGTGTACACACATGCCCTAAGGGCATGTGTGTGCACAACATGAAAGTTAAAAAAATGCATACATTTGCATATTTCTAACATTTCGCAAAATTACCATGAGGTCCAACCTCATGGTAATTTTTTCTCTCTAATTGCGAAATCGCAATTTGTTTCAGTTTCATGCATTGCTTTTAAGGAATCGCAAAATTGCGATTCCTTAAAAGCAATCGCATTTTACAAAATCGCAAAAATAGCGATTTCTTCACTTTAAGGATGATGCATCCCAAATAGTGATTTGGGAATCGCAAACGGCCGAATTTTGCGATTCACACCGTTTGCGATCCCTAAATCGCTTGATGCATGTGCCTGTAAGATTCTTATTTGTCTAACCTCACAAGCATCTTCTTAGTAATGGTTCACAGAGGGACACTTGCTGGCCCAAGAAGGTTGTTGGGGGTATGCTGGTGATGCGGGATGAGGGTGCGTTATCTGCTAATGTGGGGAGACGCAGCATGAAAGGGGTATCTCTCATAGACAGAGCTCCGGTATGTTTTCAGAAATGCCTCGGACAGATGCCAGCTGATGGACTGAATCACAAAACGGCTTTTCAATGCTCATATAGTGTGACTTTTGAATAGTTGGCACCCAGGCTCGCAGAGGGACAACTGCGGCCCGTGGGCACGACTCACAGAGGCAGAACTACGGGCCGTCCGCTCCCAAAGGAACAGCAGCGTAGTAACTCACAGATGTAGAGGCACAGCAGCTTACTAGCTCACAAAGGTAGAGAGCTGAGAGCCGACGGACTGGCTTCTAAAGGCATAGCTGCGAAGTGGTGATGTTGCGCAGAGGGAGCGTGAAAGGGTTATCTTCCTACTGGTGTCCTGGAGTGGAGATCCTGCTGCCTGGCGCTCACCTGTTTCTCCTTCCTTGTTAATAAATCTTAAACCTTCACTGCGTCCATATCATCATTACACAGAGCTCCGGTATATTAAGTTGCCCCCAGGACTTTTCTTTCATATTTTCACTTGATGCGAGGCACAAGCTGGCTGCTAACACTTCCTGGCTTGAAGTGTCAGCAGCCAAACGGAGGACACTTCCTGCTTTGAAGTGTTAGCAACCAATCAGAGGCTATGCCCGTGGTTGTGCCAGATATATCTTTTTTTCCTTTAATATCCCAAAATATACTGAACGGATTTACACCATTGCAACAAAAGTGCGATTTTTGGACCAAGACCTTTCTCCATGCCAACTTTAGCGTAATTCCGTTCAGCAGTTTGACCTGTAGCCTTGTCTAAAGTTTCCTATGGAAATTGCATTAAGAAAACACGTTTTGGGACCACCATTTTTTCTCAAACCCCCCCCCCTCCCTTGATCAATCACCCCTAAATTTTCAAAATAGGAGCTGATCAAAAAAGAGAAACTTTTTTGAAAATGTCATAAACATTCGTCAAAGACGCCAAAGTTATGAACAAATGGAGGGCTCCAGGAGAGGGGCCACGCAACACCTCTCCCAACATGAGTGATGCCCCAGGACACAGCCCAAGCGAGCCCCCGCAATTATTATTTTTTTAAATCCCCCGGGACCTAGCCCACCCCTGGGTCTCATTAAAATAAAAGGCGGGAACCTTGGGAACCAGTTGGACTGACTGCTGTATTTGTTTATGTGATCACTCTTAGGCGGTCCATTAGTGATACACTTTATGCAATTCTAGTAAAGGGTGGACTCTATATTACTCCATGTCCTGCCATTCATAGGTCTGCTGATGTCTGCTGGTGTTACTGTGTCAGTATATATGTTAAGCACAACCCATTGCAACAGCTGTGTTGCTTTCTTTCTTGCAAATGTAATTGGTTAAGGGCCAGATGTACGAACCTTAGAATTTGCGAGTTGCAAATTACGTAGCTTTGCGACTAGTAATTTGCAACTCGCAAAAGGTAATTTACAACAGTGTCTCAGACACTGCCTGCCTCATTAATATCCATGAAGCAGGTGCAATTTACGACCCTATTAGCCATGGCCAGCACTCCCAGGGATGGTGGGCTGCTGGGGTCAGCAGACCACAATGTCTGTGACTGCTTTTTAAATAAAGCACGATGCATGTAATAAAGAAAAATGAAACGTTTCTGTTACATTTTTTAAGAGTTGGCACCACTGCCTGATTGTAAAAAATCTTTTCGCACACACTCACAAAAGGGAAGGGGCCCCTGGGGGCACCTTTCCCATTTGCTAGTAGCTTACTACCTAGTTGAAGTAGGTTTTAAATTACATTTCAGTGCAAGTCGCTTTTATGGAGGGACGCCCTTGGCACGCCCCTTCCTAATAGTGAGTCTCAAACCCTACTTTGCGAGTCAGTAAAAGGTTCCCGAATCGCAAAATAGGGTTTATACATGGAGTAGACCAGATTTGCTGTCGCAAACGGGCCGCTTTCCCGTTTGCCACTGCAAAATATGGTCATACATCAAGCCCATGTCTTGATTTGAAAGTTGAACACACAGCAGAAAGCTTTACATTTCTTTTTTACTATAACTTTTTACATAATGATTGGTGTCTAATAATATAAAATGGACTTACAGACATCAGTGTGTTACATATTTCATATCTGTTGCGATGTTTTTCATTCTTTGCGATTGTTTTGAGCTAATCCATTACACAAAGTATTTACGAGTGTGTTGACCGCTTTATTGTTTGGGCATATGACCCATATTAGTAAATTACTTGCATCTGAGCAGCATGACTTGACATCTGCATACGTGTCTACACATTTCTTTTTTGTTTTTTGTCTTACTAGGCTTTCTGCTTTTAAATATTCAAATATTTGTCACGACACACAGCCTGTTGTGATGTCTGTCATCATAATGAAGAACTAACCTCCTTTGGTTACACTGGACTGGCTTATACCAATAGTTGTTCCACTAACCAAATAAATAGGTAGTTGTCAGCTATTTTAAGCATCCTTCTGCTTTTAAAGGCTTGTGTTAGCAACATGTATTACATTAAGTTCTTAAGGCTATAACATATAGTAAAGTCTTAGTTTTATTTTTTGTTTTCTCTTTCACTCATATATAGTTAGCATTATCCATTGCTCTTGTGACCCCTATGACAATAGGACATATTGCATCGAATATAGGATCTATTCTTTTGGCTTTTATGGTAAGTCGATGCCACAATGTATACATTTTGCATTGGACCATCAGAAATGGTGATTGTTGATAATTTAAATCATGTGATATCTCTGGCATTGATTATGACTGGCTAACATTCAGTTATAACCTTCTATAAGTGATGATTTTGAAACATCTATCATGTGTAATTTGATGCCTTTATTTGAACACTTCTTATGTGTTGTGCAGGTTCTGTTTCCCTTTGATCTAGAAAATGGATTTTCTTTGTTTCAGGAATAATCAAGTATGGTTTGTCATGTTTTTTCATGTTTTTTATATAAATTGAATATATGATGGATTTTTTCTCACATATTGTATTGTAGATGAGTCTTCATGTTTTTCATGAAATGCATTTTAATACTTTTTCTTGTTTATCACAGTTTTTGTAATATTACAAAAAGATTTTGTTCTTACGTGGTATTTGTAGTTTTGTTAAATGTATTGTCTGTGCTATGTTATATGTATTTTAATAGTAAAAACTTCTATTGATATGTATTGCAGCCCTGAAGAAGCCCATAACGGGTGAAACGCATTGGCTGTACTTATCTGGTTGTATTTGTTCATGCATCGTATCTCCAAATTAAAGATCCAAGAAATCAAAAAGACATCCTCTCATTCCACTCCATTTTTGCTCGTCACTGTGCCTGTATTTTGAGAAAAAAAATTGCCATTGCTTCTCAGAGTCTCTCTGTGTGTTCAGTTTAATATTTGTAGTTTAGTGGTGGCAAACCATTCTCTGAGGTGGGAAAATGTAAATTAGGTTTTGTGCTCTCTTCACTTTTTTTGTAACTACAGGAGCCAGTTCTCTGATATATTCCCCTGGCCATCATTGTTTGTTTAGCATTGGTTTGAAAGTTGTTGTCTGTGAATGTCAGTCACTACTTTGTTGTAAATTATATTGTGGTTCTTCACATCATGCTTTTTACACAGATGACTTTACAAGCGTTGAAATGTACCACTAGAACGCATGACAGTATATCATTTTCCATTTTTAACAACACGAATCCTAAAGATTTGTAATTTAAATCAAAATATAAACCCTTTCACATTTTAATAGGTTTCCAAGTAGCAATATTCCTTCAAAGGGTGACTAAAACATCCCCAACCAATATGAAGTCCAAATAAACCCAGACACGAATATCAAACTTTTTTTATGATTAAAACACAGGTTTCTACCTGAAATTTACAAGACAAAATGAGTAAATGCCATAGAACATTTTGAGTAAAAAACAGTAGCAGCCCTGAAAACCTATATTACAGAGTGAACAGCATGTTGGGATCACTTCTGTGGAGACCTTTCTGTTGATAACCCAAGCAGAGCCTTACTGGGATCACAAACCAGGAAAGTGGGGAGGGTCTGGAGAGAACACTGTTGCAGCGCTTTTTTTCACAAGGGGCCAATTATGCAGCACTGTTGCACAACTGCCCCCAGCAACGAAAACGCCCCCCCACTGTTACAAAACTGGTCCCCTCCCTTCCGGCCCTCTGGGGAAAATCCCGGTGCCCGCTACAGCCAGTCCGCACCCTGAACCCAAGTTAAATGAAACTGCTGCAGGCTTACTGGATAATGCAAATATTGAAAAACTAATAATATTAATCGAAAATACTACGATCTCCGGTATATAAATGTTGGAAAATGGATTATTGGTTGGGGCAAATATAGGTATGCCACTGGCAATAAGGCCACTAACACAGTATATGGCTCAGAATAGGTCTTAGAAAATTATTCCCATGCTCATCCCTTGGCTGCGAGCAGGCAGGTCTAACTTCAAAGACAGGTATGTAAATCATTTAAAAACACCAATTCAGTAAATAATTAAGACACAACACTTAATAAAAATCCAACAACAATTTATGAAAATCGGAAATATGTGTATCTTTAAAATGACACAAAAACGACAAACATCCAATGTAGGGAACCGGAGATATGATTTCGCATGATATAGCACTTACAGGCACATCCATCAATGTTGGCTTTTGCAATTCCTTAATTGCAATTTTAAGGAATAGCAATTAAGGAATCGCAAACGCCTATGCATGTAGAAATCGCTTAAAAAATAGCGATTTCTATATATTCCTTAATTGCGACTCGCAAATTGTGAGTCGCATTCAAGGAATACCTCCCCATTAATTCCTATGGGCCTAGAGGCCCATTGGAATGAATAGGAAGACATTCTCAATTTGCGATGCTCAATTAGAGAATCGCAAATTGAGAATGCAATTTCAAGGGTGCCAGGGTGTCAAAAGGACACCCTGTTGCACCCCTGAAATTGATCTGTGCACATATGTTGTGCACACACATGCCCTAAGGGCATGTGTGTGCGCAACATGAAACTTTGAAATATGCACAAAAATGCATTTCTCAAAGTTTTTACAAATTACCATGAAGTTGAACTTCATGGTAATTTGCTCCCCCTATTAGCAAAATCGCAGATTTTTTTATTTTAATGCATTGCATTTAAGGAATCGCAAAATGCGATTCCATAAATGCAGTTGCAATTTGAGACCTCGCAAATAATTGCGGATTCTCAAATTGCGAGGGCCATGACCCTTGATGCGTCGCAAAAGCTAATTTTGCAATCGCAAACTGCCGATTTATGCAAAACGCATTGTTTGCGATCGCAAAAGGTTTTGATGCATGTGCCTGTTAGAAACTTATACCACCATATTGGGATATCTGGTCGCGATAGACCGGCTCAAAGTCAAAGTTTCAGGCCGACCTCGAAGGAGTCCTGAGCGGCTACAGTTTTTACCTTAGAGCTTAGAAAATTTTCTGGAGCTTTTTCTTGTGGGGTCCCTCAATGCTCTTCACCAGGCCAGATTCAGTGAGGGTTCGTCGGCCTTGGATTTCTTCTACTCCCGGCAAAACTCTAGACTTTTAGCGGGCCGGCGTGCGGTTGAAGGCAGGCGGCTTGGCTGGCCAGGTTGAGTCAGTCCCCCTAAGGAGCTTTTTTCCAAAAATGCTCCAAAGTCCTTTAAACTTCTGGAACGTCTTTCTGAAGTTCCCCAGTGGGTTCCAAAGTCTCTCATTCTCACTCCAAGGGTCTGGAAGCTCCAAGATGGTCCTTCAAAGTTGAGGACTTCAGTTCCCACAATCCACTTGGACAAAACCCTTAAAAATCCACTGGTAGTTCTCCAGGTTGAGGATCCTTGGTGTTGATGTTCCAGGTGAGCTCTGTTGACCTGTAGCTTGCAGGGAGTCCAGTCTTTAGTTCTTTTACAGCCAGGTAATCCACAGGCCTGTAGTTTCAGCTGGTGCAGTCTTCAGAGGGTAGTCCTTAGAATTTGTACCCCAACTTCTCAGCATGGCAACGTCTTGCTTTCTTAAGTTTCAAGCAGCAGATCTGAGAGACTCTGCCCATCTCAGATACTTATTCCAAGTTCTCATGGTCAGGCAGGAGATCACTCTTGACCAATGGAGCAAGGCCAAGGATATGACCACTTCCTGTAGAGTGTGGCATTATGTTGTCCCAGAGTGCACCATATCTTCCAGATTCATAATGGCTGATTTTCCAGTAGGGCAGTAAGAGCTGGCTAAACACACCCCTAGGATGGCTACTTCCATAGCCTCTCCTCCTTGCATCTGCTCATTCTTTCCTTCATCGTAGCTCTGGCTTCGGGTCAAGAGAGTAGAGTTGTAAATGACACTGAGGCCGTCCCGTTCCCTTTGAAGACTAGGATTTATGACTCCTCCCCTTGCTCTGGCATTCCTGTGTAGCAGCACACTGCACTGCCCTCCCAGCAGAGCTGGTTAACCCCAGGAGCTCTTTATCACCTCTTCAAGGCAACCTGGCAAATTCACTTATCTCTGACCAATCAGGAAAGACCACTGGAAGGCTGAATCTGGACTTAAAAATAAGAAAGTCTTATAACTTCTTGTGTGTACATTTTAGGAGAAATTCAACAATATGGAATTGTTGGATTCGTCACTACCATTCTGGGAAGTATTTAAATGTACATTCTATCTTTCTCCTATCAGGAGCTATTAGTTACTAACTTCTTGCCATGTTAACCTATGTGGCATGGGATTTGCAATGGGAAAAATGATTAGGGCCATTTTTCCAGCACTACAGCTTATAAAAACATTTTTATAAGTACTTTGCTTATACTACAGGACCCCCACCCCATGGGACAACTAAGTGAGACTTTAGGGTTTCTGAATCTGTAGAAATAATGCAGATCCTTCCTCTACAGTGCTCCTAGCATCAAAGTCGAACTTGGGTAGCACTTTATCACAATGTATGGAGTTAAATGTGAAATTTCATTTAACCCAGGGCATATCAAACTCATTTTTATAAGGGTCTACCTTATAAATACATGACCCCCACCCCTGGTACACCTAGCGGAGACCCTGGGGTTCCCAATATGCCATAACATTTTACGTTGTCTCCTTTTAAGGGCCCCAAACACCAAAGTCGAGTTTGGGCACCATTTACTTTTTAAAAGGAGTCCTGCCACCCAGAGGCTGCTGACCTCTAAAATGCCATTCCCTTTTATGGACCAGGGACGTCTAGGTAGTTTTAATCCCCTCGCCCTAATATTGAATGGGGTCTGATAGGGTAGGTCATGAAAATAAAAGATATACCCCATACCATAGTGTACCCCAATGTATGTAAGTGTTTTCACTGTATTCAAAATGTGTGTCTTTCAGCATAGTACTGGCCCTGGGCCTGGTTAGGCAGAGTCCAGGGTCAGTCGAGTCAGCTACCACCAGTACCATTCAGCAAAAAGTTGGGGGTGCCCAGGGCACAGAATGGCTATGCAAAAATAAAATATTAATTTGTACCCATTGTTTTTGTGTAGCAAAATACTAGCATACTGAAAGGAAAATGTCCACCTATGGCAGGAAAAAACATGACAACTGAGGAATATTACTTCGATAAAACTTTGAACATGATTCCCAACTCCAGTAGTCATAAAGTACCAAATGTATATTATCAATGTTACCATAGTTTTTTTTTTTACAAAGCATGCATACAATTAAAACTAACTAGTATAAGTTCTAAGGATTACTTCATGGAATAGTGAAAACAGAAGTTAATCAATAATACAAGTTCACAAAGGGGAAATTTTAAAATATATTTTTTTACATGAATTAATGTGTTTAATGAACAGGAAAAATATTAATGGAATTACATTTCTTTAAAAAGACAATGCATGTAAAATGTTTCTTAATATACCAATTTCTACAGTGAAACTATTGAAACGGATAAAGAAAATCCATAAGAACTTTGCCAAAATAAAGAAGATTCTTCCTAGCAGTGTGCAGATATAAGTATTTTTATTAAATATATTTATGTTGTCTTATATAGTGCAGACATTCATCCATGGACACTGTTGCAAAGTCATTCTGTGCCTGTCACAGCCACGTTACCAAGGGTTGAGCAAAGGAATACTTTTCTAAGACCTATGCTGAGTCCTATCATGTGTTAGTGGCCTTATTGCCAGTGGCAGACCTACATTTGCCCCTACCAATAAGCCACTTCCAACATTTGGTGTTCAGCGGTGTGGATGAGGACTTGTGTTTAAAAAGTACACCTTTCAGTGAATATTTTAAGAATATAAAAATCCTCTAAAATGCCTTAGAACAAAACTTTTAAGTGTGATTTTTGGAATTTGGACTACACTATTTTTAATCCATTTTTTTGATTTTTCCAAATTGTTCTAAGTCCATTTTGCCTAGCTTTTTTGTGACCCAAAATGGAAACCACACCATGACAGGGCAGACATGACCATGTTACTGGCCACTGATGAGGGTGTGGAGGAGGAAACTGAGCCTGTGCCCAACCTCCTCTCCACCAATGTGCAAGATGGGTCAGTGGAGGGAGTTGTGCTCTCTCCCAAGTTGACAGACCAGCAGCACAGAGAGCTGGAGCAGTTTGCTGGCCTGTTCTCTCTGACCCCAGGCATCACTGAGTGGTGTGTGCACCACATTGACACTGGTGACAGCCGACCTGTCAAAAATAAGATATACAGGTCGTCTGACCATGTCAGAGCCAGCATTAAAGCTGAGGTTGCTAAGATGCTGGAGCTGGGGGGTAATTGAACCGTCTGAGAGTCCATGGGCCAGTCCAGTGGTACTGGTACCTAAACCTAATCCTCAGGGGGGACCCAAGGAGTTAAGGTTCTGTGTGGACTACAAAGGTTTGAATGCAGTTACAAAGACGGACACTCACCCTATACCTAGAGCTGATGAGCTCATTGATAGGTTAGGGGCTGCTAAGTACCTGAGTACTTTTGATTTGACTTCAGGTTACTAGCAGATTGCCCTCACTGATGGAGCAAAGGAGAGGTCAGCATTCTCCACACCAGAGGGACATTATCAGTTCAAGGTAATGCCCTTTGGATTAAAGAATGCACCTGCCACCTTACAAAGGTTGGTGAACAGGGTCTTGTCTGGGTTGGAACAGTTCAGTGCAGCTTACCTGGATGATATAGCTGTATACAGTTCTACCTGGGGGATCACTTAAATCACCTAAGGGAAGTGCTTCAGGCCATGCAGCAGGCAGGCCTGACTATTAAGGCAGGCAAGTGCCAAATACGGCAGAGTTCTGTGGTGTACCTGGGCCACCTGGTAGGTGGGGGCCATCTACAGCCTCTCCAAGCTAAAATCCAAACTATTTTGGATTGGACTGCTCCTGTTACCCAGACTGAGGTCAGGGCATTCCTTGGACTTACAGGGTACTATAGAAGGTTTTTTCAAAATTATGGGACCATTGTGGGGCCCTAACAGAACTGACTTCTAAAAAGAGGCCCAAAAAGGTGATTTTGACACTCTGAAAGCTGCTATGTGTTCAGCACCAGTGTTACTGGCCCCTGACTACACAAACAAATTTGTAGTTCAGACTGATGCTTCAGAGCAAGGGATTTGTGCAGTTTTGTCACAGCTGAATGAAGGGAGCCTTGACCAGCCAGTTGCCTTTATTAGCAGGAGGCTTCTTCCCAGAGAGCAGAGGTGGAGTGCCATTGAGAGATAGGCTTTTGCTGTGGTGTCGTCACTGAAAAAGTTGCGACCATATTTGTTTAGGACTCACTTTCGTGTTCAAACTGACAACAGGCCTCTCAGGTGGCTCATGCAGATGAGAGGGGAGAATCCCAAGCTGTTAAGGTGGTTCATTTCCCTACAGGGTATGGACTTTACAGTGGAACACAGACCTGGGGTTGCCCATGCCAATGCAGATGGACTTTCCAGGTTTTTCCACTTAGCCGATGAGGACTACCAGGGTGTAGGTTAGTAACCCATCACCTTTCGTTTAGGGGGGGGGGGCTATGTTGCAAGTCATCCTGTGCCCTGGGCACCACCAACTTTTTGCTGACTGGAACTGCTGGTAACTGACTCTGACTGACCCTTGGCTCTGTTTAACCAGGTCCAGGGCCAGGGCCAAGCTAAAAGGAAGATATTAGAACACAGTTAAGACACCCAACATACACTAGGGTACACTATAGTATGGTGGGGTACCCCTGTAGTTGGCATGACCTACCACCTATGCCCCTAGTATGTAATAGGGCAGGGGATTGAAACTATCTAGAAGTCTCCAGTATCCTGGGGCATGGCAGTTTAGAGGCCAGCAGATCCTCTGCACCAGCATGTGTGCAGTGCTGAAGCCTGAGGTCAGTTTCAAAGCTGCACTGGTGGCCAGGACAGCTTTTTAATCCTTAAATTGTGCCCAAACTCGACTTTGGGAGTAGGGGCCCTTACAAATTAAACACCTACCATGTTTTTGCATATTAGGGAACCCCAGGGTCCCCCCTAGGTATCCCAGGGGTGGGGGGTAAGTTATCTATAAGGAGCGCCCTTATAAAATGAGTTTTTAGAAGCCTGGGTAAAGTGAATTTTCAAATTTTACTCCCCACATTGTCTTAACCCCTTCCGTGCTGATGACGGCCCCCAGCCATCATGCACTACGGTGCTCGTATGCTGATGACATCCGGGGGCCGCCATAAACCCGCCCACTCGCGATTCTGCAGCACAGGCGCAGAATCGCAGCAGCATCGAAGGGGTAAAAGAGGTGCTCAAATTCGACTTTGATGCTGGAAGAATTGGGTAAGGGTGATCTGCAATATTTCTGAGGATTCAGAACCCCTGAGGTGTCCCCTAGTTGCACAGGGGGTGGGGGTCCGGTAGAAATTAGGGAAATACTTATAAAATATGGTTTTATAAGCCCTGGTGCTACAAAAGTGGCGCAAGTCATTTTCCCCATTGCAAACCCCATGGCCCCTAGGTTAACATGGTAGGAAGTGATTGATTAATAAATATTGATAGGAGAGGACTAGCCGGACCATTCAAAGACTTCCCAGAATGGTCATAGTAAATCCAACGATATTATATTGTTGAGTTTCTACTAAAGTCTACATACAATAGGTTATGAGACTTTCTTTTTTGTGAGTCCAAATTCAGCCTTTCAGTAGTCTGCCCTGATTGGTCAGAGTTAAGTGGATTAGCCAGGCTGCTGGGAGGGCAGTGATCTGTTCTATAGGAATGCCAGGCCAGGAGGTGGCGTCATAGGCTCTTCAAAGGCAAGAGGGGAGGCCTGGGTTTTAGTCCACTTTGACAGTAGTGACCCAGAGTCAGGACTAGGCTTAAGAAAGGTATTTGTAGATGGTACGGGGATGGTCCATGGAAATGAGATATCCCAGGGGGTGTGTTTAGCCAGCTCTTACCTCCTTGCTGGAAAATCAGCCATTATGGATTTGGAAGGAAGATGCACTCTGGGACAAACTAATGCCACACTGCACAGGATTATGAGGAGTTGCCTTGTTCTCATTGGTCAGCAGTGACCTGGTGCTTGACCCATAGAATTTTGAATAAGTATCTGAGAGGGGCAGAGCCCTCCAGATCTGCTGCTTGAAACTGAATGAAGCAAGAAGTGCCCTGCTGATGATTTTGCTGTGTGCAAGGAACTCTAAGGCCGGACCTATGAAGACTGCGCCATCTGAAACTACAGCCCTGTGGATTACCTTGTTGCCAAAAGACTCAAGAGTGGAAACTCCCTGCAAGCTACAGGTTAACAGAGCTCACCTGAACAGCCCCACAAAGAATTGAAAGCCTGGAGTACCAGTGGATTTGTAAGGGTTTTGTTCAAGTGGATTGCGGAATTGAAGTTTCACACTTTCAAGGACACTCTTGGAGATTCCAGAACCTTGGATTGTGTGTTGGATACTTTGGTACCTGCAAGCAGAACGCCAGGAAGGTGTTTTAACTGGACCCCGCTTGCTGAAGAAGGCGTCCCACTACAGTGGTGTGAATTCTTCAGGAACAATTTATAAAGGTGTGTCCCTGATAGAGAAAACGAAATGACTTAAGGGGCACTGTTGGTTTCTAAGCACTAGAAAGTGACTAATCTTTAAAAATTCATATCTCTGGTTCCCTATAGTGGATTATTTTCGTTTTGGCGTCATTTAAAAGATACAAATATTACCTATTTTTATAAATTGGTGTTGGATTTTTATTTTGTGTTGTGTCTTAAATATTTACTGAAATGGTGTTTTTAAATGCTTTACATACCGGTCTTTGAAGTTAAGCCTGTCTGCTTGCAGCCACATTACCAAGGGTTGAGCAAAGGAATACTTTTCTAAGACCTATGCTGAGTCCTATCATGTGTTAGTGGCCTTATAGCCAGTGGCAGACCTACATTTGCCCCTACCAATAACCCACTTTCCAACAGACACTTAGGGACTTAAAACAAAAAAAATACTTGAACTAAGGCACTGTTTTCACTATGGCTAGGTTTGTATTAGAAAGAGTCATGTTTTTAAAGATTTTCTGAACCTCATCACTGATAGTTCTTCCAACTGGTCACTATGCAAAAAATCACCATTGAGTGTCTATGGCATAAAAAAACTGAAAAATGATAAGCAATCCTACCTTAAAAATGCCTTTAAACCTCCAACATATAATCTACATTGGAAACCCTTACAATACAAAACATTTTTATAGTTCTTGAAGCCACTTAAAATGCTCCATAGGAAATAGAGAAAGGAAAGTTGTGGGGATTTTTGCCAAGTTCTGCACACAACAACCTTCTACAATGAAATCCAAAGCACCAACAAGCCAATTCTATAGGTTTGATAGCCACTGTAACCCCAAAATCAACCCACATACAAAAAAATATATATATAAAGATTAGAGGAGAAAAATATGTAAATATAATCATACACTCTACTACTACTCTTTATTTTTACTATTTACTTTTTGTAAAAAATGCACCCAGTAAAGAACTAGACTTGGTAGGGATCCTCTCAACACCAGATTTTAATGTAACGGTAAGAAAAACATACAAAAGCTAAAAACAATAGCATATCCTGACTAACCTGACCTCTTTTACTCTTTCCCAACAATAAAAGCACCCTTATTTGCCAGTAACAATTAAACATTTTAGGTTTCTACCTGTCCAGCGCTGCAGCAGACCGCCATCCTCATGCACAGTTCTCCAACAACTTAAGAACCAGATGCATCAACCAAAATAACTCCCAAAAAGTTAATGAGTGAAAACTTATAGGGCCTTATTATGAGTTCAACTGTGCAATAGTGGAACTGCCCTGCTCCCGCACCGCCCAACCCATGTAGGAACAGATCAGGAGTTTTCTTCTTGTCTGACGGATGGTTCTTTGGCAGTCCCAGGGCGGTGCCTATAAAATAGGCAATGCAATGGGAATGTCAATGGTAGTTTCTCCATGGCATGAACTGTTGCAGTCCATCCTATGCAGGTACTGAGGTGCATGCACACAGGGGCCACATGTCCGGCCCCATGTGTGCATCCACATGGTGTGCGGCTAACCACCATGAAAACCGTGGTGTAGAGGAAATATTTAGTATGCTTGGCTGGACTTAAGCGGTCCCACTGACGATATTACGGCCTCAGGACAGCCACACAACTGCCAGGGAATGGCGGCTCCCTGACGGTTGGGAAGGTCACAGGATGTCCCAACCATCCTAGTTGTAATTGGGCAGTCGGGGACAACCACAGACTCATAATAAGGGCTATAGAGTACACATATTTCCATAGGAATCTAGGCAATGGGAAATGGAGAGGGCATCACACTGCATGCGCTGTTGTAATAGCGTACTATTTTTAATTTAGCGAGTTAAGGCTAATTTTAAAACGTTCCTTTGTGTGTCACTATATTGTAATTTTTGTAATTGCACCTCACCTCCAGGCTGATTTTAGAGCTTGGGGGACCACGCATTCCGCCCACTCCCGCCCCGGTCCGCCGCGTCCATTCATGGGCTTTTGAAGCGGAGGGTGAGGAGGAGCCTAGCACTTCTGGGCTCAGGGCTGACAGGTCAGCGCTCTAGCGGCCCCTACCACCCCTATAAATGTGTTTTGGTCAGCGACCGCGCAGCGGACACGTGCAGCGGGCGCGCAGGAAGCGCGACGAAGTCGAGCCAAAGTCAAGCCCGTCTGCGCCCGTCCGCGGCCGGACGGGGCGCGGGGCCACAAACTCTGGCATTTCTGAGTCCCACGATATACAGTATGATAGACAAGAATTGTTGGATCTATGTCCTATCACTACCCTTCCATGTAAACACTCTATGGAGGCAATATCGCTACATAGCTGCTCTTGTGTCCCTTTATTCCTGAGAATACCCTTACTAAATCTAGCACGAATGGGCTGCTAAAAGCGGCACTGCTAAATTGCAGATCCCTTAGGAAACATTGCACTCAAATTTATCACCTACTTGAGGATGAGGCTCTCAACATCATGTTTCTTACCGAGACCTGGTCAGGCGAACATTCTGACCCTGATATAATAGAGGCCATGCCACCCGGATATTCCCTCTCCAGACTCGACAGGAAGGATGGCAGAGGTGGGGGAATTGCTATCGCAACCAAAGCACCCTTAGAATGCTCCTTATATCCTCTGACGATAGATCTTAGTGAAGCCGGCTCTTTCACCATCCTAATAGGGCCGAAACACTCCCTCTCGGGTGTCCTTGTGTATCGACCCCCAGGAAGGCTTTACGATTTTACATCTAGCCTAATAGAGGCTACAACTCATCTAGCACTAAGAAAAACCAGATTGCTAGTGCTGGGAGACTTGAATGCCCACTTTGATGATCCCCTGGATAAAGAGGCCTCGGACATAAAGTCTGAACTACTCTCCTTACAGCTAGAGCTTAAGAACCAGGACCCATCACACCAACTAGGACATTTGCTGGACCCTATATTTGGGAACTGGACTGGAGTGCACCCTCTGTCTCCACAACCGGTACCCTGGTCTGATCACTTCGTAATTCCGATGCAAATACAGATAGCTGAGAATGAACTTAACAAAGAGAGTGTACAACGCTACCAATGTAGGAAATGGAAAAAATGTTCCCTTGACACCTTTATAAAGTCACTTGAAAATGCTGGACCTCCAGGAGGGTCTGACTGTGAGACAGCCTATAATCAGCTACAGAAATGCATCATAAATGCTTTAGATAGCACTGCCCCTATTCGTACTCTAGCCAATACTAAGAGGGCCAGGAAAACTTCCCCGTGGTTTACCCAGGAACTACAGTCAGCTAAATCTGCATGCAAAAAACTTGAGCGGGAATGGCGTACTAACTTTTGCCCAAAAATCAAAACCCTATACAAAAAAGCACAAAAAGACTATAATAAAAAGATTCGAGTCTCCAAAGCATCCCACTATAATAATCGCATCGTGGAAGCAGAGAACTCCTCGAAAGAGCTTTTTAAGATCTTCAAGTCAAGTCAAGTCAAGTCAAAGAATTTATATAGCACACTACATACCCAGAGGGTCTCAAGGCGCTTAGGGAGGGGAGGAGGATTACTTGTCAAATATCCACGTTTTAAATTGCTTTCTGAATGCTAGGTGGTTCTGGGTAAGGCGAAGGTGAGTGGGGAGTGAGTTCCATGTTTTAGCAGCCAGGTATGAGAAGGATCTGCCTCCCATGGTGGTCTTGTTGATGCGAGGTACAGTGGCGAGGGCTTGGTTGGAAGAACGTAGATGGCGGGGGGGTGTAGAAGGACAGTCGTGAGTTGAGGCACTCTGGTCCGATGTCGTAGAGTGATTTGTGTGCGTGGGTCAACAGTCGGAAAGTGATCCTCTTATTGACGGGTAGCCAGTTGAGGTCTTTCAGGTGACCAGAGATGTGTTCGTTGCGTGGGATGTCTAATATGATCCTGGCTGAGGCGTTTTGGATTCGTTGGAGTTTCTTCTGGAGTTTAGCGGTGGAACCTGCGTAGAGGGTGTTTCCGTAGTCCAGTCGGCTCGTGACCAGAGCATGGGTGACTGTTTTTCTGGTTTCGGTGGGATCCAGCGAAATGTTTTTTTGAGCATGCGAAGAATGTTGAAGCAGGATGAGGATACGGCGCTGACTTGTCTGTTCATTGAGAGTGAGGAGTCCAGGATGACGCCTAGGTTCCGTGCGTGGTCTGTCGGGATGGGTGCTTTTCCAAGGGCTTCCGGCCACCAAGAGTCGTCCCATGCAGAGGGGGATGTACCTAAGATGAGGACTTCTGTTTTATCTGAGTTCAGTTTCAGACGGCTGTGTTTCATCCATTCGGCAACTTCTTTCATTCCTTCGTGTAGGTTAGTTTTGGCGGTGCTGGGGTCATTGGTGAGAGAAAGGATCAGTTGAGTGTCATCCGCGTAAGAGATGATGTTGAGGTTGTGTTGGCGGGCGATGGCCGCGAGGGGGCTCATGTATACGTTGAAGAGGGTGGGACTGAGTGAGGACCCTTGGGGTACGCCACAGATGACTTCAGTGGCCTCGGACCTGAATGGTGGGAGGCGGACTCTCTGGGTTCTTCCGGTGAGGAACGAGGTGATCCATTCAAGAGCATTTCCTTGGATTCCGATGTTTCTGAGGCGTTGTAAAAGGGTGCTATGACAGACTGTGTCAAAGGCTGCGGAGAGGGCGAGGAGGATGAGCGCGACTGTGTCTCCATTGTCCAGTAGAGTTCGAATGTCGTCTGTTGCTGCGATGAGGGCGGTCTCAGTGCTGTGCTTTGCTCGGAAGCCAGATTGTGAGGGGTCGAGGGATTTGTTGGCTTCGAGGAAAGCGGCGAGCTGGTTGTTGACCGCTTTCTCGATTACTTTGGCTGGGAATGGAAGGAGCGAAATGGGGCGGTAATTTTTGAGTTCGGTGGGGTCCGCAGTGGGTTTTTTCAGAAGGGCGGTGAGTTCAGCGTGTTTCCAACTTTCCGGGAAGGTGGCGGAGTTGAAGGAGCAGTTGATGACGTCTCGGAGGTGCGGTGCTATGACGAAGTCTGCTTTGTTGAAGATGTGGTGAGGACATGGGTCTGTGGGGGATCCTGAGTGGATGGAGTTCATCAGGCGGATGGTGTCCTCAGTGGAGATTGGTTTCCAGTCGATAAGGGTGTTCAAGGGGGGAGAATGTTCAGCATATGGTTGGGTGGGCTGGTCTCCGGGTTGGTTGTCGAAGCTGTTGTGGATGTCTGCAATTTTGTTGTGGAAGAATGAGGCTAGGGAGTCGCAGAGGACTTGAGAGGGGGTGATGTCGTTGGAGTTGGCCGAGGGATTGGTAAATTCCTTGACGATGTTGAAAAGTTCCTTGCTGTTGTGGGCGTTGTTGTCTAGTCGATCCTTGAATGCTGTTTTCTTGGCCTTTCGGATTAGTTGGTGGTGTGTGCGGGTGGCGTTTTTGAAGGCGTCCTTGGTGCTAGAGGTTGGGTCTTTTTTCCAGGCCTTTTCAAGGGAGCGGCAGAGTTTCTTGGATTTCTTAAGGTCATCGTTGAACCATGAGGCCTTCTTGCTGCCAGGTTTGCTTTGACGTTTTTTCAGTGGTATAACCACGAACAATACATCCCATAATGATTCGGTGGATACTTGCAACAAAATCGCTAAGTATTTTGCCGGCAAGATCACTGACATCTATGTCAACTTCTCTGGCAACATAAAATCAGGCCACGACTTTGTTGAGAGGGAAGATGCCGCTCTCACTGAATCTTGCCTACGTACTTTTACTGTCCCTCCCCCGGAAATATTCATGAAAACATGCCAAAGCATTAAATCTGGTTCCCCTCGGGATCCTGCTCCTCCCAAAGTATTAGGAGCCAGTCTAACTGTCTTGGAGCCGTACCTTAGACACGTGCTCCAAGTTTCTTTTGCCACAGCCTGTCTGCCTGAAGACTGGAAGAAAGCAATCGTACTTCCCATAAAGAAAAAACCCAATGTGAGCCAGGACACCCTAGACAACCTACGACCCATCTCTTTGCTACCTTTCCTAGCTAAAGTTGCCGAAAAAATAGCCAACACTTAACTCATGGCCCACCTCGAATCTCACAATGCTTTACATAGCTCTCAGTCTGGTTTTAGGTCGGGCTACTCTACAGAGACAGCACTCCTGAGAGCGACCGAAACCCTACGGGATGGAGCAGATGAGGATAAGACCATGGCACTCATTATGCTGGACCTCAGTGCCGCGTTTGACACTGTAGCACACTCCATCTTGCTACAGTGTCTAAACAAAGCAGGGGTCACCAAGAAGGCACTGGGCTGGCTGAAAGCCTTTCTAACCAACCGGTGCTTTCAGGTTCAGAGAGGCAATTTTCTCTCGGACAGCATAGCCTTAGAACAGGGGGTACCTCAGGGCTCTGCCCTGAGTCCCACCCTGTTCAACCTCTATATGGCTCCGCTGGCAGAGGTGGTCCAATCGTACGTCGTAGAGCTAGTCTCCTACGCCGACGATACCCAACTGCTGATCTCCTTGTCCCAAGCTGCCTCCTTAGCTGCTGACAACTTCAAAACCTGTATGAGCGATCTTGCAGATTGGATGACCCAACACTGCCTTAAACTTAACGGTTCTATGACTGAGGTGTTAATAATAGGAGGTAAGGACACTAGCTGGACCAAAGACTGGTGGCCACCCTGTCTGGGGCCTTTACCCACTCCTGGTAGGGAAGCGAAGAACCTAGGTGTCTGGGTGGATACCAAACTTTCGTTTGACAGCCATGTAAATAAAATTGTAGGGAAGTATTTTGGGGTCATGAAAACCCTCAACCGCACCCTGGACCTCCTCCCCTTAGAGGCCAGGCATACCATGACTCAGGCCCTAGTAACCTCTTGAATGGACTATGGCAACGTGCTTCTTCTAGGAACTTCGGAAAAGAACATCAGGAGACTGCAGGTGTTTCAAAACTCAGCAGCACGGCTAGTGCTGAGACTACCTAGAAGAGCTGCTTCTAAACCTATCCTGGCTTCCCTACATTGGTTGCCCATTAGGAAGAGAATTCTATTCAAAGCACTTCTTATGTGCTATAAAATCATCTCTTATAAAGCACCGTCCTACTTGTCTGACCTAGCCGTTCCTTACGAGCCTAACAGAACCCTTCGCTCCATGGGAACGGGCCTTCTCAAGATTCCCCGTATAAAAAAATCGAGAATGGGAGGTCGCTCTTTCCGTTCGGTGGCAGCCAACAAATGGAACTCCCTTCCCACCAATATTAGGTTAGCGAACAATGAATCCACTTTCAGAAAACTGTTAAAGTCTTACCTATTTGCCCTTTTGCTCCTCTCCCTCTTCCTGTACTCTGACCCTTCTCCACAGAGCGGGGATACGCCGGGAAGCGTCACCAGGCGCTATATAAGCCCCTTTATTATTATTATTATTATTATTAGGCTGCAGTAAACGAAAACCTAATGGAGCTAACTGGACTATCACCTGAACTATGTATTTGATAACAGCCACGTTTTAAGGAATTTCCGAAAGACGGGCAAGTTAATTGGGGTTTTCAGGTGAATAGGTATCCCATTACTAAGTTTTGCAGTGGAGAAGATAAAGCTTCTTCCTCCCCAAGTTGTTGTGTTGATTTTTGGTACTACTAAGTTGAATGAATAGGTAGAACAAAGTGTTCTTGTGGGAGCATAATGCTGGAAACAATATTTTAGATATTTAGGACCACAGTCATGAAGGGTATTCTGTGCAATACACATTGTCTTAAAGATGATTCTCTTTTTTACTGGTAGCCAGTGTATTTTGGATAATGCATGAGACATGAGTTGAAACATTCCGATCCCTAAAAGAAGATGGGCATCTGCAATCTTGAGTTTGTTCAGAAATCTTTGCTGAGTACTGACATATAGAGCATTACGATAGTCAATTTTTGATAGGACTGAGGCATCCACCACTGTGTTTTTTTTTCCAAGGGAATACATGGGAAAATGTTTTTTAGGATTCTCAAGGTGTAGAAGAACAAAACTATAACATGGCTGATTTGGTCCGAAAATGTCAGCTTGTTGTAAAAAATGGTTAAAGTTTTTGGAGGGGGATGGGAGTGTTGGAAAACAGCCATCACAACGCAGGCATAACAATGCACTACCATTACAATGAAACTTTTACAATGCAAGATCCATTACAAAGCATGCTATTCCAACACATGCCATTACAACGCAGATGCTATTACAAGGCATGTCATTACAATGAAAGTATGGGTAAGTATTTATTTTAATTAATATTAATTTAATTTCAATTTAATTTACTTACATTAGTTTTATTAATTTAATAACATTTAATTTTAATTTAATTCATTATATTTTAAAATACTTTGATATCATTTTTATTTAATTTATTTTAATTAACCCCCACACTATCCAACACTTACCCTACTATTACACCCCCTGGAGTTAGAATAGTAATTTTAACCCCCACACTATCCAACACTTAGACTACAAATACACCCCCTGGAGTTAGAATAGTAACTTTAACCCCTACACTATCCAACACTTACCCTACTATTACACCCCCTGGAGTTAGAATAGTAATTTTATCCCCAACACTATCCAACACTTACAGTACTACAACAACCCCAGGAGTTAGAATAGTAATTTTTACCCCTATACTATCCAACATTTACACGACGATTACATTCCCATTAAGTAAAATAAAAACATACTTACCCATACTTACTTTGTAATGGCATGCGTTGTAATAGCATCTGCGTTGTAATGGAATGCGTGGTAATACGATGCATTGTATTTGATCTTGCGTTGTAAAAATTTTGTTGTGATGGTATGCGTTGTGAACGTATGCATTGTAATGTCATACATCCAGAGTGTTTTGGTGTCACAAGACCACCAAGTATAGCATGGTAAAAATAAAAAAAGAACATTTTCTCTTATAGGAAACACAATGAAAACATGAGGGAAGAAATTAGACAAATGTTATCAAATGCTTAAAAATATTTTTAAAGTTGCAAATGTTTTATAAGTTAAATAAAAAGCTGTTATTAATGCATTACATTTTTAAATAGGATCCAAAAATAAAAGACTCCCCATCCAGGGCCCCTATTCCTCCAGCATCCCCCTCTAAAGTGATATCATACAGATTTAAATTAAAAATAAATACCCATTCACCCCAAAAAATAAATACCCATCCTTGAACGCTTAAATCAACTTACGCCTGAAAGTAAATAAAAACCCTCTCCCAAAAATAAATTACCTAGATATACCGCTTATAGATTTAATGTTACAATAATTAAAAAATAAATGCCTCTACCCACAGAAAGAATAAATACTTAGAGCGGAATCCTAAATATAAATTACCATAATATGCACACAACAGCCTTCACCCCAAAACAAATTATGCAATAATAAAAAACAATTCCCATTCTTGGTCCCTATCACCACTGCAGGCCACTGTAAAAAGTTTGCATACCCATTTTATTTCTCTCTGTACTATATTTTGGAGGATGAGACCCCAAGCACTCATCATTTAACCAATCCTAAAAATCTAAAAACCTTTACTACTCATAAACCCAAAACAATTCTCAGGTAAACTCCCCAATCCGGCTATGACCCCTTAAACGTAACCCATCCCTAAACTCTAAAAACCCCAAACTACCCCTAAACCAATCCAGTCCCTAAAGATTAAAAAACAGTTAGAACCCCTATAACCAACCGATCTCTGAACCTTAAAAGCCTCTCACTACCATTAAACCAGACCCACTTTATATAGCTAAAAACACACTCTCTACCCCTAAAGCCAGCCAATCCCCGAGTCCAAAAATCCCTTATGACCCGAGAACATTACCCCTAAACACTACACATCCCTGAAGCCTAAAACCCCTTAATTCCCCAATATCCATTCGAACCTTTAAATCTACAAAACCTTACTGCCCCTAAACTGACATAATTTCCTAAAGTCCTTGCAATTCAACCCCAGCTCTAAAAAGCTTACCTCTACCTGCACTCATGATGTAATCACTTGTGTTGCAAAGTAACACGATTTAACGACCATCTGTACACATTACTGTGAAGTAAAACATGGTGGTAAAGCACCACAAATTAATGGCTGCAAAGTAATAGTAGCACACTGTTATTTATACAAGTGCTGATTTGCTGGCTTCCTGCATACATGGTCCCACATTCTCTGCTAGGCGTCTACAACTCTGGGAATTCACAAAGGGAATTTACAAGGAGATCCACCCGAGTGCGGACCTAAAGATACTATTCGTGAATGCAGTTTCTGATTTTCCAAAGTCGTAAACTTAGACCAAATGTCTAAACTTACCTTTGTGAATCAGACCCTTCATTTATAAGGTATTAGAGTTTAAGTAAGTTTATGCTATGGCCAGGATTAAGGAACAGCAGGGTATTAATGGCACTGGCTGTTTTGCAGTTCTCCTGAAGTCAAAGGAGAAGCTGTAAATCATTCTTCACCAAGCAATGCATAATGAGAAAACGTGAGGTAGTTATATTAAATGCACCAAGAAATACTTATACACTGATGTATTTGAGATACATATTTTTTCATAAATTGTTTTCAGCAATTACTCATCATATATGGAGAGTAGGTTACACAGAGATAGTGCTCAGGTATATCAATTTATAATTGTAGGTATGAACAGTTATCTGAATGTCAGGATACTTAAAATATCATTTCTCTACATTCCGCAGACCTCATGGAGTATCCAAATAACAAGGCAGCAGTAGTGGAGTCCATGGTCTCTGTTTTATCTGTTATGCCATTCCGATTTCCCCACCTCTACCAGTGACCATAGGATGTATTTGTTTGTGGTCACTAGTGCAGGTTGTGAGAGATGGAAAAGAGAATCTCTTCCACTGGAATCTATGTACAAGGATAGAGCAACCTGGTAGAAACTTCCTAAAATGTTTGTTGTAAAGCTGAACAAAATCATTGACAACAATTTATAATATGTTTGAATACATTTTAAATTAGGATCTTAAAAAAATTTAAAACTTCTACCAAAACAATCTAAGAAGCTGAGTTAATATGCAAGTATAAACTACTATAAGGTGATTTTCTTGTCTACAATAATAGGAGTTCTGGTAATAAACCGTGCCAATGTTGTTGTTTGTTATGTTGGACGAGATTCTGACAAAAATATTCTGTTACCACTCCTTTCTGACCAGTTATTGAAGATCCTAACGGCTTATGTGACCATGTTCATAACGTTACAATGATTGACATAGCAACATTTTGTGTTAATGTTAGTTTTGAAGTATATAATTAATAGGGACTTTTATGTTTATTCCATTGATTAGGATGCAGATTGTTTTCATCAAATTAAATGCAGAGATGAGGATTCTATCAAGGTTACGGTCACGACTTGGTGCACAGATTTGATGGCTGCAACAAAAACAAACGTTTCATTGCTCCACCTTTTCCAATGGGATATTTGTAAATATGAGGAGCTCCAATGGAAAATGATTTGCATGCTTTCCTGAGTAAAATGATTCTTGCCAACCTCTGGGGCTCACACTCTGGCACGGATTCCGAGAGTCCTGTAAGAAATTACAGTAAGCTATTAAGGTGTTTACCGAGAACCTGAGGTGATTCTACAAATTTCCAAAAATCTCTACAGCGACGGTTCACCGTTAGAGGCTTGGCTGGTAACTTCTAATTTGATATTGGTTTTTCAGTCTAGAATTCTGAGAAATGCTAAAGCTGCTTTTCATTTAAGTGTGGAGCCTGAAGCAGACAGACAAGCTAATAATTCAAATGTCCGAAAGACAAAGTAAACAAAAATCAAATTCAGCACAATGATCTAAACTGGAACCTGACATTGAAGAGGTGTATAGAATATTCTGCAGGGTTGGCTCTCTCATATTTGCGACAAGGCTCTGTCCCTTTTACCACTAATAGTGAAAAATATACTGCTATTCAGTACAGTAGAAAAAATACAGACCTTCACTGCTGGAGAGGGTCCTGAAATGTGAGGCAGTAAAATATGTCTGATAACTGGTGCATGCACATGAGGGACCTGCACCATCAATACTATTTCCAGGGATGTTGAAGCCAATTGCAGTAATAAACCATTGATATATACCTTTGAGACTTGCAAATATGAGAGGATGCTTCTTTCAGCTCCCCTTCTAATTGTGATGCAGTATGGGCTGCATAACCAGGGTTTGCAAATGCAAAGGTATTTAGTGCATCATGCCCTAGGAGAAGTAATAACTTGTTTCAGAAATGTTGGGTTCTTAAGCGCTCCTTATTGTGAAATTCAAGGGCTGTATCATGCAAATGTGAGCATAAGGGCCCCAGTCTTGGCTGCCCGTTTTGCATTCTTTCATGTTATTGAAAGTAATCTTAGCTCACTTTACTCAACATGCTTTCATTACCTCTGGAGAGGATGTGGCACAGCAGCCAGAGCTGCTGACTTGGGAGCTGGGGATCTAGGTTTGAGTCTCTGCGTCAGTGCAACATCCTGTGATTCTGGGCAAATCACTTAATCTTCCTGTGCCCATGAACAGCACTTTAATACCCTCAAGCTTTCATAAGCTCGGCATATTTAATTTAAACATGCCAGAGATTGTGAGAGGACTCTAAGTCCCAAAACCCCACGCTGAGCCCAAGAAAACTGGGGCCAAAACTAGTGACTGTCCTATAAAGCCCTTGAAGTTCCCCCGCAGTGTGGGTCACACTAGAGACTACAAGGAAACTCCAATCCCAGAACTCCACGTTGAGGTCAGGGGAGGCAGTTCCAACTCGAGTCACTCTGCTAAAAAGCATCCTGAGGTTCCCCAATGGATGCGCTAAAAAGAGCGATGGGACTCCAAGTTCCAGAGCTCCCCGGAGAGGCCAGGACAGTCAAGGCCAACACTAATGATTCTGTGTTATAAAACGTCTTAAGTTTCCAGGCAGTGTGGGATGAGCAGGGAGAATGCCTGGGCTAAGCACGGCCAAGGGTGAGCAAGTCTGTGCCAGTCAAAGTTGGAGAAGGCTGGGTCACTCCACTAACATCTTCCACTCAAGATACTCTGTTAGGGAATGCGAGGAGATCACACCTTCTGCCACTAAGGCATGGCTTAGGTACCTCCATGAACTCTCATACTTTTTCTATGACTTTGTCAATTTGATGCTGGACATTTAGCAATTGGCTCATAACTACTTAATTGATCTTAGTGTTCATGCTCATTTGCTATCGACTATTCATGTTTGCAATTATTGTTTAGCCATAAATTGGGATTTGGTGTAGCCATACACCACGGTCTGCAGCACAGTGTAAGGCCTAAGTCAAAAATCGCCCACACCCAATTCAGAGGTGACAACAAAAGCAGAAATGTTTCAACTGATGTCATCAACACCACCCCTCCCAATATGAAAAGGAGATTGAGGAATCAAGGGGAGCCACCTAAACAAATTGGCCAAGCACTATAAAATAGGATCATCTTGCATCTTGAGAGGAGGGATAACATAAAACCTACTGGCAAATGGAATATAGGGCTAGATGTAGGTCGTCTTTTACCGGTCGGTAACGGCCGAATTCGGCCGTTAGCGACCGGTAAAAGCTTTTTCCAATGTAGGAGGCTATTTTTCCGATTCGGTAAATAACGAATCGGTATTTACCGATTCGGTGTTTACTGAATCGGTAAATGAAATGTAGAAAGCACTGTAAACAGTGCTACAGGGCTTTAAAAATTCGTTATTTACCACCAACTATTAGTTGGTGGTAAATAAGGAATTCCTATGTAAATGCATAAATGTGCATTTACACCTGTGCCATGTGACAGACATACATACACCTCAGCTGATGAATAAAGTGATACAAATTTGGCAGAGATGTAGTCCTCACTTCAGACTCATGCCTGTTTCTTAAATGGTATCAATCTGTTCAGTAGTTCCTGAGAAAATTACAGTAAAAAGCATATATATATATGGGCACGGTCAATCAGCGGACTGTGAGCTCATTATGGCCGCATAATCGCACGCTTCCGATCACACGCTGAATCCTGATTGCCTGTCAAGTGGTTGTCAACATTCGAAACCAGGAACTGTTGGCAGCCATTTTGTGCCTCGGTAGAAGCGAGGCTGAAGAAATTAGTGGAACAAGTGTGCAAAATGTAGAAAAGGGACAGGGTAGAAATATCCTAAAGTATACAGTTATCTATACACTCACTCATTGTTTGAGTAGGTGGAGATAGGCATATGGGGCACAACATACACTGTGTGAATGCACAATTATACATAAAGGACTACATCACCCAGAATCCTTGGAGAGGAGTGGAAACAGAACACATGATTGCTAATACTTAAGTCCCACCTTCGAAATGCTCGGGGTTTATCACTTGAGGAACCAGCTCTGAAGAGACAACGTGATTCTATGGAGCCTATCTAGCGGTGGTTTTTTGGGATTGTTTTGGAACTGTGAAACCTCCGCCCGGAAGCGGCTGCTTGAGCTAGCCTTGAGAAGCTTGCTGGCTTCTCGGTCGGAGGCCATTGCCAGGAGGAAGCGTGCAGAGAGAAGGAGAGAGAGAGACACCCCTCTCTGCCCAGCACGTCTCTCGCTCATGCGCATCCTTCATTCTCTCGGCATCGGGATCAGTATAGCCTGAGCATTTCGTCAGCACGAGCAGGATTCGTTTTTGTTTTTGCATTTAGGAGCCAGGAGCAGCTGTGCTCCATGGAGAATTTGCCTACCTGGGAGAGAACGATTCATTTCTTGGATTCTTATTAAAGGAGCAGGGTTGCTCTTGACATTTTTTTTAATTTATGTTTGGTACTTCATAGAATCGCTGGTAAGGCGCCTGAAAACTTTTATGGTGAATTCCTGAAAGGATTATTCAATAGCGCTGTGGAGTGCAGATGCTGGATATTTGGAATACTGGTTATACCGACTTCCCAATGCTGCAAAAGAGAGTCACACCAGTTACCAGCCTCAGAGGTTTATCTACGGACAGATAAGTACCTCATTTTGTTCTGAATCAGGACTATTTTGCTTTCAATGTTTTCGTAATTTTTCTATTTTTGTGCCGTTTTACATTGGGAGAAGTAAAGCAGTATATAAAGAAAGTCCATACACATATGGGTTCATGGTGGTTATATATATATATATATATTTCACACACAAGTTAGCCCCGAAAAGAGAGAGGCCACCGGCAGTACAACAATTCACTTTATTTTTGATGTGAGCAGCTTGCAAACAGGCTCCCAACAGAAACGAAAACCTTCATAGTGCCAAACGCGTTTCAGAAATTTCATTCCTTCCTCAGTGGCTGTCAGGCAATCAATGTTCAAGCCGCAGTTTGTGTGCACGAAATAAATCAAAGACCTGCCCGAGTGGGCGTGGCCACTCTCCTAGCCTTCTGGGTCTCGTAGTGCCACACGGTATTCCTCAGGTGAGTCTGCTTTGAGCATTGTGCCAAACTTAAACAAAATGTACTTGCCCATGTGGGTTGTTATTCGAGGCTGTAGGGCTGCCTGTCACGCTCTCCAGCTACCCACTGTGAATTTCCGTCGGAACAAGGCTGGTTCCAACTCTGCCTCCCAAAGTGTTGACATTCGCTTAGTGTGTCAGCATGGGCCCGGTGACAGGCAGTGGACCTCTCTCAAGCGGCTGGGCTCCAACCGCAATTAATTTCACACACAAGTTAGCCCCGAAAAGAGAGAGGCCACCGGCAGTACAACAATTCACTTTATTTTTGATGCGAGCAGCTTGCAAACAGGCTCCCAACAGAAACGAAAACCTTCATAGTGCCAAACGCATTTCAGAAAATTCCTTCCTTCCTCTGTGGCTGTCAGGCAATCAATGTTCAAGCCGCAGTTCGTGTGCACGAAATAAATCAAAGACCTGCCCGAGTGGGCGTGGCCACTCTCCTAGCCTTCTGGGTCTCGTAGTGCCACACGGTATTCCTCAGGTGAGTCTGCTTTGAGCATTGTGCCAAACTTAAACAAAATGTACTTGCCCATGTGGGTTGTTATTCGAGGCTGTAGAGCTGCCTGTCACGCTCTCCAGCTACCCACTGTGAATTTCCGTCGGAACAAGGCTGGTTCCAACTCTGCCTCCCTAAGTGTTGACATTCGCTTAGTGTGTCAGCATGGGCCCGGTGACAGGCAGTGGACCTCTCTCAAGCGGCTGGGCTCCAACCACAATTAATTTCACACACAAGTTAGCCCCGAAAAGAGAGAGGCCACCGGCAGTACAACAATTCACTTTATTTTTGATGCGAGCAGCTTGCAAACAGGCTCCCAACAGAAACGAAAACCTTCATAGTGCCAAACGCGTTTCAGAAAATTCCTTCCTTCCTCAGTGGCTGTCAGGCAATCAATGTTCAAGCCGCAGTTCGTGTGCACGAAATAAATCAAAGACCTGCCCGAGTGGGCGTGGCCACTCTCCTAGCCTTCTGGGTCTCGTAGTGCCACACGGTATTCCTCAGGTGAGTCTGCTTTGAGCATTGTGCCAAACTTAAACAAAATGTACTTGCCCATGTGGGTTGTTATTCGAGGCTGTAGAGCTGCCTGTCACGCTCTCCAGCTACCCACTGTGAATTTCCGTCGGAACAAGGCTGTTTCCAACTCTGCCTCCCTAAGTGTTGACATTCGCTTAGTGTGTTAGCACGGGCCCGCTGACAGGCAGTGGACCTCTCTCAAGCGGCTGGGCTCCAACCGCAATTAATTTCACACACAAGTTAGCCCCGAAAAGAGAGAGGCCACCGGCAGTACAACAATTCACTTTATTTTTGATTCAAGCTGCGGCTTGAACATTGATTGCCTGACAGCCACTGAGGAAGGAAGGAATTTTCTGAAACGCGTTTGGCACTATGAAGGTTTTCGTTTCTGTTGGGAGCCTGTTTGCAAGCTGCTCGCATCAAAAATAAAGTGAATTGTTGTACTGCCGGGGGCCTCTCTCCTTTCGGGGCTAACTTGTGTGTGAAATTAATTGCGTTTGGAGCCCAGCCGCTTGAGAGAGGTCCACTGCCTGTCAGCGGGCCCGTGCTGACACACTAAGCGAATGTCAACACTTTGGGAGGCAGAGTTGGAACCAGCCTTGTTCAGACGGAAATTCACAGTGGGTAGATGGAGAGCGTGACATGCAGCCCTACAGTCTCGAATAACAACCCACATGGGCAAGTACATTTTGTTTAAGTTTGGCACAATGCTCAAAGCAGATTCACCTGAGGAATACCGTGTGGCACTACGAGACCCAGAAGGCTAGGAGAGTGGCCACGCCCACTCGGGCAGGTCTTTGATTTATTTCGTGCACACGAACTGCGGCTTGAACATTGATTGCCTGACAGCCACTGAGGAAGGAATGAATTTTCTGAAACACGTTTGGCACTATGAAGGTTTTCGTTTCTGTTGGGAGCCTGTTTGCAAGCTGCTCGCATCAAAAATAAAGTGAATTGTTGTACTGCCGGTGGCCTCTCTCTTTTCGGGGCTAACTTGTGTGTGAAATATATATATATATATATATATATATATGTTAGCAACTGGGGTAATCTCATGTGTGTATTGTGTCTTCACTTACAGGGCTGTCAGGGTGGAGTTCAGGAGAGTGAGACATCCCTATTCTGAGCCTCCAACAGCTACGTTATTGTTTCTTTCGTCCCTTTTTTCCCTTCCCCCTGAGGTGGTGGTAACTGTGCAATGTGTATAATAAATATACTCATGGGTATCACAATATAGGGGAAGGGGTGAAATTACGTCTCCTTCGTTTCTGCTGTATTCGGCTGCAAGGTAAGTGGTAACCTTCCTCTGTACGACACTCATGCAAATAATGAGTTTTATGTATATTTATTTATATACGACTGTCATATATACTGCCTTTCATTTTTTCTACTTTGTTGGACATGTACCAATGAGAAATATATTTGCTCATCACCACACCCATAAAGATATTCACTCACCCAAACAACTATCATAACAAGTAGTCTTAACGCCATATACCTACTGAATTAACTATTACCATATCTTAAGGCAGTCACATCCCCACCAAACCACACACAGATTCACTCTCCCATACAAATAATCAGTTAATTAACCAATAACTAATATAGACTTTCACATAGCTAGTAACTAACTGGTGCAGTATTTTACACAACAGCTGACAAAATAACACAGATATTCAATCAATCAATCAATCAATGGCATTTATAGAGCGCACTACTTACCCGTAGGGTCTCAAGGCGCTGGGGGTGTGGGGGGTGCCGCTACTGCTCGAACAGCCAGGTCTTCAGCTTCTTCCTGAAGGAGAGGTGGTCTTGGGTCAGGCGCAGGTCGGTCGGGAGGGCGTTCCAGGTCTTGGCGGCCAGGTAGGAGAAGGACCTTCCTCCTGAAGTCGCTCTTCGGATGCGGGGGACGGCGGCGAGGGCGTGGTTGGCTGATCGGAGGTGGCGTTTGGGAGCGTAGAAGTTGATTCGGTTGTTGAGGTAGCTCGGGCCTTGGTCGTGTAGGGCTTTGTGTGCGTGGGTGAGGAGGGGGAAGGTGATTCTTTTGTTGACGGGGAGCCAATGCAGGTCTCTCAGATGTCCGGAGATGTGGCTGGTTCGTGGGATGTCGAGGATGAGTCTGGCTGAGGCAATCTGGATCCGCTGGAGTCTCTTCTGGAGCTTGGCGGTGGTGCCGGCGTAAAGGGCGTTGCCGTAGTCCAGTCGACTAGTGACGAGGGCCTGGGTGACGGTCTTCCTGGTCTCGGTGGGGATCCACCAGAAGATCTTCCGTAGCATGCGAAGGATGTTGAAGCACGCCGAGGAGACGTTGTTGACTTGCCTGGTCATGGAGAGGGAGGAGTCCAGGATGAAGCCCAGGTTATGTGCGTGGTCTGTCGGTTTGGGTGCGGTGCCCAGGGCGGGGGGCCACCAGGAGTCGTCCCAGGCGGAGGGTGAAGAGCCCAGGATGAGGACCTCCGTCTTGTCTGAGTTCAGTTTCAGGCAGCTGGTCGTCATCCACTCGGCTACCTCTTTCATCCCTTCGTGCAGGTTGGCTCTGGCGGCGGCGGGGTCGTTGGTCAGGGAGAGGATCAGCTGGGTGTCGTTGGCGTAGGAGATTATGCTGAGGTTGTGTTGGCGTGCGATGGCCGCGAGGGGGCTCATGTAGACGTTGAAGAGGGTGGGGCTCAGCGAGGATCCTTGAGGGACGCCGCAGATGACTTCGGTGGCCTCTGACTTGTACGGTGGTAGGCGGACTCTCTGTGTTCTTCCGTTGAGGAAGGAGATGATCCATTCCAGAGCCTTCTCCTGGATACCGACGTTGCTGAGGCGCTGTACCAGGGTGCGGTGGCAGACGGTGTCGAATGCCGCGGAGAGGTCTAGGAGGATGAGGGCCGCTGTTTCTCCGCTGTCCATCAGGGCTCGGATGTCATCGGTGGCGGCGATGAGGGCGGTCTCGGTGCTGTGGTTGGCACGGTAGCCAGACTGTGAGGGGTCGAGGGATCCATTCGTCTCGAGGAAGGCGGCCAGCTGCTTGTTGACGGTCTTCTCGATGACTTTGGCTGGGAACGGGAGGAGCGAGATGGGGCGGTAATTCTTGAGTTCGGTGGGGTCCGCTGTGGGTTTCTTGAGTAGAGCGCTGAGTTCGGCGTGCTTCCAGCTCTCAGGGAAGGTGGCGGTGTCGAAGGATGTGTTGATGATGTCTCGCAGGTGGGGTGCGATGACAGCGTCGGCCTTGTTGAAGACGTGGTGAGGGCAGGGGTCGGTCGGAGATCCGGAGTGGATGGAGTTCATCGTGCGGATGGTGTCTTCGGTGCTGATCGGAGTCCAGGCGTGGAGGGTGGTGGTGGGGGGTGGTTGTTCGGTCGTGGTGCGCGTTGGTTGGTTGTTGAAGCTGTTGTGTATGTCCGCGATCTTGTTGTGGAAGTATGAGGCGAGGGAGTTGCAGAGGTCTTGCGATGAGGTGATGTCGTTGTTTCCGGCGCTGGGGTTGGATAGCTCTTTCACGATGTTGAAGAGTTCCTTGCAGTTGTGCGCGTTGTTGTCCAGCCGGTCCTTGAATGCAGTTTTCTTGGCAGCGCGGATCAGCTGGTGGTGCTTCCGGGTGGCAAGTTTGAAGGTGGTCATGTTGTCCGGTGTTGGTTCCCTTCTCCAGACTTTCTCGAGGGCTCGGCAGTTCTTCTTGGAGCTCATGAGTTCGTCGGTGAACCATGGGGCCTTCTTGCTGCCGGGTCTGCTGGGCGGGGTCCTCAGCGGGGCGAGCTCGTTCGCGCAGTTGCTGATCCACTTAGTGAGGTTTTCGGCGGCTTGGCTGGGGTTCGCTGAGCTGGTCGGAGGGTGCTGGCTCAGGGAGGTGGCGAGTTGGTCGGCTGTGATCTTGTTCCAGCTTCTGCGGGCGGTCTGTTGTTGGTGGTGGTGGGTCGTCGTTCTTTTGAAGGTGAAGTGGACGCAGCTGTGGTCCGTCCATTGAAGCTCTGTGGCGTGGCTGAAGTTGATGTCTGTGCTGGATGAGAAGACTGCGTCAAGTGTGTGTCCGGCGAGGTGGGTGGGGGTGGACACCAGCTGCTTGAGTCCAAGATTGGCGAGGTTGTCGAGCAGGGTGCTGGTGTTGCGGTCGTTGTTGTTCTCCAGGTGGAAGTTGAGGTCCCCCAGGAGGATGTAGTCGGCGGAGGGGAGGGCATGCGGGCTGACGAAGTCGGCGATGTCCTCGCTGAATTGGGTTTGTGGTCCTGGAGGTCAGTAGATCAGGGTGCCTCTGAGGGTGGTCTTCGGGTCGGTGTGGATCTGGAAGTGCAGGTGTTCGGCGGTGGTCAGGGTGTTGTCGGTGCTGGTCGTGAGACGGATGGTGTTCTTGTGGATGATGGCGATGCCTCCTCCCATCTGATTGGACAGTTTAGTCACTATCCAATATATTTAGTGAAACACTATAAATTAGTCAAGTACACAGTCAATCACACTGCTACTAATTCCTCTCCTAAGATAGGAATATATTCACTGATTCTTAAATGCAGATTGCTATTTATATAATAATACATATTTAAATGTCCAACCAAGCCACATTCACTGGATGATGTCATCAGTGATGTCATTTGAGATGTCATCAGTGATGTCATCAGTGATGTCACCGACCACGTCATGAATAATGTAATATGTGACGTCATCAGCAGTGTATTGCGAGCGCGCTAGTTATAGTTAGCTGAACTAACTATAACGGGGACATTTCAAAGGTTTTGTATGAGTGAAATGCCCTGCTAACTATAACATGTGTGAAATCTATGGTTTTTTCAGTGAATTTTTAAGTTTTTTTTAATGCTAATTCCTAACTATAATGTGCCTGAAACCTATGGCTTTTTCAGTGAATTTCGAATGTTTTTAAATGGTAATTCCTAACTATAACATGTGTGAAACCTATGTTTTTTTCAGTGAATTTGCAAGGTTTTTAAATACTAATTCCTAACTATAAGATACCTAAAACCTACGTTTTTTCCAGTGAATATATATATATATATATATATATATATATATTCACTGAAAAAACCATAGGTTATAGACCATATATAGTTAGGAATTTGCATTTACAAAACCTTGAAAATTCACTGAAAAAACCATAGGTTAGAGACCATATATAGTTAGCTGGACATTTTATTGACATAAAACCAATGAAATTCCATATATAGTTAGTTGCACTAACTATATATCGCGCACCCGCAATCCACTGCTGATGATGTCACATATTACATCATTCATGACATGGTCAGTGACATCACTGATGACATCACTGATGACATCTCAAATGACATCACTGATGACATCACTGATGACATCTCAAATGACATCACTGATGACATCATCTAGTGTCTGTGTGTTTTTGTAAAGTTTAAATATGTTTTACATATTGAAGAATGAGTGGATGTATGGAAGACTGAGTGTGTGTGTGGCTGGCTGGGAGGTGTGTGACTCTGTGCATATCAATGTGTACTTGTATCAGTGATTGTATAAGAGAGTAAGTATGTGTTAGTATATGTGTGAAAAGTATGGTGTTCTGTGTTTAACTGTATAGATGAGGAAATCGAAGTGTGATTGATTCTTCACAGGACTGACTAGGTGTATGAGTGCATATGATAGTGTTGTAATAATGAGTGACTGTATGTATGAGTGATTGTATGGGTGAATGAGTGAATGTGTGTGTAGACGTAGGAATCAGTGAGTGCGTATGTAGTAACTGGTATTGGTGTGTCATGATGTCATCAGTGATGTCATTTGAGATGTCATCAGTGATGTCATTTGAGATGTCATCAGTGATGTCATCAGTGATGTCACTGAAGTATGGTGTTCTGTGTTTAACTGTATAGATGAGGAAATGGAAGTGTGATTGATTCTTTACAGGACTGACTAGGTGTGTGAGTAACTCCATGGATGAGTGGCAGTGTGTGAGTGTCTACATAGGTGTATGAGTGCATATGATAGTGTTGTAATAATGAGTGACTGTATGTATGAGTGATTGTATGGGTGAATGAGTGAATGTGTGTGCAGACGTAGGAATCAGTGAGTGCGTATGTAGTAACTGGTATTGGTGTGTCATGATGTCATCACTGATGTCATTTGAGATGTCATCAGTGATGTCATCAGTGATGTCATTTGAGATGTCATCAGTGATGTCATCAGTGATGTCACTGACCATGTCATGAATGATGTAATATGTGACATCATCAGCAGTGGATTGCGGGTGCGCGATATATAGTTAGTGCAACTAACTATATATGGAATTTCATTGGTTTTATGTCAATAAAATGTCCAGCTAACTATATATGGTCTCTAACCTATGGTTTTTTCAGTGAATTTTCAAGGTTTTGTAAATGCAAATTCCTAACTATATATGGTCTATAACCTATGGTTTTTTCAGTGAATTTCATTGGTTTTTTAAAAGCTAATATCTATAGCTGTAAAATATATTCTTTATTACGTGACGTATCACGTAGCCACGTGAGACGCCTCATGACGCGTCGCATAACCGTGACGTATCGGTTCTGCAGCGCAAACAAAACCCGTAACGTAAGCGTGCCGGAGCACGCTTACAGATATATATATTTTTTTTAACCTTAATTAGACAAAATCCACACGTGCACATATCTTGAGGCCTTGCAAAGGCACATCAAACAAACAGTCCCTACAATTTTGCCAAGTTTGCTGGAAATCTATTCCCTTAATTTTTTTTTTACTGTTTCTCTTGGTTTTCCCCTTGTTACGCTTACCGGGACGCTACCCGGTACGCGAACCGGACGCTCCAAAAACACAAGATGGCGGACTCCCGTTACGCTGCCGGATAGCTGCCCGGTTCGCGTACCGGGAAGCGCCTCTACCGCGAAAAATCGCGGGGGACTTTAATATCCCCCTCATCAATCCTAGGGGGTCAGGAGGGGTTTACCTTGCCCCATTTCCCCCTTCTTTTTTCACCACATCTTGTCTCTCGAACCTACCGAGAGACAAGATGGCGGCCGCTCCGGACTGTTTACAATGTTGACAGCTACGCTGCCGGTTAGCTGCCCGGTTAGCTGCCCGGTGAGCTGCCCGGTTCGCGTACCGGGACGCGCCTCTACGGCGTAAAATCGCAAATTTTTTTGCCCCGCGGTGCACTTTAATATCCCCCTCATCAATCCTAGGGGGTCAGGAGTGGTCTACCTTGCCCCCTTTCCTTCATTTCCCCCTTCGTTTTTCACCACATCTTGTCTCTCGATCGTACCGAGAGACAAGATGGCGGCCGCTCCGGTTTGTTTAGAATGTTGACAGACACCGGAGAGCCAATCAGATTCGCTTCGCGAAGTTCCGTTACGCGTCAGGTACGCGAACCGGGGCGCTAACCGGAGCGCTGTCACAGATATATATATTTTTTTAAACGTTAATTTCTCAAAATCCACTGGAGCACATATATTGAGACATAGCAAAGGCACGTCGGGCAAACCATATCTACAATTTTGCCAAGTTTCATGTAAATCTATTCAGCCGTTCGAGCTAAAAGTGAGTCCAACCGCCCTATGGAAAAATGAATGGGAAAAACGCGTTTTGGGACCCCCCTTTGTTCTCGGCCCCCCCTTGACGAAACCCCACCAAATTTTCAGGGGCTGCTCAGAAAAAAAATGTGCCATTTTCCTGAAAATTTCAGCCAATTTCGTCCACAAACGCCATTAGACATAGAATTTTCAGAAATCCCATAGAGAAAAAATCCTAACTATATATACCCACTGGCTATCGCCAGTAGGTAATATACATATATAAACATATGTAATCTGCATATCTATATAAATATAAATGCATGCATACATATACATATATGCATACATATGCATGTTATTTACATGAAAGTTTTAAAAACACTAATAAAAGCAAAGCTAAAAAGCCACCTCATTACAAACAGAATGGCTTTAACTTAAACGAGGGCGAGATCTATTGCATTTTCAATGCTTGTTTACTTTGGTTCTATCAAGAAGGCATTCAGATGTGTCACACATTTGCCATAAATTCTGAATGTTAGCACTCTAGTTGCTCATTAGATCACTGTAGTAAAGCTAGTGCTCACCAGGGAAGTCTGCTGCTAATCATGGTTTGCAGCCATTTTCCCGCATTTTTTATCCCGCAGACTTTCAGTCCGCATACCATTATCCCGCAAGGTCATTGAGCTCGCATACCATTATCCCGCATTTTTTCAAAACGCATGTGCATTTATCGCGCATGCCTTTACAAAGAATTACGTTTTAAAGGCATGTATGGTAAATGCATTTGCGTTGTGAAAACCACGATGACGAGAGAGGTAAGTGGGTTTGTGTTAATTTTTTCGTGGGTTAGTGATTGTGTAGTGTAGTGTAGTGTTGTGTAGTGTAGTGTTGTGTTAGTGTAGTGTAGAGTTGTGGTGGTTGTTTAGTGTAGGGTCATGCTGGGGGTAGTGTTTTAGGGTTTAGGGTTGTGTTGTAGTGTTTGCGTAGTGTAGGGTCATGCTGGGGGTAGTGTTTTAGGGTTCAGGGTAGTGTTGTAGTGTTTGCGTAGTGTAGGGTCATGCTGGGGGTAGTGTTTTAGGGTTTAGGGTTATGTTGCAGTGTTTGCGTAGTGTAAGGTCATGCTGGGGCTAGTGTTTTAGGGTTTAGGGTAGTGTTGTAGTGTTTGCGTAGTGTAGGGTCATGCTGGGCGTAGTGTTTTAGGGTTTAGGATAGTGTTGTAGTGTTTGCGTAGTGTAGGGTCATGCTGGGGGTAGTGTTTTAGGGTTTTGGGTAGTGTTGTAGTGTTTGCGTAGTGTAGGGTCATGCTGGGGTGTAGTGTTTTAGGGTTTAGGGTAGTGTTGTAGTGTTTGCGTAGTGTAGGGTCATGCTGGGGGTAGTGTTTTAGGGTTTTGGGTAGTGTTGTAGTGTTTGCGTAGTGTAGGGTCATGCTGGAGGTAGTGTTTTAGGGTTTTGGGTAGTGTTGTAGTGTTTGCGTAGTGTAGGGTCATGCTGGGGTGTAGTGTTTTAGGGTTTTGGGTAGTGTTGTAGTGTTTGCGTAGTGTAGGGTCATGCTGGGGGTATTTGGGTAGTGTTGTAGTGTTTGCGTAGTGTAGGGTCATGCTGGGGGTAGTGTTTTAGGGTTTTGGGTAGTGTTGTAGTGTTTGCGTAGTGTAGGGTCATGCTGGGGGGTAGTGTTTTAGGGTTTTGGGTAGTGTTGTAGTGTTTGTGTAGTGTAGGGTCATGCTGGGGGTTGTGTTTTAGGGTTTAGGGTAGTGTTGTAGTGTTTGCGTAGTGTAGGGTCATGCTGGGGGTAGTGTTTTAGGGTTTAGGGTAGTGTTGTAGTGTTTGCGTAGTGTAGGGTCATGCTGGGGGTAGTGTTTTAGGGTTTAGGGTAGTGTTGTAGTGTTTGCGTAGTGTAGGGTCATGCTGGGGTGTAGTGTTTTAGGGTTTTGGGTAGTGTTGTAGTGTTTGCGTAGTGTAGGGTCATGCTGGGGGTAGTGTTTTAGGGTTTAGGGTAGTGTTGTAGTGTTTGCGTAGTGTAGGGTCATGCTGTGGTGTAGTGTTTTAGGGTTTTGGGTAGTGTTGTAGTGTTTGCGTAGTGTAGGGTCATGCTGGGGGTAGTGTTTTAGGGTTTTGGGTAGTGTTGTAGTGTTTGCGTAGTGTAGGGTCATGCTGGGGGTAGTGTTTTAGGGTTTTGGGTAGTGTTGTAGTGTTTGCGTAGTGTAGGGTCATGCTGAGGGTAGTGTTTTAGGGTTTAGGGTAGTGTTGTAGTGTTTGCGTAGTGTAGGGTCATGCTGGGGGTAGTGTTTTAGGGTTTAGGGTAGTGTTGTAGTGTTTGTGTTGTGTAGGGTCATGCTGGGGGTAGTATTTTAGGGTTTAGGGTAGTGTTGTAGTGTTTGCGTAGTGTAGGGTCATGCTGGGGGTAGTGTTTTAGGGTTTAGGGTAGTGTTGTAGTGTTTGCGTAGTGTAGGGTCATGCTGGGGTGTAGTGTTTTAGGGTTTTGGGTAGTGTTGTAGTGTTTGCGTAGTGTAGGGTCATGCTGGGGGTAGTGTTTTAGGGTTTAGGGTAGTGTTGTAGTGTTTGCGTAGTGTAGGGTCATGCTGGGGTGTAGTGTTTTAGGGTTTTGGGTAGTGTTGTAGTGTTTGCGTAGTATAGGGTCATGCTGGGGGTAGTGTTTTAGGATTTAGGTTAGTGTTGTAGTGTTTGCGTAGTGTAGGGTCATGCTGGGGGTGGTGTTTTAGGGTTTAGGGTTGTGTTGTAGTGTTTGCGTAGTGTAGGGTCATGCTGGGGGTAGTGTTTTAGGGTTTAGGGTTGTGTTGTAGTGTTTGTGTAGTGTAGGGTCATGCTGGGGGTAGTGTTTTAGGGTTTAGGGTAGTGTTGTAGTGTTTGCGTAGTGTAGGGTCATGCTGGGGTGTAGTGTTTTAGGGTTTTGGGTAGTGTTGTAGTGTTTGTGTAGTGTAGGGTCATGCTGGGGGTAGTGTTTTAGGGTTTAGGGTAGTGTTGTAGTGTTTGTGTAGTGTAGGGTCATGCTGGGGGTAGTGTTTTAGGGTTTAGGGTAGTGTTGTAGTGTTTGTGTAGTGTAGGGTCATGCTGGGGGTAGTGTTTTAGGGTTTAGGGTAGTGTTGTAGTGTTTGTGTAGTGTAGGGTCATGCTGGGGGTAGTGTTTTAGGGTTTAGGGTAGTTTAGTTGTTTAGTGTATGCTAAAGGCATATTCGTTCTAAAAGTTTTCGTTATTTTAATTTGCGGCCTAATAGTACATGCAGGATTTTTTTTGCGGACTGATGGTATGCAGGATTTCGTCATATATTCCCTAATCATACTTTCTATGGCAAAATGAACCCCCTCATTTTGTTCCTTTTTAAATTAAATGTTTTAAGAGTTACCACTTTATTCCAATCAAGATGGCTTCAGGTGTGCCATACCTTTGTAATAAGTAGGACTGTTAGCACTCCAGTTGTTCTTTAGAACACTCTGGGACAATCTGTCATTGGGCTATAGTTGGGCTACATCTGGCTGATATTTGGGCTACATTTGTTTTTTTTTGTCTCTGGTGGCCATCTTTGGGCTACATTGGGCTACATTGGGCTACATTGGGCTACATTTGGGCTCCAACATATATATAGCCCAATGTAGCCCAATATATATTTTTCAAAGTTAATTTTCGTAAAAACCACTGGAGCCTATATCTTGAGACATAGCAAAGGCACATCGGGCTACCAGTCCCTACAATTTTGCCAAGTTTGGTGTAAATCCATTCAGCCGTTCAGGCTAAAAGTGAGGCCAACCGCCCTATGAAAAATTGCATGGGAAAAACACGTTTTGGGACCCCCCTTTTTTCTCGGCCCCCCCTTGACGAAACCCCCCCAAATTTTCAGGGGCTGCTCAGAAACAAAATGTTCCATTTTCCTGAAAATTTCAGCCAATTCTGTCCTCATAAGCCAAAGTTATTCGACATAGAATTTTCAAAAATCCCATAGGAAAAAAATCCTAACTATATATACCTACTGGCTATCGCCAGTAGGTAATATATATATATATATATATATATATATATATATATATATATATATATATATATATATATATATATATATATATATATATTATATATATATATATATATATATATATATATATATATATCTGCAAATACCTCGCAGCAGCGACGCTTCCCTAGCGAAACACGAGGCAAGGACCATCTTTTTTCAGCATTCTTATTTTATTTAGCCATTAGACAGGTAGTCATAACGCGTTTCGGCCGTCCCAGCGGCCTTGGTCACATGGCATTACAGATTGCTTTTGCCCTTTTTAAAGTGATATCGTGCAGTCACATGTTCCATTGATGGACATAAACAAAATACTACATGTATAAATACATATATATTATTTCTCTCTCATCCTTACCATTGCAAATGGTAGTTATTAACTGTATAAATACATAAGTTAATCCTGCAGTTTTTGAAAATACATTTGCAATTTTCTGTTCACCTATGGGGATATGTTTTAACTTTTCAAACATTTGAATAACAGCATAAATGCTTTTAACTCCCCAAGATAGGGAGATTTTTTACTGAAAGGGTTGTATCAACCTTGTCCATCAGATAATTTGATAACTATAGTGCATAATCAGTGCTCACCAACGTGTATTAAATCATAATACAAAAAAATAATAATAATCTCTACTATTACATAATAATAGAGAAAAGAAGATCCAAAGAAGAATAAACTTTATCTAAAAGGACCATACAACTAAAGATGAGTCCATTATGAACATTTTTCCAGCCACTGCATACTTGGATGAAGAGGTTATAATACCACTTGATATTATTTAGCTTTGTAGATACATTCTCAACTTCAACCATATTATTGCACACATTATTCATAAAATGACTTCGTGTCAATTGATATAATTTTCAATAAAGTGACATCGTGTCAAAAAAGTGCAATAAGAATAAAGTGACTGGTGCTAAGGGATTACGATGGAATGAAATGGTATAAGGGGGGGAAAATGTAACACTTTTCAACAAGAGTTATAATCATTTAATTCAAGACTAAAAAGGATCATACAGTACCAATGAAGCCAGTATAGAAAAAGTCTCACCATAAAACCAATCTATAAAAAAAGGGGAATCGGTGAGATGACTAAAATCAGCTATCATAAAAAACATTAGGATAAAAAGCTACCCCAATATTTTAAAAGACGGCTAAAATCAATCAATTCATAGATATACACATAAATCACACTATTATATAAGGTATACACAATATATCACAGTATAAATACATATGTGCAAAAAGTGCAAAGTATGATCCAACTCCTCTTTTACTATGGTTTGGGTGATGTTAACTTTATGGCTGTAATCTGGCATTTATATAGGCAGGTCATGGGTATGTGTGGAGGTCCTCCGTGGTGTTGAGACCTCCCGGCCACTTGGAATTAAACTCGAGAATATATTTGGTTTCCAGCCTGCGCATACACGCCTCTCTGTCACCTCCTCTTTTTGTGAAAGGGATAGATTCTATGGCAAAGTATTTAAGACACTGAGGCCTACTATTGTGACATGCCTCAAAGTGTCTAGCCACCGGGTAACTCTTGTCTTTGTTGACAATGGCGCGGAGGTGCTGTAAAATACGCTTGTGGATTTGTAATTTACTGCTACCAATGTATTTGAGTTTACAGTCACATTCCAATATATACACACAGTATTCAGTTCTGCAGGTTAGATGCTGTTTGATCTTCCTGGTGATTCTTGGAATTACTGTGGTGTATTTTTTGGTGTTGACACCATGTTGGCAAGCCTTACATGCCAGGCATTTGTAGAAGCCCCTGCTAGTAGGTCGCCACGGCTCTTTCCCTATATGTTCCTCACTATTTTTTGAGAGGATGGAGCCCATGCTTAGACTTTTACGAAAAGTTATTGAAGGGTTTGGGGGCATCACATCACCAATTGTGGGATCATCTTTTACAAAATGCCAATTTCTTCTGACTATACTCCTGATTTCTTTTTCCTGCTTGGAGCATGTCAGTACTAGTCTAAATTCATTTGCTTTGTCACATTGCTTGGTTTTCTCAGTCAACAAGTCACCTCTATTTTTAAGCCTGGATTTCCTTATAGCAGTATTCAGTATTTTGGCACTGTAGCCCCTATCCACAAATCTCAAAAAACTTTCATGTTGTTTAACAATCATGTCATCATTATTACTGCAAATACGGCTGATGCGTAGCATCTCACCGTAAGGTATTGATTTGATTAGATGTTGGGGATGGGCACTCGTTGCAGGTAAAAGAGTGTTACCTGCCGTCAGTTTCCTAAAAAGGGTACTGGTAAGAATATTATTAGATATAAAACCCGTACATCTAAAAATGTCACCGATTCCCTGCTTACATCAGAGGTAAAATGCAAATTAAGATCATTTTCATTGATTTCATGTATGAAATTTAAAACACTTTCCTCAGAACCATGCCATACAATAAATAAATCATCAATAAAACGAAGCCAACAGGTTATATTGGTGGTGCAGTATTTTTCAAATTTACGCTCGAGGACCAGTTCCTCCCACCACCCCATAAACAGGCACGCGTAGCTGGGGGAGAAACTGGCCCCCATTGCTACACCCTGAACCTGTTGGTACATTTGTCCGTTAAAAATGAAGAAGTTGTTATTAAGGCAAAATGTTAGCATTTCTAGAAGCATTTTAGTATGTTGGGCCACTTCAATTGGCCTGCGGCTCAGATAGTACTCACATGCATGCAGGCCATCCCTATGCTTAATACAAGTATATAAAGAGCTGACGTCCAATGTTACCAACAGCAGATCTGGGCTCCACACTCCCTCCTCTAGTTTTCGCAGAAAGTCGCTTGAATCTTGTACATATGACTTTAGAGATTTCATGTGTGGCTGCAAAAAATAGTCAATGTATCGTGAGAGGTTTTCCAGTGGGCCACCACAAGCTGCAATTATTGGTCTACCAGGTGGCTTGGTAATACTTTTGAGGACCTTTGGTATGAAATATATATATGGAGTAGGTGGATGATCTTTCTTCACATACTTAAATTCATCTCCACTTAACATGCCAAGGCCCTTCCATGCCACCAGGTTCTTACATAGGGCCTCTAGCATAGCCCTGTATTTCTGGGGGTTGCTCTTACTATAGCATTGTATATCATCCAATTGTCTATGCGCCTCCTCAAGATATTCCGCGGCAGGCCATAAAACAATATTTCCGCCTTTGTCCGAATTCCGAACTACAACTTCAGCATTTTTAAACTTGGTAGACAGTTGATTTAATTTTCTCTCCTGGTTCGTATATTGTCGTTTATTGTTTTTGGTATTTAGGGCCATCTTTTTAACTTGTTGCACCACTGCGTCGCTAAAGGAGTCAAGACCATCACGTGCCGCCAGAGGAATATATTTGGACTTTGGCTTAAATGGGGTTGTTGGTTTCATCTGTCCACTAGAGGCCACTATCTCCTGTGTCCCCATAGTTTCATCAATCCCCAGCTGGCACATATCACGGTATAAATTTAAGTCACTGACTGCCAGTTCAGAGGTGCTTGTCACTGATCTTGTCGGAGCATTTTCTGTGTTGACTGTTTTATTTAAGAATTGTTTCTTAAGTTTTAATTTCCTTATATATCTGTAGATATCCGCCCTCGTTGTAGTATAGGAGAAATTGGACTCTGGGCAGAAGCTTAAACCTAAGCTTAGAAGTTGCTGTTCTGCAGCTGATAGTTGTACTGAGCTCAGGTTGATTATAGATTTAGCTTGTTGTTCCTTGCTGGTTTGATGTCTATCACAGCTCTCATTATTTAGAGGGTCCATTATATTGTCTCTAACTAGGCCTGGGGTTTCTTGTTCCTCCCCCGTCCTCGGCCTCGTCCCCGCTTGGTTGTCTCGCCTTTGTTTGGCAGCTTTTCTCCTGCCCCTCCTGCGTTGGGATTTGGTTGAGACAATTTTCCCTGGAAGTGCGATCTTAGGGTTGCTTTTCTGCTGTCTTTCAAGACCGCCAACTCTTCCCCCATTGTCAGAACAACATTGCTTTTGCCTCTTGCACCTTCATTGTCAGAGCCACTTTCTGCGGCAGAGCAGTATACAGATATATCCTCAGACTCAGCTGGAATTGCTCCCGTACTGGCTGCTCCTCTTTTACTTGCTGTTGCTCCTCTTAAGTTGTCGTAGCGACGTGCAAATGTAAATATTTGGCCATTGGCATAGTCGTCTCGGTCTCTTTTAAATTTGTATATTTTCCTTGTCTTGATTTTTTCCTCCTCCTTGGATAATCTTGTTACCATTTCATCCCTCATTTTGGTGGTTTGTGGGGTTTCCTTCTCACTTAGAAGTGTTTTTATTTTCTCCTCAAGTATATTTATCTTTTTTTGGAGTTCCTCACCATCGATTTCAGCAAACGTAACCAAAATCTGCATTAGTTTCCTCGAGGATTCTAGGTTACACTGACCCCATTCTTCCATCATTAGGGGGTTGGGTGTCTCGTAGCTGAGGCCAGCATGATGTGTAGTCAAGGGACTCTCCCCACATCCAGATATCTTTTGAGGGAGCGAGCTTCCCACCATTTGGACTGTTCATTTCTTTTCAATTTTTCTAATTCCCTAAACAAGTCTCTGGCGGTGCTATTAGCTGAACCATCTGGCCCCCCTGCCCCCACCTCCTTCTCGGTAACCACCTCCTGCTCAATATCATCAGAAAACATCTCTTATGCAGCGAGCTCACGGGCCCTCCGTACATTGCCTGACATTATCTGGCTGAATGGCTGCTAATTATTTAAGCGCTGAATAACGTGTTTGTCACAAAACCGCTCTTATTGCCACAATAGTCTCTGTCAGCAGCAGCTGACTCTGGCGGTTAAACACGTACCTCCTCAATCCGTTAGTCACCGCATAAGCTTCTCTTCTCTGTACCTCGGGCAATGCTCCCATCAGGACGCATATGGGGATCAGCTGCTTGCTCTCCTATCGGCACCAAGAGGCGCCCACAAATCGCGCTGCTCCTCCTTACCGCGCCCGGTATACTGTAGCCTCAGGGTGAGAGATTGCTCTGGCGTTTCCGGCAGCCAGACGGTGCTCAATCGGATGGCTCCACTCCTTCCCTTGAGTGGGATTCACAAAGTGCCCCCGGGGTCCCCGCCAACTCTCCTCCACGAGGAAGGAGCTCGGCAGATACCAGGTGACGATAGACTGCTTGCTGTGAAGCCTGCTTACAGAGGAGGGGGTCCAACATCGGCAGCAATCCAATGCCGATTATTATCTGCAAATACCTGACAGCAGCGACGCTTCCCTAGCGAAACACCAGGCAAGGACCATCTTTTTTCAGCATTCTTATTTTATTTAGCCATTAGACAGGTAGTCATAACGAGTTTCGGCCGTCCCAGCGGCCTTGGTCACATGGCATTACAGATTGCTTTTGCCCTTTTTAAAGTGATATCGTGCAGTCACATGTTCCATTGAGGGACATAAACAAAATACTACATGTATAAATACATATATATTATTTCTCTCTCATCCTTACCATTGCAAATGGTAGTTATTAACTGTATAAATACATAAGTTAATCCTGAAGTTTTTGAAAATACATTTGCAATTTTCTGTTCACCTATGGGGATATGTTTTAACTTTTCAAACATTTGAATAACAGCATAAATGCAATGAAATTCCCACGTTATAGTTAGTTGGACTCACTATAACTTGCGCGTGCAATGCACTGCTGATGACATCACATATTACATCACTCATGACATGGTCAGTGACATCACTCATGACATCACTGATGACACCATCCAGTGAATGTGTGTCTTTCTGAAAAATAAATATGTTTTATATATGTATATGTAAAGGTCGATGGAAGAATAAATGTTTAAATAAGTGTCTAAATGGATGTTTTAAAAAAAAAATTGATTGGTTAACTGGCTTATTAAGTGTATCTTAGTGAATACATATATTAGCGAGTAATGTTTAAATATTTAAATATATGTATCAGTGTTTCACTTTGTGTATAAGTGGCTGGTGAGTAGCTACATGTGTGTGTATATGGGTTATTAGATTTTTTTAGTATCTTTATAATTGTCTGTTTGATTTGGTGGGGGTGTTACTTAGCACATAGATGCATCAATGACTGACTCACTGTTTGTATGTGTTTTGAAGACAGCATATGTGCCAGACTGTATGGGTGAATGAGTGTGCATATGTATGTGTTAGTAAGTGAATGACTGTCTCACTAGTGTCTTTATCAGTAACTACATATATTTTAATCTAGTATATGTGAGTATTGATGTATATAAGTGAGTATATGTGAGAGTGAGAGATTGAAAGAGTTCTTGTTTTAATAAGTATGTGTTTCTATAAGTGATTGTTTGAGAGTAAGTATGTGTAAGTTTCCTTAGAAGTAAGGTGGTAGTGTGTGTATAGCTGTATAGGCAAAAAAATGGATGTTCAATAGTTTATTTGCATGTGTGAGTATGTGTATGAGCAAGTTTTGGAAGACTGTCGGTGTGTTAACAGATGTAAAGGTGTCTCACTACATATGATAAGTAAGTATATGTATGAATGACTATATAGAACTGTTGGTGAATGAGTGGATGTGTATATAGATGGTGGAATTACTGAATTGGTTGTTGTAACTGGTATAGGTATCTCCACTTTTTTGTAAATGTTAGTTTCTATTTTTGAATATGTGTTTCAAGGGTTACTTTACAGTGAAAGGAGGTCAGTCACTCTGTCACAAGGATGGTGTCATCAGTGATGTCATGAGTGATGTCACTGACCATGTCATGAGTGATGTATTATGTGATGTCATCAGCAGTGCATTACACGCGCATGTTATAGTGAGTCCAACTAACTATAACGTGGGAATTTCATTGGTTTTATGTCAGTAAAATTTCCACCTAACTATAACTGGTGTGAAACCTATGTTTTTTTCAGTGAATTTAATAGGTTTTTTAAATGCTAATTCTTAACTATAACTGGTATGAAACCTATGGTTTTTTCAGTGAATTTCATAGGTTTTTTAAATGCTAATTACTAACTATAACTGGTGTGAAACCTATGGTTTTTTCAGTGAATTTCATAGGTTTTTTAACTGCTAATTCCTAACTTTTTATATGGACTCATACCTATGTGTTTTTTAGTGAATTTCTAAGGTTATTTTTTCGCAAATATCTAAAGCTTAGAAAGATATGTTTTTCTAAAAATGAATCCTATATTGTATATTAATATAATATTTTTTGTTTAAAATTAGTATATATATTTTTTTATATTTCACTCAGGAGCGCTCCCGGTGCGCGTACCGGTCAGCGCCCCGGTGCGCGTACCGGGCCGCGTCCCGTCAGCGCACCAACAAAAAAAAAGAAAAAAAAAGGAGTGAGCATGAGGAATGGGGAAAAAAAGAGAATGGTGTAAAGAGAAAGAGAGCTAGAGGGAGAAACACAGAGGGACTGTGTAAGAGATAGTAAAACAGAGAAAAGGTATAAGAGGAAGTAACTGAGAAAAGGAAAATGAATAAGGGAGCAAAAGAAGAGAAGAAAGAGGAAGAAAACTAAAGCAGATGTTCTAGGAGAATGTGAATGGGTGATGACAGTAAAAGGAAGGAGAGTAAAGGATGAGGAATGAAAGGTAGTGACGGAACCAGAGAAAAGGAACAATGGTGACAGAGGGAAAGAATCTAGCAGTGAGTGTAAGTAAAGAGGAGTGAAAGAGGGTGGATAAAAGTGAATACGGGTAAGACATGGGGAGTGACAGAAAGAAAGAACAGAGAGAGTAAAGGAGGGAGTGTCAGAAAGGGACTAAGTGAAGCAGAAAAAAAAGGAAAGAGAGGGAGTGTGGGTGAGCACGGGCACTGAAAGAAGTTGAATGTGGTAGGAAAGTAAGGAAAAGAGAAGTAAATATGGAGGATAAGAATAAGTGAGGGAAGCAGAGTAAGAAAACAGGGGTGAGGTAGGGTGACAGAAAAGTAGTGAGGTTAAAACAAAGGGTGATGATAAATTACATTTTGTAGTCAAACTTACCATATAATTAATGAAAATGTACTTGCATCTTTAAACTACACTTTGTATCTGTGAAAGACAAAAGAAAAAACAAGTTATAATTAGTAAAATATATATTTTAAAATAGAAGAAACAGGTCAAGAGGTAAAAAATCTAAAAAAGTTTACTAACAAATAAAGCAATAGTGAAGGATACAAAAACAGAAATAAAGTAATGTAGAAAGAGAAAAAAGAGGGAAAAAGAAATAGAAAGAACAAATTACTGAAGATAAGTAAGATACTAAAGAATGCGAGATACCAAAACGAAATCAGGAAAGATAAGAAAGTAAAAGGAAAATGAGTGAAAAGAAGAGGAGTCTAAATGAGGAACTATTAATAAGAAAGAGGAATAGAAGATGACTGAGAGTGAGTGAAGGGGTGTCACAGAGTGAAGGGATGAAGGGAATGAGGTTAATATAGAACGATGGAGGAAAAATGAGTGAGAGAGTAAGTACACAGAAAGACAAAGGGAAGGACTGAGTGAACTGCAGTACAATGAGTGAGAAAGGAAAAAGAGTAAAGGAGCAAAAAAAGGAAAGAGAGGGGAAGAGAACTAAAGCAGTGGTACTGAGAGAATGTGAGAAAGATGAAAAGTGGTGGAAGGGAGAGAGGAAATGCAGACAGTTGAAATTGGATTGAGGAGTTGTGAATGAAGTGGAGTAATGGAACAGCGATGAAACAAAGTTAAAAAAAGGCAGTGTAAGTGAGTAAAGAGAGCTAAATAATGGTAGAAAAGGGAAAATGAGTGTGAGACAATGGGAATACAATATAAATTACACAATGCAAACTATAGAATAACTTATACAATATGTTACATTGTTTATTTTTGCTGTTCTCAGAATATATTGAATTTCACTTAAATTAGTGAGTTCAAACTCTTCATCATATAACAGCGGGAAAAATAAGCACAATCTAACTTCCATTTCATCGACTTCCTATGATAAAAGATCTAAGAACATCATACCTTACACTTTCCTTACGGCCAAATCGTGTCAGATATATGAGTATTTTTTACTATGAGATCCACTTACAGTACCTATATGAGATAAATAATTTTAAACAATAGATTAACTAACTAACTAACTTTTATTAACTATTCCCGTCTTCAAAGGCCAATTACCTTCACTAAAACTTTGGTTTTAAAAACACTAGGTAAGAAGTTTTTAAAGTCATAAGGCAAACGTTGTTTATAAGTCAAATGAGAATCATTGCAGTAACTCCAACCTTTTTTAAATTTTAAGTAGCATGTATAATGTCCTGATGTTGTCGAAGGACCATCATGATAAATAATAGCTTCAGTTGTAAAGGTTCTTCCTGAAATTGATAACTGAGAAGCCACAACATTTTTGATACAAGTTGTCAATTTAGTTCCATCAGGTCTACATCGTTGGAAAACTAAAATGATATACTGACCATAACTTTGTATAAATAATGTGGATAGCATTGGACACTTACATTGGGTACACACCATATTATGATCTGCTGCTTTAACTAGATTTTTAAATGACACTGATTTAGAGTCTGGTAAAGTCAAATATATAAATCTTTCAGTGTCTATTCTAGTATTACTTGATGAACTACAATTGTGGCAGTCATGCTGCCATTGATAAGAAAGGTTGAAAAGATTATCTACATCTACACCTTCATCTTCCAAAACACCAAACATATACATTAAAAATTCCTGACAATCCTGCTGAATGTTCTGTGAAAATTTATCTTGACCAGAACACATATCTAAAATATTTGGAATTTCTGTTACACTTTCTATTTTTGCTCTATCACTGCTACATTTCTCAAACACAGAATTCAATAAACCACACAATCTTTGATCCCGATTTTCAACAATCTGTTCTTGTTTGAAGAAAAAAAACAACATTAACCACTACATTAGCATAGCAGTTGACCCCAGAACTATTTTCAAACTGAAATCCAACAACATTTTCATCACAATCCTTTTTCTTTCTGTTTTGAATTACAGTTTCATCTACTTTTTGTCTTTTTGCTACTACCTCACTGCAATTATTCTCATTTCTTCTTTTTCGGCCTACCACACGTTTTTCAAACAGAGGATATTGAGGCAAATGTGGAGCATACTCTCTTCTTAACCTATTGTATTCTTTAACACAATCTAGATCTGCACAAATCTTTGTCTCAGCCCCCACATCAAACCTAGGGGGTCAGGGAGGGTCTCCTCTGCCCCCTTATGGTCATTTCCCCCTTTGTTTTGGCCACCTCTCATGTCTCGATCCTACCGAGACACAAGATGGCGGCCGCTCCGGACTGTTTAGAATGTTTACAGACACCCAAGAGCCAATCAGCTTTCCGTGCGCAAGTCGCGTGGCGCGCCCGGTGCGCGTACCGGGGCGCGCTTATAGATATATATATTTTTTTTACCTAAATTACTCAAAATCCACTGGAGCACATATCTTGAGACATAGCAAAGGCACATCGGGCTACCAGTCCCTACAATTTTGCCAAGTTTGGTGTAAATCCATTCAGCCGTTCAGGCTAAAAGTGAGGTCGACCACCCTATGGAAATTAACATGGGAAAACGTGTTTTGGGACCCCCCTTTTATCTCGGCCCCCGCTTGACGCATCCCCCCAAACTTTCAGGGAAGGACCGGAGCTCGACGAGGCCATTTTGGGGACATTTTCAGGCAGATTCGTCAACTGGCGCCAACGTTATTCTAAATAGAATTTTGAGATTTAACATTGAAAAAAATCCTAACTATAACTACCTACTGGCGTCCGCCAGTAGGTAATATATTTATATATATATATATATATATATATATATAAAGAAAGTGGGTGCTCAGTTGTCCAGTGCATATATATATATATATATATATATATATATATATATATATATATATATATATATATATATATATATATATATATATATATATATATATATATATATATATATGCACTGGAAAACTGAGCACCCACTTTCTTTACAAAGAAATGGAAAGTTTGCATCTCTGCAGCCTCTCTTATTTTTCACCTTATTCATTTTTGCTCAATCAACACATCATCCACAAATACACACACCTACTTACTGCTTTTCTTGGCTGGGCTTATCAATTATTCTTCTTTAATTTAAATTCAAAGTCAAGGCCCTTTATTTTTATTCAGACTTCTTCGTAACTACTACCCATTAATAGCACTGGGTAATTTCCACACTTCCATCCTTTCTTCCGTCCTTACTACTGCACATTATGTGTATTTTATGAACTAGCTTGCTTCCTTAGATATGCTACTCGTTTCTCTTGCTCCCACTTCAGAATCCAACACCCTATCTGTGTAAAGAACTGGAAATCCAAAGATTCTCTCCACTGACAAGGCAGTGGGTAGTTTGCGTGTCTCCAACCTCTCTTATTTTTCACCTTTTCATCTTCCACTCAATCAACACATCATCCACACATACACACAACTACTTGCTGCATACATTAGCTGTGATTATCAACTATTCTTCTATTTCATATACCTATTCAAAGTGCAGGCCTTTATCGAACATTTTTATTGTAACAAGTACCCCAGCCGAAGACATTGTAAATTTGCACACTTGCTCCCTTTCTTGGCTGGGGTTATCAATTATTCTTCAATTTCATATTCGGATTCAAACTCAAGGCCCTTTATTGAGCCTTTTTGTTGTAACTACTGTTGCAGGAATTCTGCTCATACACAGAACTGTGCATTAAGACTTAGGACCTCAATGAATTACGCTGTACCAAAACCCACCTTAGTACCCAAACCTCCTACCAGACTAGCAATCAGTGACTCATTGGTTCTTAGTCCTATAGCAAAAACAACAATGACTAGTCAAACCAGAACATGCGACTTAGATTACCTCAATTAAGGTAGATAAAAAGAGCACTCTTTCACTATAGTCTTACACCAGTCCAAAACAAGGAGTAAATAAAGACACGTGCAAGTTTGAAATGTTTATTTCTAACGCCGAAATCTCATGCATAGTACCTTAGATAATACAACCAAACATATTATCAGAAACAAAGTTGTCAGCATTGTTACTATCCACTGTAAGTGGAGAAGTATGGGTCACTGGTTAGAGGAGGCAGACCCTGAAGCAGAGGTCAGACCCGGGACTAGGGTTCAATTCCCGACGCGGCAGGGTCTTGAGCCCAAATGTCCACGGACTCGATAATTCTCACTTCGGTGCCTACTCGAATCACGGGTTCACACTCTGCAACTCTGGGCATTAGCTTGCTTAATCTCCACTACGGCCCCCCCGCGGCGGGATGCCTGGCTTTCACCTTGGGGATGCCCAGTACGGGTTATCTCACAGGGAAAAAGCCAGGACGGGTTCCCAAAGCAAGCGCTGAGATGCCTCGTAGTGATTTGAGCGCTATAAAAGAAGACATAACATAACATTACTATTCCATAAAATACAAAGTGAGAAAGCATCTTATATTGCTAACGGGAAACAGGTTTAAAATATACCTACATTTCACCCTCCCTACCTACCAGGTTAGTTTATAACTACAGAAGGTCTCATAGGATTACATGGACGGCCCCATACCGCTGATACTCAGCAGTAGTGGATCACATTGACTTCTGCACAAACTGTCAGGATACCAATGTTCTCCAACTGTGTCTAATTATGCCTCCACAATACATTGTTAAACGCGCCAGTATCAGACGTGGCCACACCTGCATATGTGTTATAGGTCGAACGTGCTAGGATCATTCCGAATAACAGACACAGTATCCAAGATAACCTTGATGTTCCATGCTCTCACTATACACACTGAACTAGCGAAGCAGTCTAAAAATGTAGCATAACAAATTGCTCTCATGTGAAACAAAATACTCAGCCTTCTCTAAACAATATCAAAATTGTGTGTTGTGTGCAAAGCAGAGCAGGAAAGCAAAAATGGCATTTAAGCTTCTAATGAACCCATGCTAACTTAACACGGTGTGAGTGCAAGGCTCAGCCCACAACACCCTCCCTCAATAGAACCACGTGATATAAACGTGGGCGAACTAGGAACGCAGAGTCCAAGCCTGAAAAGCAGTCAAGTTCAAATTTGCATGAAAAAGTATTCTCTGTTTGATAGAAAACAGTAACTAAATAATAAAGTAGGTAGAAAAATCCAATAGCGTATAAGCACAGTATGTAGCAACAGCCTGCAAGAGGAAATCATTGTTCTCATCTGAAAACATTTCAGCCATCCAATTTAATAGTGGGAATGAACATACTTGTTCATCAACAACCGGAGCCTCAATCACCATCGGAGGAAAACTTGGGTCATCTTCAATGTAACTGCGTGCCAAGAAGTCATGTGCTTCTGCAAAAACATTCCAACGTCCCATTATTCCATGTATGGCTGCTAAGGCCATAATCCCGCCGCCAGAACAGAGCAAGTCATGAACCACTAAGGGACTCATCAGCTGGTCATAATCCGCATTGGGAGACACCGTACTGCAGAGACACAAATCCAGGGCCCAGTTGAAATCGCAGCTCAGGCAATGGAAGACAGGTTGAACGCATGTGAAAAAGGAGAATCGAAACGATAATCCATAAACTGCACTCAATGTAGCCAGAGGCAGCGCTCCGTAATAACTAAGCATTCGGTTGCGGAGCAGCAGCAGCTGAGAAATATTGTCATGTGTTGGAGCATGTGCATCCATATTTAAGTAAACAAATTAATAAAAGCACACCGGCAACTAATGCGACTATTAAGAGGAATCCACCAAAGATGCTGGAAAAAATCGAATGAAAAAATGCCGAAAAGACACCAAATATAGTTTCAAAAGAACTCACAAGACCACTGCTTCTAACTTTAAAAAAGTAAGGTAACCCCGTAGTCAAGGACGCATTAAAGATACTCTGAATTAACTCCCCAAAATACAACGGCACGTCTGTATTTAATTATTCATACACTTCTGTGCGGGTGTTACTACATGAAGGACAAATGATTCTCTAGCAGATGTAAGCGCGACCTCTTTTTGAGACAATAGCGCTCTTATACGGCTCACTTGGTTGACTCTTCTTTCAAGGTAGGAATCAACGGGCAGATGAAAACATCCAGCTTCCCATGCAGAGTAGTAAACAAAACTTTTTTTAGCAAACCACACGCTCAGTTACCGTAATCATGTAACCGATGCCTGGTAACACTGCACAACAATCTGTGTTATTTCAAATTAAATAACTCACTTTTCCAGTAAACTGAATGATAGTATGATAGCTAGGTGTCGCAGTGCCTTTCAAAACTCACACCAAATTAGGCGCATCTAGATTACAAGAGCCATGCAATTGTATGTGTCTACAAATTAGGGAGTAATGTAGTGCTATTGTGCACTCCATTCACATAGACTTCTTTTCCCTCCCTCAGACACCTATATGTAAATGATAATAACCAAGCTTAATGGAGATAAGCACTGCCTAAACATCTGACCATGTCATGAATGATGTAATATGTGACATCATCAGCAGTGGATTGCGGGTGCGCGATATATAGTTAGCGCATCTAACTATATATGCGAATTTCAATGGTTTTATGCGAGTAAAATAAGGTTTGTAAATGCAAATCCCTAACTATATATGGCCTAAAACCTATGGTTTTTTCTGTGAATTTCAATGGTTTTTTAATACCAAATATCAAATGCTGTCAAATGTCAAGTACATGATAGGTAAAAACATTTTCGTGTTTATGCACGCTGATGTGCTTTGAACGCTGCCCCCCCCCCTCTTTTCTCTTAGCAGTACTCTCTCTTTGCAGATAGTGAAGGGTAGTTAACGCAGGCCTTTGCCCCTGTTGTAATCCGTCGTGCCTGCTTCTCTCTCTATTTGATTGATTGCTATCCAAGCATTTACTGTTTTAGAATTGGTTCTCTTTGGTTCATTCTGTACTTACAAACAAGCACAGAGTCGCAATACTCTGTTTAGTCTTTGCAGATAGTGAAAAATAGTTTAAAAAAACAAAAGAAATCGAGCAAAATCAGTAGGCCACTAATGGGATCTGTTTTTGACCTCGCTAAAATAGAAACATTAAGAACAACCCCTCATGAGAAATACGAAACTAGTAAGATGAACTTAGCTCCACACCATGATGGCTGCAAGACAGCTCGACTCCTCCGCCCACCCCACCCCACCCCACCCAAAATAACGACAAACCCTATGCAAATATTATAAATATATACAACACACCAGCAAAGTAACAGGGTAAAACGTTTTATTAAATAACTATATACATGGCAGCCTGCTGCAACATTGATCCAAATGACTTTTGGTGACTCTTCCATTGTGAACATTGTCCCACAATCCGTTTGACCTGAAACGATTACACAAATAAAACATTTGTAAGTTTTAAATTTCCGGAGAAGTATAATTCACCAATATTTTTCTCTGTAGATCTTTTTCCATTAACAATCCCAGTTCCATCACCCGCCCAGGATATCACTACTGTTAGTTGTCATTGTTGCTTCTGTTTTAATAAAAAATGTTTTAAGGTGTTTACTGTTTTTGTTGCGATGTATATATTTATAAGTTATTAAAGTGTTATAATCCTACTATTTTTTTATCGATTATTGCTGTTTGAGATATTCCCTGTCTACAAACAGAGAAGAATAGAAATATTCTGTCTCCCTTTGCAGATAGTGAAGGATAGGTAATGCAGACTTTTGTCCCCCGTTGTAATCCGTCATGCCTAATTGATTGATTGGCTGGAAATTTATTGTTCAAGGAATAGTTCTTTCGAGGTACTCTCTGTTTGCAAATAACGTGGAATAGAAATATTCTGTCTAGTCTTTGCAAGTAGTGAAGGGTGGGTAATGCGGACCTTTGTCCCCCGTTGTAATCTGTCACTCCCTACTGATTGAGAAACTACTTCCACCCAGACCATTTATTAGAGGTACATCATCTGACTCAACCGGAGAGAACCCCTAATAAAGAAGACATATGTAAAATACGAAGTAATCCCTGTATCCTGTTAAACAGAAACTTTAGCATGAAACACACTTGAAAAGGAAAGGAAAGAAATCGAACAAAATCAGTAGGCCTCTGATGAGTTTTTGACTTCGCTAGAAATAAGAAACATGAAAATGGTGAAAGAAGCCAAGCTTGACGTTACGGCAGCCACAAGGTAGCTAGGCTCCGCCACCCCCCACTGCTCCAAGCATGTCTGTCCCACCGCCCGCCACGCCCAATAACGGTAACATAAAATAAATACAAATCAGCAGATACCTACCCCCATTCCGGAAACTCCCGAAGTGCAACAGATTCGCGGCTACGCCCATCCGGAAGACGAGGCCTTCGGCACGTGTAGGGCGGGTCCTGCTGGCAGCCGTCGGCCGGGGAGGTCATCCCGTAAGGTGGGCCAGGAGAGGAGCCGAGGCCGATGGGATTCTTCTTCTTTCTTAGATAATGACTGCGACAACGGGGTGGATGTCTTGCATATGCCACAGACCCCCCCCTCGTATCTCCTGGTCTGGCCCCGGCTTGATATGAGCTCCCCGTTCGGGCCTGAAGCGGCGCCCTGCAGGCCACGGGGGGGATGTCTTGCCTCTGCCTCCGACCCCCCCCTCTTATCGCCTGGTCCGGACATCACGGATATCAACGCCAAGTGTCGGCGTGGGGTGCGCTGGGAGGGAGAGGCGGCGCGAACGAACCTCTCCCACCCCCCCCAGGTGGGGGCCCCTCAGCTGCACCCCCAACGCTCCACTCAACCAACAAAAGGGTTCGTCCACTCTTGTGATACAGCGACGCTCCACTCGCCCAACAAAAGGGTTCGTCCACTCTTGCGATGCAGCGACGCTCCACTCACCCAACAAAAGGGTTCCTCCACTCTTGCGATGTAGCGACGCTGCACTCACCCGACAAAAGGTCTCGTCCACTATTGCGAGGCAATGATGCTCCGCTCACCCAGCGAGGGTCTCGTCCACTGTTGCAGTGCAACGGCGCTTCTGAGTTCAACTACAAAATGAGTCCTGCATCCAGAAACGTTCTCCTCAACTTTGAAGATTCTATAAGAGCCACGGGGGCCCCCGACCCCCGATGGGGAATGACTGCCATGATCACCCACGGAACGACCACGACGTAGCCGCGGGACGTCGGCACGCTCATGCCGGTGCCGGCCTCAGGCTTGAAATCACCAAAATCCTGCAAGACTACCAACTTGATCAGTTCCGGTGGGACACCAGTATGACCCGGTAGGAGAGATTTTTGCCTCCCACCCCTCTTTGACTGATGGTTCATGTCGCCAGTCCCCTCTACTACCCTTCAACGAAAACTTTTAGACTGCCGAAAGAGGTCCCGGTCCAACCACGAGTTGGTGGAGACATTTTGACTATACTTGGACCTTCCTGACCTCACCCAAAATGGCGCCGGTACAAATGAAACTATTGTGCCCCGATTGCTCAGCCTTGATATCATGAGATATGTATGCAGTTTTTAGCACATGAATTGATATGGGATAAGACTGATTATATGTTCGGACAATGAATTGATCCGGGATGGGTATTGATTATACGTTCGAACAATAAATTGACATGGGACTTGTACTGATTACACATTCGGACAATGAATTGATATTAAGTTCTAATGCATCATTGATTACTGTATTTATTGAAGGTTAGAATTGTCGACACTTTTGGTACTTGCTCACAATGAATTATCGATATGATTTTGTCGCACTTGTCGCACTTTTTACTGATTATATGTTCGGACAATGAATTGATCCGGGATGGGTATTGATTATACGTTCGAACAATGAATTGACATGGGACAGGTACTGATTACACGTTCGGAAAATGAATTGATATTAAGTTCTAATGCATCATTGATTACTGTATTTATTGAAGTAATACTGATCTCTCCGCATGAAATTAATTTTCCACATGCTACACAAGTCAATCTCATCTGCCCAAAGTTCTTTTGCAGATTTGGGACCGTTTCCCTTGCCTCTGACTCACTTATTGCTAAGTCATTGGTGGATGTTTTTGCCGGTCGGGGGTTATCCCCCAAATCTCGAAGTTGTGCTTTAGAATAATTAAAAGGGTGCCACCTCTCCATGTGCCGATGCATGGTATGATTACCATAGCAATATTTTTTTTCGGTCCCTCTCGAGATTTCTTTTTTGCAGATGAGGCAGGTAACGAACCTGGCTTTAACTTTCTTTTCATGAGAAGGAAAAGAAAAAAATTGCCAGATAAAATTCACTTTCACATGGGACGTTCTTGGCATTTCTTTTAGTTTTTTAATGTACATGTTCATAAAACGATTGCACAAATGAAACATTTGTGAGTTTTAAATTTCCGGAGAAGTATAATTAACCAATAGTTTTCTCTGTAGATGTTTTTCCATTAACAAACCCAGTTCCATCACCCGCCCAGGATATCACTACTGTTCCCCATGTCATAAAACCTTAGGATGTTCAATAACTGAAACAGCTAATATGGGTTTACTTACAGGGGACATCTTTTGTTCTGTTTTGTAAAGTAAAACTATTGTGAACGCAAGTATTATACATAGTAAGTGTTTAATATAGCATTTGTCAGTCATTGATTAAGCAGCTAGGACTTGTTTACTCTTGACACCCCAGGTGCTGTGTATGTTGCACTATAGTGCTGCATCGGGAATACGGACAACCCTATTGATGTTGATTTTTCATTATTGATTATTGTAAAGAAATGGCGACTCCCCCCTTTAGCAGATTAGCTAAATCTTTGCGTAAATTGGGCATAAAAGTTATATTATTGGAAGTAGATGGTTATAGTTCTGGTTAATTTCCATTCAGAATGTCCTACACAGCACCACTCTAGGTAAATATGCTGCCTTGGGACTATTCGCACAACAGACCGCTACTGACCATTGTTGCTTCTGTTTTATTAAAAAATGTTTTAAGGTGTTTACTGTTTTTGTTGCGATGTATATATTTATAAGTTATTAAAGTGTTATTTTCCTTCTACTTTTTTGTGAGTGCTATATATTTTTAATGTGACACATAATTGTGAAGACTTTGATGTACAAAAAGGCATCCCTGGAATCTTCCGCTTCAGGCTCGGTCCCACACACCCTCACAGTGAGAATCCCCTCTCCAATCACAATACAGGATGGTTATCAGATTGCAGGAACGCGTGTAGTGTGACGGATCTCATCGGGTGGGGGCCTTGATCTACTGTAACTTCTTTGAAGAGGGGTGATTCTTTACATTTGAGGCCATAAACTACATCTGCAGGGCTAGGTGATAGCCTGGGACAGGCCTGGACAATCGGACACAGAGGAAGAGGAGTGTCAGAGGGTGCGGTAGTGAATAGGGTGAAAGGCAGGTGTCGGGCGAGCACAGGGTGTGATTCTCAGAGAAGAACAGCGCAGATGGGAGGAGGTTTCTAGCCCATACATGAGAAAGAGAGCGGGAGTGACCAGTGCGTGGGGGGAGATGCTTGCGAGGGTGCAGACAGTGGGTCTGGTCAAGGCATCTAAAATGGCTGCTGTGCTCGACAAAAGTGTGGCATTGCAAAAAAGGCAAGATGGCGCAGACAATGTTTATCAATAATGATTTATTTATAACAAATAAAATATTTACTCGCAGTGACAAAATGGCGGTCAACACTTCCTGATTTCCATCGAATCGAACGTTAACAGACGTCACGCAGCAAAAAAAAAAAACGCTCACGCACAGCCGCTGGAAGACATATATCAACATATATGAGCCTCCTCAGCCACCCTCAGAAAACAAAAGGGGTCAGGATACGTCTCCCGTACCCCCTTATACCTAGTAATTTATTGAAATCGAAACACAAAATGGCGAATTCACGTTTCGCTACCAGTTTGCGACCCGGTTCGCGAACCGAGAAGCGCTTCTACCGCGAAAAATCATTTTTTTTTATTTGCCCCACGGGACCCTTTAATAACCCCAACATCATTCCTAGGGGGTCAAGAGGGGTCTACCTAGCCCCCTTTCATTAAATTCCCCCTTCGTTTTTCTCCTCCTCTTGTCTCTCGATCCTACTGACAGACAAGATGGAGGCCGCACCGGACTGTTTAGAATGTTGACAGACACCGGACAGCCAATCAGCTTCGCTACGCAAAGCTCCGTTACGCGAAAAGTACGCAATCTGGAGCGCTATCTGGGACGCTGTCACAGATATATCTGTTTTTTAAACGTTAATTTCTCAAAATCCACTGGAGCACATATATTGAGACCCAGCAAAGGCACATCGGACTAACAGTGCCTATAATTTTGCCAAGTTTCGTGCAAATCCATTCAGCCGTTAGTTTGCGACCCGGTTCGTGAACCGAGAACCGCTTCTACCGTGAAAAATCAATTTTTTTTTATTTTCCCCACGGGACCCTTTAATAACCCCAACATCATTCCTAGGGGGTCAAGAGGGGTCTACCTTGCCCCCTTTCATTAAATTCCCCCTTCGTTTTTCACCTCTTCTTGTCTCTCGATCCTACCGAGAGACAAGATGGCGGCCGCAACGGACTGTTTAGAATGTTGACAGACACCGGAGAGCCAATCAGCATCGCTTCGCAAAGCTCAGTGACGCGAAAAGTACGCGATCTGGAGCGCTATCTGGGACGCTGTCACAGATATATAAATTTTTTCAAACGTTAATTTCTCAAAATCCACTGGAGCACATATATTAAGACCCAGCAAAGGCACATCGGGCTAACAGTCCCTACAATTTTGCCAAGTTTTGTACAAATCCATTCAGCCGTTCGAGCTAAAAGTGAGGCCAAACGCCCTATGGAAAAATGAATGGGAAAAACGCGTTTTGGGACCCCCCTTTTTTCTCGGCCCCCCCTTGATGAAACCCCCCCAAATTTTCAAGGGCTGCTCAGAATCAAAATGTGCCATTTTCCTGAAAATTTCAGCCAATTCCGTCCACAAACGCCAAAGTTATTAGACATAGAATTTTCAAAAGTCCCATAGGAAAAAAATCCTAACTATATATACCTACTGGCTATCGCCAGTAGGTAATATATATATATATATATATATATATATATATATATATATATATATATATATATATATATATATATATATATATATATATATTACCTACTGGCGGGCGCCAGTAGGTAGTTATAGTTAGGACCTAGATTCCATATATATATATATATAGCAGCTGAGACGCAGTATGTTTTCTTAATGTTGAGGTTTTTACAAGGGGAGACAAACTTTAGACTAGGATGTATAGGAAACCTACAACCTACTGCAGGAAATACAATACTCCACGCAACAAGCCATCAACCCGGACATTTAATACAAAGCATTCTGTATGGGGAAATGCTGCGTATCAAACACGTTTGCAGCATGGAGGGAGACTGTGACACTGCACAGAAGGAAAGCAGAGAAAGGCTCCTCGCCATGGGCTATACTGCTAAGATTATTGACAAGGCTATTAACAAAACCAAGGCTATTTTCAGAGCTGAGGCCCTCTCTAATAAACCTAGTCCACAACAGTCAACCAGCCATCAACCAACTCAACCAACTAGACTTATTCTTACATGTAATCGACAACATCAAGCACAGCGTAAAATACTTAACAGAAATTGGGGATTAGTGCCAAGTGACCCAGTCCTAGGAGAACAGTTACCTAGGACTCCTGACATAACATTCAGAAAAGCTTGATCCATGAGTAACACCTTGGTAAAAAGCAGTCCCGAACTAATGGGGTCCAAGAATTGGCTCAATTCATGCAAAGGATTTATTAAATGTTCCTCATGTAATGCATGTAGATTTGCCAATAGCAAACTTGTTATACAAGTCCATTTAAACCAGACCCTGTACCTATCAAGAAAAGACTTACTTGTAAGACAGAATATGCGGTTTATGTGCTGGAATGCTCAGTCCATCAACACCCCCTATTGTAACACTTTTGGCCGCCATAAGTGTGGCAGGGTATGCTCAGACATGAGTCCCTTGCTCACTTTGCCACTGGATTCAAGCAAGCCGGGCTGAAGACGGCTGGAATGCCAGAAACCGGTGCTCGGAAGCTTGTTTCCGGTCCAGGGAAGACATGGCTTAGCAGTTCGGGCTGGACTGTTCCCATGTGGCACAGGGTCAGACTGATTTGCATATAGCCATGTCTGAACTGGGGTGGCAGAGTGGGCTAAAGAACGGTGATGGATTAAAGCCAGATCTTTTGACTGGGTGTGAGTGTTTGATTGATTCAGATGCTCCGTCCATCACCACCCCCTTTTGTACCGCTTTCGGCCGCCATAAGTGTGGCAGGGTATGCTCAGACGTGAGTCCCTTGCTCACTTTGCCACTGGATTCAAGCAAGCCGGGCTGAAGACAGCTGGAATGCCAGAAACCGGTCCTCGGAAGCTTGTTTCCAGTCCAGGGAAGACATGGCTTGGCAGTTCGGGCTGGACTGTTCCCATGAGGCACAGGGTCAGACTGATTTGCATATAGCCATGTCTGAACTGGGGTGGCAGAGTGGGCTAAAGAACGGTGACGGATTAAACCCAGATATTTTGACTGGGTGTGAGTGTTTGATTGATTCTGATGCTCCGTCCATCACCACCCCCTTTTGTACCGCTTTTGGCCGCCATAAGTGTGGGAGGGTATGCTCAGGCGTGAGTCCCTTGCTCACTTTTCCACTGGATTCAAGCAAGCCGGGCTGAAGACAGCTGGAATGCCAGAAACCGGTCCTCGGAAGCTTGTTTCCAGTCCAGGGAAGACATGGCTTGGCAGTTCAGGCTGGACTGTTCCCATGAGGCACAGGGTCAGACTGATTTGCATATAGCCATGTCTGAACTGGGGTGGCAGAGTGGGCTAAAGAACGGTGACGGATTAAACCCAGATATTTTGACTGGGTGTGAGTGTTTGATTGATTCTGATGCTCCGTCCATCACCACCCCCTTTTGTACCGCTTTTGGCCGCCATAAGTGTGGCAGGGTATGCTCAGGCGTGAGTCTCTTGCTCACTTTGCCACTGGATTCAAGCAAGCCGGGCTGAAGACGTCTGGAATGCCAGAAACCGGTCCTCGGAAGCTTGTTTCCGGTCCAGGGAAGACATGGCTTGGCAGTTCGAGCTGGACTGTTCCCATGAGGCACAGGGTCAGACTGATTTGCATATAGCCATGTCTGAACTGGGGTGGCAGAGTGGGCTAAAGAACGGTGATGGATTAAACCCAGATCTTTTGACTGGGTGTGAGTGTTTGATTGATTCAGATGCTCCGTCCATCACCACCTCCTTTTGTACCACTGCGCCATATGGGCAGCACCAAGTTGCCGGTACACAAGCGGATACTCCAGCATATAAGTGGCTAGACATTTTGGGGAAATTCACAATGGGAGTCCCGAACACCTAAGATACTTTGTTGTGGATACACTTCCACCACTTAGAAGGGGAGGCAATCGTGAGGCCTGGCTACGGCAATAGGAAACTAGGTATGTTCTGGAGCTTGACACAAAAACAACATTTGGGCTCAATTCAAGTGAATATTTTTATACTTGCCTGTGATCAGGACTCTTCTTTAGCAGGTTTGCACAGTCTGGTTTTATTACTTTTTTTAAAACATCTCAGCCCCTCAATCCCATGGTTTTAGTCTTCATATATTTAGCACTTCACACTTTAAGAATCATTGTTGATTCAACAGGGTGATACTTTAGAGCATTTGCACTTCATCACAGTAGCACAAGGGAGAGATTTAAGGCCCACCGTGAGCTAAAGTAACAAGCACCAGCAATCAATAAATACATAGCAAAGCAATAATATGCAGTGGGGGTATGTGTGACATTGAAAATGGAGGTAAACATGAGTATGCACCTACAATCAGTTTTCTTTTTCCCAATTCAATATTTTAACACATGCCTCAATATATTGCACTGTTATTTGAAATGCAGGTTCAGCGGATTGTTGTATTTACATGATATAGGCACTGGCTTTTAAAAGAAATGAATTTAATATTTTAGTTGATTTTGAAATATTAATATTTAAGCCGGTATCTGTTTTTACCTGTAACTGTAACTATTTTGCCAGGTGCTCATTTGATGTTGTAATCTAGTCTAAACTCTTCCATGTCTATGATCGCTTCACCTGTGTGATCATGAATCTTTGCACTATCACTTTAAATGTTTGAAGGACCTCCGCATCATGTGATCAAGGCCTTTGAGAGCCCGAAACACATTAAGGCGGTGGTGCAGGGCAGTAAATAAATCCATTTGCACCAACTTTTTGGGTCCGCGTTCGTCTGTTCCAGGGAAACTGAATGTTGCAAAGCGAAGTCTGTGCTATATATATATATATCCAAACAAGAGTAAGTTCCTTCCGGGATAGAGCCCATTGTCAGGTGGTGCGCAAAGCCAGTGGATTCACAGCCGGATATATGAATCCAAACGAAAGTCCAATAAGGGGCACACGCGGATTGAAGGTTTGCTCATGCAGAGTTTTAATTTATTCAATTGTATATATATATATATATATATATATTACCTACTGGCGATAGCCAGTAGGTATATATAGTTAGGATTTTTTTCCTATGGGATTTTTGAAAATTCTATGTCGAATAACTTTGGCATTTGAGGACAGAATTGGCTGAAATTTTCAGGAAAATGGAACATTTTGTTTCTGAGCAGCCCCTGAAAATTTGGGGGGGTTTCGTCAAGGGGGGGCCGAGAAAAAAGGGGGGTCCCAAAACGTGTTTTTCCCATGCAATTTTCCATAGGGCGGTTGGCCTCACTTTTAGCCTGAACGGCTGAATGGATTTACACCAAACTTGGCAAAATTGTAGGGACTGGTAGCCCGATGTGCCTTTGCTATGTCTCAAGATATAGGCTCCAGTGGTTTTTACGAAAATTAACTTTGAAAAATATATATTGGGCTACTTTGGGCTATATATATGTTGGAGCCCAAATGTAGCCCAATGTAGCCCAATGTAGCCCAATGTAGCCCAAAGATGGCCACCAGAGACAAAAAAACAAATGTAGCCCAAATATCAGCCAGATGTAGCCCAACTATAGCCCAATGACAGAATGTCCCAGAGTGTTCTAAAGAACAACTAGAGTGCTAACAGTCCTACTTATTACAAAGGTATGGCACACCTGAAGCCATCTTGATTGGAATAAAGTGGTAACTCTTAAAACATTTAAATTAAAAAGGAACAAAATGAGGGGGTTCATTTTGCCATAGAAAGTATGATTAGCGAATATATGACGAAATCCCGCATACCATCAGTCCGCAAAAAAAATCCTGCATGTACTATTAGGCCGCAAATTAAAATAACGAAAACTGTTAGAACGAATATGCCTTTAGCATACACTAAACAACTAAACTACCCTAAACCCTAAAACACTACCGCCAGCATGACCCTACACTACACAAACAGTACAACACTACCCTAAACCCTAAAACACTACCCCCAGCATGACCCTACACTACGCAAACACTACAACACTACCCAAAACCCTAAAACACTACACCCCAGCATGACCCTACACTACGCAAACACTACAACACTACCCTAAACCCTAAAACACTACCCCCAGCATGACCCTACACTACACAAACACTACAACACAACCCTAAACCCTAAAACACTACCCCCAGCATGACCCTACACTACGCAAACACTACAACACAACCCTAAACCCTAAAACACTACCCCCAGCATGACCCTACACTACGCAAACACTACAACACTACCCTAAACCCTAAAACACTACCCCCAGCATGACCCTACACTACGCAAACACTACAACACTACCCAAAACCCTAAAACACTACACCCCAGCATGACCCTACACTACGCAAACACTACAACACTACCCTAAACCCTAAAACACTACCCCCAGCATGACCCTACACTACGCAAACACTGCAACACTACCCAAAACCCTAAAACACTACACCCCAGCATGACCCTACACTACGCAAACACTGCAACACTACCCTAAACCCTAAAACACTACCCCCAGCATGACCCTACACTACGCAAACACTGCAACACTACCCAAAACCCTAAAACACTACACCCCAGCATGACCCTACACTACGCAAACACTGCAACACTACCCTAAACCCTAAAACACTACCCCCAGCATGACCCTACACTACGCAAACACTACAACACTACCCTAAACCCTAAAACACTACCCCCAGCATGACCCTACACTACGCAAACACTACAACACTACCCTAAACCCTAAAACACTACCCCCAGCATGACCCTACACTACGCAAACACTACAACACTACCCTAAACCCTAAAACACTACCCCCAGCATGACCCTACACTACGCAAACACTACAACACTACCCTAAACCCTAAAACACTACCCCCAGCATGACCCTACACTACGCAAACACTACAACACTACCCAAAACCCTAAAATACTACCCCCCAGCATGACCCTACACTACGCAAACACTACAACACTACCCAAAACCCTAAAACACTACCCCCAGCATGACCCTACACTACGCAAACACTACAACACTACCCAAAACCCTAAAACACTACCCCCAGCATGACCCTTCACTACGCCAACACTACAACACTACCCAAAACCCTAAAACACTACACCCCAGCATGACCCTACACTACGCAAACACTACAACACTACCCAAAACCCTAAAACACTACCCCAGCATGACCCTACACTACGCAAACACTACAACACTACCCAAAACCCTAAAACACTACCCCCAGCATGACCCTACACTACACAAACACTACAACACTACCCTAAACCCTAAAATACTACACCCCAGCATGACCCTACACTACGCAAACACTACAACACTACCCAAAACCCTAAAACACTACCCCCAGCATGACCCTACACTACGCAAACACTACAACGCTATCCTAAACCCTAAAACACTACCCCCAGCATGACCCTACACTACACAAACAGTACAACACTACCCTAAACCCTAAAACACTACCCCCAGCATGACCCTACACTACGCAAACACTACAACACTACCCAAAACCCTAAAACACTACACCCCAGCATGACCCTACACTACGCAAACACTACAACACTACCCTAAACCCTAAAACACTACCCCCAGCATGACCCTACACTACACAAACACTACAACACAACCCTAAACCCTAAAACACTACCCCCAGCATGACCCTACACTACGCAAACACTACAACACAACCCTAAACCCTAAAACACTACCCCCAGCATGACCCTACACTACGCAAACACTACAACACTACCCAAAACCCTAAAACACTACACCCCAGCATGACCCTACACTACGCAAACACTACAACACTACCCTAAACCCTAAAACACCACCCCCAGCATGACCCTACACTACGCAAACACTACAACACTACCCAAAACCCTAAAACACTACACCCCAGCATGACCCTACACTACGCAAACACTGCAACACTACCCTAAACCCTAAAACACTACCCCCAGCATGACCCTACACTACGCAAACACTACAACACTACCCTAAACCCTAAAACACTACCCCCAGCATGACCCTACACTACGCAAACACTACAACACTACCCTAAACCCTAAAACACTACCCCCAGCATGACCCTACACTACGCAAACACTACAACACTACCCAAAACCCTAAAACCCTACCCCCAGCATGACCCTACACTACGCAAACACTACAACACTACCCAAAACCCTAAAACACTACCCCCAGCATGACCCTACACTACGCAAACACTACAACACTACCCAAAACCCTAAAAGACTACCCCCAGCATGACCCTTCACTACGCCAACACTACAACACTACCCAAAACCCTAAAACACTACACCCCAGCATGACCCTACACTACGCAAACACTACAACACTACTGAAAACCCTAAAACACTACACCCCAGCATGACCCTACACTACGCAAACACTACAACACTACCCAAAACCCTAAAACACTACCCCAGCATGACCCTACACTACGCAAACACTACAACACTACCCAAAACCCTAAAACACTACCCCCAGCATGACCCTACACTACGCAAACACTACAACACTACCCTAAACCCTAAAATACTACACCCCAGCATGACCCTACACTACGCAAACACTACAACACTACCCAAAACCCTAAAACACTACCCCCAGCATGACCCTACACTACGCAAACACTACAACACTATCCTAAACCCTAAAACACTACGCCCAGCATGACCCTACACTACGCAAACACTACAACACTACCCTAAACCCTAAAACACTAGCCCCAGCATGACCCTACACTACGCAAACACTACAACACAACCCTAAACCCTAAAACACTACCCCCAGCATGACCCTACACTACGCAAACACTACAACACTACCCTAAACCCTAAAACACTACCCCCAGCATGACCCTACACTACGCAAACACTACAACACAACCCTTAACCCTAAAACACTACCCCCAGCATGACCCTACACTAAACAACCACCACAACTCTACACTACACTAACACAACACTACACTACACAACACTACACTACACTACACAATCACTAACCCACGAAAAAATTAACACAAACCCACTTACCTCTCTCGTCATCGTGGTTTTCACAACGCAAATGCATTTACCATACATGCCTTTAAAACGTAATTCTTTGTAAAGGCATGCGCGATAAATGCACATGCGTTTTGAAAAAATGCGGGATAATGGTATGCGAGGTCAATGACCTTGCGGGATAATGGTATGCAGACTGAAAGTCTACGGGATAAAAAATGCGGGAAAATGGCTGCAAACCATGATTAGCAGCAGACTTCCCTGGTGAGCACTAGCTTTACTACAGTGATCTAATGAGCAACTAGAGTGCTAACATTCAGAATGTATGGCAAATGTGTGAAACATCTGAATGCCTTCTTGATAGAACCAAAGTAAACAAGCATTGAAAATGCAATAGATCTCGCCCTCGTTTAAGTTAAAGCCATTCTGTTTGTAATGAGGTGGCTTTTTAGCTTTGCTTTTATTAGTGTTTTTAAAACTTTCATGTAAATAACATGCATATGTATGCATATATGTATATGTATGCATGCATTTATATTTATATAGATATGCAGATTATATATGTTTATATATGTATATTACCTACTGGCGATAGCCAGTGGGTATATATAGTTAGGATTTTTTCTCTATGGGATTTCTGAAAATTCTATGTCTAATAACTTTGGCGTTTGTGGACGGAATTGGCTGAAATTTTCAGGAAAATGGCACATTTCGTTTCTGAGCAGCCCCTGAAAATTTGGGGGGGTTTCGTCAAGGGGGGGGCCGAGAAACAAGGGGGGTCCCAAAACACGTTTTTCCCATTCATTTTTCCATAGGGCGGTTGGACTCACTTTTAGCTCGAACGGCTGAATAGATTTACATGAAACTTGGCAAAATTGTAGATATGGTTTGCCCGACGTGCCTTGCTATGTCTCAATATATGTGCTCCAGTGGATTTTGAGAAATTAACTTTTAAAAAAAAATATATATCTGTGACAGCGCTCCGGTTAGCGCCCCGGTTTGCGTACCTGACGCGTAACGGAACTTCGCGAAGCGAAGTTGATTGGCTCTCCGGTGTCTGTCAACATTCTAAACAGTCCGGAGCGGCCGCCATCTTGTCTCTCGGTACGATCGAGAGACAAGATGTGGTGAAAAACGAAGGGGGAAATGAAGGAAAGGGGGCAAGGTAGACCACTCTTGACCCCCTAGGATTGATGAGGGGGATATTAAAGTGCCCCGCGGGGCAAAAAAAAAAAAAAAATTTTTTTGCGATTTTACGCCGTAGAGGCGCGTCCCGATACGCGAACCGGGCAGCTCACCGGGCAGCTAACCGGGCAGCTAACCGGCAGCGTAGCTGTCAACATTGTAAACAGTCCGGAGCGGCCGCCATCTTGTCTCTCGGTAGGTTCGAGAGACAAGATGTGGTGAAAAAAGAAGGGGGAAATGAAGGAAAGGGGGCAAGGTAAACCCCTCCTGACCCCCTAGGATTGATGAGGGGGATATTAAAGTCCCCCGCGATTTTTCGCGGTAGAGGCGCTTCCCGGTACGCGAACTGGGCAGCTAACCGGCAGCGTAACGGGAGTCCGCCATCTTGTGTTTTTGAAGCGTCCGGTTCGCGTACCGGGTAGCGTCCCGGTAAGCGTAACAAGGAGAAAACCAAGAGAAACAGTAAAAAAAAAATTAAGGGAATAGATTTCCAGCAAACTTGACAAAATTGTAGGGACTGTTTGTTTGATGTGCCTTTGCAAGGCCTCAAGATATGTGCACGTGTGGATTTTGTCTAATTAAGGTTAAAAAATATATATATATCTGTAAGCGTGCTCCGGCACGCTTACGTTACGGGTTTTGTTTGCGCTGCAGAGCCGATACGTCACGGTTATGCGACGCGTCATGAGGCGTCTCACGTGGCTACGTGATACGTCACGTAATAAAGAATATATTTTACAGCTATAGATATTAGCTTTTAAAAAACCAATGAAATTCACTGAAAAAACCATAGGTTATAGACCATATATAGTTAGGAATTTGCATTTACAAAACCTTGAAAATTCACTGAAAAAACCATAGGTTAGAGACCATATATAGTTAGCTGGACATTTTATTGACATAAAACCAATGAAATTCCATATATAGTTAGTTGCACTAACTATATATCGCGCACCCGCAATCCACTGCTGATGATGTCACATATTACATCATTCATGACATGGTCAGTGACATCACTGATGACATCACTGATGACATCACTGATGACATCTCAAATGACATCACTGATGACATCACTGATGACATCTCAAATGACATCACTGATGACATCATGACACACCAATACCAGTTACTACATACGCACTCACTGATTCCTACGTCTACACACACATTCACTCATTCACCCATACAATCACTCATACATACAGTCACTCATTATTACAACACTATCATATGCACTCATACACCTATGCAGACACTCACACACTGCCACTCATCCATGGAGTTACTCACACATCTAGTCAGTCCTGTAAAGAATCAATCACACTTCCATTTCCTCATCTATACAGGTAAACACAGAACACCATACTTCAGTGACATCACTGATGACATCACTGATGACATCTCAAATGACATCACTGATGACATCTCAAATGACATCACTGATGACATCATGACACACCAATACCAGTTACTACATACGCACTCACTGATTCCTACGTCTACACACACATTCACTCATTCACCCATACAATCACTCATACATACAGTCACTCATTATTACAAGACTATCATATGCACTCATACACCTAGTCAGTCCTGTGAAGAATCAATCACACTTCGATTTCCTCATCTATACAGTTAAACACAGAACACCATACTTTTCACACATATACTAACACATACTTACTCTCTTATACAATCACTGATACAAGTACACATTGATATGCAAAGAGTCACACACCTCCCAGCCAGCCACACACACACTCAGTCTTCCATACACCCACTCATTCTTCAATATGTAAAACATATTTAAACTTTACAAAAACACACAGACACTAGATGATGTCATCAGTGATGTCATTTGAGATGTCATCAGTGATGTCATCAGTGATGTCATTTGAGATGTCATCAGTGATGTCATCAGTGATGTCACTGACCATGTCATGAATGATGTAATATGTGACATCATCAGCAGTGGGTTGCGGGTGCGCGATATATAGTTAGTGCAACTAACTATATATGGAATTTCATTGGTTTTATGTCAATAAAATGTCCAGCTAACTATATATGGTCTCTAACCTATGGTTTTTTCAGTGAATTTTCAAGGTTTTGTAAATGCAAATTCCTAACTATATATGGTCTATAACCTATGGTTTTTTCAGTGAATATATATATATATATATATATATATATATATATATATATATATATATATATATATATATATATATATATATATATAGTTCACCCTTAATTGATTGGGTGCCAGTCTTGACCATTATCAAGAATGCTGCTGCAGGAGGATCTGTTCCCAAGGCCTGGAGTATCCTGTTGTCGCCCAATCTACCTAATTGATTCTTTCATGAAGGTGTTGAGAATCGCTATACTCTCTAGGGTACAAACTGGGATAAGGAGAACAATATCCTCTTTGATTTGCATGAATTTAGGAAGGGTCGATGTACCCTTGATCAGTGCCTGGACCTACACTTGCCAGTGGTGGAATATATTTGGGTCAAATAAGGCCCCCTCTACCTGGCTTAATGGACCTAACTTCAACGTTCCACAGAATCTACAGGGGAAAATGTGGGGACATAGGGGCATATGTACAAGGGGACTGCACCACTGGAATATCACTTTTACTGATGTTCCAGTGGCGCAATGCCTTGCTCCATATTTTCAAAGTAATCTTTAACCACGTTTTGTGGCTTAACGTGGCTTTGTGAATATGGTACCCTTTCACGCAAGCATCTGCGTGAAAGGAACATGCAACGAGTGATGCTGTGGGTGTTCCACCTCAACACCCATTGCTTTTTGGCGCTGCCCCGTTTGACCCTTACAAGGATCTATAAATCTGAGGCAGTGCCAAAAACGAATACTATGCAAATGCAGGCGTTAGATTGGTGCAACACGGAGAAATACTACTATTTGTCTTTGTAGTTTTCTACGTATTGTTCAGTCTGCAGCACATATAGAAAGAGCAAAATGACATTAGTTATTGCTTCTGTGAATGAAGGTGTCCCTTTATGCACAAAAGCAATCATTAAATAATGGTGATGATTTAATGATTCATCATCACCATTATTTAATTTGTAATGATTTGCTACTGCTATGTGTGCTGCAGCAGCAGCACACATATAAGCAGCAAATCGCCATTATTGTTTATGTGCAGGAAGGGATACCTACCTGCACATAAACAATCATTCCTGCTATGCATGCACCCTGCGTTCTGGAAATGGTGCAGCGTAACACTAAAACATTTGCCCCAGCGCTGTGCCTTTTCCTTGTAATGCTCATAATGTCCAGCATGAGAGTTAATGGGCCATTTTTCACTTTTTCGAGAGAACTACACCAGGAACTCTCTGCTGTGGCGAGATACGACACAGAGGGTAATTGCACAAACCCTCACAAGGACCATTGTTGAGTCCAGTAAGGCATATTTTGCCCCCAATTTTTTCCTTTTATATATCAACAATTTAGACATAGTTTTGTGATATTCCAAGGGTGGGGAAGCAGTACACCCCAGCACTCCTTTATGTGGACAATGCTTCACTCTGGGCTTGCAACCTCTCCTAGATAGCTTTGTGCAATTCCTGAATAGTTTGGGCTTTAGTATCAATTATAAATGGTCACATATTATGGTAATAGGCCCTAAGAACATGAAATCAAAACGATAAATGATGGAGGAGGGGAGAATTAACTACAATATAGGACTTTCCTACTTGGGGGTCACTTTTGAAAACAAAGGTACCTGGTCGCCTGGACAGGTAGCGAAGAAATTAGTAATAGCCAGAAGCGGGGCGGCAATGTTTGACTTTTCTAAGTGACTTTGGATCGGAGGCACTGTTAAAACTATATCAATCTAATTACTTATCCGCAGTTTTTTATGGTGTTGACATCCGGAGTTATACCAATGTCAGCACCTCAAGGGGTTTCTTCCTTGAGGTAGGGGAGACTAAGCATCCCACCTATATGTTTGTCTGTTGTCCCTACCTCAGTCCCCCACCTATATTTTACATGAGGAACTAGGGACACTAAGTATTGATTTCAGATTATAAAATCAACTTGATAAAAGTGTCTACAATGAAAATAAAATTACATTTTACATGTTCTTCCAAATATTCCATCTTTGTTGCTGCTTCAAATCATGGCTGCCTTCAAATTATAACTGTGGTGACGGTATATGATTGACTTAGTATCGCCTACTAATTCTACTAGTGACTTAGCAAGGATGCCATGGGCTCTAATGTAAGAAAGTAAAATATGTCTCCTATCAGAAAGTAAAATGTCTCCCTGATTGGGTAGCAGGCATCCCCTCACATCCTTCGGCTCCAATGCTACTGCAGATGCTGCACTCTTGAAAGCTGTGCCTCTGAACTCTGCCATGTATCACAGATGGTTAATCATTACATGAGAGTTGAAAAGGAGGGCCTGCAGAACTACATTGCGAGAAGAATTGATTATCAATTGGCAATTAGAGTAACTCAATACAGCCCATTGTGTGTTGATGCTTACAGTGTTTGCCTGCCTGTCCTCCATCCCTCCTCCTAATGATGGTGCCACTCAAATTTCATCAATCCCCGTAGCCTTCACTCTGCTCTTTTAAAGCAACACAGGCATTAACTAAGGCAGGGGTCTCCAAACCGGTCCTGGAGGGCCGGATCCATGCCAGATTTTTAAAATAACTACATGTATCTCAATGGGGAAATCCCAAAAAATCTGGCATGGATCCGGCCCTCCAGGACCGGTTTGGAGACCCCTGAACTAAGGGGTACACGTGAACAGTGATTTGAAGGGGATATCAACTATATAAATAAATATTAAATAAGTAATGGAATCAGTGCTTAGCCTTTGCATGTAGTGGGAAGTCATGGCATGGTCATCATTAGACTTTCTTCGGCGAAGTTGAGACAAAGCCAAAAAAAGCCAGCTTGCTAGAGGAAGAAAGCTATAACAAGCACCGACAAAGAAAGAAAACAGGGATGTAATTGCACCTGAAAGAGTGAAATAAAGGGAACGCAACCCTGTCAATCAGCAGCACTGTCAGCAGGCTCGTAAGAAAAGCGTGGGCTCCTGCACTTGTACCTACTAATGAGGACACTGGAATGGTTTGTCTCTATATGAACGACTAAAACAGGTGGGTTTACATAGGGATACATCTCTGCATGGTGTACTCAGCCAAAGAGTTTTAGGAGAAGTCACTTCCACTCAGAAGCGGTTCAGTAATTTTTCCACAGAGAACTTACAGACGTGTTTAGTCCTTGACTTGTGGCCTGCCTGCCACTATGCCAGAGGAAGCAACGGCCTGTTCGGCATATTAGTAAGGGCAATATCGCCGCTTTAGCTGGACTTTTTCCCGCTAAAGCAGCAATATTTGTATCGCCCTATTAGCAAGCTGTTGCTAACAGCAGTTAGCTACAGCTTTTCGGCGATAGCTACAGGTTTGGGGCCCGCTTTGCATGTCAGTGATATGTATCGCTAATGACATGCAAAGTGGGCTTACCCAAACTGTTAGCGACTGAAAACAGTCGCTAACACAGCTATCACCTATTCGCAAGGCAGACAAAGCGATATAAAATTCACGCTAAGTGCGATTATCGCAATAAACTAACGCCTGCTAAAAAGTTGACTTACCTGTATAGTCAAAGGGGGGTGAATTATCAGATTAAGCCCCCATTGGCGTTAATGCGTGAATATCGCAGGATTTACAGCGATATTCTCGCATTTCGCCGCTATTGCTGGAAATTTTAGCAAAATGGAGAAAAACGTTGCTAATAGCATGTTTTCTCCGCTAAAATATCCAGCGATAGCCAGCGATAAAAAAAAAGTTGCTAACCACGTTTAGCGATAAATATCGCTATTTCTTGCTAATAGGCCCCTCTGTTCTTCTAATGAAGGATCGCCTGCGCTATTTTGAGATCTCTGCCTGCCTTGTGAGGGTATCACTGCCTTTAAAGCAACTGACCAGATGGCAGTAAATCTGAAAAGAGAAGTGTCTGCTATGCAGGAGTCAATGGCTGGGCTGGGAGCCCAAAGCAGTTCTGGCAATTATGTTGGACCAGTCCAAGGGAGTGGAGGTGTGTGGGGCAGGGGGATTGGGCGCATTGGAAGTGTGAAGCACTTTTGTCACTGGGGGAGGATATTGCAGCATCACTGCAAAACCACCCCCCAGAAACAAAACTGGCACCCACTTCTGCAAAACCAGCCACACCCTTCCAGCCCCCTGCCGAAACACACGATGCCTGGTATGGCCAGTCCGACCCTGCAGGTGTCGTGTTATGTTGGCTCCACAAACTCTCTTGATTTTCAAAACAAGCTGCCACAGTGGAACTTTGATGAGAAACAAATAAAATGGCCATGCATGCAGAGAGTTCTGCCCAGCATGCTTGGGTCATTGTTGAAAGTAGCTGCTTCAACTGGCAGTTCCAACAGGGCGTAATTAAGATGTTGGTCGGACAAGCGTCTGACCAACACCGTTGCTGAATGGAACCATCCGCCCATAGGTCGGCTCTTCCACCCGCTGTATTTGGATGTGACCACGCTATGGGCGGTTGTAAACATTCATTTTTCATTGGCTGCTTGTGCAGCTGGTGGAAAAGAGCCACAGCACAAGCTACCATTGAAAAACAGATGTTGACAAACATCCCTGCATCGTGTAGCAGGCACACGGTGGGGGATGTTTAGGGGGGCACATTAGATGGCCCCCAGGCCACATAGCAGAGGGCTAGGGGGTAAGGAGACACTGCTAGGGACCCCAAAGTCACTTTCTGCCTGCCTTTTCATGGCAGGTGGACTGCCATGAAAGGGCAATTGGAAAGCAACATCATAATCCAGGCGGCAAGCTGTGGCTGGCTCTGGCGTCCTTATGGGATTATCATTCTGCCCACCATCCTGACAGGCTCTGTGAGCCCGCAGATGCAGAGCTGAATCCGCACATGGGTTTCCCTCTGCCCGCCAGTATTATAATAAATAGGGTGGTTGGAGGGAAACCATAGATGTCAGGTGGAAAGCCTCTGACTAGCTGTCGGATGGCATTCCGCTTGACATTGCAATCAGGCACAGAGTATTCAAGTGACCTCATCCCTTCACTTAAGGGCAGGGTAACCACAACTGTAGTCTGTCAGCTTGAGGTAGATACAGAGGATGGGTCAGCTGACCCTCCACTGGTGAAAATCCTAAGGTCCACCATCTGTAAATGAGATGGAGGACCGGTGAGCTTGCATTGAAGGGTGAACTGCCAATTTATGGGAGTTCTCCCCTCTCTGCCAAACTATAAATGACTACCTTAGTTTATTTTCAACCTCGCATCCATTCTGGATGATATATTGAAAATAAATTAAGAAAGGCAAAACTGTGAGGACTTGAGGCTTCGATCCTAGCCAATATCATATGAACTACACACAAGGGGAGCAGATCGCTATCACTGTCTTCAGCGGTAATGTATGTCTTTCCTGGCAGATGGAGCAGTGATTGCTCCAAACACTGCTTTCCACCATATCATAAAAGGAGAGATTATTGGTAGGTGCAATGTGGCAGGGACCCAATGCACAAATAACATACAAAAGTATTTGTTATTCGCACCTTGAAAGAGCATCTTTTCAAATGATAATCACCTACAGTTTTTTATAGCAACACACCAAGAGGAAAGAGGTGCTTGAACACCTTTAAAGTTAGGTGATAGAGGATGATTTACAAAAAAATATATAAAAGCACATTTATATTGGTTACACATCAAATGTGAACATTTATCATGCCTTTATTTATCAATTAAATTACACTTTTGCCATTCTATTCTGAATTAAAGTTCATTATTGTCCATGGTGCAATTCTTCAGGATAGAATGACTACTTTTGCTGCAAAAAAACATATCGTTCAAGGAGCAGTTACTGAAAATAACGTGCTCTGCAATGTGCAGGTTGAAAGCCCGAAACCGGTCCTAGGATGCTTGTTTCCAGTCCAGGGAGGACCTGGCCTGACAGTTTGGGCTGGACTGTTCCCATTAGGTGCAGGGTCAAGACTGATTTGCATATGACTGGGTCCAACCTGAAATGGCATGGTGAGCAAAAACACAATGGATTTAGGCCCAGATCTCTGTACTGGGTTGAATGTATGACATATTTCTGTATTCTGTCCATCAATTTTTCTTTTTGCATTTGTCACCCCGAGTGGGATGCGTATGCCAGACGTGGGTTCCGTGCTCTCCATGCCACTGGAGTCAAGCTATCCTGACTGATGAGGGCCGAAAGCCCGAAACCAGTCCTATAATGCTTGTTTCTAGTCCAGAAAGGACCTGGCCTGTCAATTCGGCTGGACTGTTCCCAATGGGCGCAAGGTCAAGACTGATTTGCATATGGCTGGGTCCAACCTGGAATGGCATGGTAAGCAAGAAAATAATGGATTAGGCCCAGATCTCTGTACTGGTGTGAATGTATGACATTGCTCTGCATTCTGCCCATCAATTTATCTTTTTGCATTTGTCACCCCGAGTGGGACAGGCATGCCCAGACGTGGGTCCCATGCTATCCATGTCACTGGAGTCAAGCTATCCTGGCTGATGAAGGCTGAAAGCCCGAAACCGGTCCTAGGATGCTTGTTACTGGGGTGAATATATGACATTGTTCTGCATTCTGTCCATCAATTTTTCTTTTTGCAATGTGAAGCAAGCATTGGCAAAAGCAATGCATCTGTCACAGGCTGTCAGCTTTTTGGATTTGTTAATGCTTGTTTTGTTTTTTTTCATGGTTTTTAAAACGTTTATGTTCAGTACTCTGCCGGGTCTTTGCAATCTAAAACAATACATCGGCTTATAGAAAATGTGTTTTTCCATCTCAAAGAGCACATTACCGTAGCAATACCTGCCACTAAAGGGAACTCATATTTGTCAGCTTCTTCTGAGGGCAACATGCTATTACTCACAGTGAAGTTTGCCAATGAGTGAACTGGGATGATCCATGGCCCCATGGTGTATTCTATAGCGGATGGATGAAAAATATGAATGATCCACTAACATGATGGATGAGGACGACTGCCTAAAAGCCTCTATAAAAAGAGTATAGTATATATAATTATATTAAAATCAAAAGGTCTTGGCTAATATCAATCCTAAAAAAGGAGCAGTGATAAAGATGGAGAGGATCCCCTCCCTTCATTTTCACTATGGACTCTAGTGATGCAAGGTGATGCATTTTGAACATACATTTCTGAAAATCAAAGGATGTTAAATAAAGCTCTAATGAAAGCAAACATTTACCACCGTCAAATATAGTAACATATCTTCGCTACAACATTTCCACTTCATGCTCAACTATTCAGGCTAAAGTCAATGCATTGATAATGTCTTAAATTAACACATCACATGATCACTAGGGAACCTCAACTTCCACCTGGAAAACAACAAGGACAGCAACACCACTACCCTGCTGGACAACCTCGCTAACCTCGGACTGAAGCAACTGGTGAACACCCCCACCCAATACGCCGGCCACACGCTTGACCCCGTATTCTCCTCCAGTAAGCACATCTCCTTCAGCCACTACACCGGACTCCATTGGACCGATCACAGCTGCATCCACTTCAGCTCCAGAAGAACCACAACCCACCACCACCCGCAACAGATTCCTCGCAGGAGCTGGAGCAAGATTACCGCTGAGCAGCTCACCACCTCCCTCCGCCAGAGCCCTCCCGCACGGCACAACGGACCCCAACGAAGCAGCCAGCAACCTCACACAGTGGCTCACCAACTGCGCAGATGACCTTGCATCACTGAAAAACCCTCCCAGCAGACCCAGCAGCAAGAAAGCTCCCTGGTTCACCGACGAACTCAAGATCTCCAAGGAGAACTGCTCCACCCTCGAGAAAGCGTGGCGCCACGACCAGACCACAGACAACATGACGGCCCTCAAGCACGCCACCCGCAAACACCACCAGCTGATCCGCACCACCAAGAAGACAGCATTCAAAGAACGACTGGACAACAACGCCCACAACAGCAAGGAACTCTTCAGCATCATCAAAGCGTTCTCCAACCCCAGCGCCGGAAACAACGACATCACTCCCTCGCAAGACCTCTGCGACTCACTCGCCTCGTTCTTCCACCGCAAGATCGCCGCTATACACAACAGCTTCGGCGCACCAACCACGCACCCAACCACCGAACCAACGCCCCCCACCACCACCCACAGCGCCTGGACCCCGGTCAGCACCGAAGACACCACCCGCACGATGAACACCATCCACTCCGGATCACCAACTGACCCCTGCCCCCAAAACGTCTTCAACAAGGCCGACTCCATCATCGCACCCCAATTCCGGGACATCATCAACACCTCCTTCAACACCGCCACCTTCCCGCAGATTTGGAAGCACGCCGAACTCAGCGCCCTCCTGAAGAAACCAACAGCGGACCCCACCGACCTCAAGAACTACCGCCCCATCTCGCTCCTCCCTTTTCCTGCCAAAGTCATCGAGAAGACCGTCAACAGACAGCTCGCCACCTTCCTCGAGACGAACGGATCCCTAGACCCCTCGCAGTCCAGTTTCCGAGCCAACCACAGCACCGAGACCGCCCTCATCGCAGCCACTGACGACATCAGATCCCTGCTCGACAACGTGGAAACAGCGGCCCTCATCCTCCTGGACCTCTCCGCAGCATTCAACACTGTCTGCCACCGCAACCTAGTACAGCGCCTCAGCAACATCAGAATCCAAGAGAAGGCACTGGAGTGGATCATCTCGTTCCTCGCCGGAAGAACCCAGAGAGTCCGCCTCCCCCCGTTCAGATCCGAGGCCACCAAAGTCATCTGCAGCGTACCTGAAGGACCATCACTCAGCCCAACCCTCTTCAATGTCTACATGAGCCCTCTCGCAGCCATCGCACGCAAACACAACCTCAACATCATCTCCTACGCCGACGACAACCAGCTAATCCTCTCCCTTACCAACGACCCCGCCACCGCCATAACCAGCCTACACGAAGGGATGAAAGACGTCGCCGAATGGATGAAGAAAAGCCGCCTGAAACTGAACTCAGACAGGACGGAAATCCTCATCCTGGGATCATCACCCTCCGCCTGGGACGACTCCTGGTGGCCCCCTGTCCTGGGCACCACTCCCAAACCAACGGACCATGCACGCAACCTGGGCTTCATCCTGGACTCCTCCCTCTCGATGACCAGTCAAGTCAACGCTGTCTCTTCATCATGCTTTAACACCCTGCGCATGCTCCGTAAGATCCTTGGATGGATCCCCACTGAAACCAGGAAGACAATCACCCAGGCACTCGTCACCAGCCAACTGGACTACGGAAACACGCTCTACGCCGGAACCACAGTTAAACTTCAGAAAAGACTCCAGCGCACCCAGAATGCCTCCGCACGACTCGTCCTGGACATCCCCCAACACAGCCACATCTCCGGCCACCTGAAAGACCTGCACTGGCTCCCCGTCAGCAAGAGGATCACGTTCAGGTTCCTCACCCACGCACACAAGGCCCTCCACGACCGGGGCCCCAAGTACCTCAACAACCGCCTGACCTTCTATGCGCCCACCCGCCAGCTGCGATCAACCAGCCTCGCCCTCGCTGCCGTACCACGCATCCGTAGAGCCACTGCCGGGGGAAGATCCTTCTCCTACCTTGCAGCAAAGACATGGAACTCCCTCCCGATCCACCTCCGGCTGACCCAGGATCATCTCTCCTTCAGGAAGCTCCTCAAAACCTGGCTCTTCGAGCAGTAGCGGACCCCTCCCCCCAGTGCCTTGAGACCCTTCTGGGTGAGTAGCACGCTACACAAATGTCAGTGATTGATTGATTGATTGATCACTTTGGGTGATAGGGCCCAATGGTGTGCGTAGTGCAAAGTGTTTTTTTTTTTTAGAAAGGGAAGTGTTTAATGGACATTCACCTCCTTCATCACTGCTTTATCTGCATAGTTTTTTTGTATATATGTGATGCATACATCTGTGGTTCCGTGTGAGTATGATTTGAGTATGTAGTTGGCTGAGTGCTGTTGAATGAATGTTGTGCAATGGGATCTAATTTATCCAAAAATAATTTTTTGTATTTAGGATATATATTTATTAATGCACTGATATTTTTGTATTGTAAGTATATATAACAAAAACATTTAAATCTAAACAAAAAAAGAATAATAAAATAATCAATTAAAGAATCAGTGTACCTACTTAAAATGTCTTTGTATGTGTGTTAATGGTCCAGCCAGAGTGTCAAACTCAATATATGACGTATAGCATATGTTAGAGTGAATTAGGTAGAGTTTTTTTCTGTGTGAATATTGGTTATCTGCATAGTTTGGACAGATGTAATAGGATAATGTCTTTCTATGGCATGAACTGAAAAACAAATGATCTCAGGGATCTTTTGAGACTTTAGGGTGTTAATGTAGTCCTCCTGTAAGTACTCATGGGATAACATTACACCGTATATTTCTCTTCAGAGATGCATTTTCCTCAGAGCGGCTGGAGTATGCATTAGCATTAAAATTGCTTGGCTGTAATAGAGCACTGAAGTAAACAAAAAGTGATGGATGGAATGTTCAAATTAATCTCAGCAACTGGTAATTTCTCAGGCCATGTCCCGAACCATCATTACGTAGCACACCATGCCACTTCAGTTTGTAATCACCCATATGCAAATCAATCTTAACCCTGCAGCAAAAGGACAACCCAGCCCAATCTGCCAGGTTAGGATCTCACTAATCCGGAACACAAGCAACCCAAGACTGGTTTCACCCAAATTAGGGCTTATCAGCAGCCGCGGTCGGTAGTGGGAGTACCTGCATGGCGGTGACGTGGGTAGGGGGAGGGGGGTAGGGGGTAGTAATGTATGTATTACGGAGCTTTACATCCCCAAATGCGATGCAGTGCGCGCAACGAAATTAGTTTTATATATTTATATGTTTACTTACCTGTAAAGCTCCGTAATCCATACATTACCACCCCCAACCTGCCCCTCCCCCTCCCCACGTCACGGCCCTGCAGGTACTCCCACTACCGACTGCGGCTGCTTATCAGTCAGTTACTGTTTGTTTCCAGTGGCACAGTGTTCAAAGCACCCAAATCTGGGGTTACCCATCCAACGAGGGTGTTGCATTTAAGAGTATAAAAGTGATTGATGGATTGCTTATATTAATCTCAGAAACTGGTAATTACTTTGGCTGCATCCCAGTCTATGGTTATTTTGCACACCATACGACCCAAGTTTGGAACCAGTTCATATAGCGCTCCAGTATTGACACAGCGTTCAACTCACCCTAGGTATATAAATTATGAGATAGCATAAAGGTGTATGGAGGGTGTCTGAAACTGACTATGTCAGTCTAAATGATAGGTTATTACTTTAAGTTCATTTCAATTCCTTGCCTTTACAGAACATGACCAATCATATGCAAATCAGCCTTGGCCAGCCCAAAAATGGCAGGCTAGCTGGAAGTGCTAATCCATATTATTTTGAAACCATAGAACAAGTAACAACTTTTACAGTTGGGCCCCTACATTGACATCATACTGAGTACGTAGTGAAGTGACCTTGAAACCTGTGTATAGGCTTACAGATATCTTTCATGGTCATTCACTTAAACAGATCATAATTGAATGATGGAAATGCTTAAATAATTGTAAACCACTAGTATTACCTCTAAGAGTTTGCTAATCAATCACTTTTAGCTCCTCTGTGCTATTACTGACAGGGACCAAACACATGCAAATCTGTTTTATACCTTCACCAGAAAGGACAGTTGAGTCCAAACAGCTAGTGATGTCTCCATCTGGTTAGGCCTCATCAATGAGTTGCAGCGTGATACCGTCTGTCACAACAAAGTTGTACACTCCTCTGACACAGAGTGAGTAATTAAAGGGAGGACAAGGGTATGTAGATAAGTAAATAAAGACTGCAAAGAATGGTAACTTAAGTTAGAAATCAATCATTATAAAATACATGCAGAGGGTAGAGAGTGGAGGGCCATTGTACTTTAATAACTTACCTTACGAACCGGCCTATGAACTAATAGGATGGCTGGCAAAATACGCAATCAGACATGTTGCAAAAAAAACCTGACTAATTAAATTCATTAGGCAGCTCACAAACTGCAGCTTCCTTCAATTGGCTATCTTCACAGGGATGGTGGCCTGCAAAGGATAAACCACCATCACTATGAAAGTATTCCAAAATAGATATTTTTTTAAAGCACGCTGACTTTCTTAAAGGAAGTGACGTTGCCTCAAAAATAAAATCCATTTTCAAAAACGTCAGTGAGAGCAGGCAGGGATTCCTGGACCTGCCTACTCCACCTGAAGCTGACAACATGATTCCTAAAGAGAAAGTGGTTCAAGGGGACACTTTCCCCGTTGCGAATCAGTTATCTCACCAACTTGGAAGCTGGTAACTGTTTAATGGTTTGCGACCAGAATCACAGTCTATTGATTCATAGGTTACTAATTCACAGTTTGGGTGGGATGCCCGAAACACTCCCCTGTCAAAATGCAAATTGGTAACAATTTTTAAATCCATTTAGCAATTTCGAAAAAGTTTTCCAAAAACTCTAAATGGGTTTAGTACATCAGAAAAAGGGTTTTCTCAGTTGCAAACCATTTGACACTGTTAAAAACCTTTGTTCATCTGGTGCAAGGAGAGGTATATCAAGGGAAAGGAAGTGTGTGAGAGATAAGATAAGGAGAACAGTGAAACAAGAGATGTGTACAATAGGAAAGGAAGCTAATATGAGAGAACTGCAGAATGAGAGAGTTGAGAAATATTGCCATTGGTGTGGGGCAGATAACATATCAGAGGACATATGAGAGATGTGCAGTTGATAAAATAGCTCAGCATGTAGGAAAAGTGAGGTTATTATATATCTGCTGAAAAAGAGAGTGCAAAGATACAGAGCAGATGTGATGACATGGGAGCTCTCGAGACTTTCAGAGAAAGAGATAATAAGAAAAAGAATAGAGGGAGATTGAATCAGAGAGTAAAAGGTGCAACAGTTTGTCAAGAAACAAGGATTGAAGAGTAAAAGAAGTGGAAACAAAGGAACAATGTAAGATGACAAAGTCAAAAACAGTGTATTGCATTAGGAAAAGGTTGTTAGACATAATTAGAGAAAGAAAAAGTGAGTAGAACATACAGAGCAGGGTCAAAGGAAGCATGTGATAATTGTTCACAGAAAGAGAACTACAAAGAATATCGTTTAGTAAGGGAAAGATGTGCAGGGCAAGAGAATATCCATCTCCATACAAACTTCTAAACCTGGAAAGAAAAAAGCAACAACATTTATCTGGCTGTGGTCAATCGTGAACTAGCTGTCCACCATGACCAAACTTAAGAAAGACCAGGAAAGCAAACTGGACAAGGGACTGCAAGCCTTAAATGATGATGGAACACCAGATTGTACTCTCTGACAACGGATGTTGGTTTATTAAGCACAAGGATAAAGATGGAAAATTCTGACTCAAACTGTCTAGAAATAGAAAGTGAACTGGCGAGATTGACCAAGACCTTGGAATACAAATTAGCCAAGTGTAAACAATCTGACAACCTCTTCCTGTGATAGAATATTTGCATTAGGGGTCAACAAGTTGGAGCGTAGGGGTATGACTTGAAGACATTTGTAACAGAACGGTTTGCCTCTATCTTGAAGAAGTTGTATAACCCACCCGTGTATAAACTAAAGGATGAAAACATCAGATATAGATTAACCTTTCTCTTTAGTATCTTGTTCGAAAAATACCAGAGAAGATGTAGCTATGTGTCTGAGTTTGACTCTCACAGATAGATCACCAAGAACTTCTTCCAGTCTGTGGCTCACTCAGGCATCAGCAACGCAACCTACATTTAAGAGTCCAAGGAATAAGGCTAGAACACAATGCTGTTGGGAAACAAGACAAAGAGAGAAGTAACCAACAAAACATTCACTGAGAAGGAGGTGAGGTATAATCTGACCCAGGTACTTTGTCCTGATTAGACCAGGAGACAAATTCTAGACTGGGAAAGGGGGTAACCTAGCCCGCTGCTTGTCAGACAAGGACGTGAGACACCAAAATGGGAGAATTCAAGTATTTGAAGTAATTGGAGGGTTCTACACCAAGACGTGGACCACTAGTGTAGCTCTACACAAAGTTTACTAGAGCCAGTATGTATATTATGTATGCTTACTCAAGCAACTGGGAAGGTGGGAGAGGATATTTGGGTATTCACCACACTCTCCTTTCAGATGTCCTCATGGGTCAATTATTGTTTTCCACTTCGTGGGAGAGGGTGAGGGGCAGTACCTATTCGTTTTCTCCCCTTCCCAGCATGACATTTTCAGTCAAGTTCGACTGACAACACAGTGCTAATCACACTATTAAGCTTTGTTTTTATTTGTACAGTTACAAATATAATGTAACATATATGGGAATCTGGCTATACACAAACATCTCTATACAGGGTTAGGCAAAGTATAAGTATGATATAATGAATAGGGAAAATGAATATATACTTGCAGGAATGTGCCAGAAGTAAGGATCACAACTCTTAATGTGAAGGGCCTCAATCCCCTGACTGAGATATGGAAAGCTCTTTTTCAGGATCTCCGGACAATCCGTCGTCAGAAAACATACTTAACAAAATGAGACCAACATGGACTGAGATGGTAAATGTTGTTTTCCGGTGTTTCAATAATACTTCTTGTAGGAGTCCTCAAGAATTTAATTCAGTAAAAATATTTGCCAGAATTGTCTAAAGCAATACATATGCGTGCACAGCAATAACGCCTGCTGGTTAGCAAATTGACTTTTTTTAGCATTGGGATTTCATTCAAATCTCTTTTTCAGTGATTGTGTTCACAATATTGTTTCCTGATCTGCATGCTCTTCATCAGAATAATATTATCAGCAAAATTACCAATTAAAGGGGAGGGGGTAGGGTGCCAGAATGTAATAAGGTTAGCCGCATTTGATGAAAAATGCAAAATAATTAAAAACTCCATGACCGCTTTTATGAATGAATCATATTTTTAAAAATGTCATGCTATCGACTTTGCTAAAATTATATTCCTATGTGTTTCTTCTACTATTTTTGTATGGCAAAATATTTTTCTAATCCTTCCAGCGAAAATTGATAAAGGCCCCTTAGTTGTATGTACGTGTAAGAGAGTTGTTCATTTCAGAGAGGGCTGCCCCGCTGTGAACGTCAGTCAGTCGCTTCTCATTGCCCAGATGGCCCTTGTGATTAATGGCTTCATCAGTCTGCCCTTGTTAGTGTTAGCTTGTTGAATGCTCCTCACAATTGCTTTAGTCTAATTATCTGCAGGGTGAGGTGGAGGCCAATTTGTTCTCCATTAAGATTCCACGCTGTATGTGCCTGTTTAGTTGGGAAGTATCTAATTGGCAGGAAACTGATAATTGTTTCTACGAGTGAAGTCTTACTAGAAATGCATGTATGCACATATTGTTTTAAAAAAGGCATATAAAAAATGAACTTTCTTCCTGCATGCTGCGCTATTGATAATAGAAAGAGGTTGCAATACACACAACCATGAAAAATTCAACGACATGGTAATTAAAACAGGACACTCCATAGAAAATGATAGTGTAGTCAGTGCTTAATTTGTGAATGAATAAGTGCCGGTGTCCAAATTCTGCTTAGCAGCCCACGGCCGGTGCGATTAAATGTTGGCACTCAGAATGCATAATCTTGAATCCAATGTATGCTTCTCTAATCCACTACCAGATACACCCTGCCCCTTTATCTCTCTCTTGCAGGTTCCTGCTGTCTCCCTTTGTGACAGGTTTTCGCCTTTCTCTTCCTCCTTCTTTCCCCTATGATTTTTTTTCTCTGCCTTGCTCTCAGTCAATTTTTGATGAGGCAAAATTAGTTTTAGTCCCCAAAAATGAATCATGGTGGGCCCCACTGGCAACAACTTGGTTTAGTATGGTATGTATAGAGTCCTAACTTCCTCCGACCAGAGGCTGAAGAGCTCCGTTAATGGGTATCACGTTACTACTGCCGTTGTTTTCAGCGGACATACAGGCACAAACCAAGACTTTGCTGGTGTATATATAAAAAAAAAAAGTCTGTTAACCCCTTCACTGCTGAGCCATTATTCCCTAGAACGCGAAACCCCTTTTTTTTTTAGTATAGAGGGGCAGATTTATGTCGGACTTGCCCCACGTTTAAGCCGCCGTTGCGTCACGCAACGGCGCGTAAACGTGGCACATCCCTGCGACCCATTTACTACGTGACGCATCTAGGCAGATGCGTCACGTTATAAAGCCCTGCGCCACATGTGGGCAATCCGGTGCAGGGTGGGCGTTCCGGGGCAGGTGCGCCTCGCAAAAGTAGCTGAGTGAAATCTACAAGATTTCACTCAGTCACTTTTAGGCCAATGCTGTGTCAAAACCCTGCACCTGCTTGAAGCAGGCGTAAGGCTTGACGCAGCATTGGACAGATAGGGCACCCCCGAGCCTTGCTGGAGCTGCGTCGCGCTTGCGACGCAACTCCAGCAATGCGCCACCTTTACGGCACAGATGCGTCACGCATCTGTGCGGTTTTTGCCCCATGGTGCGCCGCATTGTAAATGTGGCGCACCATGGGTGGCGGAGCTGCGGCGCACAATCCCTGGGGATGCGCCACTTATTGTAAATCTGCCCCTTAGTGTATTTTGTGCTTGTGCCTTCCAAACTGTTTTTCCACAGAAGTAACCTTACAACCAGGTGAATTTAAAGTTACCCGCAGTTTGTTGATTCCCATGGAGGGAGAAAAGTGGCAAAATACAGCTAAATTGGGTTTTGGGGGGAAAAAATGGTAAAAAGTGCTCCACAAAAAGTGTCTGTTATTTTTTCTAAAAATAGTATCAACAAAAGGTTTGGTGTGCTGAAATACCCTTCTTCCCAGCAGAGCCTTATCAAAAAACGATTTTATTTATCACAGTTTGATAATTTTGTTAAGAGGTAGCCCATTTTCCCTAATTTTAGGTGCTTTCAGCCTACTTCCAGTTTAGAGTGACAACAGTTGTGAAACCCATTGGTAATGTCGTAAAACAATACATTTCTGAAAAGTAGACACATTCTGAATTCAGCAAGGGGTCATTTGTGTAGATCTCTCAAATTTGGCCAAAGCAACTGAGGGACTGATTCATATTCTGACAGATGGCCAGTTGTTCTGCCAGAGTGATGGAGTAAACTACTCTGTAACTTTGGTGAAGGACCCTCTTGCCATATATATAAATGACCTCCAATCTGGCGATCATTTATAAAGCTTTGACAGGTAGCGCCTTCACAGTGGTTCTCATAAATCCTTTTACAAGTTCAGTGCACGGCTCCGTCAACATGATGGACCCATACTACAACCTGTTTAATTTGTATTTTCATAAAGAACATCATGAATTGGGATTTTTGTTTTGCAAATAAAAAAGCAAAAGACACACAAATGGTGAACGGAATGCAGAAAAAATCAAAACATTAACCCCCTCAAGATATCTGGGTTGAATCCATTGTTCTTTTGCTCACCATGCCACCCCAGTTTAGACCCAGCCATATTCAAATTGGTCTTGACCCTGTGCCTCATGGGAACAGTCCAGCCTGAACTGCCAAGCCAGGTCCTCCCTGGACTGGGACGAAGCATCCTAGGACCGATTTCAGGGTTTTAACCTTCATCAGCTAGGCTAGATTGAATCCACTCCACACCACTGGAGTCAAGCTAGCCGGGCTGATGAGAGGTGTTACCTCGAAACCGGTCCGGTCCTCGGATGCTTGATTCCGTTCTGGGAAGGACATGGCTTTTGTAGTTCGGACTGGACTGTTCCCATGGGGCACAGGGTCAGAGCTGATTTGCATATCGCCATTGTCTAACCAAGGGTGGTGTGGAGTGCAAAAAAACGATGGATTTGGGCCCAGATCTTTGGACTGGGGTGAGTGTGTGACATTGATCCACACTCGGTCCATCACCTGTTGTGTTTGCATATTCCGCCCTAGGTGCGCTGGGGATGCCCAGACGTGGGTCCCAGGCACTCCACACCACTGGAGTCAAGCTAGCCGGGCTGATGAGAGGTGTTACCTCGAAACCGGTCCGGTCCTCGGATGCTTGATTCCGTTCTGGGAAGGACATGGCTTTTGTAGTTCGGACTGGACTGTTCCCATGGGGCACAGGGTCAGAGCTGATTTGCATATCGCCATTGTCTAACCCAGGGTGGTGTGGAGTGCAAAAAAACGATGGATTTGGGCCCAGATCTTTGGACTGGGGTGAGTGTGTGACATTGATCCACACTCGGTCCATCACCTGTTGTGTTTGCATATTCCGCCCTAAGTATGCTGGGGATGCCCAGACGTGGGTCCCAGGCACTCCACACCACTGGAGTCAAGCTAGCCGAGCTGATGAGAGGTGTTACCTCGAAACCGGTCCGGTCCTCGGATGCTTGATTCCATTCTGGAAAGGACATGGCTTTTGTAGTTCGGACTGGACTGTTCCCATGGGGCACAGGTTCAGAGCTGATTTGCATATCGCCATTGTCTAACCCAGGGTGGTGTGGAGTGCAAAAAAACGATGGATTTGGGCCCAGATCTTTGGACTGGGGTGAGTGTGTGACATTGATCCACACTCGGTCCATCACCTGTTGTGTTTGCATATTCCGCCCTAAGTGCGCTGGGGATGCCCTGACGTGGGTCCCAGGCACTCCACACCACTGGAGTCAAGCTAGCCGGGCTGATGAGAGGTGTTACCTCGAAACCGGTCCGGTCCTCGGATGCTTGATTCCGTTCTGGGAAGGACATGGCTTTTGTAGTTCGGACTGGACTGTTCCCATGGGGCACAGGGTCAGAGCTGATTTGCATATCACCATTGTCTAACCCAGGGTGGTGTGGAGTGCAAAAAAAACGATGGATTTGGGCCCAGATCTTTGGACTGGGGTGAGTGTGTGACATTGATCCACACTCGGTCCATCACCTGTTGTGTTTGCATATTCCGCCCTAAGTGCGCTGGGGATGCCCAGACGTGGGTCCCAGGCACTCCACACCACTTGAGTCAAGCTAGCCGGGCTGATGAGAGGTGTTACCTCGAAACCGGTCCGGTCCTCAGATGCTTGATTCCGTTCTGGGAAGGACATGGCTTTTGTAGTTCGGACTGGACTGTTCCCATGGGGCACAGGGTCAGAGCTGATTTGCATATCGCCATTGTCTAACCCAGGGTGGTATGGAGTGCAAAAAAACCGATGGATTTGGGCCCAGATCTTTGGACTGGGGTGAGTGTGTGACATTGATCCACACTCGGTCCATCACCTGTTGTGTTTGCATATTCCGCCCTAAGTGCGCTGGGGATGCCCAGACGTGGGTCCCAGGCACTCCACACCACTGGTGTCAAGCTAGCCGGGCTGATGAGAGGTGTTACCTCGAAACCGGTCCGGTCCTCGGATGCTTGATTCCGTTCTGGGAAGGACATGGCTTTTGTAGTTCGGACTGGACTGTTCCCATGGGGCACAGGGTCAGAGCTGATTTGCATATCGCCATTGTCTAACCCAGGGTGGTGTGGAGTGCAGAAAAACGATGGATTTGGGCCCAGATCTTTGGACTGGGGTGAGTGTGTGACATTGATCCACACTCGGTCCATCACCTGTTGTGTTTGCATATTCCGCCCTAAGTGCGCTGGGGATGCCCAGACGTGGGTCCCAGGCACTCCACACCACTGGAGTCAAGCTAGCCGGGCTGATGAGAGGTGTTACCTCGAAACCGGTCCGGTCCTCGGATGCTTGATTCCGTTCTGGGAAGGACATGGCTTTTGTAGTTCGGACTGGACTGTTCCCATGGGGCACAGGGTCAGAGCTGATTTGCATATCGTCATTGTCTAACCCAGGGTGGTGTGGAGTGCAAAAAAACGATGGATTTGAGCCCAGATCTTTTGACTTGGGTGAGTGTGTGACATTGATCCACACTCGGTCCATCACCTGTTGTGTTTGCATATTCCGCCCTAAGTGCGCTGGGGATGCCCAGACATGTGTCCCAGGCACTCCACACCACTGGAGTCAAGCTAGCCGGGCTGATGAGAGGTGTTACCTCGAAACCGGTCCGGTCCTCGGATGCTTGATTCCGTTCTGGGAAGGACATGGCTTTTGTAGTTCGGACTGGACTGTTCCCATGGGGTACAGGGTCAGAGCTGATTTGCATATTGCCATTGTCTAACCCAGGGTGGTGTGGAGTGCAATAAAACGATGGATTTGGGCCCAGATCTTTGGACTGGGTTGAGTGTGTGACATTGATCCACACTCGGTCCATCACCTGTTGTGTTTGCATATTCCGCCCTAAGTGCGCTGGGGATGCCCAGACGTGGGTCCCAGGCACTCCACACCACTGGAGTCAAGCTAGCCGGGCTGATGAGAGGTGTTACCTCGAAACCGGTCCGGTCCTCGGATGCTTGATTCCGTTCTGGGAAGGACATGGCTTTTGTAGTTCGGACTGGACTGTTCCCATGGGGCACAGGGTCTGAGCTGATTTGCATATCGCCATTGTCTAACCCAGGGTGGTGTGGAGTGCAAAAAAACAATGGATTTGGGCCCAGATCTTTGGACTGGGGTGAGTGTGTGACATTGATCCACACTCGGTCCATCACCTGTTTTGTTTGCATATTCCGCCCTAAGTGCGCTGGGGATGCCCAGACTTGGGTCCCAGGCACTCCACACCACTGGAGTCAAGCTAGCCGGGCTGATGAGAGGTGTTACCTCGAAACCGGTCCGGTCCTCAGATGCTTGATTCCGTTCTGGGAAGGACATGGCTTTTGTAGTTCGGACTGGACTGTTCCCATGGGGCACAGGGTCAGAGCTGATTTGCATATCGCCATTGTCTAACCCAGGGTGGTGTGGAGTGCAAAAAAACGATGGATTTGGGCCCAGATCTTTGGACTGGGGTGAGTGTGTGACATTGATTCACACTCGGTCCATCACCTGTTGTGTTTGCATAGATTGAATCCAGTGGCACAGTGAGCCCGGGACCCGCATCTGGCCATATCTGGCACAGGCCGAGAAAGCAACAGACACACAAATGATGGACTGGATGCAGAACAAATGAAAAATGTCAACCCCAGTAAGGAGATCTTGGCAAAATCCATTGTTGTTTTGCTCACCCTGCCGCCCCAGTTAGACCCAGCCATATGAAAATCAGTCTTGACCCTGTGCCTCATGGGAACAGTCCAGCCCAAACTGCCAAGCCAGATCTTCCCTGGACTGGAAACAAGCATCCTAGGACCGGTTTCAGGGTTTTACCCTTCATCAGCCGGCTAGATTGAATCCAGTGGCACAGTGAGCCTGGGACCCGCGTCTGGGCATATCCGGTGCACTTAGGGGAAGAAAGCAACAGACACACAAATGATGGACTGAATGCAGAACAAATGAAACTTTGCACCCCCAGTAAGGAGATCTTGGTGAAATCCATTGTTATTTTGCTCACCCTGCCACCCCAGTTAGACCCAGCCATATTAAAATCAGTCTTGACCCTGTGCCTCATGGGAGCAGTCCAGCCCGAACTGCCAATCCCGGAACTCATTTGACTGGAAACAAGCATCCTAGAACTGGTTTCGGGTTTCACTTCTCATCAGCCAGGCTAGCTTGAATCCAGTGGCACAGTAGGCCTGGTACCCACTTCTGGGGAACCAGGCGCACTTAGGGCCAGAAAGCAAAAGACACACAAATGATGGACGGAATGCAGAACAAATCAAAGTATTCACTCTAGTCAAGAGATCTGTATTAAATCCATCATTCTTTTGCTCACCATGCCACCCCAGTTTAGACCCAGCCATATACAAATCAGTCTTGACCCTGTGACTCATGGGAACAGTCCAGATCGAACTGCCATGCCAGGTCCTCCCTAGACCGTAAACAAGCAAACTAAAACCGGTTTTGGGGTTTCACCCCTAATTAGCCAGGCTAGCTTCAATCCCATGGCACAGTGAGCCCGATACCCACGTCTGGGCATATGCGGCGCACTTAGGGCGCGAAACATAAGACACACAAATGACAGATGGAATGCCGATTAAATCAAAACATTCACCCCCAGTCAAGTGATCTAGGTTAAATCCATTGTGCTTTGCTCACCATGCCACCCCAGTGTAGACCTAGCCTAATGCAAATCAGTCTTGACCTTGTGCCTCATGGGAAGAGTCCAGCCCGTACTGCCAAACCAGGTCCTCTCTGGACCGGAAGCAAGCATCCTCGGACAATCAGGGTTTCACTCCTCATCAGCCAGGCTTGCTTGAATCCAGTGCACAGTAAGTCCGGGACCCATGTCTGGGCATTCATGGTGCACCTAGGGCGAGAAAGCAAAATACATACAAATGATGGACGTAATGCAGAACAAATCAAAATATTCAACCTCAGTCAAGAATTATTCATTTGCTCACCATGCCACCCCAGTTTAGACCCAGCCACATGCAAATCAGTCTTGACCCTGAGGCTCATGGGAACAGTCCAGCCCGAACTGCAAAGCCAGGTCCTCCCTGGACCGGAAAAAAGCATCCTAGTACAGGTTTCATGGCTTCACCCCTTATCAGCTAGGCTAGCTTGAATCCAGTGGCGCAGTGAACCTTGACACACATATGGGCATACCCAGCGCACTTAGGACGAGAAAGCAAAAGACACTCAAATTATTTATTTATTTATTTATTAACAGCATTTATAGAGCGCGAACGAAGGCCCATGGGCATCTCGGCGCTAAAAAAATATCTGCAGTAGTTAACCATAGAAGGGGAGCCTGAGTTTACAGATTAAAAAGCCAGGTCTTAAGTTGTTTTCGAAAGGACCAAAGTGAGGGGCTTGTTTTAATCGAGTGCGGCAGAGTGTTCCATAGTTTGGGCGCTGCTGCAAGAAATCTTCTGTCTCCCCATAAAACAGATTTGGTACAGGGTACCACAAGTTCATGTGAACTAGAGGAGCATAGTGTTCTAGAGGGACTGTAGGGGATAAGATTTTGAGTGAAAAAGGCTGGTCCCACGTTGAGCAGAGCCTTGTACACTATACAGAGGGCCTTGAATTTGATTCTGTTTCTAATTGGAAGCCAATGTAACTTTCTGATAGTTTCTGACGCAGATTGATGTTTAGGGATTCTTCCAAGGAGCCTGGCGGCTGCGTTTTGGATAATTTGCATTTTATTTAGTACTCTTTCTTGGGCATTTAGAAACAGTGCGTTACAATAATCTAATGTGGACAGTACCAAGGAGCTAACCAAGGTTTTTCCAGCTGTCTCAGGAAGGAATGGCAACATTTTTTTGATCAACCGTAGTTTATGAAAAGCAGAAGAGGAGATCTGATTTGCGTGAGGAAGGAAAGTAAGACGATCGTCGAACATGACTCCCAGATTCCTCACCTTACTGACCGGTACCGGATAGCGGCCACCAAAGGGAGGACCATTCCGGGGTCAGATGTCCGAAAATGACCACTACCGACTTGTCGGAATTTAATTTCAGACAATTGGAGGCCATCCAATTCCCTATTGCCAGCATGCCCAGATTGAAGTTATTTGCTATTTTATGGCCATCGTTCCTGACGTCGAGGACCAGCTGGGTGTCATCTGCATAGGATGTGAGGCTCATCCCATGTGCATGAATGACCTTGGCAAGGTCAGACACATAAATGTTAAATAGTGTCGGACTAAGGGATGAGCCTTGAGGGACTCCACATGGCAGTGACAAGGAGGATGAGTGAAAAGATCCAATAGTGACCACCTGGGACCTGTCCACCAGAAAGGATGCTAGAAGTTTCTGAGCATTTTGTTGGATACCCATGCTTTCAAAACGGTCGATCAAGATGGTGTGGTCGACCGTGTCGAAAGCCGCCGATAAGTCAAGCAGTATCAAGACTGCTGTTCCTCCATCATCACGGATGGATCTGATATCGTCCGCAGCTGTAACCAAGGCCGTCTCCGTTCCGTGGTATTGGCGAAAGCCGAACTGAGATTCATCAAGTAGATTATGTTCCTCGAGAAAGGCTGCTAGTTGAAGATTCAGAACTTTTTCGGCTATTTTCACCAAGGCTGGGAGGCTAGCGATAGGACGATAACTTTTTAATTCTTCCATGTCGAGATTTGGTTTTTTGAGCAACGGTTTAATAAGGGTCTTTTTGAGGACATCTGGATATATGCCTGTACTAAACATAGAATTACAAATTGCAGTGATAGCCGGGAGAACCACTTCAATGACCGGAAGCAAGACTTTCAGGGGGCATGGGTCTAGTGCAGAGCCCGATTTGATGGAGGATATGATGTTCCGAATCTGGGAACTGGCGACATCTGCAAACTGCGAAAAAATGGGACCGGTGCAGGAGGCGGGTGGTTTAGTAAAGGTATTGGTGTTATTAGTGAAGACCCTGTAAATGTCTTCAACTTTACTAAAAAAGAAATTGGCTAGAGCGTCACAGAGCGATTGGGAGGGGGGAGGTGTCAAGTTGGGAGAATATCCTGCTAACTGCTTGGTGGTTTCATACAGTGCTTTGTTAGAATTTTTTACTAATTCAATTCTCTCACAGTAGTACTTTTTCTTAGCCTCACTAATTAGAGTTTTATATTTAACCACAGTTTCTTTATACTTGGTTTTGGCTTCTTCTGAATAATCTTTTCGCCAATGCCTCTCTTTATTCCTACACTTTTGTTTCTGGATACGAAACGCCTCTGAATACCAAGGGGCCGACGGGGCAGATCTGTTGCGAGATCGTTGTTTGACCTGGACCAGTTCGGTGGTCGCAGAGCCCACCCACTCATAGAATTGTGTAGTCGGGGTATTAGGGTCAGCTGATAGAAGAGGAGTGGAGTTTGTCAGAAGTGTTTCCAAACTGGAGCTATCGATGTCACCCCATGCCAGATACGGCTGGCGAGAATTAGGGCGTGACATAGAGGCGGCGGAGTCGTGAATAGCCAGTGACGCCAGGATGGCATGATGATCTGACCAGATGAGGGGAAGGATTTGGGTAACTTGTAAGCCCACTAAATTAGTAAAGATGCCATCCAATATATGGCCCCCTTTATGAGTGGGTGACTTCACCAGAAGTTGAAGACCAAAGGTGGACATATCAGCTAGGAAAGTGGCGGTATCTGAATTTTCGGGTTTATCAAAATGAAAGTTAAAATCACCTAATACAGTGAGAGAGCTGTCAAGGGCAGACACTTCCAGAGTGGACCTAAGGTCAGAGATAAATTCAGTCCTGGGCCCCGGTGGTCGATAAAGGAGAATCCCTTTAAAAGTATAAGATGGGGTCAACTTGATAGAGAATTGTAGGGCTTCACAGGAGGATAGTGTAATCATGTTGGTTCTTACCGTGGATACATCGCGTGCGATGATTGCAATTCCACCAGCCTTTTTACGTTGTCTATCCAATCTGTGTGTAGAAAACCCTTTAGGAACTGCAATCGCTAAATCTGGGTCGGGCGGATTGTCCATCCAGGTTTCCGTCATAAAGAGTAGGTCCAAGTTTTTATCCTCTATCAGATCAAGTATGTCCTGTCGGTGTTTACCGAGCGAGCGGACATTGGTGAGGGCAAATGAATAGGATTTCAAGGATTTATCCTTGTTACACGGGGAAGGTTTCAAAATGAGGGGTATAGAGGTTTTGCAACCTAAACATGGTTGAACCGGATTTCCGACAAGGAACCATGGGTCAAGTGTGAGGCAGGACTGAAGGTCAGGGGGACGCAGCTGTAAGAGCTGGGTCGCTGTGTAGAAGCCTCGTCGGGGCAGAGGGTGAAGACCAGGGGGAGTGGCCCTCGGCCCGGGCCAGGCGCGGACGGGCGCAGACGGGCTTGCCTTTGGCACGCCCGCTGAACCCACCCGCTGCGCGGTCGGGCTGGTCTGTTGTTTATATCCATAGTTAGATGGGTGGGAGGAGGGTGGGAGGGGCGATGATCTATACCGCCAGCCTTCCCTGCCCAAGATGGCGGCTGAAGTTGCTGAATGAAGTTACCAGCCCCTGGTAACGGCGGCGCTGTGAAATGCAGTACAGATCGGCCTCGGGTGATGTAATCTCGCACCAAGGTGAGGACACGTCCTTAAAAATTAACCATTAAAATATATTACAGTTTTTAAAAGATTGTTATTATTACAATCAATAACAACCACAAAGTCAGCAAATATGGGAGAGCACAAGAGAGCACAAGATTCCTCCGGCTTCCGCCTCAGAGGAGAAAAGCATACAGATACCTGGGGGGAAAATCGCCTCGCCCTTAAGTATCCTGGGAGGGCGGGAGGGGCGATGATCTATACCGCCAGCCTTCCCTGCCCAAGATGGCGGCTGAAGTTGCTGAATGAAGTTACCAGCGCCTGGTAACGGCGGCGCTGTGAAATGCGGTACAGATCGGCCTCGAGCGATGTAATCTCGCACCAAGGTGGGGACACGTGTTTAAAAATTAACCATTAAAATATATTACAGTTTTTAAAAGATTGTTATTATTACAATCAATAACAACCACAAAGTCAACAAATATGGGAGAGGACAAGAGAGCACAAGATTCCTCCGGCTTCCGCCTCAGAGGTGAAAAGCATACAGATACCTCGGGGGGAAAATCGCCTCGCCCTTAAGTATCCTGGGAGGGCGGGAGGGGCGATGATCTATACCGCCAGCCTTCCCTGCCCAAGATGGCGGCTGAAGTTGCTGAATGATGTTACCAGCGCCTGGTAACGGCGGCGCTGTGAAATGCGGTTCAGATCGGCCTCGGGCGATGTAATCTCGCACCAAGGTGGGGACACGTGTTTAAAAATTAACCATTAAAATATATTACAGTTTTTAAAAGATTGTTATTATTACAATCAATAACAACCACAAAGTCAGCAAATATGGGAGAGCACAAGAGAGCACAAGATTCCTCCGGCTTCCGCCTCAGAGGAGAAAAGCATACAGTTTTGACTGAATGCAGAACAAATCAAAACATTCACCCCCAAGCAAGAGATCTGGTTCAAATCCATTTTTCTTCTTCTCACCATACCACCCCAGTTTAGACCCAGCCATATGCAAATCTGTCTTGACCCAGTGCCTCATGGGAGCAGTCCTACCTGAACTGCCAAGCCAGGTACGACTTTAATTGGAAACAAGCATCCTAGGACCAGTTTCAGGGTTTCACCCCTCGTCAGTCAGCCTAGCTTGAATACAGTGGCACAGTGAGCCTGAGACCCACGTCTGGGCATACCCGGTGAGGATGAAACCCTGAAATTGGTCCTATGTTGCTTGCTTCTGGTCCAGGGAAAACCTAGCTTGGCAGTTCTGGCTGGTCTGTTAGCATGAGGCACAGTGTTAAGGCTGATTTACATACAGCTAGGTATAAACTGGGGTGGCATGGTGAGCAAAATAATGATGGATTTAACCCAGATCTCTTGACTGGGGTGAATGTTTTGATTTGTTCTGCATTCTGTTCATCAGTTGTGTGTATTTTGTTCTCAACATGCGAGTAATCTCTCATGGCGAGGGGGGCATTATCTCTTTTTTACTGACCCTTACCCCCAGGGTTTGCGCAGTGGTGATGGACAGAAAGAAAATGGTTATATGATTGCTCACCTTAATTAGACAGATAAATATATAGGCAAGTCTTCTACGGCCCTTACTCAATTGGGCCATAAGAGAAGTTTGACTACAGTGGGGACAGAGTAATCATCATAGTAACCAAACTTAAGATCTGTCCTCATTTGAATGGGGTGGGTGGACTACTATATTATCAGGGATGGAACTCTGTCACTATTGCAAGGGAGTTTATTCCCTGCCAACATATAAATTAGGCCCTAAATGTTGATATAAAAACAATGTGTAGGAAAAAGCAGCATTTGTGACAATGCTGATTGTCAGAAATGGCTAATTAACAAATGCAATATATCATTACGTCCAATAGACCCTTCTAGTTATAGAGATATATAGGGTGTGTAAGTTCTCCAAGAACCTTAGGAACTCAGAGCCAACAACTGAGTTGCACCTTACAGTGGTTTTTCATTTGCGCACAGAGTATAGAGCATTTCATGAGATAAATTGAGCGTTTTTCACATTTTGGGTAGCTTTAGATTTTGGTATGATATGCCAGCACATAGGAAAACCTACAAAAACAACACATTTCGGAAAACTAGACAGTTGGTGGATTCCATGTTAGCATGACTTGTGTAGCTCTCATGGGGTTTCATATTCAGAAGCCATTGCAGACCTCAAACCTTGGCTAAAAACACATATTTTCCTCATATTTCTGTGTTGTAAAGTTCTGGACTCTAAAGAGAGCCACACATTTCCTACTGACCAGCATACCACCACAGCTCCAGATACAAAATGTACTTTAATTGTCTGTGTGGGCCTTTCACCCAGGACAGGAAAGGGCCCAAAATGCAACAAGGACAGATCAAAGTGTCCCTTTCCAAACCAACCCTTTTTGCATTTTGGGTGGCTGTTGATTTTGGGCCCTAGATCAGACAGCAACCAGGGTTACCTACCACCCTTACTTTTCTGAAACCTAGATGCTCGGGAGACTCCAGGGTGGTGTGACTTGTGTGGTTGTCAACAAGCTTTCCCATCCAAAAGCCTTGCAAACCTCAAACTGTGACTAAAAACAAAAAATTTTCATTAGATTTCTGTGTTAGAATCTGCGGTGAGCCACAAATTTCTGACCACCCAGTATTCCCCCACATCTACTGATAAAACGGTATGCGAAAACGAAATGTGAAAACATCAATATTTCCTGTCAAAATAAATACATGATTTGGCAATAGCGGTCGCTTCTGTATTTTAGAGTTTAGAATTATTTACTAAACTAAGCATAATAAATGAACTCTCAAGTTTCAGCATTCAGGAAAAGGTTTCTTTGGTAGAATCTGTGGGGCACAGTAGGAGAACTAACATTGGCATTTGCAACTTTTGGTAACCAGCTCATGTCCACTTTGATGCTTCTTTCTTTCCCTGGTAACAGAGGTGAAGTGGGCATATTTGAAAATGTTGATAAACTCCTGCTATTACCATGGTCTAGCTTTAGACACATCTGCCAAATGACAGCACAACAGATCCAAATGAGGTGAGAGGGTTAGGGATTTCATGTATGGATTGGTTGATTGGTTGAGGTTATTCGGTTATAGAGAGAGATAGACTAACACAACATTCATGAAGTCCATATGCACATCACATCTGTCATGTAAGAAAGATGGCACTTCAGCAAATGGTTAGCAAATTCAAACACCTTTCTCTTTAGCAGGCCACAGACTATAAAGGTAATTAATTGTTACACAGGCTGGAAAATATTCAAAATAGGGTGGATGCACACAGGTAAAAATAATTCATTATTTAAAAAAGAAATTACAATGTTGACAAATGGATGATGCAACTGCTTATTTGGCATTGTTTGTCTTGGGTGCAGGGCTCAACCACAGAGGAGGGGCGTGGAAGTACCTTGCAAAAGACAAGGGATGTGAAATGCAGAAGATATTGAAAATATTGCAGAGTCAATGTATGATTGACATGTGGTGAGTCTGAGGGCAGAGTTTAGACTGGTTCAGTGAAATCCTATTAACTCGGTGCCAATCTTGTACCAATCCCAGACAACCAGAGCACTTGCTGCATGTACTCAACTGATCAGACAAACAATAAAAAAGTAACAATGCCCATTATGTGACATGTGTAGACCAAAGCCTGGATATGACACAGATTGTCACTTTAGCCATGAGATTGAGTTTTCCTAATCAGCATACCATTTTCCAGGCCTCTTTGAATCCTTTTGTTTCCCATATAATTAGATAGGCATTGGTCCTTCTTCTGGCTGTTGTCAATGGTCAGAGATTTAATTTCATCTAAAAAGAGAGTGACCTGAAAAGAAGTTAGTCTAGACTCGGTAAACTGAGCTCTCACAGAAGAACCTGGCACTGATAGACTTAAGTTAATGAAAGTATAATCAAGTAACAATCCAAGTGGCATGATGAAGCATGATCTAGAGTTATCACCCAATCATTACATATAAAGTTTACTTTACCTATAAGGATACTCCCAGCCATCACAACGGGAGAGGTGTGGTGCCACGGCCAGGGCGACTGACGCTGGAATCTGGGGATCAAGGTTCGATCCCCAGCTCCGGCGGCAGATTAGCCCAGCACCATGTGACTCTGGTCAATACCTTGCTTAATATTCCCAACGGCCCCCAGCGCCTAGAGACCCTTACAGGTGATTGTTCCTGCTTTACAAATGTGGATTATTACAAATGTGGATTATTACAAGAATCATCAGCATTTGGTATTCATGGGTGCAATATACCTGTTCCAAATGTGGTGTTCATTTACATTCGGACATGATATACAATACATATCAGCAGTGCAATCTTTTCAATCTTCTCTGGCAGCCCAGCATGTGAATGAAACAAAAGAGAGCAATAGGAGTCATGTTCTTGTTTTCATAAAAACAGAGCTTCTATTGTAGACTGATACCATTGCTCATTAGAAAGTCTTTAGTTGATGCAAAGGTTGAATTAGCTTTGTCTGGTCTTACCACTCATTCAGTCCTACCCAAAAGTGTGTGTGCATTCTTGACTATCTATGTAGTGTAAGATATCATAATAATTATTGCGTTATTCTTCAATTTTATTCTGGAAGGAAGAGATCATCATCAGGGGATTCACCAAGAGGATGATCACTTGCCATATTTGTGATGTCTGACCAATTGCCAAAATCCATGGATGCATCTTCAGGACAATATCAACTTTGGGTAGGAATTCCCCCCAGCTGCACTGAACAGAAGCTCCAAAGATACACTGGCAATTGGACATGCTAGATACTTCAGTGCTAGTCTTCTGAGTTCAAGCCACTGTTTCTACTTGTGCATATGCTATATGTCTTCAGACAATATAGCTCAAGGTCGCACCTCTATATATTACAAATTCTTGCTTCAATATTTTATTCAAGCATATTTTTTGTGAATAAATATTCTTAGTTCTTTGGAATAGTATGTTTATTAGTCAAACAACATAAACTTCTATTATCACTTCTTAAGATAAGTTACATCCACAACATAACCAACCTCCATTGTAAAACAATGTTATTGTTTGTGCAAAAAATCCCAAATGCATTACAGACTGTGCCCTTCATAGGGGTAGTAATCATTTCCAATGCTTCAAATCATAAAATTGTAAATGGATATTAGCATATCCACTTCATTAATTGTCAAGAGCGGCCATCAGAAATGTAAACACTCACAAAATATGATCAGTGTCAAAAATGTACATCATTAGAACCTTTATTGACTAATAAACCAAGTGGCATGCCCTAAATACATGTTGTTACCCATATTTATTCTGCTCAAGTGTCTTTTACAAAATGTGAAGCTGACAAAACACCATGTAATGTCCTCAGCAATCAATACAATGTTAGCTTATCTCTCTGGTTAATCTATGTGGAAATAACCTAGTTCTAATGATTTATGCTCATGACACGCTGAGAACTGGTCTGATGAATTGTCCAGGATTTCTCCACTGTCAAACCTTACTCACTGTGTCAAACCTACAGTAATATTAGTGCATGTGCACTTAATGAATCTTACTGGATCGCCATGACTTATAAAGCATGACAACTCTGGATTCTGTCTTCTTGCATTAATAAAATAGTAAAATGTACCTGTATTTACCTTGATAAAGAGCTCAGACTTTTACCTGCTGTGAGGTGAACCACTATGGTCCTATTGAAAACATCTCATTAAAATTCACTGTGGCTTTAGATGACTGTTAAATTGCTGTGACCTAAGTTCATGTCATTGGCCATACTGTAATATGTGGATACGAGTAACAAATATCAACAATAATTGCCTTACTAATGACTCCAGCTTTCCCTTAATGGAGTTCGGCCATAAGGTGATCCAGGACCTCTGCAAAACTGGTATAACATTGACACTGCTGGATGATGTAATCAGTGATGTCTTCAACAATTTATTGTATCAAGAGCAGGGCCACTGGAACCATGTGTCAGGGAGGGACCAAATTATGTGGCAGAGTTGACTAAATTATGCAGCAAGGAACAGCTAATGTTGTGGCGTAAAGTGTCACATTTTGTTATAGGATTACTTTGTCATTTTTACACTTGTTAACATTGTCTGGGCATAGGTTGCACCTCATTTGTAACAGTTTAACACCTAAATATGGCAATAAGTAACACAAAGATGACCAGTCAATCTTTGCGAAGGGTCATTCCACTGCACGGCAACATGTGAAAGTATTGTTCTTGATTTTCTTATGTGCATCCACATGTCAAATCTTCCCAAATCTCTTCACTTGCCCTCTGCACACAATGTCCGTACTCATGGCAAAATTTCATAATGCCCATCACTCAAATCCCGGTAGAGTAAGCACTTACACTTTAAATATAAAAATGCACTGCCACAGACCTCTTAATGAGCATGTTGGATTTTCTTCTTTATAATGGTTGCTGCTTCTTTGCCTAGCACTCACACTAGATTTTCACATAAATATATGTACACAAAATGTTATCAAACTAGATTTTATGGATCTTCATACAGCACTGCCCTGGAGTGCTCAAATGAGCTTCTGCACTTTCATCTAAAAAATGAACTTTAATTTTATGGTCGCACTACTTTCTAAGCTTTGTTCCCTTTTTGATTTTCTAATATGCACTATATTTTTAACTAAGCAGGGCACACTGATCCAATAAGGCTTACTCAATCCTTCCCTGCACCTGCCCAAGACTCTAAAATGAGTATCTGCAATGTAAACCACACTACAATGCTGCACCTCCTCACGAAGTAGTAATTGCATCGGGAAAGGGGCTTCCTTGGCCCGAGGAATGGGATTTTAACTGATTATATTTCCATGAATGCATGATGACGATTCAATCATATGTGCAACTATATAGGTGTTTATCATGTACTACAGTGCAGTGTTTTTATTTTATTAATCAAGCAATAAAGAATTACTTACCTTAAAACATGTGTCACTGTGTTTTTGTAACTTTTGAACCATTTGAACTAAAAACAAATTATTTCTGCTCAAATGTGCCGATTATGTGGCAGGTGATGGATTATGTGGCAAATCCATAATTATATGAAAAATGCCACTCCCCCACAATCACTTAATTCAAGTGACTCTGGTCTTGAGAGATGCCATATGTGAGGTCATAAGCAATGCATGGCGAGGCGCAAATTATAGTTAGTTCATTAAATAGTGACAGGTGAATTTCAGTGATTTTTCTGGTTCTTAAATGTTAGTTTTTGTATTATTTCTGCACCTAACTTTAATACCAACCAAACATTTATATTTTAATGCTTCCTTTGGTCAGCCAACCCCCTCCCATGCTCAAAGCCCTGAGTTCAAACCGCCCGTACAAGGCCAACCCACCAGAGACACTCATGCCCCTCTTTTGTTAAAAGAAAATGTTTTGCCGATCCCACAGGACTCTCGAGGAGTCAGCATAGTCTCCCTGTGATCCCGCTCAAGGTCAAGGGGGCTTAGTACATGCAGTACATAAGATTTCTTGATTATTTGAAGTTTCATGCCCACAGGACTCATGTGATTTTCCTGCAATCCAAACGGCCCAGAATCTTTACATTCTGAACCATAATTTCTCAAAAAATACTCAATGGGTTTATACCAAATCACAAAAAGCTCGCTTTCTGGGTAAAGATCTAAATTTCTGCTAAATCAAATTTGGTGTAATACTCTTCAGCGATTGTGGTGTCTAATATTACCCATGGAAATTGCTTTGAGGAACTATGTTTTGGGATCCCCACCTATTTTTCAGCCACTGCTTGGCAGAACACCCATTTTCAAGGAAGGAGCTCGGGAGGATGAATATTTTGTTTTTGGAATGTTCAGTGAAGTAATCAAAAAATCCATGGTAATTATAACTACACAACAGCAAACACTACTCTGTAGTTATCATAAGGACCTAGTTACCATATGAAATGGATTTGTTGGTTTGCATGATGTTCCCAAGATTTTGGATCTATTTATTTAGCTGGATTTAGAACTGTGTACACTTTACCCCAGTTAACAAATAACAAGGTGCTTGTACTCCCTCTTGAAATATGGTTGAATTGGCAACCCCCTAATTTGTGCATTTAACTTGCTTAAGAGCCTCTGGTATATAGTAGAATGTCTGCCCAGGGCCTAAAAGCTAAATGCCACTTGTGGACTGCAGCACCCATTGTGCCATTCACTATAATGGCAGTGCAAACATGGCTTCAGGCATTCCATTGTATCTTGACTGTAGCAGTTCAAAAACTGCAATTCAACCACTTTGACAGTCAAAAGGCTTCAATCAATCAATCAAATGGGATTTGTGAAGAGCAACTTCTCACCAGCGATGGTATCCAGACACTTGGGGTTTTTGCTGCTGGGTGGAGTTAGTCAAACTGCTAGGTTTTCAGACCCTTCCTGAATTTCTTCAGGGAGAGTGAGGTCCAGAGATGTAGGTTGAGGCTGTTTCAGGCCTTTTGATGCCAGGTAGGCGAAAGAGCATCCACCGCTCTTACTTCGGCAGATCAAGGGTGTCTGGACTAGGGAGAGGGAGGCAGAGTGCTTTTGCATGGAAGGGTGGTGGAAGTTCACACTGTGGTTGATGTAGGCAGGTCCCTAACTGTGCAGGACCTTGTAGGTGTGGGTTAGCATCTTGAACTGGCATCTCATGCAGACAGGGAGCCAGTAGAGTTTCCTGCAGTGTGGGGTGATGTGGGCCCTTCTTGGGAGCTGGGTGAGGGTCCAGTTCTGCTGGCTGCTAGCAGTTATCCCACAAGGATGAGTTGCTTCCATTTTGTCAGTGTTGAGTTTGAGGCACTTGTTTTGCATGCAGTGGGTGATGTTTGTCAGGCACAGGTGAAAGTTAGCCTTGGTGGTGAAGGGGTCTGCAGATAGAGAAAAGATTAACTCAGTGTTGTTTGCATAGGATGTGATGTTGAGCCATTGGTCCTGACTATGTTGGCCAGAGGGTCAAATAGGCATTGACCAGGGTGGGGCTGAGGGTGAGAATTCTTCTGGTAAGGAAAGGTGAAAAACACTTGAGGGTGTACTCTTGAATTCCCATCTTATGGGGCCCATGTGGGCCTTGGAGCCCATAAGGTACTGTCCATGGCTTTTAAAAGTAGTGCATTTCATGTTAACATGTTGTTATAATGATTAGTACCCAAAAGCCATTTTCACTGTAGTAAGGTTGGCTGGTCCATAGAGAAACACTAAGAAATCTTAAATATTACTTCTACTGTATTACTTCTGCTATCTCAGGGTAGTGTCCAGCTAGAAAAAGGATTCAACAACACTTTTTAATATTTAATAAATGCCAGACTCAGTGGTGCAGTCAGATGTTTAATAAATATTTTTAGAAAGTTACTTTTTCCCTTCCAGAAACTCTGTAAGGGTCATTTATATTGAGCTTCCAGCTAAACTTTATATGTAATGATTATGTGATTGCTCTAGATCAATGCTCCAATGTGTCACTGAGCTGGTGGATGACCCTGAATGAGGGGTAAAAACTGCTCAGAGAGCAAGGACAAAGGTCTGGTGTGGGGAGGTGTTTTTGTTTTTCTAGTAGTAGTTTCTCTAGTTGAGGTGAACACAGGAACTTAATTAACTTCAAAGATGTCTCCCCTGTCACCAGCAAATGTAAGATGACACCTGTGCAGCTCCTTCTTTTGTCCCCCCAGTCAGACAGTCACCAACCCCAGTTGGTAGAGAGAGACCCACAGTGCTGGTTTGCAGTGCAGTTACCCATAGTCAGTTGCTCATTATCCTGACCATTTCTGTGTGTGGCCATATAGACTCTGCACAAGACAAGAAGGGTTTTACTATTTTGGATTTTAGGAGTGAGAGACTCTGTGTGATGTTTTATGTAGTTGGACAGGCACAACCTGCTGAAAAAGTAGGTAGAATTACCCATGTTAACATTTACCCCGTTGGTTAGGGAGGTGCCAAGACGCACCCCACCCACATCCTAGTGCCAGAAATAAATGTGGTTATCCCGGCACCCTTCTCAGAACACTACTGAACCTGAGTAAGATCAGAAGAGGATGAAACCTGCTGTCTGTGACCTGAGGAGAGGCCTGAAATACAGCATGTTCATTCTACATGATCGCAATAAGCTTCAAGAGACCCTTTCCTGAAGTTCCAAACTGACTGGTTCCAACTGGGCCTCACCTGTACCCTGCTGGTGGCCTCTGCTGAAGTGAATCCTGATCCCCAAATTCTGACCCTGACTGGTCCTGGAACCCCTGGTTGTGTCAGGCTGGACTTCTCTGACCAGCCCTGAAAACCTGAGAGCTACCCACAGTACTGGTTTGCAGTGCAGTTACCACATAGGCAGCTGCTCATTACCCTGACTACTCCTGTGTGTGGCCATATAGACTCTGCACAAGACAAGAAGGGTTTTACTATTTTGGATTTTGGGAGTGAGAGACTCTGTGTGATGTTTTTTGTAGTAGGACAGGCACAAACACGCTATAAAAGTAGGTATAATTACACCTGTTAACATTTACCCCATTGTTTAGGGAGATGCCAAGACGCACTCCACCCACATTCTAGTGCCAGAAATAAATGTGGTTATCCTGGCACCCTTCTCAGAACACTACTGAACCTGAGTAAGATCAGAAGAGGATGAAACCTGCTGTCTGTGACCTGAGCAGAGGCCTGAAATACAGCATATTCATTCTACATGATCACAATAAGCTTCAAGAGACCCTTTCCTGAAGTTCCAAACTGACTGGTTCCAACTGAGCCTCACCTGTACCCTGCTGGTGGCCTCTGCTGAAGTGAATCCTGATCCCCAAATTCTGATCCTGAGGTCCTGGACCCCTGGCTGTGTCAGGCTGGACTTCTCTGACCGGCCCTAAAAACCTGAGAATTAGAAAACTTCCAGAGGCCAGGAACCAACTTGCCAAGCCGAGGTGTTTTGCAGTTGGGTTGAAGATTCACGTTGTTCCTGCTCTGAACTTCTTTGCAGCAGCAAATTGGATTTGGCGGGATCTCACAAAGGAAATATCTGACCTCTGGGAGCCCTAATTTGTCACAGCCTATAGTCTTATCCCATTGACGGATTCTGACCTCTGAAAAAGTGAATATGTGCATACACAGATATCTTGACCGGGGGAAGTGCCAAAAGTATCTGGCTGGTGAGAAGACTTCTCTGGTCCTTAGATTCAGGCCCAGATTTACTAAGCCCTTGCATAGCCATTGCATCAAGCAAGGCAACACAAGGGCTTACGTGATATTTACCAAGCCACGCAATGCCACCTTGTGCGGTTCTGTGTTGCCTAGCAAATACAAAGTAACACAAGGCAGTGCAAATCTCTACCTTCCATTACTCTGAGTTGGGAAAGCGTTCCATGGGTGGGGTGTGGGCGCTCCCACTCATCCATCCATAGACTTTGGTGCATTTTTATTTTATTTTATAGCATTTGTAAGGCGCACAGCTACCCACAAAGGGTTTCCCGGCGCCGAAAACAGCAAAGACACAAGACACACCTGGAGAGAGAGCAGATCCTAAGTCAAAGATTATTGATCAAACAGCCAGGTTTTCACGCTCTTTCTGAAACTCCTATAGTTTTCTTCTTTGCGTAAGTGGGTAGGCAGTGAGTTCCACAGAGTTGGGCCCAAGAATGCAAAGGATCTTCCACCCACTCTAGCCCGTTTATACCTTGGTACCGCAAACTTCGCAGAAGTAATAGAGCGGAGATTGCGGTTTGGAAGGTAAGGCTTGGCTAGGTCTAGAAGATATTTGGGGGCAGTCCCTGCTTTAATTTGGAACAGATAGCTCAGGGTTTTAAAACGGATCCGATTTTCGACCCTGAGCCAATGCAGGTCTCTGAGATGTTTAGTGATCCTGGCATATCTGGGAATTCTACAAAGCAGTCTGGCCGCAGCATTCTGCACCAGCTGTAGGCGTCTTACTACTGCTTTATTTGCACCCAGGTACAAGATGTTGCCGTAGTCAAGCCGAGATGTCACTAAGGCGTTGACTACGGTCTTCTGGGTGGTCGATGGTAACATCCAGACAATTTTACGTAGCCATCTGAGAATAGTAAAACAAATGCCAGCCACTTTGTTAGCTTGCTGTACCATAGATAAGCTGTCGTCAATGATGACTCCCAGATTTCTGACTTGAGTGGCAGGGGTCGGGAGCATGCCCAATGAGGTTGGCCAATGGGAATCGCTCCAGAGATTTTTATCATTCCCTAAGAGGAGGATCTCTGTTTTCTCCCCATTTAATTTAAGCTGGTTGTCCGACATCCAACAGTAAATTTCATGGAGGCCTGTTTTAAGTGCAGAAGAATCAGACGAATCAGATTTGGATAATGAAAATAAAATCTGAGAATCGTCTGCATAAGTCATCAGAATAAGACCAAAATTCTCTGCAAGGGTGGCTAATGGGCGAAGATACAAATTAAAGAAAAGGGGACTCAGAATAGATCCTTGTGGTACCCCGTGCGGGGAATAGAAAACATCCGAACAAGCCTCAGAGGAGGTGATCTGAAAGTTCCGGGAGGATAAATATGATTTGATCCATTCTAACGCCTTGCCCTCGACACCACTCTCCCTCAGCCTACAAAGTAGTCTGGAGTGAGAGATGGTGTCGAAGGCTGCGCTCAGGTCCAGCAAGACCAGTGCCACCGTTTGGCCATCATCTCTGAGCTCTTTGATTTTTTCCGTGATTCCGAGCAGGGCAGTTTCAGTGGAATACCCACTCCTAAATCCGGACTGGGAAGGGTGAAGTAGTTCATTATTTTCCACATATGTGGAGAGAGCTTCATGGATGTGCTTTTCCAGCACTTTGGAAAAGGCAGGGAGTAACGATATTGGTCGATAATTGGCCAATACCGTAGGATCGGCGGCTGGCTTTTTCAGCAAAGGGCTGACTATGGCGTGTTTCCATATAGCAGGAACTGAAGCCTGTTCCATGGACGCATTGAGTATGTCCGTAATAGCCGTCAGAGTAGAATCCTTTAGTTGGCTGATAATGCTGATGGGTATAGGATCACGGGGAGAACCCGATTTGATAGTTTTAAGAAGTTTCCTCGTTTTGTCCGGTGTTAAGGGTGGCCAGGCTTCGAGATGACAGTTTCCTTTAAAGCATTGCGAGGTATCCTCTTGGTTATAAGAGGTAGTGCTATTTTTGTTAATATTGGAGACGATCTTCTCGATCTTTTCAGTGAAGAAGGATGCCAAGTTTTGACATTGCTGAGTACTAAGAAGGGGAGCCTCCACTCTTGTATTTTCACCAGCCAATTCCTTCACTGTGTTAAAAAGAGTCTGGGATTTATTAGTGGCTGAGTTTATAGTCGTGGTTACATAGCATGCTTTAGCTTTCATGCATGCCGAGTGATAGCTGTTTCTAGCCCTTCGGTAGACCTCTTTTTGGTGAGCCTCATAGTTCTTCCGCCACTGTCTCTCCAAGTTCTTACAAGTAGATTTTTCTTTCTTGAGGGCCTCTGTAAACCAGGGGGCCGGGGGACGGTGTACTTTCCCCTTACAACGGGATAAGGGGAGGCAGGCATTCACTGCATCACTGAGCCATGCTTGTGTAGCTTCAGCTATGCTTTCCATGTCTCCATCAAGGCATGGGAGGTCTTTGTTCAATGCACTGTTAAGGTCATCGAGGTTTAATCTTTTCCAATTTCTCCTCAGAGATTCAGAAGGAGTGGTAGAAAGAAATTTAGTGGGTTTGAGAGAGATGGTGAAGGATATGAGGAAATGGTCTGACCAGCATATAGGGGTAGTGTTCAGCCATGATAGTTCTTCCATATTAGAGATGATGGGGTCAAGCAGATGCCCTGCTTTATGGGTGGGACCCTTATTACGCAGTGTCATATTCAGCGCCAAAAGATCTTCAATGAGGTTTTTACAGTTAGTATTGTTCTCATCCTCCAAATGGAGATTCAAGTCCCCCAGTATTGTAAAGTTTTGGGCTTTTAAGTGGTGAGGTAGAATAAAGTTTACCAAATTATCAGACCAAGAGGGATTATAAACTGGTGGTCGGTAAATCAGTAAACCAGAAAAAGTGAAATTGGGGCTGAGGGTAATTTTAAAAGATGCAGCTTCGCAATTAGGAATATCTGCATGGTCAAAATGGCATACAAAGTCTTTGTTGTAAATAATAGCTATGCCCCCTCCTATTTGGCCAACGCGATCTCTCCGTACAATAGCATAGTTCGTGGGGAGTGCCGTAGCAACATCGGGACCGGCGCCATCATGGAGCCAGGTCTCAGTGAGAAATATCGCACTGGGCTTCTCTTCCATTAATAAATGGAAGACATCAAGTTTGTGTTGTGGTAAGGAACGACAATTTACCACAAAGAAAGTGAAGTTGTTAGAGCAAACTTTCTGGCGGACGGTATTGTGAGGAATATCATGCGGAATATCAGGATAAGGCTGGAAATTTGACAGGGAGAGGAAACAAGTTGGACAGGTCTGTGTACCAGCAAACAGGGGATTTAAAGTTGTACATTTGTCGTGTCTGGCAGGGCGTAGTGCAGTAAGTGAATTGCGCGTGAGCATCATACCTGGGTAATGGTGGGGCAGAGTTCTAAGCCCTAAGTCCCGGACTGGCCCGGACGGGCACAGACGGGCTGACTCTGGCTGGACTCCGGCGAAGACGAGGCGCGTCCGCAAAAACGCGTCCGCTATCGCGGAGGACAACTGTTTCCTTTTATGGCGGAGACTAGCGCTCTCTCACCGCGCTGTCCCGCACTAAGATGGCCGCCACAGAAAACCCTAATGCTCGGTGCCTTGCCCTATCTCGGCAGGTATCGAGCGAGTAAAAAATCAATAAAGGGAGTGAGTCAGCGTCAGAAAACTGAGCGCTAGTAAGTAGTTTTTAACAGTTTTTAAAAGCGAGGTCTTTAAAACAGAAGTGTAATACACTAAACAATTCAATATTAAAATACAATTTTTAAGCTAATACAGCGAGAACTGATCTCTGGTTACAATTGCGCTGCAGCGTAACAAGCTGCTCGTGTCACTTGCTCAAATTCTGAATGACCCTGTTTGGGGCTCCTTTTATGGCGGAGACTAGCGCTCTCTCACCGCGCTGTCCCGCACTAAGATGGCCGCCACAGAAAACCCTAATGCTCGGTGCCTTGCCCTAGCTCGGCAGGTATCGAGCGAGTAAAAAATCAATAAAGGGAGTGAGTCAGCGTCAGGAAACTGAGCGCTAGTAAGTAGTTTTTAACAGTTTTTAAAAGCAAGGTCTTTAAAACAGAAGTGTAATACACTAAACAATTCAATATTAAAATACAATTTTTAAGCTAATACAGCGAGAACTGATCTCTGGTTACAATTGCGCTGCAGCGTAACAAGCTGCTCGTGTCACTTGCTCAAATTCTGAATGACCCTGTTTGGGGCTTCTTTTATGGCGGAGACTAGCGCTCTCTCACCGCGCTGTCCCGCACTAAGATGGCCGCCACAGAAAACCCTAATGCTCGGTGCCTTGCCCTAGCTCGGCAGGTATCGAGCGAGTAAAAAATCAATAAAGGGAGTGAGTCAGCGTCAGGAAACTGAGCGCTAGTAAGTAGTTTTTAACAGTTTTTAAAAGCGAGGTCTTTAAAACAGAAGTGTAATACACTAAACAATTCAATATTAAAATACAATTTTTAAGCTAATACAGCGAGAACTGATCTCTGGTTACAATTGCGCTGCAGCGTAACAAGCTGCTCGTGTCACTTGCTCAAATCCTCTAGCATCTCTTGCATTCCTAGATTTACTCAAGGTAAGAAACCTGGGAATGCAGCAAAATGCTTTGCCATCCTTACACTGGTCTTACAAGGCAAAATATATTTATTTCTAAGTATTGTTTTTGTGCCAAATGGTGTCCCTTCTAGTACAAAACAATCCTAAATATAACCATGCAGCAAGGGTGCCCCTGGGAGCACTAGGCAGCACTTGAGGCACCAGGAAAGACAGAGAGAGCGATAGAGAGAGCAGGAGTGGCCATATCTTACATTGCAGTGCATTCCTTCTGTGTTGTCTTGCTGCATAGCGTTGCTTCAAATGTTGGCAAATCCGGGCATCTATTTCTCTTACTTTGAACTTTTCCTTCTAAAACAAAAACCGGGACTGGGTCCAAAGGCAATCTGACCTCATGGAGTCCTCCTAAGTTACAGCTCATTGAAGTTTATTGATTTCTACTTTGGAGACTAAATCCCAAGGTAAAACCTTCGATTGGGTTGAATCTGGTCTCGATATCCGACCTCCTCTGCATTGCTCTTGGCCTCAAATCATGTCCATGTTTGGGTTTACTGTGACCATTTGACCGTAATTATGGCTTAATGCTTTTTGGCATTATTTTTATTTTAAACATTATACTTATTCTGATCGCTTGTTCCTCTAATTATTTTTTTCTCGTTTTGGTGCTATTTTATTTATTAACATGTATTCTATTTTTCTAAATCAGTTTGAGACTTTTACTTTATTGTCTTTTGACTGTTTTGGAACTGCAAAAATACTTTGCACAGTAACCTAAGTTGGGCCTTCCTGCTCTGTGCCATAGGGGGTAAAACACAGGTTAATTTAGTTACAAAAAGGGGCTTATTTACAAGCCCCTTGTGCCGCCGGTGCGTCACTTTTCCCCATTATAAAAGTGAGGCATTGGCGGCACAAATCGGTTGTAAATAAGGAATGGGATTATTGCCTGAGATGAGTAGTCACCCTCTGAACTAACAACCCTATTTTTTGTAGCTGATAGATAGATATATATTAGATAGAAAGATAGATAAAAGTTATTTTTCGATATTACTTACTATTTCTATGTGTGCTGCATTCTGCAGTACACATTGAAAAAGGAATATGCCTCTAAGGATTATATTTGGGCAGCAAAGGTGTCCCTTCTTGCACAAAAAGAAACCTGCCCATAACTCAGGCACCCTTACACCATGGTGCAAGGGTGACGGTATTGTCACATGGCAGACTTAAACGTGGCTGGGCAGGGAGAGAGCAGATGCTCTCTCGCATTCATGTAGCGAAGCAACTTACCTTGCTGCACATTGCGTGAATTCTAAGAAAATCTAACCTCTAAGAGTGTATAAACTGAACTATGTCTATTAAAAAAAGCCCCAATGTAGCACAGCACAGAAGCTCCAGTTCCAAAATTGCAACAAACCTATTTTTTCATACACGAAACAGCAGGTGGGGGTTGCCTGTATAATTAATACTGGTCTCATTTTGTCTACAAGATGTATTGCTTTCCAGTAGTGTCTATCAAGCCTGCTAGCAGCTGCTATCTGTGCAGGTGTTATATAGCACTCCTATATATTCTCCAGCATTCCTCCATAAGGTGATAAAACACATCAGGAAGACCTTTGTGTCACCTCCAGTAAAAATAGTTGCTGGGAAATGTGCAAATGCATTGTACAGAAATTTATATTTTCATATTTATGTTACCCTGTATCTACTGCATTCTGTATGACACCTACAAGGACCGATTTCATTTAATCCAGATTAAAAGAAAATCAGAATTCACGTCACTTCACTAGGAAAAAAAGTTTTTATTTGGTCATATTCATCAGACACTAACTTTAAATACTCCACTTCTTATTGCCATTTATATATTTCCCGAGTGTATTATTCTTTCTTGATCACCTTATTCTTAGTTCGAGCAGTACACAAAAAATATATTTACAACAAGATGGTCGATACAAAATAATAAAGCATTGCTTCATTTATACTCAATTAGGCCTTAATCAGTCTCAGAAATTCAAAATGCAAATACATGTTTCAACGATAATAATATCGCTTTAATATTAGTAGTTGCGTTATTTTCATTTCATGAAAATAAACACATGGAAAATTCTCCTCCTTTAAAAAAGCAGAGTGCTTTTAGAACGTGTTCTGCACTTTCCTTTTAGCTCTATCTATCCTCTATTGCATCCACACTACAACCCAGCACCACAGAAAGAACAAAAATACTTCAAGCCATAGCCTCAACAAGGAACGGAGACAACCGGCTGACTGCCACACCACCCGTTTTTGACAAATATAGAAAGACACTAAATTGAAGGTTCAAACTTAATCTTTGGTAGATCTTCATTAAATAATTCCCACAACTCTCCAGGCTTTTTAGAAAAAACTGAAAGTGCTTCCAGAGATCCAATGCTACCTCAAGTGATGACCATCTTTCCTCCTCCTTTAATTTACTATATTGACCTGCTCAGAGTGCTTCGGTCTTAAAGGCCTTCAATGTCCACAAAAATGTGGGCTACATGAATCAAAAGTGTAAATTATTAATACATAATTGGGAATTCCTGAGAATCGCAATTAGGTGATCACAATGTACAATGCATGAAACTCAAAGAGGCATATGTACAAGGAGATAATGCTACATTAGCAGCACTTTTCCGCTGCAAAATTGGCGATATTTTTATCGCTGTATTAACATGCTGTCGCTAACAGCCGTTAGCAATAGATTTCAGCCGAAAACGTCAGATTTCCACATCGCTCCTGATGTTAGCGATAACTATCGCTAATGATATGCAAGATAGGCGTTCCTGTGCAAAAACAACCTCTAACACCACTTCGCGGTATTTACAAGGGGATTCATGAAAGTTGATAGTACCAAAAAAACGGCCTCAAACTGCAGTTAGAGGCAGATTTTTAACACCAGAAAATAGCTGGTCTTAAAAATGGAGCTAACCCTTGGGGCCTCATTTCAGCAGGACACCGCTGCAAGCAATGTTGCTGTGCTGCCATGCGACAAAACTGCAGGGCAGGACTGCACACCATCAATACGATAGTGCACATTCCTGGGCCTCACTCATGAAAAGTGTTGCAGCGCTGCGACAAGACAGCGCTGCAACACTTTTCACTACCCCCTTTTTGTGGCACCACAGATGCGCTGTATTCACTGGACAGTGCTCCATGATGCAAGTATTGACGGATACGCCTGGAATCCTGATGTATCTGTCTGACCTAAAGTCACGCATTGCTGCTGTCTTGTCACAACCATGACCCAACTCTAGCAATGCATGGAGCCAGCCTATTCCTGTGGCACTGCGTCACCCTTACACCTGCCATGAGGCAGGCGTAAGGTACTGATGCAGTGCCGTCCTTGAGGAGTGCCCGGGTGTCGGTGCTGTTGGATATCCATAGGTTGTGGTTGGGCGCTGCAATGTCATCATCTATAAGCGTTGGCTGAGTGGTGGTGCTGAGGGAGTTGACAAGACGTACTTTGGTGGCCTTGATCCAGCTGCGAGGAGGGGCGATGATGGCGGTTGTGTACGGTGGGGATGGTGAAGGTGTGATGTATACAATAATGGTTGGTCCAGGAGAGTCCGGTGCTGTGGCTGAAGTTGAAGGTCCCGCTGGCGGACCAAACACATGCTCGACCCTGTGTCCTGCTATGTGGCTTGCTGCAGTGACTAGCTGCTTGAGTCTGATGTTGTGAAGGTTCCCCAGGAGGGAGGGGGTGGTGTTCTGGTCACTGGGGTTGTCCAGGTGAAACTTGAGTTTGCTGAATAGGATGTCGCCGGTGGATGGGAGAGCCTGGTGTGCAGTGAGGTCTACAATGGTATCGAAGAATGGGGGACCATGGCTCAGGATGACTGCAGATGAGGGTGCCGCAGAGGATGGGGTTCGGGTTGGCCCAGATCTTTAAGTTGAGGTGTTCCATGGTCACAGATGGGTCATTAGAGTGCATGGTCAGTTGGAGTGTGCTTCTGTAGGTGAAGGCAATGCCTCCTCCAGGTCAGTCAGGGTGGTCCTTGCGGGTGATTTAGTAGCTGTCAGTGGTGCTGATGGCGATGTCCTGTCCGGAATAGAGGTTGGTCCTGGCAGGCGATGTGGCATCCAGGGTTGATGGCGAGGAGGGTGCTGGTGTCGTAGTAGTGGAGTGTCCGACAGGATGGGTGCTGGTGCTGAGCGCATTCCAGGGGCAGACGGATGCAGAGGGGCTTGCTTATGGCTTGTCTTTGGCACGGGAGACATCCATCACAATGCAGGCATTACATCGCCTTTACAATGCAACACCAACAACGCAGGTGCCTTTACATCACATTCCATTACACAGTATTGTGAGGTCAGTAATGGGATATTTTTAAGGTTTAGGGTGAGTATGGGTTTTGGTTGTTAGAGCTTACATTTAGGGTGTATTATGGGGTAAACATTGAAATTTGGGGTGTATTTAGGGGTCCATTAGGAAATTTGAGGTGTGCATTTGGGTCAGTTTTGATTTTTAGGGTGTGTTTGGAGCTCCAAGATGAATTTCAGGGTTCGGGTTTGCTTTGGGGTGCAAGGGTTAGTTTTAGGGTTACACTCACTGATGCTGGAATAGTAATACTTACATCCCTGCTATCTAACACCTTCCCTACTCTTGCAATATGCCTAGTATTAGAATGCATTGTAATGGAATGCGATCTAATGGTATGCGTCGTAACTTCATATATACCTTTGGCACACCAGGGGTATGCACGCTGCGCATGGCCGCACAACATCTGCCATTGAGAAGTGCTGCGGGGGACTGAACAGGTGGGAGGTGGGAAACGCCGGAAAGGATGCCGGATGGGGCGTGGACGCGGGTGTGTGTGTGGGAGCGGGTGTTATAAATATTTAAATTAGATAAATCTTACCTCTAAGCCAGGACGCGTGTCTTCTTGCTCCTGCTCTCCTGAGTCTGCTTCAAGGAACCGGAAGTAGGCAGCCAGGCTCCATCCCTTAAGCCAATCACAATGCTGCAATGTGGCATTGGGAATGGTCATTGGCACTGGGACAAAGCATTCAACCAGGGGCTGGAGGGGTGGGCATGTTCTCCATGCAGGCTGTAATGCAGCCTGCATTGCTAACAGGACAGCATCCATGACAGCTTTGGGCGGCCTGAGTGGGCCGACCAAACATTCATTGCGCACTTGAGTGGGCATGCCACTCCAACCCCTGCCCTGCTCCATGAGTGGAGCAGCCCCATATCAAAGGACCCGCCCACAAAGGAAACATAGCATGATTACATCAGGAAGTTATCATCATGTGATTATGTTTCCTCTTCCTGCTTAAAAGCAGTGGGGCTACGCTCTTTAGCTAGAGCGGATGATCCACCACTGGAGTTGTGTCATCTACAGGTGCTAAGCCTGAGCGACTTGACCACTGTGCCTCCTCAGCTACGCACACCCGCGTTGTCCTTACCTGGACATTGACACCATGGCGCAATCTGCAGCACTCTCCCAGAATCTATGACTCAGCCAGCAGGAGCCTCAGGCATGTCGGATTTCACAAGCCTGGGTAAAGCATTTGCCATCATGTCCTCTTGTGAAGGTCCAGATGCAGTTGGTGCAGCTGGGCCCCCTTAGGCGTGAAGTTGCAGCACTCACGCCACACAAGTTCTGAGCAGCTCAGAGGCCTCACCATCCACAGCGTACAGACAGCGCAACATCATCCTGCCTATGATGCAGAGAGGTGACGCCCACCATTGGTTCTCCCCTGCGTGTACCTCGGTGTAGTGGTGGATCATAGTACGTGAAGCAGACCTCCCTACGTACACAGTAGAGCCTCTACCATTCACAGCTCCAAGGGGCCCAAGGCGTTCTTCTCACACAAGTCAGCAACGTTTCTCCTTGCAACCTGCCGGACTTCACCATCAGGTACGGGCGATCGCTGCACCTCAACGTCTACTGCCACAGCTCATTGACTCCACAGCTCCTCCGCATCCTACTCCAGGCTCCAGACACAGGTCCAGCGAGGCATCAGGTTCAAGACACAGGTCCAGCGAGGCATCCAAGCTCAAGACGCAGGTCCAGCGAGGCGTCCAAGCTCCAGACAGAGGTCCAGCGAGGCATCCAGGCTCCAGATGCAAGGTCCAGTGAAGCATCCAGGCTCCAGACGCAGGTCCAGTGAGGCAACCAGGCTCTCATCCTGGTCATCCTGGATGTTGGGTGGCTTGAGGGGGTTGTTGATGTGTGCTGCACTTGGCCCTGACTGCTCCATCCTGCATCTCATTGTTTTTCTCCACTAGAGACCAAAAAAACCATGTTGGGCTGACTAACGTGAGTTTTTTGCCGCTTATGGGCCTTTCATTGTTTTTTTCCCGCTAACGCCGGAATTCCTATCGCCATCATGCTATTGTTAGCAGCATTTTTCACCACTGAGTCATGAAGCTATCGCCATGTAGCAATGTCTTGTAAATACGTCACTAACATGGCAATAGTATTCCGTGGTAATTGGCGATAAAATAACTGCCGCAATTTGCGACCCCCTAGGAATTACAAAAATCACGGGGTGGTGGCCTGCTGAGTTTTTGCTTTTTGGCCTCCTGTTTTGGACCCTGTTTTTGTTGGTTTTATGACACTGGGCACTTTACCACTGCTGATCAGTGCTAAAGTGTATATGCTCTCTGGGTAAATTGTTGTAATAGATTGGTAATTCCATGATTGGCATATTCGATTTACTAGTCATTCTCTAGTACAGTGCACTGTGTGTGCCCAGGGCCTGTAAATCAAATGCTGATAGTGGGCCTGCAGCACTGATTGTGCCACCCACATAAACAGCCTGTATAGTAACTCAGACCTGCTACTGCAGTGTCTCTGCGCTGTTTGGTACTGCCATGTTGACCTGGCAAGTGCACCCACTTGCCAGGCCCTTACCTTCCCTTTTCTCACATACTAGTCACCCCTAAGGTAGGCCCAAGGTACCCCAGTTGGCAGGGTGCAGTGTATGTGAAAGGTCAGACATGCCCTGATGTGAGTGGCATGTCCTGATAGTGAAATACTCCCAATCTCATGTTTCACTATCGAAAGGCTATCTGTTCCATAGGATAGAATGGGAGTGTATGTATAGCATCTTATAAATATACATTTGCATTGGGACAAGATAGAAAGATGGAATTTAGTATTCCTGAACTCCTGTGTACCTCTGCTGGTTTGTGTATTGACTGTCTGGTTTTGGAGTGACAGGGGCTGCTGAAGAGCATTCTCTCAAACAACCACATGGGATGGGGGTGATATGTGTCCTGACTTTCCAGAATGAGTCAGGGGCCAGGGCTGAGCTGAATAGGTCTGGGCTGTATTCAGAGAAAGGAGAGGAGTTCTCTCTAGCACCTGAAGGGGCCAGGTCTGCATTTAGAGTGATGGGAGGAGATTATCCTTGCTCCTGAATAGGTCCTGTCTGCCTTACACAATGCTGTCTCCACCTCCTGCTAGGCAGCTGCACCAGAGAGGACAGCACTGGTTTTGGCTGGGCAAAGAGCTTCTCTCCTACCAAGGAACAAAGGAATTTGTGCTACAAAAAGTGGGGGCAGACCCCTGAACCATATTATTGATCAACTAAGGAACCTACCAGGAAGAAGAACCCAGAAATCTGGAAGAGGAGTACTTCCCCTGTGCTATGTGCTGTTGGGGTTGGCCTGCAGTGGTTGTTTCTGTCTTGGGCAGGGAAAGGACCTGACTGTGCTTTCATCATCCTGCTGTTAGAGTTTCCTCCAAGGGGTGATGTGGAGTTTGACTCCTTTTGGAAGTCTCCGGGATAGAAAAGACTTCAAAGATCATTCTGAGAATCAAGAGGATCCTTTGCCAAGGAGAAGAGTTGGAGAAACCGAGGAGAAGTACTGCCCCTTTGCTGTGTGCTGTCTGGGGTTGGCCTGAGGTGGCTGTTTCTGCCAAGGAAAGGAGAATGACTTTGCTGTGTGCTGTGTACCCTGCTTGAGGAAGATCTCCAAGGGCTTGAGTAGAGCTTGCCTCTTGTTCTGAAGTCTCAGGGACACAAAGACATCACCCCCAGTCCTCCCTGAACTCCTTGAACTCGTTTGCTGCGAGTTTTTACCTGTTGAGAGGTGCCTGGCAGTGGTCTGGGCATCTGGAGGTTGTTTTGGGACTGGACTGCAAGAACTGTGAAAATCGATGCATCGCCTGTTTCCTACGCTTCACAACAGTGTAGGAAGAATTTACCGGCGCATCGCCAAAGAATCGACACAGCGTCTGCTAGCGGCTGAAGTGTTCAAGTTCAAGCTCAAGTTTAAACATTGTATAGCGCACTACTCACCCAGAGGGTCTCAAGGCGCTTGAGGGAGGGGGGGAACTTTACTTATCGAATATCCAAGATTTTAGTTGTTTTCTGAAGGAGAGGTGGTTCTGTGTAAGGCGGAGGTGGGTGGGGAGAGAATTCCAGGTCTTGGCCGCTAAGTAGGAGAAGGATCTTCCCCCCATGGTGGATCTTTGGATGCGTGGAATTGCGGGGAGGGCTTGATTGGACGATCGTAGTTGGCGGGTGGGGGTGTAAAAGGACAGGCGCGTGTTGAGGTATTCGGGTCCTAGGTCGTAGAAGGCTTTGTGTGCGTGGGTGAGGAGATGGAACGTTATTCTCTTGTTGACGGGGAGCCAGTGGAGGTCTTTCAGGTGACCGGAAATGTGAGCTTGGCGGGGGATGTCTAGGATGAGTCTGGCTGAGGCGTTTTGGATGCGTTTGAGTTTTTTCTGTAGTTAGGCTGTGGTTCCGGCGTAAAGGGTGTTTCCGTAGTCCAGTCGGCTTGTGACCAGTGCATGGGTGACCGTCTTTCTTGTTTCGGTGGGGATCCAACGGAAGATTTTTTTGAGCATACGTAGGATGTTGAAGCATGATGATGAGACGGCGTTGACTTGTTTGGTCATCGAGAGGGAGGAGTCCAGGATGAAGCCCAGGTTACGTGCGTGGTCCGTTGGTATGGGTGCGGTTCCCAGGGCCGGTGACCACCATGAGTCGTCCCAGGCGGAGGAGGATAATCCTAAGATGAGGACTTCTGTTTTGTCCGAGTTCAGTTTTAAATGGCTGTTCTTCATCCACTCGGCTACTTCTTTCATCCTTTCGTGTAGGTTGGTTTTGGCGGTGTTTGGGTCTTTGGTGAGGGAGAGGATCAGCTGGGTGTCGTCTGCGTAGGAGATAATGTTGAGGATGTGTTGGCGCGCAATGGATGCGAGGGGACTCATGTATACGTTGAAGAGGGTGGGACTGAGTGAAGATCCTTATGGTACGCCGCAGGTGACTTCGGTGGCCTCTGATCTAAAAGGGGGGAGGCGGACTCCCTGGGTTCTTCCGGCGAGGAACGAGATGATCCAGTCCAATGCTTTTCCTTGTATTCCGACGTTGCTGAGGCGTTGTATAAGGGTGCTATGACAGACTGTGTCGAAGGCTGCGTAGAGGTCAAGTAGGATGAGGGCAGCTGTTTCTCCGTTGTCCAGTAGAGTTCGAATGTCGTCTGTTGCTGCGATGAGGGCGGTCTCGGTGCTGTGCCACACAGGCGGATGGGCAATGTCCCCTCATCTTTTTTCCGAAGAAGAAGAGTGTATGTGAGGCTGAGCAAAGGTAATCCTGACAGACACTTTTAAGCTCAGGCAGCCACGAGCTAGACATGTTATAAATGCGGATTCTCCTGGGTTCTTGAGCTAAACTTTGCCAGGCTGAGGATTTCACAGCCTTGTGGGCGCGACCTCTTCAGCCTGGCAAAGTGACTTGAGGCTCTTCCCCTTATACCTATATCCATATATATGTACCTATGTGGTGCATATATTTTCAAGGTACGTAGATGCGGAGTTAGAGATAGTAAATCTATATTTACCTATTTGCACTTATCTTTCAAAATCTTGTCCCTTCCATATTTTATTCTCGATATTTATGTACCACAATATTGCTGGTATTGATATTCAGTAATACAATCATATCAAATGAGTATCTCTCCTGGATTGATGTGTCAAACATGTATTTTCCTAATCAAATTTCAATAGCACAAGAAACACCTTTTCTTTAACCCATTTTCTTCTATGATCGTATATACCATACCAGTTTTTGAAACTGAACCATTCATCATTTGATCTTGACATGCAAGAAAAAGTTTGAAACTTACAAAAAGCAAAAGTTGACAGTCATCAATTTTATATTTACTAATACCTCTTGGGTTTAGATATTTCTTTTAATAAATCAAACTTACTATTGTCAAACTATGCTCCAGTACTCTTAAAGTAAAAGTAACAACTACCTTTGCCATTATCAGCAATTTTCCTGGCCTACCCTATCCACTCTATGGCCCCTTATCAATCCTCTACATTTGGTTATCCTCAAATGACTCCATAATCCCAATACACATTTCCTTCTCTAATACGCACCCAACCTGAAGAAGGGAATTCTAGTTCGTTTGCATCCTCTGCATTACCTCCATATCTATATCATATCAACAATTCGACTGACAAAATTAGATAATTAGTAAATCCTGCTTTTTCTTGGGCCACATTGGAATTCTTCATTGGGTTACATGGTTTTTTTTGTCCATTTCCTATCCATTAAATTGTTAACACAATTCTCCCTCAATTAATCATGCTCTAACTCCTCTGCAAAGGTGGGGGGGGTGCTCTTCTTTGACCTCCAACTAACCAGGTTTGGCTTTGAAGTCTTTTCCCCTCACCTACAGGAACTCTTCCTTTTAAAATAAGAAACATTTTTGCTTTCAGCATTTTAGATGTACAACAAATAACCAAACCAATGTCCCAAAACATGTTTCTTAGGATGAGACACTGAAGATAAATAAGCCACCTTCCCCAGGCTTTCCACCGCCCAAATCTATTAAAAAGTGTATTTATTCCTTCAACAATTCCTATCATTTGCCATCTACTATTTTGCCTATAAACTGATCACAAACTCTTGTATTTATTCCATTCTTCTCATTTATTCTTACGCTTACCTTGCTCCCAGACCTAACCGGCACATCTTTATTCCTAAACCTCTTCCAGAGGTGAGGGGACTGAGTGAACACCCAGGGTTCTTACTCAATCAATCAATCAAGACATTTGTAAAGCACGCTACTCCCCGCAAGTGTCTCAAGGTGCTGGTGGGGGGTGCTGCTATTGCTCGAATAGCCAGGTCTTGAGTAGTCTCCTGAAGGTTAGTAGGTCTTCGGTCTGCCGTAGGAGGATGGGGAGGGTGTTCCAGGACTTGGTGGCGAGGCATAAGAATGATCTGCCACCAGTGGTCACTCTTTGGATGCGGGGGGAGGTGGTGAGGTCGCAGAGCGGAGCTGGCAGTTAGGGGTAGAGAAGGTGAGTCGTTTGTTGAGGTATGTTGGTCCGGTGTTGTTGAGTGCCTTGTGTGCATGGGTGAGGAGCTTGAAGGTGATCCTCTTGTTGACTGGAAGCCAATGTAGGTCTCTTAGGTGGGGTGTGATGTGGCTGTGGCGAGGGATGTCGAGGATCAGGCGTGCAGAGGTGTTTTGTATGCATTGCAGTTGTTTCAGCAGTTTGGCAGGGGCTCCCGCGTAGAGGGCATTTCCGTAGTCCAGTTGGCTGCTGACGAGGACCTGGGTGATCGTTTTTCTTGTGTCGGTGGGGATCCACCTGTAGATCTTTCGGAGCATGCGGAGGGTGTTGTAGCAAGAGGATGAGATTGCGTTGACTTGCTTGATCATGGAGAGTGTTGAATTGAGGATGAATCCCAGGTTGCGTTAGTGGTCGGTGGGTGTCGGTGCTGCTCCCAGGGCCGTCGGCCACCAGGAGTCGTTCCAGGCAGAGAGGATTGTGCCTAGGATGAGGACCTTCATCTTGTCTGAGTTCAGCTTCAGACGGCTGTTCTTCATCTATTTGGCGATGGCTTCATTCCTTTGTGGAGGTTGGTTTTGGCTGTGCAAGGGTCTTTGGTGAGGGAGAGGATCAGTTGTGTGTCGTCGGCATAGGAGATGATGTTGAGGTTGTGTAGTCTGGCGACGTGAGCGAGTGGGCCATGTAGATGTTGAACAATGTCGGACTGAGGGATGATCCCTGGGGTACCCCGTAGATGATCCTGGAGGCTCCGGATCGGAAGGGGAGAGGCGGATGCTCTGTGTTCTGCCGGAGAGGAAGTAGGTGGGCCAGTCCAGTGCTTTGCCTCGGACTCCTGCGTCATGGAGGCGAGTGCGTACGGTGGGGTGGCAGACCATGTCGAAAGCGGCTGATAGGTCCAGGAGAATGAGGGCTGCAGTCTCACCGTTGTCCAGCAGGTCCCCAATGTCATCGGTGCTGTGGTTGCTGTGGAACCCGGACTGGGATGGGTCCAGCATGTTGTTCTCCTCCAGGTAGCAGGTCAGCTGTTTGTTGACGTTTTTTTCGAAGATCTTCGCCGGGAAAGGGAACAGGGAGATGGGCCGGAAGTTCTTGAGGTACCTTGGGTCTGCCTTGGGTTTTTTGAGCAGGCCGTTGATCTCAGTGTGCTTCCAGTTCTCCGGAAAGGTTGCGGTCTCCAAGGAGATGTTGATGGCCTTGCTGAGATGGGGTGCGATGGTGGTGCTGGCTTTGTTGAAGATGTGGTGAGGGCACAGGTCTGATGGGGAGCCAGAGTGGATGGTGCTCATGATTTTGATGGTCTCATCATCATTGATGTTAGTCCAGGTGAGCAGGGGGTAGCTGTGGGTAGTGGCCATGGGGTCTGAGGTATCATTGGCTGCCGTGGTGGTCTGGTTGTCGAACCTGTCATGTATGTCTGCGATCTTGTGGTGGAAGAAGGAGGCAAGGGAGATGCACAGGTCTTGCGATGGTGGGATGTTGTTGGTGTTGGAGGTGGGGTCAGAGAGTTCCTTCACAATGTTGAAGAGCTCTTTGCTGTTGTGTGCGTTGTTGTCGAGGAGGACCTTGAAGGAGGTCTTTTTGGCGGATCTGATGAGGTGAAGGTGTTTGTGCATGGCATTTTGGTGAAAACCGCAGTTGATGGACAGAATGCAGAACAATGTCATACATTCACCCCAGTACAGAGATCTGGGCCTAAATCCATAATTATTTTGCACTCCACAACACCCCAGTTCAGACATGGCCATATGCAAATCAGTCTGCCCCTGTGCCTCATGGGAACATTCCAGCCCGAACTGCCAGGCCATGCCTTCCCTGGACCGGAAACAAGCTTCCGAGGACCGGTTTCTGGCATTCCAGCCGTCTTCAGCCCGGCTTGCTTGAATCCAGTGGTGTGAAGAGCATGGGACTCACGTCTGAGCATACCCATCCCACTCGGGGTGACAAATGCAAAAACCACAGTTGATGGACAGAATGCAGAACAATGTCATACATTCAATTTTGTGGGCTGCTTCGATCTCTGGTGTCTATTTGTGGCGCCATTTCTTCTCCAGTTTTTGGCAATTTTGTTTGGAGGTCTGCAGGTCCACGTTGAACCAGCTGCCATTCTTGTTGGTGCATCTGTTGGAGGGTTTCTTTCTGGCGAGGGTGTTGGCTCAGTCATTGATCCAGCGTCGTAGGTCGCTGCCGGTGGCATCAGGGTCAGTAGGGTCTGTGGGTGGGATTCAGTGCGAAGACGAGGTGAAGCCGGTCTTCGGTGATTTTGCTCCAGCTGCGGTGGGAGATCTGTTGGGTGTGGTGGTGCGTGGTGGGTTTCCGGAAGGTGAAGTGGATGCAGCGATGGTCAGTCCAGTGGAGTTTGGTGGTGTGGCTGAAGGCAACGTGGGAGCTTGCGGAGAAGATGGGATCAAGCGTGTGGCCGGCGGAGTGGGTGGGCGTTGTGACGAGATGTCTGAGTCCGAGGTTGGCAAGGTTGTTGATCAGGGTGGTGGAGTTGGTGTCGTTGTTGTTCTCGAGGTGGAAGTTCAGGTCTCTGAGGAGGATGTAGTCCGTGGAGACGAGGGCGTGCGTGCTGACGAAGTCGGAGATGGAGTCGCTGAACTGTGGCCAGGGACCCGGGGGTCTGTAGATGAGGGTTCCTCTGAGGGAGGTTTTGGGATCGGTGTGAATCTGGAAGTGCAGATGTTGGGCGGTGTTGAGGGTGTCGTTGGAGTTGGTCAAGACCTTGAGGGTGGATTTGTGGATGATGGCGATTCCAACTCCTACTCCGTTGGTACGGTCTCTGCGGTTGATATTGTATCCATCCGGAATGGCTATGGCGATGTCAGGTCCCGAGGAGTCGTTCATCCAGGTCCTTGTCAGAAAGGCGTCGTCTGGGGAGGACGTGTTGGGCAGGTGTCAGACTTCGACGGCGTGTTTGTGTGCAGAGCGGTTGTTCAGGAGTATCCATCCTTGATGGTGGATTGGCGGATCGGGTGCTGGTGAATCCGCAGGTCAGTCAGGAGAAGGGTCCTTAGGTGCACTTCGAGGCGGCCTGATAGAAGGTGTGTGCTCGTCCGGTGTTGAGTGCGTGGAGGGTGCTGGCCTCGTAGCGGAGAGAGATGTTGTGGCGTTCGCGGGGGCAGGGATTCTGGCACTGGGCTCGTACTGGCACGGCCGGGCTTGCCTTAGGCACCCCTTCAGTGTGCCAGTGGCATGCCTGCTGCGTGGCCACCATAAGAAGGGCAAGTGGGAGGGAGGAGCAGCTGGGAGGAGGGAGTGGACAAATGGGAAAGCGGGGTGAGGCTGCAGGGGACACAGCAGCAGGAAGGACGAGGGCAGGAACGGAGAGGGGACAGAAGGCAAAAGTGGCACAGGGCAGAGAATACAAGGGGACAAGAGGAAAAACAATGCAATTAAACAAGGTGAGAGCAGAGGCAATACAGTACAAGCAGGGGGGTGGTGCAGGAATGACGAGGTAACAGAAGGCAAGAGGGCACAGGGCACAGAGTACAAGGGAAAAAGGAGGAAATACGAAACAATTAGCAATGAGAGCAGTAAAAACGGAGGCAATACAGACAAGCAAACCGACCAGCAGCACTGGGCAAGGAACACAGACACAACAGGTGGTGCTGTTGCGGCATGGGGAGCGACCTGCCTAGAGCAGGGTCAAGGGTCACTGCACACATAGATACAAATGTCCAACAATCAGCTATTATCATCTAAGAGCAAGAGGACTTGAGGGGTAGTCTCTCCAGACTGCTTACCATCTCCCGATCTTCTTCCTCTTTTATGGGTCCTGTTCCCCTCACACCCTGAGAACCAAAGTGTAAAAAATGTTTTAATCCCAAAGCCTTCAATTGCACTACACAAAGTATTTACCTACAGTCGTGCAACAAAAATATTTGCCCATCACCTAGTCCAATATTCTGAAAATGATACAAATTCCTTTGGATCCTCTCCCGCCCGGTGGCACCACTTAACCCTAAGATGTCCTTAATTCCAGTCCTATACGACCCTCTTGAAATAACATTTCAAATCACAGTCTTATTTATATAGAGTTTCTTGGCTCTTTATGTCCCTTTCCAATACACAAATACATACCAGAAACCTGATCTGTGAATTGCTATTGGTAGAGCTACTGACCTTGCAACCCGCCCCCTCTTTTTCCTATGGAGCTCATGACATTTTATCCAATCCTTGCAACCTTCCACTCATGATATTTCATGCTTAGGGATTAGTTGAGGGATTGCTGTATCAATACCAGTAACATATTGGAACCCTCATCTCAACACTTAGTCTAGTACCCCCTTAGAACTACAACATTCCTTCTTCCTACCTTTTTCTTTAGGGTAATTCTCTCACAATATGCCAATCTGTCACCACAAATGATGCAGTCCTTTACCACTATTAATGTCAGACCCATAAGATCTTGTGGTGGTGATATACAACATTGTTAAACCCATAATATTGACTACAACTACATCATCTAGGTATGTATACATAGGAAAGCATAGATTTACAACCGGTAAACATTATCTTCAGGGTAAACAGATGTAGAGTTAAGAAGAATTAATCGAAAGAGTAGACTTATAGTGTAGATTTATTTCTTCTAAAGTCATATATACTGATCTCGAAGAGACATATATTTTCAAGGTAGACAGAAAGGTTGTTCTGAAACATAATCGGGGTTTAGAGACTGTTATCTGCAGTAGATTTTCTATAGGTTTACAATAGTAAATGGCGGCTTTGGATGTAGCACACCATGAACATGACACACCTAGATAAAAAGTGTGCCAGACAGAGGTGATAGATATGATTATGAGATTAAAGTATATTAACCTATATTTAGGTGAGTGGCAATTTTCTGTGAATGCTTTTGACCACATTAGAACAAAGAATTGCTAATCTCAATAGAAAATCTAGATCCAGATAGACAACCTAGAGCCAGATGAAGAAACAAAATGCCCGTGCAACGGTAAAGTACTTTTTTCAATGTATGAAACTCACGTTAGGAGTCAGTAACTTTTTACTGACTCATAAACTGGGGTTAGAAATGGATAAGGAATCAGACTTATTGTATGTGGATCGTCCAAATAGTGATTCATATTCATGACATAATGTGTGTTTGTAAAGCGCACATTTACCCAAGGGCATCATGGCACTTAATAACAGATATTCATCATTACCGAAAGGTACTCATTTTATCAATCTCATAAGGATGAAAGGCTGAGTAGACCCATCAGGATTAAAACCTGTGACTTTGAGGTCGAACACAGGCCCCTACAGTGGGGACATTAGTCCACTAAGCCAGACCCGACTGATCTAGGACTAAAATAGCAGGGAGTGCTACGATGCTGGAAATGTTCTTAAATATCCCCACACTTCCCCTTCCCCACTTTCCAACCCCTGCTGCTCCTCATTCCCCCTGTTCTGATGCTGAGAAAAGTATCCCAACACTACTATCGCTGCAACAAACACAAAAGGGAGGACTTATACCCAGTACTGCTCCATGAAATCAACCATTTAATACAGTGCCCCCAAGTTCCGGATGCCTTCAAATACCAGAAAATCAGAGATTTTGAAGATTGGTAAAGATATACCTTGAGTAACCAGCATTAAAGGATAACACATTGGCCAGGTTTAGAGGAAAAGTGAGCACCAGCATTGTGAAGCTCTCTGACTTGCCGATGCTTAAAAGGGTGAACATAGAGGAATGGAGTTCAACAGGATTTTGCATTATAATTAGCTTTTGGATTGATAACCTACCAGAAACGTTGAGAACAAAAATCAACTTTTAACCTTATCAAGAACTATAGGCCATATTATCAAGAACGGCGCTAACATTATCTCTGCTTTAGTGACAGGAAACTACAGCTTGATAATATGCCCTTGATGAATGCCCTTGTGAATTCCCATAGCAGCCCAGGTTCACACCAGAACCTGGGCTGCTATGGGAATTCACAAGGGCATATTATCATACCCCTTATCGCCGCTTTAGCAGCAGTTTCCTGCCGCTAAAGCGGCAATAATATTAGCACTGTTCTTGATAATATGGCCCTCTGTTTTTTCTGATGCCTATTCACCCTCGTGGGAGGGGAAAGGAGTTAGAAGTCAGGCAGCAATGCCTAGGAGTTCCTGCAGGACCAAGATCATCAACCGATGAGCAAGACAAAATGCAGGAAATCAGGAACAAATAGGCAGAACCCAGGACAAGTACTCTAAGGAGGCTACTTTTAAAGACCAATAGAAATTCAAAATATTTTATGCACAACAGAGGGAGGATGTCTCAAGCTGATGTCATTTGGATTCCCCTCAATGTAATTCTGCTATCAGCACCTTTCATAAGTACTACATTCAATGAACAGGCGCTCTTCATAAGAGAAGACCGACAATTGAAACAGGTAAAACAGTTAAGAGTCTTCTCTACATATAACGTTTTATTTATATGAAACACTATAATTATGTCCTTTTGAAATACAAGTTGTTTTCAGTAGTGCAAACTTAAAATCTAAAGTATAGCTTTATTGTTTTTTAAATGTTAATAGTTGTAAACTTCATGCACCTTGAGGGAAAGGGGCTGTAAAAAAATAAGTGCTGGTGACCAAATTCTTCTATAGAAGCATGAAGCTGGCCCTTCAGAATGTTGGGGTTTTCACATACCAAAGCTGCCTAGTCTTGATTTTGCTCATGTCTTTTTCATCCACCGTTAGACACACTCGGCCCTGTCACCTCTCTCTTGCATATTCTTCTTCATTCCTGTTTTCTGACTTTGTCACAGTTTTTCCATCTTTCTCTTTCTTCTTCTTTCCTCCTTTTGTGTATTCTCTGTCTTGCTCCGACTCAAATTAGGATGAGGAATAATAAGTCCTTGGTGCCAAAGATGCGTGCTGGTGAGTCCCACCTCCAACCACTGGCTCAAATTAAGCATTGAGGATAGCTTCTCTTTGTAGTTCTCACAAAGAATGACCTGTTGTTATTACTTTTTCCTGCAATAAATTCCCTGCACAGTATGAAAAATATTTGCCACCATCATCAAAAACTCAAGAAAGGGGGCGTGGCTTGGATGGCAGAGCTGATGGCTGCCTGATCCTGCTGATGTGCCAGAACGGAGCTAGCGTGCCAAACATCTCCATGTAAATCCGAGGCAAGACGCGCATGGAAGAGACCCCTGAGCATCGGAATGTCAACACCAAAGAATGCGGCCACCCAAGAGAAGTTAAGTCGCACAGAAGAGGAGAATTAAACTTCCGCAAAAAGTGACCAGCTCGCAGGAGGAAAGAAGTAAGATGGCGGCAACCAACAAATAAAAGGAACCCGAGCCGCCTTCTGTGAAGAGGCGAGGCAGGCGCGAGGCAGGCACGAGCGGACCACAGGAAAATCAGGCGGAGGAGAACACATTGAGGCTAGGCACCCAGAAGGCAGTAAACGGAGGGGTAAAGCAGCACACACGACTAACGGTGTCGGAGCCAAGAGATCGGAACGAAGGGCGGGGCCCCGGGAGTCCGGAAGAAAGAGACCGGGACCCAGAGCCTAAGAAGCCCCCCACCGCAGCACACGAGCCAGGAGGGAACCAGAAGAAAATTAAGCACCAGGGCTCCACCTGGACCCATAGTCGCTGTAAAGAGGAGGGATAATAAACTCCAGCAAAAAAGGGACCCGCCCACGGGCAAGAAGATCCAAGATGGTGGATAGCAACAAACAAAGGTGAAGGAGTGAGACTGACAAAAACGGACCGCAACAGTTCAGCCGGAGAAGCCACACTGAGTCGGTGAGAAGCAGCTCACGAGTTTAAAGGCGCCAGAGGTGAGAGAGTGGTGCGACGGGCGGGGGCACCAGGAGACCAAGAGAGGAAAGGTGCCCCGAGGGCTGGAGGACAGTGGGGGCTACTAGTAGAGCCAACAAACCAGCAGCTAATCAGCAATAGTACCCGTGTTTCCCCAGCCCCTAGCCCGACTCAACGCCAGAATAGGACCCCCCCCACAGCACATGCTCCCTCGCACCGCTGCTCCAGAATAGACCTGGAGGAAACCGAAGCCCGAGGAGCCACTGAGACACACATGTTTTCAGAAGTGCATGACCACTACGCTAGGAGCGCGAAGTGGCCCCCAGACCCCCAAAGAGCGGCCCACAGGAGACGCCCAGGAGTGTGATCCTCTGGCCCACAAGTACCGAGCTGCCAACTCGCAAAGAGTCCCTCTTGCCATACTACCACACCCACCGGAGAACAGACGCCAAAGGGGGAGAGAGACAGAAACGGCAAAACTAGCACAATTAAAGAAGGGGGAAGAGATGAACAACTAACGAGCAATCAGGGATAAACCGAACAGACCATATCAGACTCCGGCAAACAATAGAGGGGCCACAACCTTAGGCGCGCACACACTCTCCCAACCCCCAACACTCAGAAAGGTGCATCAGCAGGGGGTACAAAGAAGGGAGCACGCATAAGGAAGCGAACAGCAAAACCCCAAATAGCCCAACCCAACAGCACCTAGAGCGACAAAGACAAAGAACAGCAGCAAATGGAGTGAAAAGAGGAAAAGAGGGCGCATAAGAGGGCTAGATCACTCATGAAGGGCGGTAGCAATCCGGGAGTCAGACAAAGAGACAGAATAGCAACAAACACACCTAAGGTGCGCAAAGAAGGGGGACCAATAAAGGGAACCAAGAGGGGGGCAGAGCTGCACAAGCCGCATGCAAGCAAGATCAACACCCACCCCCGGAGGGACGGTAAAAAGACGGAAACAAGCGGCAGCGGGAGGAGGAAGACTGAACCAGAAGCAACTGGGCAACAGAAACACTGAGGGGAGCGCAAAAGAACCACCAAAGAGGAAACACCCAATAAAAGTAAGACAAGGAAAATGGCCGACCGAGAGCTAAGACTACAGCAGCAGCAATTGAAGAAGAGCAAAGGAGAACCACAGATTTCAGACTCCCCAATCAAACAAAAACCGGACATAAACAATACCCTGGAAACAAGACTCAAAAAACTAGCGGAGTTGCATGACCTGGCAAAATCAACGAAACTCACCACTGAATCAATCCAACTGGAGATCGCCGCAGTCAAAGCATACCTGAATACTGTAACATCAGACTGGCAGTGGTGGAACAACGGATCAGCGATTCTGAGGATGCGAGCCAAAACACAAGAAAGGAAGTGAAGGCACTCACAGTAGCTACTGGCTCCCTCCAAAAACAAGCAGCGGAGATGGACGACAGGAACCGCAGGGGGAACATATGGATACTGGGGATCCCAGAAGGGGCAGAAGATGCGGCTGGCTCATGCGCCACTTTCCTGGAAGACCAAATTCCCAAGATGACAAACTTAAAGTTCGCCCGCCAATTCAAGCTGGACAAGGCCTACAGAGTGCCGGCGACCAAAGCACAAACGGCCCAATTCGCAAGGCCTATCGTATGCAAGCCTTTAAGATCACAGCATACCAAGGTCATTTTCAACTTTGCATGCAGGAATCATCAGATCAACTGGGAGGGCCACAACATTATTTTAACACAGGACTACTCAAAACCCACAGTGGACACCAGGAAAGGCTTTCTAGCCCAACGCCAAATGCTAAAAAACAGAGACATCCAATTCTCGTTTGTTGCACCAGCTAAATTTAGAATAATGGACAAGGGGAAAACCCACTTCTTCACGCGCCCTGAGGAGCAACACCGATATCTACAGGGGCCAGGGGCACAATCTATGGACACCTCGCTACAGGGCACGGCTAAAAGAGTTCCCTGAACAGAGCCGAACAACGAGGGTGCAGAATGAAGAACCCAAAATCTGCCTCAAACAAGAAGACGACAAATCTATGCAACAGTGCTACCTCACAGGAAAAAGGGGCCGGTCCCCGTAAAACCCAGCAAGACTACCTCAGAGCCACACAGATAGCGCAGACAAACAAGCAGATCAAATAGGCATAATCAGAAAACTTAGGGACTGCAGAGTATCCTTTTAAATGTACTTTTATCCTTAATCGTGGGAGGACTTACAGACAAGATCCTGTACACACTAAGACTTCCGCTAAGACTTTAAAAGTATTGGGAGATTACAACTAGCAATATTTTAGGAATCTACTAAGCTCAGGGAGGCGGAATGGGGATCCTGCCGTTGCACCTTCCGTATTCTAGTGATCAAGGGGGGGAGAGGGGAATGCACGGGGGGGACAGTGGTAGAAAATCTCAGGAACCTAATCTCTTCACTTTCCATTCTTTACTTATTCCAAATCTTATATACCAATTCACGAAAAGGAACACACTGCCGCAGACCCTTGAGTGTTGGGCACAAAAAACTTCTGCTCCAGTTCATAGGAAATGACTAGTAACAGCGATGTTACACTTGCAAAGGACCTCAAAATAACTTCACTAAATGTCAAGGGCCTAAACCGCCCCATTAAATGCAAGAAGATAGTAGATTACCTAGCTAGGACCAAAAGCGACATAGTACTGCTAGAAGAAACAAAGCTAGACGAGGAGGACACCAAGCTAGTTAGAGCCAATTGGATAGCGCAGTGTGCGAGCTCACCCGTGGATAAAAAGAGAAGGGGGGTTATGACCCTAGTCTCTAAAAAGTCGAAACTAACAATAGATTCCCACACACATGATAAGGAGGGTAGAGTACTGGTAACAAACATCTCAAGAGGGGAGGAGCAGTTACACATAGCAAACCTCTTTGGCCCCAACTCAGACGACCCCATCTTTTGGGCAGAAGTAGCCGAAACACTAGCAAGAATCACGCAGGTAAGCTTATGATTGTAGCCGGAGACTTCAACATCCCACTAGACTCGCTGATAGACAGACAATCTCCCTGCCAATATCATCCCAACAACTCCCACGCGGCACTACGGAACATATGCTCCAAATTCAATCTTAAAGACGCATGGAGGCTGCTACACCCTGACACGAGAGACTACACTTTCTATTCCAACCCTCACAAGTCACACACAAGGATAGACTACATTCTAATGTCGGGGAGCCATGCACACATGATTAAAGAAGCCGCGATCAAACCAACGCTGGTCTCGGACCACTCAGCCATCAATCTAAAATTGAGCGTCTGTCACAATGTAGCTATTCCCAGAAGGTGGGGTTTCAGAAACAGCATCATCTCAGATCCGAGCCACAAAAAAGATGTAGAGGAGGCCATAGCGGACTACATAACTAATAATGACAACCAGGAGGTCAGTACTAACACAATGTGGGAGGCGCTAAAAGCAATGATCAGGGGGAAAATAATAGATATCACAGCAAGAAAAAATTAAGAAAAGAAATCTAAGACTAACACAACTAGAGGAGAAGATAAAAAAGCTAGAACACGAGCACATTAAAGACAAGCACAACAACGCAAAACTGCACAACCTAACAAACCACAAATACAAGTACAACAAAATCATTAGCGAGAGAGTGGGTTTGTGGTTTAACAAATGCAAAGCCTAAAACCTATGCGAATCCTTATCTGAAGTACAAACGCAACCAAGTTGCAATATCATCAATCACTGACTCAAGCAACAAAGCACACACAAGACACAAGGAAATCCTCAGGACGTTCAAAGAATTCTACTCAGAACTATACAAAACGGATAAGACACTAGACAAGGAGGTATGCAAAAGATACCTAGAAAGACTGAGCCTACCCAAACCGGACCAAACAGACAGGACAGAACTAGGACTAGAGATCAATAGCATGGAAATAAAAATGGCACTTAAATCCCTAGAACAAAACAAGGCCCCCGGCCCAGACGAGTACACGGCCGACTTCTACAAATCCTTCCTACCCCAACTAGCCTCAACCATGAAAAATGTATTTAACCAGACTGCCTCCACAGGGAAGATACCCCTATCCATGACAGAAGCAACAATAATAGTTATCCCCAAAGAAGGTAAAGACCTCCAGCTCCCGAAAAATTATAGACCCATATTACTCATCAACGTAGATTGCAAAATCTATGACAAGATACTGGCGGCCAGACTAAACATGGTCCTACCCAAACTAATAAGCAATACCCAAGTGGGCTTCATGCGAGGGCGAATGGCTAGTGACAATAAGCGCCTACTCTGCCACATACTAGAACAAGCCTCACCAGTTGTAGCCATAGCATTAGACGCAGAGAAGGCTTTCGAAAAGGTATCATGGGCCTTCCTAGAGCAATGCAGGCACACATTTAACCTAGGGGAAGATTACATTAGGATGATAATGGCCCTGTACCAGTCCCCCTCTGCACGTATCACGATAAATGGCTTACTCTCAGACACCTTCAAGCTCCAGCAAGGAACCAGACAGGGGTGCCCGCTCTCTCCTGCGCTCTTCCTCCTAGCCCTAGAACCCCTAATTCAGGACATAAAACTCAACAACAACATACAAGAGGTAGACATTAATGGACAAACAGTAAAAGTGGCCGCATACGCAGATGACATACTGATAATGATGCGCCAACCAAAGCCCTCAATAGGGGTACTAATGTTCACAATAAGCAAATACGCTGGACTATCAGGATACAAACTGAACAGTGAAAAGTAAGAATGTAAATCTGTCTGTTCAAGTAAGCTTTATTCGGCTTTTAAAACCATAAAAGCAGCAGAGGAAAACTACAAACATGCAAAAATTAACTCAGCAAGTCAATGCACAATTAAAAGAGAAACAAACTATTTAAGACAAACTAAAACAGTTTGGCAAGTCAACTGTTCAAAATCATAGTCCAAGATACACAGAATCCTCCTTTATCATCAGGTATTATGGTGATTTGGTACTCGGGGGCCAGGATAAAAGTCATGCAGATCCCAAATACGGATGGAGCCATCTCCAACTTTGTGCTGGGTAGAACGTAAATAGGGGCAATGTTCCTGTGTTTAAATTTAATTAAAATCAGATCTCCCAGAACGTCTTTGGGCAGACAACCAAGCCACCCCACCCTCCTCACGCTCAGTATCCCGCCGTCTAACACGGATGGTAACGGTCTATTGTTTTTGAGCCAGAAAATGGCTTTATTCAGTAGGTCCTGGTGTAGTTCACGTTTACCCGGGCTAAGTGCAGGGACCCCAGAAAGAACAGTAACGTATGGGGCGGCTTCGGGGGGTAGATCAATTCGATGCCTTCTATCTGGAACTCTGTGAGGGGCATGTTTGACATTAAGAAGAGCATTGCGACCACTTAAAATGGATGGTGTAAGAGGGGGGTCACGAGTTGGAAGTATACTGGAAGCATTGTTCATAGGCCTTTCATGGGTGTTAGTGAGGGTAGAGCATGTGGGTGTCACAGTGTTAGCAGTTAGTGGATAGGACCTTATCACAATGTTTTCGATCCTGGTCAGCCTCTCCCCCAGATCATTAATTTTTGCGACCAATGGTGATAGAGCAGTGTTTAATAGTCGTTCGATTTGGGCCAGTAGGGTCGAGTGAAGGGGGGATACGGAGTCATTTGGTCGAGTCTCCGCATTATCCAATGTTAATAAGACTGGGTTTGGGGCAGATAAATGGGGGCTGCAGATATTTATTTGAGGAAGAGTAGTTTCGGGGGATGCGGGGGGGGTGCAAATTGCTTGATCAGTGTCTCTATCCGCTATGGGGGGAGTTAATACGTCCCGGACATAGTTTGTACCACACATGGCATTCAATTCTTCCCAGATGGACATCGTAGTTGGGAGACGGGATGCCAAAGACAACAGTATACACTTCAAAACGATAGAGAGGGAAAGGATAGCACCTGATTGTACCTCCTCCTGTGATGGAACCAAGTATAGTGGCCCGGCCCGTCCTCCTCTGGCCTCTGAGGGCCACAGAGGGCCCGCCCTTTGCCCGGGCTTCGCCCGGCGCTGCCCGCGTAGCGGGGGGCAGTCCTTCCTTATCTGCGCCTCCGGGCGCACACTGATTGGCTGCTTGCGGCGTCCAGCCGCTAGGGATCTTGGGGGATGTGGTTCCCTCTCCCGACGGCCGCGCTGTGATGTCCTGGCAGCGGCGGCAATGGCGGGAATGGCGGGGCTGGAGTATCGCCCGGACCCAGGAGCACAGGGCACAAGGTAATGGGCAACTCTCTGTCCGCTGGAAACCCCTCCCGCTTCTGTGAGGGGAGTCCTTCCTTATCTGCGCCTCCGGGCGCACACTGATTGGCTGCTTGCGGCGTCCAGCCGCTAGGGATCTTGGGGGATGTGGTTCCCTCTCCCGACAGCCGCGCTGCGATGTCCTGGCAGCGGCGGCAATGGCGGGAATGACGGGGCTGGAGTATCGCTCGGACCCAGGAGCACAGGGCACAAGGTAATGGGCAACTCTCTGTCCGCTGGAAACCCCTCCCGCTTCTGTGAGGGGAGTCCTTCCTTATCTGCGCCTCCGGGCGCACACTGATTGGCTGCTTGCGGCGTCCAGCCGCTAGGGATCTTGGGGGATGTGGTTCCCTCTCCCGACGGCCGCGCTGCGATGTCCTGGCAGCGGCGGCAATGGCGGGAATGGCGGGGCTGGAGTATCGCTCGGACCCAGGAGCACAGGGCACAAGGTAATGGGCAACTCTCTGTCCGCTGGAAACCCCTCCCGCTTCTGTGAGGGGAGTCCTTCCTTATCTGCGCCTCCGGGCGCACACTGATTGGCTGCTTGCGGCGTCCAGCCGCTAGGGATCTTGGGGGATGTGGTTCCCTCTCCCGACGGCCGCGCTGCGATGTCCTGGCAGCGGCGGCAATGGCGGGAATGGCGGGGCTGGAGTATCGCTCGGACCCAGGAGCACAGGGCACAAGGTAATGGGCAACTCTCTGTCCGCTGGAAACCCCTCCCGCTTCTGTGAGGGGAGTCCTTCCTTATCTGCGCCTCCGGGCACACACTGCTTGGCTGCTTGCGGCGTCCAGCCACTAGGGATCTTGGGGGATGTGGTTCCCTCTCCCGACGGCCGCGCTGCGATGTCCTGGCAGCGGCGGCAATGGCGGGAATGGCGGGGCTGGAGTATCGCTCGGACCCAGGAGCACAGGGCACAAGGTAATGGGCAACTCTCTGTCCGCTGGAAACCCCTCCCGCTTCTGTGAGGGGAGTCCTTCTTTATCATCATCATTAAACGTCCACTGCACCAGAGAAATACTAGGAGAGTCAGGGCTGGCCTGGCAGACAGGGCACATAAAGCACTTGGGTATCCTCTTCGGCGGCAACCTGATAACTACACTATGCCACAACGAGAAACTCCCTCTAGGGAAAGTAAAGAAGCAACTAGAAGCCTTGTCACCTAAATTCGTGACATGGTGGGGTCGATTTGAAACACTAAAAATGATGATAACGCCCCTGGTAAACTACCTGACAGGCATGCTCCCAATCCTCCTAACAGATGAGTTACACCAAAAATTGGACAAAATCTGCACCAAATTCCTGTGGCGAGACAAGAAGGCAAGGATTGGCATTAAGAAATTAAGACTCCCCAAGACACAAGGAGGGGCGAACTTAGCGGATTTTAGGCTCTTCCAGCTAGCCTTCCTAGCTAAGCAAGGAACACACTGGGTCAGACAGACACCGGGGTATACACCAATGTGGCTGCAGGCGGAAAAAGCCATACTGAACAATCTGAACCCATTAGCCTTACTTACGGCCAATGCATACCCACACGCGAATAACACAATCCTGAAAAACACCAAGATCATGCTCCTAACATTAGACAATAAAATTGAGGTCAGCATCAAGGGGTCCAAATCAGAAGCGCTGTGGGCAAATAGCAATATAAAATACAAAGGGAAAACTCTCAAATTCGACACATGGATAGAGAATGGCATCTCACACCCGCACCAACTAGAAAAGGACGCTTCACTGCTGACTTTCGCAGAGTTGAAAGCATCCCACCACCTAGAAGAACCCGCCTCTACAGATTTCTAAAGATAAAAACAGCCCTATCAAAGTCAAAATTAGCAGATACCCAACCTTCGATCTTCCAGTGCGTAGCGAACATAAACAAATTGGGACACCAAGCATCACACCTATACAAGATACTCCAACCAGAAAACTGTAAACTCAACAACAAAACAAAGGAATATTGGGAGAAACGTACACAACCCTCTGTAAATGACTGAGAGTGGACCAACGTATGGTCATCCGCCACTCGTAATAAGATCACCCCAGTCTTGGCCCAAACTAAACTCTGGCTACTCCACAAAACCTTTTGGACCCCGCACCACCTAGACGCACTGGGCCTCAGGGACACCCAAATCTGCTGAAAATGCAACATAGGCAAAGGGGACCTAGAACACCTCATCTTTCTATGCCCATCACTCAAGGGGTTCTGGGACAGGGTGTTTGACTTTATAGACAACACGTTCAAGTGCAAAATTGTAAGAGACTTTGCCGCACTCACCACAGCATTCATCCGAACCGATCTCCCCTCAGAGGGAGATAGGGAGATAATGGACCTACTTCTAACCGCGGCAATCAAATTAGTGTTAACAAACTGGAAAGACTCCACCAAAACTATGTACAATGGATGGCTCAATTGTGTCACCCACCTTAGAGGAGCAGACAGTCTGGTGCTACAATACACTCCCTGGAAATCAACCTCCAGGGGCCTGTGGGAAACCCTGGACAAAAGCCTGATCCCGTATGAACCTCCATAAGGAACACCAGAGTGTAATTAAAAGTGAGCAAGGCTCCTGGTGAAGCCAACGAGTCAGTAGTGGGGGATAGATCTTGCCCCGAACAGTTGTAATGGTATTGTGAGACTTAAGCCTGTCCTATCCTTTTCCTACTCTTATTACTACTTTTCTGTACTCCTCTATCTTTATTCCTACCATCAATAGTATTAAAACCCTCTCTTGTAATGGCTCTGTGCTTTCCAAAGTCAATGTTTTCACCTACCTAGGAGTGGTGTTTGATGAGAAAGGGACGTGGGCACCACAAATCTCGAGCAAAGCAGCGGCAGTAAAGAGATCGTCAGCCGCTATCCTGGGTTTCGCAAAACGACTAGGTGGCAAACCGGCCGAGGCCATATTGTCCATCTATAGAGCCAAAACCCTGGCCATTGCCAAGTACGGGGCCTCGATATGGGGTTTTAAAAACATGACTCGTATACAAAGAGAGGAGAATATATTTTTGCGATCTCTCATTGGCCTTCCCCAATCTACTCCAGCTTTTGCAATTCATATGGAATTGGGGATGGGGTATATTGAAGACATGCTGACCTTGGCCCCACTTTTGTCATGGATTAAAACATGGCTTAATCCCAATTTAACTCTAAATCATAAGATCATCAGGGATTGCATGGGGCGGGACAGAGTGGCTGAGATCGGGTGGCTAACACATATTAAAACATTAGCAGGATATCTGGGCCGCCCTGATCTATACACAAAACCCGAAGGTCTGTCAAGAGAAGACATTAGATGGGCTAAGACCCACTTCATAAAGAAAAAAGAAGCAGAAAGAGAGTCATGTGAAATAATGAAGCCAACTGTAAGGTCTCACTACATGATGATAACATCGTTATCTATTCAACCATACCTGACGATAGTAAATAAACCATATCATCGGTGGCTCCTTACAAAATTTCGCTTTAACCAAGCTCAATTTCTGCTGGGCGAATATGATAAGTGGTGTAAGCCCCATGAGAATGCTCCATGCAGTTGTGATGATTTTTCTGACCAGGACTTATTGCATTTTGTGTTTTTTTGCCCCTTCTTTAGGAGTGGCAGGGAGAAGTTTATCAAGCCTATATTGAAAGGTCAAGAGTTTATGCAAGTTAAACCGGCTTTATTGTTCTTGCAGCTTATGGAATCACCATTAGTAATGTACGGGGTAGCTAATTTCTTGACAATGTCAATTCAGTCGAGGCAAAATAGACTTCGACCATCTCTTGCCTTACAGTATGGGAATTGATGTTTGACCGAAATATTTTTAGGCTAGTAGCCCCGTAACATCTGACCTATTTTTGGAATCTCGCAAGATTTGCACACTTGCCTGATTGTAATATGGATGTAAAGTGATTGTAAATAGAACTGTAAATAGAACTGTAGTAAACCCAATGTGTAAACTCTGTAATATTTCGAAAGATTTGCACAATCCACAGTGGTCCCAAAAATCATGTAGTTGTAAATAATTTTCTTGTATAGTTACCTTAATCACCGTCAAAGATGTGTATATATTGAATTCCTTGTTTTTAAAAATGTTTTTAATCATTTTTAAAACTTGTGTTTGTGATGATCAGAAGTGAATGTATAGCATACTTTTATGATTTTAAAATAATCGAATAAAGTGTATTTGACTCTGACTCTGACTACCATCAATATATAGGCAGCACTGAGGGACCCTGCGGAAAATGTATTTTGCTGTCATACCTTGTATTACCAGGGGCGGGAAACCCATATAACAATTGTTTTGCTGTTTGTATATAAAATCACAAAAATGAAATAAAAAAATCAAATAAATAAAAAGAGACTGTACTCAAGTCAAAATGTAGATAAAAAAAGTAAACCACTTCAATTTCTCAGAAATTAGTTCTCAAATAAATGCACAGTTAATACCACTCAAATAAAAAATAAAAAATAAAAAACTCAATAAAGTTTCTTAAAACAATTATTGATATTGAACATGAGAATTAAGTTATTGTGCTGTGTAACACAATTCCATTCCTCATATTTGACATTCTGGAGTCTGGATACCATAAATAAAATAGTGTTTCATTGGCCAAATCACATAAAAGCCTGTGTGTCTGTCCTATTTGAATTTGACCATAGTATTAGCGATCAACCTTAATTAGTTTAGTATCAAAATATTTTTTGATCATGTGCCAGCCAAAACTGTCATCATAGCTTCAGATCGGGTGTTTAGGTTGTGACACTCCCCAAATAAATATAATGTTAGCTTGATAATTAGTTCTAGGGCTCATGTCTGTCATGAGCCGAGAATGAAAGAGGAAACAGTGACCTTTGATGTAAAAAGGAGAGGCAGAGAGAGAGAGAGAGAGAAAGAGAGGCAGAGTCGCCCATCTTGTAGCTGAATTTCAAAATGTGAAACCAGATATACTGGAATTAATACCCACTTCACTGCTTGTTCAAATTGTGTGATCCTAGGTAAATATTTTATTTCACAGATCCTCCTTTTCCATCATTATCAAATATGAGCACACTTTCAAATACTTAAGTTTAGGATGTGCTCTGTGCTAGAACCTTTTATGTTTGACTTAATAGATTATAATGGTCCTCTATCGCTAATAACAATCTGAGCTATGTGCACGGTGTACATGACTACTGACTTGCCTCGTAGTTTCTAATTGGCATTGTCGTTGAGGGGGCGAGGCATGATATTTTCTAAAAACTTTTAATAGATGTCTGTCTGTGCAGTGATATAAACTGATGTACTATTGTGACAGATTCCAGCAATATACTTTTTGGGAATTTTAAAGAGATTGTATAATTGGTTTTATTATATTTTTTCCATGATAGACATCCCATATGTTTTTATGCCTCGGCTCATGCATAGATTCTTAGAACTAAGCCAGACCAAAGTCTGTGCTCTAGCTCAGCTCACCCTATAAATTTGCCTTCAGGCCCTCCCCTATTTGCAAGGTGGGCTTAGTAATGCTGTCAGTCACTTCATAAATTGATTTGTGATAACTGAGGACTAGAAAGATGAAGCACTGACCCTGTGCAATGATTTTACCATTATGGCTTCTTGCAACAGAGACAAAAAGAGGGTGCCTTGATAATGCATTTAAAATGGTCAGAGACTCCAGACCATTGTTTAGCAATTGATCATATTCATGAGTTCTCAGGGAGAACTAGCTGTCCCATGGGGGGCTTGCAAAGAAATAGCTTCAGTGAGAGTGTTTGGGGTGTGGCACCTCCTAAATGCATTCTTGGTTTTGCAGTTGGGTTTGGAGGCCATAAGTAGAGTCTGATAAGTCTGTGTACATTTTTCTCATCAGTCTTATTTCACTATGAGGCTTTAACTTGATCATTTTTGGACCGGAATCTTAACTATATAGTGACTGGTTTGCCATTGTTGCAAATTCACTACTTTTTGGAAGACACAAACATTGGCAACAGTAGGCTTGGATAGCTGTGCTAGTCTCAAATTTTCCAGGCATATTACTGGCAATCAAAGATCCAAAAAGTGATAGGATGAATTGTGAGACGTTGGCTTGGCATATGATGTCCACTATTCTAATGGGCACCTTGCACCAGTCCAAACGACCCTTATTGATGGTAGGTTTAGATAACCTTTATAGAAAGCTATCCTAGTGGTAGCTGTGAAGAGCAGCCTTCAGGCTATTTCTTGAAGGAATGTAAAGCAGCTTGTTTTACCAGTCTATAATCTCTTGAATGATCAAATGAAAGAGCACCACATCAGGTATATATATAAAATAAATATATTTATTCTAAACACAACCCCTCTAGTCTCTTTATGAGGCTAAAGGCAAAAGTGCAATACAATAACTTAAATAGCACACAGTAAAATAGCACAGTATACGTTTTGCCCTAGAGGCCTCACAAACCATATACTAAAAAAGTGGTATAAGCACCACAGGAGAGTTAGACATGAGGCCTAGGCCCTGTAGTACCGCGGGGGCAACCAGGAACCACCCAAGGTAGGGACGCAGGAGACCCACAGGACGCGTGCAGTGTCTAAATGCCGCTGTGAATCACCATTGACTTCTATGGAGGAAATTCAAGTTACAGTTTTAAAGTTTTAGTAAACTTAGAAGAGGACTGCAGTGAAACCCCTTTAGAACTAGACACTTCGAGAGTCAAGGCCCACAGGAGCACCAAAGTACTCGTGTTACCTCACCCAGGGAAGGCTGTGTATAGGTGTCTTTTTATGTTGGGTTTCGTCGTCGATTCCAATGGAAAGCTGCGAAGAAGTGCTGCAGGCGACCAGAGAAAAAGTGTCCGGATGGATCCAAGGGTGGATCGGAGATCTGAAGAACCTGAAAACAGAGGGGTCAGAGTCTGGGTCACTAGCCAGTGACCAGGATGGCGACAGGAAGATGTCAGCCATTGTCGGGTGCTTTAAGGTGAAGTACGTGAAGCTTGACTCTTCAGCCACGAGGTCCAGGAGGTGTCGATGACAACCAGGAGCTGGATTTGAGCTGTCCCACATTGGATGTCAAGTGCTGCAGTGTCGGTGTCCGGATTGGACCCAATAAACCTTGGCAACAGCAACCCATGCAAGATGACAAGATTGGCTTCGGTGCAGACCAGCAAGATTTGAGGGACTCACCCTTTTGAGAAGAGTCAGGGCACGTCTGGAGCAACCAGGAAAGCCCAAGAAACAAAGGATTGTCCTTCATGGGGACCCACCAGCCAACAGACTAGAGATCATGAAGGAGCCTCAAGCGGCAATGCAAAAAGCGGGCCCAAGGAACACTCGTGGAGTGTAGGCCTCTAAGCTTCAGTGCAAAAGGTGCTGGGAGCAAGGGCAACAAATATCCCAAAGTACAACTTCGGGAAACATTGGGAAGTAGGTGCACTTCCAAAATTGCAGGATGTCCAGGAGTTCCGGTCCCACGTCTCTCGTGATAGCTACAGTTCTCAGCTTCGCTGGGGACTCGCGTCAGCCTCACAGATGTCTGGAAGTCTGTGTCCTGTGTCGCAGATTCTTCGAGATCCGTCGGGAGCCTTGAAAATGCAGACCAGCAAGATGCTTCTTTAGTGCATGTTTGAACAGGGTAGTCACTCCTTCACCCCAAGGGAGATTTCCTCCGTCTTCCAATCAATATGGAATGTCCAAGGTCCAAGAGTTCTTCTTCAGAGTTTCGTCCAGGGTTATCTAAAGTCCTAGTGACTGGGTTCCTATACGTATACTAAGTTTAGGGGTTGGACCAACTCTAGGGTCCCACCTATGGGAGGACCTGTGGAGGGGATGGTTACACCCCTTCTCCTTTGTCCAGTTACACGCCAGAGCTAGGGCTGTTTGTATATAAAATCACAAAAATGAAATAAAAAAAATCAACTGAACTGAGAAATACATGGAGCACCTTGTGTACCCCAGGCAGTGTCTGAAAAGCATTCACTGAATGCAACCCACCCTGCCCCAAAAAAAGCCTGTCTGTGGAGGTGCTGAAACCTCCCTGGACAGAAAACCTATTGTCTAGGCCTCCCCTGCCGGAGTTTCATCCAGCAGCAGAAGGTCAGACTCATGTCTGTGGCAGCATCATCCATTTTGTGATGCTGAGGCTCTGTTAAACATTTACAGAGTAAGTAAGTGTGTACATGTCTTCTCCCGCTAGAAGGGCGGAATGCTACCCCTCCACCAGAACTGGCGAGGGCGGTAGTATTTCAAAGTGTTTGACACCAAACACGACATGTTTTGATAAAGCCAACCCAACGTTAGCATGAACGGCAAGGATTATAATGCACTTAAGAGTATATGGTATGGCTATATCATAGAAAAGCTATAAGGAAGGGATTCCAAAAGCTGCAGAGGGGCTCAGATCATGCTAGAGCACCCTCTCACACATGAAAAGCAAGCACTCTGCCTTCAGGATTGTCAAGGCCTGCCATAGGAGTGACTTATAGGGTACTATGTGTCTATATATATAGGTAGATATAGGTATACTATATCTAAGTAAGGGGTGCTTACACCACCTTACCCAGGCTGCAAATGCAGACCTGTGGTGTCATTTTGGATGGCTACCCAGGTGTGGCATAATACATGCTTCAGCCCCTGGTAGGCCTCTAGGGTACCTATGCCCTTGGTACCTAAGGTACCATATACTAGGGACTCATAAGGGTGACCCAATAACCAATCTGGGATATACCTAAAGTACATGCAATCAATTTAGAGAGAGAACAGCTAGGCTGTTGTTCTGATTAGCAGGGACACAGCCAGACTAAAGTCGATAAACCAGTGAAACACAGCAAAAAGTGAGGGTAACCATAGGAAGCAGATCCCTCTTCCCTACAGAATGCTTGCAAATAGTCTAGCCAGCGGCTACACACCATCATTTTCCACTCATTATGCCACTCTAGACAGAGACCCACCTAATGCAAATTATAACTGACCCTGTTCCTCACGGAAATAGTCCATTCCCAATCTTGGTCATCTCATCCCTCTACCCTGAAGCCCACTGCCTTTTTAGTTGGGAAACATGAGATTCATAATGTTAGACCTGGCATCTTTGGCATTTTTTTACCTTGACTTTTTGCCTCTACCTCCTGTATTTTTGACGCTGTGCTGATCAGTGTCAAAGTGCAAGTGCTCCCTGAGTAAATTGTTATTGTAATTGGTTATCCATTATTGGTATATTTGTGTTGCCAAGAAGTCCCTAGTAAAGTGCACTGAGTGTGCCAGGGCTGGTGATTCAAATACTACTAGTGGGCCTGCAGCACTGATTGTGCCACCCACATGAGTAGCACTAAAATGGTGTCTCAGGCCTGCCACAGCAGTGCATGTGTGAAGTATGTGGACTGCCATGTCAACCTGGCCAGTGTCCCCATTGACCAGGCCTAACCCTTCCCTTTCTGTACACATTGGACACCCCTATGGAAGGCCCAAGGTACCCCCTGGGCAGGGTGCAGTGTATATGAAAGGTAGAGCATGTACTAGTGCAGGTGAAATGTTCTGGTAGTGAATAACAGCCATTTTCGTTTATCACTATTGTAAGGCTATCTTGCCCATAGGCTATAATGGGGAATGCTGTGTACAGTGGTTACCTGCATATCTTCCCATAGGAGCAAGATAGGACATAACAGTCTGGTACCCCTGATCCCCAGTATTTAATAATATATCTTTTATGAAATGTGATTTTTAAATCCTGTGTTTGAGAACAGCACTTTTAGAAAGTGGCTGTTCTCTTGTCTGACCTTTCTGTGTGCCTTGGCCTGTTTGTGAATTGACTGTTTGGTTTGTGAGTGACAGGGGCTGGGTGGCTCCCAGAGGCTGAGAGGGCCATCCCTGGGCTGAATAGCTCCATCTGCATCTAGAGTGGTGGGAGGGGGTAGTACCTGGGCCTGAATAGTGCTGTGCCTGCCTTCCACAATGCTGGCTCCACCTCCTGCTGGGCGGCTGACGACCCTGCCCCTCTCTCTGAAAGGAAAGGAGAAGCCAGGAAAATGAAGTGCTCAAGGAACACCCAGAACTGGTTCAGACCGGGCTCAGAGCCCTCCTGCACAAAGGGAACAAATACTTTTTGGGGTAAGCACAGGTCCGCAGACTACAGAAAATTAGATCATCCTGGAATCAAGAAAGAACCTCTGCCAAGGAGAAAACTGGAAGACTGAAGAGGAAGGACTGTCCTGCTGTGTGTTTGTGGGCTGACCTGCAGTTGCTTTGCTGCCAAGGAGAGGGGAAGGACTTTGCTTTGTGCTGAGTCCCCTTGCTGGAAGAGATCTCCAAGGGCCTGAGTAGAGCTGGCTCCCTGATAAGAAGTCCAGGAATAAAAGGACTTTTTCCCCAGCTTCCCCCCTGAAATCTACTGCGATAGTTCTGTCCTTCCTAGCGTGCTTGGGCCAGTTGTGGTGCCTCTAGAAGTTGTACCTGTTGTTGGGAAGCTGGATAAGAAGAAACTAAAGACAATCTGTAAAGTTTTACGCATCGCTCTCTTGTGGAGCGCATCCCCGTCAGTGCTAGGAAATTCCCCCGCCGTAAAGATCGAGATCATTGCAGCGCCTGTTGCCGCTGCAAGAACTGGCGCATCCTTCGCTTGCGGAACGCATCGCTCCGGTGCGGGAAGAGTACCATCGCTGCGAGTATCGTTGCAGTGCCTGTCGTCACTGAGTGAGATCGTCGCACCGCTTACTTGTGGACCGCATCATGTCGCTGCGGGAGTCGTCACAGAGCCAACGCATCAAGGGGCTGCAAAAGGAGAAGATCAACGCTGTGCCATGCTTCCCAGCCGCACCTTAGATCATCGCCGTCCCAAAGATTGTCGCATCATACCTTTGCGAGATGCTTCCTGCAAAACCTGCGCACCGGAATCCATACAAGGTATTGCATCCCTCCCCATACAGACCAGAGTCACCTCAACATGCCCGCTGCTTCCAGCGGCGTTGTTGCATCGCCTCCCCAGGGTCTCAGGCGTGACGCATCGATTGTTTTTCAACGTTGCAGGTTTCCCTTGGAACTTTTGTCGCATCTAAAGGTACTTTTGGCTAAAACGTGATGCAACTATGGATTATTTTAACACAACCTTAAGAACTCTTTTGAAATCATAACCTTGAACTGTGTATCTTGAATTTTTGTTGTTTTGGTCTTGTTTAGTTTAGATTAAATACTTCTATTTTTCTAAACTGGTGTGGAGTCCATTTGTAGTGTTTTTACTGGGTTACTGTGAGTGTTGGTACAAATACTTTACACATTGCTGTTGATAAGCCTGTCTGCTCATGCCGAGCTACCAAGGGGGAGAGCAGAGGTTACCTAAAGAGTGTATCCCCCTTACCCTGACTAGAGGCCTGGGTCCCTATTTGTGACAAGTACCTACCTGTGCCAACTAGAGACCCCGAATTCTAACACATAACCTTCCACTCTCTCTGACTAAGGTGCACATCTGGCTGTCAAGAGTATTTTAATTTAATGCACAAAATGTTATTTGTTGAAATCCCACAAGAAGCAATGAAAGATACAGTAAATGGTGCGGTGTCATCGAGCACACTGCAAGCTACTGATGACAAACTGAAATACCTCTCACAGCTTCAACTGCAGATGAATTAAAACACCACCAACACAATTCGGTGTACATGATCAGGCTAATACTGCCAAAATGTTCATATACTGCTTGCAATAAACTGTTCCAGTCCGGTGCACATTGAATCTTAAAAATGCTATATTTGAACCTTACTTGCTCATGCTTTGTGTTCCCACAGCCGTATCCAGACATTTATTAATTACTAATGTATTGGTTCGCGCTAAAGGTTTAATGTGTTTTGTTCGTTACAGAAAGAATCAATAACACCCACTGTAAGTGATGTGAGTTCTCATGAGTCCCTACATGTATTGGAAACATGTGAAGAGCACTGCAGCGGTCGATTGATGCACAACCCTTTTATATGTTTCACTCCAGCACTAAGTGTAATGTAAAAAATGTCACTCAATCAGATGGCCAAAGGTCAGAAGCTTTCACAGTACTGACGAGTAAAAGGACCAGGACTGAGAAGTAACCCATGTCTTTAATGAGTACTAGAGAAAACCCCATTGGACAATGTCACCTGAAATTAAATTGTATCCCACATCATCCATCTAATGAGATACATTTTTCACAGGCCACAATACTATGAAGAGCTGTGTTTATTTTTCTCTCATCTCCAAGCACAGCATTTGTCCAGTCTGATCAATACTTTGTGTTATGTGCATCAGTGCACTACAGAATCAATGCACTGACAACAAACACTGAAACCAAAGGCTGTGCACAGATTAGCACAAGTAGTCATGTGCAATCACAGTCTTTGGCAAGTTAAGCATCATACTACCACTAATAAAAACACAGTCACACAAATGCGCTGCTGTGTGACGGTCACTAAAGCATTCATGCAACCCTGATTTGTGTTTTTGTATCATTAGAGAACTAATTTAGCTTGGTTAGAGATTACTGATCCGGGTCGAAATTTTCAGGGCAACATTTTTTAAAATGTTGGATGTGTTGCAGTGATGATGTAATATTTTAGGTTCCATGAGACCTACATACTTCATTTTGATGTAAAAAAATAGTTTTGGGGTTCAAGTGCTCTTATAAAGATAGGAAATAACTCCTCAGAGCAACCCTTCCCCATTTTCCAATATGGCGGCGCTATAATGATGTTTTAGCCATCATATTGGAATATAATTTTAATATTGTTTTTGTTTCAGGAATTCTGTTGATTCAAATTCGTAAACATGAGCGAAACAGGTGGTAGCTGAGGATCTCTACCTCCTGACAGTGTTGCTGACTATAAAATCTGAGGACTCTTTCAACAAAGAAAAATGTGTCATATGCCAAACTAAACTGAAAGAAAAACTAACATCAACCGTGGCTGAAAAGAAGAGAGTTTGAGATGCTGTAGAAATACGGCAAGACGAAGTTGAAAAAAGATTGAAACTGAGGGGTAAAGAAGATCAAATATTTTAGCATTGTAATAACAAGTGCTACAAGTCATATACAATGCAAAAAAGCCTGGAAAAAACCTGTCAAAATATAGCAGAAACCAGTGAATTACAACAAGAGTCCGAGTCTTCTGAGAAAGCGATGACAACCAAAACCAATGCCCATCCACCTAGAATATCGATGGCTACCCCTTGTTCACCTCCAACTACTGATCAGAAAGCAGAGGATCTTCTATGTGTTATTTGTGGTTTAACTGTCACGTCCTTTAGGCTAGTCCTGTCATGTATACACCTTTTTACATACATTGTCCCATCCACACAGCAATAACGATTCTAAACAGGTGACCTTTTACCTAGTAGCTTTCTCCTGTCTCTTTGACACTAGGTTCTCAGAACTCTATCATAATCCCAGTACCTGATGTACATAAACACGTCCTCCATAGGGCCTATCTCACACCGTGCCCTCTACGGCGGTTCTTTCCGGAGACTCGCTTTGAGTGTCCCCGCTGTCAATCTCCGGGAGCGGATTTCAGGCATATGTTCTGGGATTGTCCCACCCTCCGAAAATTCTGAGACACGGTCCACCGAACCCTTGAGGAGGTTACGGCCATCACCACCATGACCACATGGGATGCATGCGCGCTCGGGATCTTCCGTAGACAGAAAATTGAGAAAGTACAATGCTGCTTTCTCTCACTGGCCATCCTCCTGGCAAAACGAGGAATCGCCATGCATTGGAGGTCCCCCACGGGGCCACCGGAAGCGGCATGGATAGGCATGGTACATAAATGGGGCAAGGCGGAGGAAGAGATACTCCGGGAGGAGGAAGGACGTGGACATTGCAAGCACCCCCTATCCCTAGAGAGGGCTCAGTTCCTGTATAAATTTACACAGGCGACACGCCCCCAGGAATTGCCCACCGCCTCACAATCCCAGACACGACCAGCCACACCAACCCCCACACATCCATGACATTGCCATAAGCACAACCTGAACATCGTAAGTGGCTGCGCCCAGCGACCTTTTAGCAACCGGATGCGAGCAAACTACTCCCAACATGCAGTTGCGCCATGCGACCCGGGGGCACTGATACTGAGCCCTAGTATAGAGACCTATCCCCCCCCCCCTCCCGCTGCCCCCTAATCTCCCCCCTCTTGTCATCTAGTTCATCCCTGAGTTCTTTGGAGAGTTAGGAAGCTTAAATTTGAGGGGGTAATCCCCCGAATATGGTTAACTGGAAAGACCCGTAGATAATGACGTCACAACATCACGCGCCAGTGCGGATCATGCCCACATAGTCAGAATCCCCTGCGACACCCTCACAGTAACTGACGCACCACAAGTCCATCCCATCATTGACACCAGTTGACAGCTTCTCGTGGATGGTACAACCTCCCCTCAGGGGGGTACACGCGATCCGGTGGGAGGCCACATGGTAAACGCTACTGGATTGCACGGATACAGGTGGTCAACAGACATAAGACCCCGAACTGAGAGGGACCGCAAAGTGACTATCTCTAAAACTATGCATCTATGGTCCCGCATTGCAATGTTCGTCTTCCTTTATGATTACTGTCTTATTGATTGTATAATGCAACCTAAAACCCAATAAACAAATTTAAACAAAAAAAAACTGACAAAGTGATACAGATATTCAAACAGTTTAGTCACTATCCACTATATTTAGTGAGACACTATAAATTGCTAATTCCTAACTATATAGGGCCAGAAACCTATGGTTTTTTCAGTCAATATATATATATATATATGCAGCCAATAAACCCCTAGGGAAGCTCCAACCCCCTCACCTGATGGTAGAGAACAAAGGACCCCCGACGCAGCTTCGTGGATGACACCACGCAAGGGATGTCAGACTGGTGCATGTCAAAGATTCAGCAGGCAGGGCCCTGTGTCAGCTTGGAAAGAATTCTCTTCCAATTTGCAGGGGGGAATAAGGGTCTTATATACTAGAGTGGTCACTCCACGGGTTCTTCTAGAATTGATATGTTTTTAAAACAGTCATAAATGTTTTGAAAACAATCATACATGTTTTTCCAAACAAATGCGATCATGCACAGCTGGCTGTTGGCCACAGATGAAAAAAGTGGTGCCCCTTAAACTGAATGATTATACTGTGGCTGAGGACATGTTTATGTACTATATAGGGCCTGAAATCTATGTTTTTTTCAGAGACTTTCAAAGGTTTTTTAAATGCTATATCCTAACTATATAAGGCCTGAAACCTATGTTTTTTTCAGTGATTTTGCAAGGTTTTTAAATGCTAATTCTTAACTATATAAAGCCTGAAACCTATGTTTTTTTCAGTGAATTTCAAAGTTTTTTTAATGCTAATTTCTAACTATATAAGACCTGAAAGCCCACCAGGAATCTCCAGTATGCGCCAGGGGACTGCATTGCAAATAGATGTAATGAAGCCACGCCCCTTTTTACACCTCTCTACAACGCAGCCCCAGTGCATGTTTGAAGAGGGGGAACTAATTCCCCTTGCATACTGGGGGCCCCTGGGGGTCAACTAGCCCACCTGGAACCTCCAGTATGTGCCAGGGGGCTGCATTGCTGAGGTGTAATGAGGCTATGCCCCTTGTTACACCTCTCTGCAACGCAGCCCCCTGGTGCGTTTGCAGAGGGGGAACTAATTCCCCTTACATACTGGGGGTCCCTGGGGGCCAACTAGCCCACCAGGAGCCTCCAGTATGCGCCAGGGGGCTGCATTGCAGAGAGGTTTAATGAGGCCACACCCTTTTTTACACCTCTCTGCAACGCAGCCCCGGTGCATGTTTGAAGAGGGGGAACTAATTCCCCTTGCATACTCGGAGTCCCTGGGAGCCAACTAGCCCACCTGGAACCTCCAGTATGCGCCAGGGGGCTGCATTGCACAGAGGTGTAATGAGGCTATGCCCCTTTTTACACCTCTCTGCAACGCAGGCCACTGGCGCGTTTGTAGAGGGGGGACTAATTCCCCTTGCATACTGGGGGTCCCTGGGTCATATCTGCCCAAACGCCGATATTCCGAATGATTGAAAATGACTTTTCTTGAGAAACATTTGGATTTGGATTATCATGTCCTATACTTTGGAATTTTTGAATGACTGACTTTGAGGATGCTATAAATTACTCAAGTCTGCCCGAATTGTGTGGGTAAAATTGATACCTAGTCACTTAGAATAAGAATGTACTTACGTCTCGTCTAACATTTGGAAGAAATATCTAGTTATATGACAACAGGATACCGACATAATTTGAAGGAAATAAGAACGCCCTGAAGAAGTTCTGTTGTACAGAACGAAATGCGTCGGCTGGCTGTGGTACATAAATTTAAGGAAAATAAAAGCATTTGAATATACACCAAGATTCAGCGCTTCAATAAGGACTCTAAGTGATATGATTTGATAGGAATTATTGTGCAAGTGGTGCTGTGCCAAACTTTGGAATATTCTCCACTACTCTCTACTACTTACTCTCTACTACTCCACTACTCTCTAATACTCACTCTCTACTACTCATTCTCTACCACTCTACTACTCTCTCTCTACTACTCACTCCCTACTACTCACTATGTACTACTCTCTACTACTCACTCTCTACTACTATCTACTCTCTACTACTCACTCTCTACTACTCTCTCTCTACTACTCACTCTTTACTACTCACTCTCTACTACTCTCTACTACTCACTCTCTACTTCTCAATCTCTACTACTCTCTACTACTCACTCTCTACTACTCTCTCTCTACTACTCTCTACTACTCACTCTCTACTACTCACTCTACTACTCACTCTCTACTACTTTCTACTACTCACGCTCTACTACTCTCTACTATTCTCTCTCTCTGCTACTCACTCTCTACTACTCTCTACTACTCACACTCTACTACTCACTCTCTACTACTCTCTACTACTCAACCTTTACTACTCTCTACTACTCACTCTCTACTACTCACTCTACTATTTACTCTCTACTACTCACTCTCTACTACTCTCTACTACTCACTCTACTACTCTCTACTACTCACTCTCTGCGAGAGGGCGAGATCTATTGCATTTTCAATGCTTGTTTACTTTGGTTCCATCAGGAAGATATTCAGATGTGTCACACATTTGCCATAAATTCTGAATTTTAGCACTCTAGTTGCTCATTAGATCACTGTAGTAAAGCTACTGCTCACCAGGGAAGTCTGCTGCTGGTGTTCAAAGTGCATGTTTCAGTCTGCATGTCAGAATTTTTTTAATGAAATAGAATAGGATTTGATAAGTCACTCAAAATGTGCCCTAATTTTTCTTTCTGAAGCACTAATCATTTTTTCTATGGCAAAATGAACCCCCTCATTTTGTTTCTTTTTAAATTAAATGTGTTCAGACTTACCACTTCATTCCAATCAAGATGGCTTCTGGTGTGCCATACTTTTTGCATAAGTAAATATGTTAGCGCTCTAGTTGTTCTTTAGAACACTCTGGGACATTCTGTCATTAAGCTATACTTGGGCTACATCTGGGTGATATTTGGGCTACATTTGGGCTCTTTTGTCTCTGGTTGCCATCTTGGCATACTGCATGTCAGAATTTTTTAATTAAATAGAAGAGGATTTGAGAAGTCACTCAAAATGTGCCCAAATTCTTTTTTCTGCAGCACTAATCATACTTTCTATGGCAAAATATACCCCCTCATTGTGTTCCTTTTTAAATTAAATGTTTTAAGAGTTATCACTTTATTCCAATCAAGATGGCTTCAGGTGTTCCATACCTTTGTAATAAGCAGGACTGTTAGCGCTCTAGTTGTTCTTTAGAACACTCTAGGAGGCTGCAGTAGAACACAAAGGAATCAACTGACAGTCTCTGTCCTTGTTGTATGTACATGTTTTACTGAGAATGTCAGACTTCATTCTCACATGACTGAGAAAGATAATGTGAATTTACAGAAAATATGCTTTCAGTTTAGCTTATAGATCCCCGTCCAAACCACTGTGGGAAAAGCATGAGATAATAGTTTTCTTTCAAACATGATTCATGATATCCCAGCAGAAGGCTTTTTCACATGGTAAAATCACCTTAGAACACGCCACAATTCCTAAAATGAGTATGGTACCATCAACAAATGATTTATAATGTAACTTAACTACAATGCTTTTTAATGAGGTGCTATCATTTATATTGGTCCCAAGATGGCTGCCAACACTTCTTGGATGAAGTGCTGACAGCCAATCAGATCTCACGATGAGATGTGTGGTTAGGCTCTGCCCAGATATATGTGTTTTTGAAGTTAATTTTCATAAAAACCACTGGAGCAATTTTCACCAAATACAGAAAAGGCACTTCTGCGTACCAGTCCCTACAATTTTGCAAAGTTTGGTGTAATTCCATTCAGCGGTTCGGGCTGTAGCCTTGTCTATTCGTCCTATGGAAATTAACATGGGGAAAACATGTTTTGGGACCCCCCATTTTTTTTTTCTCAGCCCCCGCATGACGAATCCCCCTGAAACTTTTAGGGAAGAAGCGGAGCGGAGCTGGCCAGAATTTTGGAAAATTACACGCAAATTCCTCAACCGGCGCCAAAGTTATTCCCAAGAGAATGTTGCGGATTTCCAATGGTAGCTAGGTACTAACTATATATACCTACTGGCTATCGCCAGTAGGATATATATATATATATATATATATATATATATATATATATATATATATATATATATATATATATATAGGGGGCACGACAACAACGAGAGAGATGATTCAATGCCACATCGTAGGTCGCACTACCACTGGGACGCCTGTTCCTGGCTGAAAGATGCATGCTGGAAAATGAAGTGCTTGGGACACCATAGACGCTGTGAATGGTGCAAACTCAGCATCAATGAGGGCGGAGCGACCTACTTAAACAACAGCAGATGAACTTTCTTTCATTTAACGGCAACGGACCTTCCTCCTGTATACCATGCTGGGCGCTGAAGAGGCTACAAACAGCTGAAATGCATACGCCCGATGTGCCGTGAAACTCTGCAATAAAGAAAACCTTCATAATAGTCCCCGCTGTGGCCTCTGCCTTTCCTCCGGGAGGGTTTTTCTGGACATATATACACGTATATATATATTACCTTATGGTGCGCAGGGGGCACATTAGACATACGGTACACTTTGCCGTTTTGGATATGTTTATAGCTGACGCATTGCGCTACCATGGGAACCGTCAGGTTTTCCAAATGCCGGTCACGTGCTACTAAAGCAACCAGCTCTTGTACATGATTGGAGGAGCAGGACACGTGACCCGCAACTAATGCCGGCTTTCGATAGTTTCATACACAACTATCACAGCCAGTACACTACGTACAAACATCACGTATACACACGGTACCATGCCAGTCCTTGTCGTTTTTTACAATGCTTATTTTGTTTGATGCAACAAATATTTGGACTATGTACAAATTGTTAATTTATTGTTTTCATCAACATACTATGACAGACAATTAATGTGAGATATGGTTGTGTATGAATATCTGGACATTTGTTACATTGTTACTATGTCAGACCCATCCTAAGATGGCGCCTTTAATAACTAAGTTTAGGCTTGTTAGTCCATCGTTGATGTTTACATGTGAACACACGGTAAAAACAGCAAACTTTCAGAGCACTATTGTGTGAACAAGCACTCACGGAGTGCGAAACGCGTCACGTAGGGCTTATGGCGTGAATAAACCCTACTTTTTTGACAGACCTGCAGTGTAAGTGTGGATCTTTGTTGTACCTGAGTGCACGCTTGGAACGCCGCTTTGAACTTCATATATATATATGTATATATATATATATATATATATATATATATATATATAGATAGATACACACATATACATGCTACACATACAGATCTAGGCTAGGTACAATTAGGTTAATCACTTAGGGTGTGCATTTTAGGAGTATGCGAGTGCTACGGTTTTTATTTGAACTGCTTATGTTCATCTTATTTGCACTACAGTAGAAATATATCTATTATTTACTATATTGGTACTATCAATCTCTTTTGTATGCTTCTGTCTCCTGATTGTCGCAGCAAACATGTTTTACACAAGACTAACGGTTGACCAATAAATACTTATTGAAACTTCCTAATCCCTCTCTTGTGTGTTTTCTGAGAACAGCAAGCATGAGTAACTGAGCGAAAAGTACTGTACTGTTTTCCACGATCCCTGAGGAATGAGGGTTATCATGTTCAGTGGTTGCCAGAAACTACCTACACCTCTGTAAGATACAGGGGGGTGGTAGTGGCACTGTGCAGCTAGCTGTTCTAAGGGGGGACATATCCTGTGGGGGTGTCCAGTAGAGGTTTGGACACTAAGCTCTCAGTTTAGGTCATCCAAAACATGCAGGTCCTGTGGATTCCTAGGATCTACGCAATATGGCACCACCAAAGTTGATTTGGTTCTTATATTAACAGTTAAAATCTGAGTTGTTCAGTTGTGCTTTCTCTGAAAGCCCCACTCACACCTTTTCAGAGACGCCTGAAGTGGGAAAGGAAACCCGCCTTAGCTGAGCAGATATACTCTGTGTGTTGGCTGAAGGTTGAACAATATTGTGAGGGTAAACAGTTCCCACATTGTGCAAAACCACAAAAAATGTTTCCTTTATAAAGGACTGAGTCCATGAGCAGTGGTTCAGGGAATGGGGAAGAAGAGTTTGCTAATGCTCTCAACATTACAGAGAACTGTAGAAATGCAATAACTATTAAATTGATAGATCACAGCGTACCCGCAATGGGTGGTTGTGTTACCTTAATGATTAAGGCACACAAGGTGTTCGGATCAGAGGTATTATATTCCTGGGTTCAGTTCCTGCCTGCAGATCCACAGACTAATTTATTTCACAAATACATTGTAGTTGAACCACCGGAAGAATACATTCACTATCAACTCATTGAAGTCCCATTAACTTACCAGCAACACAGAAACTGGTTTAAAGGTACCCTCCCGCACACAACATCTGTCGTGAGACTCAGTCCACTCAGCATAGGAGGAGCGACCCGTCAGTCTTAGCAACATACACTCCACATCCAGAGATAGATACACTACCAGTGGAGAAAGTGCGTACAATATATAAAGACATAGTCCGGCTATACAGACACATTGTCCAGTTTGTCATGCGAACATAACAGTCCAACCTACAAGAAGTGCTCCAGTTGGTCTACATCAGACAACGCCCACCATTAACCCACAGACACTAAAATCAGTAATAGGAACAATACCCTCCAGATGGGAGCAAATTCAGTTCTGGATAGCGCACAAATTTGCACAACTGGAAGCAGTATTTCCCCATATGGGTCCGCAGTAAAGAAATAGAATGTTAACCATTTGCTTGCAGATATGGATGGTTCCCTCAATTGAAGATTGTACCACTTGGGTAACAATCTTTGCTGTCTTTTACATCAGAATAAACTGAACCCCTTCCATGGCAGTCATTCCCGAAGTATTGAAACAAATACAGAATGAGTACAGGGCAGGACCTGCCCTAGACTTGGGGCTGAAACTGGTTGGTAATTTTGCCCAAGTCTCTGCAATCTTGCTGAGCAACAAAAAGGGGGAGGCAGCAGCAGTGGCCATACAGAGCCGCCTAAGGGAAATAACACCTATAATTAAGGAGCAAGAATTACCAAAAATTATCGAAGAAACCTATGCTGCATTAGGTAGAGATCATTTGTGAACCAAAGCAGGGTGCCCTCTCAGCCACCAACTGTAGGCCATTGCTTGAAGGGCGCCCTGCCACAGGCCCACAAGCTCACTTTCTGACAGGCTTTCCATGTCAGAAAGATTGGCATGGCAAGTCTGCCTGAAACCGAGCATCATAATCCGGACGTATAAAATGCCGTCCATATGGATTACGTGCTGGTTCTCAATGGCCGACGGGCTCCAGCCGGAATGACCAGCTTGTTAAACTTCTGACCACCTTGTAATTAGGTGGTCGGAAGTGAAACCTACGAGATTTTCCGACCGAGATCGTAATCGGCAGTTAAGTATCTCAGACCCCCAAGCACTCTTGAAACTGCCATTATAAAGTTTGGGATTCCGTGGGAAAGTTCACGCACTTCGATATCTAGGAATCACCTTAACAAAGGACACGAAACGCATCTAAAAGGCCAACCTCCCTAAGGACCTATATAGTTGGGGGAAGCTGGAGATATCCTGGCTGGGGTATGTGCCAGCATTAAGATGAACTTCCTCCCCAGGCTTTTATATGTCTTGCTAGCACTTCCTCTCCTATGCTCACATTCACTACTTTAACAGATCCAAAATAAACTTTTTAATTTTATTTGGGGCAAAAAAATCACCAATGGTGTCTCGACTCACTATGTTTAAGAAGCCAGAGGACAGGGGTGTGAGTCTTCCCAAAATTGCTGGCTATATGCTGGCTGCTCAGCTGCGACCAGCATTAGACTGGCATCATACCCCTCACACAACACTACACTACACTAAGGGCCAGAAGTACTAATTTTAGGAATTCGGTATTTCTAATGTTTGAAACTCTTTTGAACTTCATTAGCTGTTCCTAGCGCTGGGATGCATTCGGGTATCTACGCGCTTTAGAAATGCTGATTACTAATAATAATAATAATAATTCCTAATGGGTCGCAAATAGACCTACCTCATGCATTATAATGAGGTAGATCGCAATTTGTGACCAAAAGGTATCACAGCCATCACTGGGATGGTGTTCTGCTGAGATCAGCAGAATATCATGTCTGTGATTGTTTTTACTAACGCAATATATATATTTTTTAAATACAGCCTGTTTTCTTTTAAAGGAAAACGGAAAAAAAAACATTAAACTTTGGAGTTTCATTTTTTAAGAGTGGGAAGTGGTTCGTGGTACATCCACCTGCTCTGAAAAATGTAAACAAAAATATTTATAGTTACATCCTCAAAAGGAAATGAGCAGGGACTATCTAGAGGTGGATTAAAACGGCAAGAGGTGGAGTCTGGACTACGGTGTATTGTTATTCGGGATGCTGACATTAAATTGCTGCGCCTGTGGGCTTCTGAAGAAAAATTTGGGCCCCGGCACTTTTACCATTAAAGACTGACCTAAATGTTCTCCTGTATTTACCTGAAGTTTTATATAGTGTGATTAATACCCAATACGTTTTAAGCAGCTCTGCCGACACCAGTGTAGGGCTGCATGCAAACTGTTTACATAAGGACGTTGTATAGGTTATACAAGTATTCATTTTAATATTACGAATAACTTTTTGCTTCCTGGTTTAAGAAGTTTAAAGTTCATTCCAGAAAAATCCCTGTTATTTCCTCATTATTTCTCTCAAATGCTGTTTTTTGTTAAGGTGTGTACAAAGTTTTCCTTAAGAAGTGAGGCAGTCATAGTTTTCACAAAAATGTCATTGCTTAGAAAAATAGTATTGTAGCAGTATTGTTTTGGTACAGGATTTCCATGCATTTTTTCCGTTTGTATTACTTTAATTTGGTATAATTTCCCTCTAACAATGATATGCGAACTACATTTTTATTGGAATGTCAAAAATTAAGACATAAACAGAATATGGGTATTATTACTTACAGTCGTTTTGATTTTTTTATATTATTTAGCTTATACCATTCCCATGAGGAACATCTCATTGGCCACCTCCTAGCAAGGACTGGCACCAAATAGATACTGGTCAGCCACTGATGAATAGTCTATAATGTATCGATCTCTTTTTCACCTGTGTACCCACTTGTTTTCTTACTTTGTCCTTATTCTTTTGCACACACGTTGAGATCTAGGTGACTCCGTAGTGATAACATAGCTCTAATAGTTAGCTAATAGACCCCCTGTGTTTCTTATGGTGTATATCTATTTGGAGCTGGGGATAAAACCAGGTGTGGGTCTTTAAACTCTATATCCCTTGGACCCCCCCCCTTTTGAGAAGTTGGTGTATTTACCAAATAGATACAGTCAGCATTACAGAGTAATGCTAAAGATAAAAGCAAAACATTTTGTAGATCATAAGACAATATAATGTTTAATTGGCTTCCTCACAAAGTGCAAATACATCGTTTTAGTGCAACAGTACAGCTGACAGCGGATCAGGGTCACAAGGGTGGATTCGTCCCACTGGAGCATAACGTTGTTCACTTTTAGAGTTAAATGTACTCAGTGCCAGCAGCACAGTAACAATTAAAGTAAATGCATAGGAACGCAGAACAAAATCCAGACGATATGTCTACACAAGAATAAAGGTAAACAACCCAGCGAAGTGTCTGCTAAGAAAATGAGTAGCTTGTACATCTAAAGCAGTGATGCATTTACTCTAAAGTTGAGATTTAATGACTCAAATAATATTTAGTTAGTGTCTCTCTCGCTTAGCTCTCCATGTCTGTCTGGCATGCGTCTGTCTTTTGTTCACGTTTTTGTAGGCATGGCATTAGCCAAGACCTTTTAATTTTAATATGATAATATGTATAAATTACTTACTTTAAGGGACACCACTCTCCACCCATTTGTCTGTTTGTGTGTCTTCCCATTTTGATTCCATCCACTACGGCATGGGGCAGCCTACTTAAGCTTTTGGGTAACATCACTTTGAGATACTCCATTTCTCTTTCACAAGGTGTACATCCGCAAACAAGCATTTCCCTTTAGTGCCAGTGTTGCCTAATGTGATAGCAGGACATGTTTGAAGTGAGCACAGGGCACATTCCAGCTTTATCAGTTCCTGTCTCCTTCCAATACTGCTGTAAATTCCTTTTGAAGTAGACCACTGCTATTTCACAGCATACCATGTTGTGTTCCTGGACTCCATTTCACCAATGGTACTTTGATAAAATTTTCCCAGGAAGAAAAACAATCTTTATGTTGTTTATCTACTAGCACACTTGTAACAGTTTTATTTAAACCTAGGTGGATTGTAATTTTAGTTTTAGCTTTCATTTTTTTATGATATGACCCCTCTTTTCTTCCTTATTTCCATCTTCTTTCTTCTGTATTTTTTCTTTCCTGTTTTCTTTCTTTTCTTCTTACTCTCCTTCTTTCTTTTAACCCCTCTGTTGCCTTCTTTCTTTTTTGCCCTAATTCTTCATTTTTGTGCCTTTTTCCATCGTACTTTTTTCTGCCTTTCTCCTTTCTATCCTTTTTGGCCTTCTTCCTTTTTCCCCTCTTTCCTTCCATGTATCCTTTCTTTTTTCACCTGATTTCTTTCTGTTTGCCTTTTTATCTTTCTTTACTTCCTACTTTCTTCCTTTTCTGTTTTTCCTTTCTTCATTTTTCTTCCCCCTTTCCTTTTTTTCTCTCCTTCATTTTTCGTATTCCTTCTGTCTATGCTTCTTTCTTTTCCTTTTTGTATTCTTCCTATTCCATCTTTCTTTCTCGCCTTTCCTTTCATTCTTTCATGTTTTCTTCTCTTTTTATATTAAAATATTTCCCCTATTTCTTTCCTTTGTCATGTCCTCTTTTTTTTGCCTTTCTATTTTCCTCTCTTTCTCTTTTCTTTTTTGCCTCCTCTCCTTTTTCATTTTGTGTTTCCTTCCTTGTTTCTTTCCTTTCTTCTTTTCTTACTTTTTCACATTCTTTCCTTCCCTCACTTCTCTTGCCTTCTTTTATCTGTGTTACCTTTCCTTTTATATATCATCTTGTCCTTCTTTTCTTTTTTCCTTTTTGCCTTATTTCTTTCCTTCTTCCTTTCCAAATTTCATTCTTCATTTCTTTTTTTTCCTTTTTCCTTTCATCATTCCTTCTTTTTCTTTTCTTCTGTCCTTTATGCATTCATTCTTTCTTTTACCTTATCTCTTTCTCTTTTGCTATTCATTCATTTGCTCTTTCTGTCTTTCTTTTTCATTGTTGCCTTCTAGCCTTTTTTCCGTTCTCCTATTTTCTTTGTTAATTCTTTCTATCTTAATTTTCTCTTTCATTTTTCTTTTTTGTCTTCTTCCTTTTTTCTTTCCTTCCTTCTTTGTCTTCTCTTTTGATTACTTTTTTCCTTCTTTCGCTCTTTTGTTCTGTATTTCTTTCTATTTTGCCTTACTTTTTCTTCATTCTGTCTCTTTTTTCCTTTCTTTTTTCTTTTCTCCTTTTCCATTCCTTCTTATTTTTTCATTTGTTCCTTCTGTCTTTTGTATTCACTTTTTTTCTCCCCTTTCTCTCTCTTTAGCCTTTTATTCTTTCATCCATTCTATCATTCCTTTTCTTTCTCAGCTGTTTTCCATGTTTTCTTTCATTTTTCTTTCCTTTCTTTCATTCTTTCCTATCTCTCTTTTTGTGCTTTTATCCCTTTCCTTTTGTTCCTTTTTTATTTCTTGTTTTTTTTACTTTCCCCTCTTTTCTTTCCTTCTGTTTCCTTTTACATTTTTCTTCTTACTTTTTCATTTTGCCTTCATTCTTCACTTCTGTCTTTCTTTTTTGTTTTTCCTTTCTTTTTTGCCTTCTTTTTTTTCTTTTCTTCTTTCTTTTTGACCTCTTTGTTATGTCCTTTCTTTTTGCCTTCTTTCCTTTCCGTCTGCCTTTCTGTTTTGTGTTTTTCTTTTCTTTCTTTGCTCCTTTCATTATTTATTTTTTACTTCATTTCTTTTTTGCCTTTTCGTTTAGTTCCTTTTTTATTTTTTTGCATTATTTCTTTCTTTTTGCCTTCATTTCTTTTCTTTTCTTTTCTCCCTTTTTTCTTTTTGTAATCTTTTCTTCTATCTTTCTTTTTTGCCCTCTTTCCTTTCCTTTTTTCTTTTCTGCCTTTTTTCCTTTTTTCTTTCCTTTTTCCTTCAGTTTGCCTTCTTTCCTTCTTCCCTTCTTTCTTCTTTTTTTTTTTCACAACCAATTTTATTGAGCAAAAGCGTATCAAGAATGTGGTATCTTCACACACCAAGATCCCCACAACAGTATCAATGTAATGGTGACATACATAGTAATCCATGGAGCAAGTGTCAATGAAGCTCAGCTTTAAAGATGCCCTAACAGCCCACCCCAACCCCAACTACAGCCCCACCCGTACCCAGCACCCCCCCCCCCCGCCACACATGTACAGAGGCAACACAAAGACGATACACATAGAAGAAGCAGGTATAATGCAACCAGGGTTTTGCCATTCGGGCCAGAAGAGTCACTGCGATCAAATGTCCTCCTCCCGCTCCGCCGGGGGTTCCAAGGACAGGCCACGGTAGTCGGCCCACCGCTTCCAGATCTTGAAATGTTTGCGTGGGCAGCCCCGCGCCTCAAAGACCGGTTTTTCAAGACCCATAAAGTAGTCCAGCCCAGCCTTCCAAGCAGACAGGGGGGGGGCCCTCACAGATTTCCAGGGCCGAGCCAGGTCACGCTTAGCAACCACCAGGCCCAGGAGCAACAGATGGCGCTTGTATATGTTGCCCCCAACCCCTTCCATAATGTGCAGCAGGCCTAGCCGGTGGGTTCGAGGAAGATCCCAGCCCAGGACCTCAGCCAGGCAACTCCATACGCCCCTCCAGAATCCAGCCAGGCGACCACACGACCACACCGTATGCAGCAGGGAGCCAGGCACTTCCCCACAGCGCAGGCACTCCGATGACGCAATCAAACCAGCCTTCCACAGACGTTCACGTGTATAATAGGCACGATGCAGGTATTTGAACTGTATCAGGCGGAGCCGAACCGCAATAGCGGTGCCGCGCGGGGACTCCAGCGCCTCCCTCCAATCGTCCTCATCCAGGGCGCCCACGTCAACCTCCCACGCCTCCCGAAGGGAGCTGAGAGTGGATGAGCAGTGAGTAACAAGCGACTGATAGATCCTAGAGACCTTCTTGTCTCCCAAGTCTCCCATAAACACTTTCGCCTCAATCGGGCTGAACTCCGGCAGGGAGTCGAGGCCGGCAATGCTCGGGGCAAGGGCATGCCTCAGCTGAAGGTAACGGAAGAACTGGGACTGAGGCATCTGGAACTCCACACGGAGTTCCTCAAAGGACTTGAGGGTGGCGCCTGATACGACCTGGCCCAGTTGTGTAATTCCAATAGCCTCCCAACCCTCAAACCCGGCCAGGGCCGCCAGTTCCGGGAGCATGCCATTGTGCCACAGCGGCGTTTCAGCCGTTAACTTGCCCCACCAACCCATGCGGCGCAGAGACTGCCGCCACACTGCAAAGACCACTTTAGTTACCGACGGCAACCCACGGCGTATACGGGCCGAATAAAGAATGGTGTGGAGCGTACGATCTCCCATGAGATGTCTCTCCAGGGCATAGGCCGGGTCACTCCTATCCCCGTACCACCAGTCATTGAGGACAAGTAGGGGTGACGCCTGGTAGTAGGAGAGGAGGTCGGATGTGGCCAAACCACCACAGTACGTGGACAGAAAGCACGTCCTCAGGGCCACCCTGGCCGCACCGCCATCCCACAGGAAGCGGCTCAGCACAGAGTTCACCTGGCGGAACCATTCCATGCCGATAGGGTGCGGGAAGTGTTGGAGTTGGTACAACAGCCTCGGCAGCGCCACCATCTTAAAGATGGCCGACCTCCCAAAGATTGTAAGGGGCATCCTGGACCATGTTTTGACATCTGTCTGGACCCGTTCCCACACCGGCAAGACACTGCGTGTCCAGGCCACGGCTCCCGAGGTCGAGAGGAAGACACCCAGATACTTCAGGCCGTCCGTCGCCACGCGCAGGTCGGCGGCCCAAGGGTCGGCAACCACTCCGCCATGTAAAATCCACAGGGTCGATTTAGACAGATTAAGGTGAAGCCCAGAGACTTCGCCAAACCCCCGCATGATCTCCAAAACTCGAGGGCCCGAGCGCCGCAGATCGGTAAGGAACAGGAGGACGTCGTCTGCATAGAGTGCGATCCTATCTGTTAGGGTATCGTTCCAGACAAAGCCACGTAGATGGGCATCCATCCGTATCCGCGACGCCAGGGGCTCCATGGCCAGGGCGAACAGGTAGGGGGACAACGGGCAACCCTGCCGAGTGCCACGTCCGATTTGGAAGCGCCCAGAGACCGCACCGGCTACACGGACCGACGCCGTAACATTGGTGTATAGGAGACGGATATAGGACAAGAAGACAGGCCCTAGATTGAGGCGGGCCAACAAGATGAACAAATACGCCCAACTCACCGAGTCAAAGGCCCGGTCCATGTCCGCAAGGAGGAGTGCGGCCTGTTCATCCCTAGCACCCATGGCGTCGATCGCTGCCTGCGCCCGCCGGATATTATGCCGGGTGGCCCTGCGCGGCATGAACCCGGCCTGGTCAGGGTGGACCAGGTCGGCGATGTGGGGCAGAAGGCGGTTCGCCAGGGCTTTCGCCAAAATCTTGGCCTCGATGTTGAGAAGGGAGATCGGCCTGTAAGAGTCGTGCCAGTCCGGCGCCCTGCCTGGCTTCAAAAAGACCACAATCTCGGCATGGCGCCAGTCAGGTGGCAGCTCGCCTCTAGTCCGCGCTGCCTCCAGGGCGTTGCGAAAGTGGGGTCCCAGCTGGACATGGAACTTTTTATAAAATTCGGCAGGATAACCGCTCGGGCCGGGCGCCTTCCCAGTATTCAACTGGCCAAGGGCCTCCCCAAGTTCCTCGGACGTGAGCGGGGCCTCCAAGGCCATTCTAGTCTCCTCCGGGACTGCCTGTGGGAGTAGGTCGTCCAAGTAAGAGGCAATCTCGCCCTCCACCAAGGGGTCACGAGGAGCGTATTGTGCCTCGTAGTAGCGGGCAAAGCTAGCCGCCAACAGACCCGGGTCGGTCATGACCGAGCCGTCCTCCGCCGTAAGGCCGGGCAGCTCTAGGGGCTGGAAAGTCGCCTGGCAAAGCCTATGCAACATGGTGCAGGACTTATCGCCCCACTGGTACACCCTGCTGCGCGTGGCGAGCCACGCCTGTCGGGCCTCCTCGTACAGGACCGAGGCATACGTCTGCTGGGCCTGCAGGAGCTGTCGCACGACGCCCTCGTCACCCCCGAGTCGACCACGCTGCTCCAGCTCCTCCACGCGGGCCGCGGCAGTCACAATGGCCTCCCGACGTTCCCGCCGAGCGGCCGCACACCAAGCTATATCAATGCCCCGGATCGTAGGCTTCAGCGCCTCCCACACAACAATGGCATCGACACCCCCCACTAAGTTCTCGCGCCAGAAGTGATCGATCTCTTCGCGTAAATGCGTCACGTACTCCGGCCGCTGCAGCTGCCAGGCGGACATTCGCCAGCGGAAGGGTTGCCGTTTAGAGGGGAGGGTCACAGTGGCCAGAACAGGGGAATGATCCGAGAGGCCCCTGGGGAGTATCGTGGCATCCCTGACACGGCTCAGACAGGCACCTGGTACAAACAGATAGTCGAGTCTCGAGAAGGACCCATGCACCGCCGATACATACGTGAAGGCCTGCACTGCGGGATGAAAATGCCGCCACACATCAATCCAGCCCAGACTACGCACAGTCGCACACAATCGGGTGGGAGCAGCCGCGGGGGGGGGGTCAGACACTACATGTGCTCGCCTCAGGCGGTCCAGGCCCACATCCATGACCTCATTCCAATCACCCCCCACCACGGTCAGGACCTCGGGGATTTCGTCCCACAGCGCAAACAGCCGCTCAGACAATGCCCATTGCAGGGGGGGAGGGGCGTAGACACTTCCAAAGACCACCGGCTCGGAACCCAGTAGGCCTTTAATAAAAACAAACCTGCCCTGAGGATCAATCCATTGCTTCTCATGGACATAGGCCACCCTACGATGTATCAATATGGCCACCCCCGTGATCCCCTCGCAAAGCCAGCATGATAGACCTGTTGATAACCGAACCTCTGAAGGCTAAGGGCCTTGGAGCCCAGCATGTGAGTTTCCTGGAGCAGGAGTACATCCGCCATCTCCCTCTTCCCCCACCGCAGCACAGCCCCACGCTTGATCTTATCTAGGATACCCCGCACATTCCATGTCACCACCCGCAGGGTCTTCGAAGGAGACATAAGCGCAGTATCAGCCATTGTCAATACACAGTCCAGAATCCGGCCCTCCCTCCCACCCTGGTGCAACCCGCGAATCGACAAGAATCAAAGCCTCAGACATGTGTGGACCCACCCCCCCAGCCCGCAAACTCAGCGCCCCCTCCCCAACCCAGAACCCCCCCAACAAGCGCAACACTAGAACTCCCCCCCACGCCCCACACCCACCACCCCAATACCTCAGAAAACAGTGAAGTATCTGTCGCGGCATGGAGAGACCCGGGTCCAAAACAGAGGACCCAGGGCCCGCCATACCAATGGATCCCAACAACCCCACAATGACACACACACACCACCCCCCCAACAACACTCACATCTGTGAGGGTCTGAGGCCCACAAACTGTACCCTCCGAGCCCCACTGCGTCCCCATGACAATAACTGAAGTCTTCACATGGGAACCGACTGGCACATCAAGGACAGAATGAAACAGTCTCACCAGCCAAAGCAGAGCAGTTCAGTATGCAGCATACAAAGTGCGTGCAGGCCCAGCAATGTTCAGCTGCCCGCATCGGAGTGTTCCGAGTCCCTGGCACCACCCGATTGCGACGCACTGGCGGAAGCCGATCTTTTCTTGGAGCGAGACCTCCGATGGCGGCCCTTCCTGTTTGGGCGATCCGTCCGCTCCGGCGACGATCCCTGGGACCTGCCCGGGTCCAGCCCCGGCTGGGCATGGGGCCTGAGTCGCACCGCCTCATCGGTCCAGCGGAACACCTCCTCCGGCGAATCGAAGAAATGGGTCCGAGACTGATATATTACTCGCAGGCGAGCTGGATACAGGAGCGAGTATTGGAGCTTGAGGCCCCTAAGCTTAGCCTTAGCGTCCATGAAAGATTGCCGCTGTTGCTGCACCATCTTCGTGTAGTCCGGGAAAATCATGATAGTACGATTCTCGAAGGCGAGTGAGCCCTTGTTCCTCGCCTCCCGCAGGATAACATCCCGGTCATGATAGTTCAGCAGGCGAGCGATAACTGGCCGTGGGCGCTCACCCTCCGGCGGCCGCTGGGTCAGAGCCCTGTGGGCCCTCTCAATCACGAAGCACGTAGACAGTGCCCCTTCGGGGAGCCAGCTTTCCAGCCACCCGGTCAGGAACCGCTCCATGTTGTCCTTCTCGCACCGCTCTGGAAAGCCAATGAAGCGGAGGTTGTTGCGCCGCGCGCGCCCTTCTGCATCTTCCACGCGGGCCGCCAGTGTCTTTTGGATACTCTCCACCTCCGCCAGTCGCTTCTTTAGGCCACCAATGTCCGCCTCAGTCTCCGTGATACGGGTCTCAGCCCCAGCGATCCGCTCCACCGCGTTGCGGAGGTCCTGGCGCAGGAGCGTGACATCCGCCCCAACCGCTCCAATCTTGGCATCGAGCATGTCTCGGGATTGGGTGATGGCCGCCAGTATAGCTGCATTGTCCGGCCCGGGGCCACCGCTGCCACCGGCCGCCCCGGCGCCACCACTCGGCCCGGTGAATTTATCGATGGGGCCATGTTTAGGCGGGCCACCTCCCCTGTCCCTGGTCATGGCAAACGCTGGGTAGGGCGGACACCACTCCCAAGCCTTCGGGCACTGTCACAAGTCCTGAGCGGGAGGGCCCAGATGAGGTCCCAGAGAGGAATGCGGGCCGGCCGCCGTGATCGGGTGTCGTGAAAATCGAGGTCCCGGCGTCACCCGGGTGGGACAGGCCGCACCCGCACTCGTCCCCACAAGCAGCCGTCCAAGGTACAAGAGGAAGAATCTGTGGGTCCGTGGTCTGTGGGCAGCCGTATCCAGCGGGCCGGGCCAGGAGGGGCAGATCGGATGCCACTACCGTCCGCCAGTCCGTCGCCGGCCGCCTCGGGGCTCAAGGAACTCCGTCTCCAGGCTGTCGCGGGGCCACGCCTCACTGCCACCGCTCGTTGGTCACACAGGGGGGAGCCGATGGGTAGGAGCTGTTGGCACCGTCCCGATCCCCAGATGATCGCAGCCAAAGAAATGAGCCAAGGGCGGCGTAGCGGATGCCACCCGCACCCGCCAGATCGCAACTGCCACCAGGCGTCGCAAAACTCGAGGACCCCGGTCTCCGGCCGGCCACCAGGCCGCACTCCGCCGCCGCCTCCCTCCGATCGCAGGAAGGGAAGAAATGCAGGATCGACACACCAAAGAAGACAGGAGACTTCACTAGATCGAAAGCAATCACTGGGTATCGACAGTGGGCTCGGGGGTCAGGATAAATGATCGAATTAAGTCCGGGCCGGCGGGAGCTCTACAAGGCTGCGACCGCCATCTTCGCCCGCCAAGCCACGCCCCCTTCTTCTTTTTTGACTCCCTTCTTCCTTTCGTTTTGCCTTCCTTTCTGCCCTTTTTGTGCCCTTCCTACCTTTCTTGTCTACCGTCCTTCCTTTTTTGTTTGTCTATCTTTTTTCCTTCCTTCTCTCCTTCCTTTCTTCCTTCCTTCCACTGCCAAGCCCCCATCTCTTGTTCACGATCTTAACATTTTTCAGTGCTCATTCGGTTTCAGTTCCACCATCTTCTCATCTGACATTATCTTTGTGCTCCAGCTCCTTCATACAAGCACTAGGGGTGGGCGTAGTTCGCGAAGTAGCGCTACGCGAAGCTACGCGAAGTGCACTTCACACTACGCGCACTTCACGTAGCACTACGCGAGCTGCGTAGTAACATGTTCGCACTGTGCAAGATGTGTTTTCAATGATTGCACAGTGCGGACAAGCATCCGGCACTGTGCAATCATTGAAAACGGCACCTTGCACAGTGCGAGCTGTAGTTTTCTGCTACTCGAGTAGATTATTACTCGAGCTGCAGCTTTCTCATTGAGAGCGGTCGCGAGCATTGCGCAACCACTCACAATGAGAAACCTTACCTCCCCGCGTTGAGAATCTCGCCAGGATGTCATTTTGCTTGCTCGTGGTCGCGAACATGACGTTCAGGACCGCGAACAAGCAAAAAATGAGCGCTGCACTACGCTACGCTGCACTCCGCGTGTTCGCACTGTGCTACGTGCAGCTCGCGTAGTGCGAAGTTGCGCAAACTTCGCGAACTCCGCGAGCGTAGCGTAGTGCTTCGCCCAGGGTTAACAAGCACTCGACTCTTCAACTAGTTTGGATATTTTGATTTCTTCTCTCAAAGTTCGATTATGTGCCACCAACAGTCTCTCCTGCACATTCTTGCTATGACAAGTTAACAAAAAATCACAGTAGTTGTCCATTATTTCTTTAAATTGGGATTTTTTAGAAAACTGTCTACGATGTGCTACATATTCTTCTACTGACTCATCAGACCTCTATAGTTGGTAATACAATTTATGATGAGGCATATCAATGTTGACTCATTTTGATAAACCTTGTTTCTACTCTTTGTTTAGTTTTTTTGCATACATCAGTAATTCTGTTCCTAGATGTTCCACTGCCACTGATAAATATTTTTAAAAAAGTTTATCTTTTTGACCAAAGCCACTAATTAATAATTCTATTTTATTTTCTGAAATAAAATTTTGCCCATCCTTGGCAATTAAGTAGTTCTCAAAAATGTCTAGCCCCTCCTTCTATTTGATGGCGGATGATACACGTTTAAATTGTGGAGATCGTCTGTTTCAAGCCAGACCTACTGTTCCTCTATTGTTGTGTCAGTGCTACACACTCAAGTGCAGAAATTGCTAAATGAAGCAATGAAGGACAATGCTGCCCAGCCCATTCTCCTCATGACAGACATGTAGACCAAATGTCAAAGCACAGACCGCATCAGAATCAGTTCACAGTGGGTCTCCTTCATTGGTGTTGGGCAAAGGCTAGCCTCAAATTTCACAGTTGACATCTCAGCATTGGATTGGTTGCCACAGATAATGGCAGTAATGTTGTTTAATCTACAACAGTATTAGTCAAAATACTGGTCATCTGTTGCCAAATTAACACTCACTTCAGTCATTCCTTCAGTACCCAGAAGTGGATGACAATCATTCAGTGTATTAATAGATTTCCTGTAAAAGCGCCCATAAAGGAGATGTTGGTCCATTAGACCTCTAACTTCTATATGCTGCAAGTCGTTTTTGACTGCAAAGGTCTCTTAATGATTAGAATCTACAAAGTATTTGGGATGCATTTTCAAAGCCTTGATAATGGAGGTTTCCAAATGGGGACTGGTGCAGTGCCTGATTCAAATCCTAGTGCTGTTCGAGAGATTGATATGGGAAGTCAGTAAGAAGGACAGTGCCATGAGCCAAGCGATTCTGTTGCACATGTTGAAGTAACATGTGCAAAAAGGTGGAGCAAAATTTGCTAATGTGAATGAAGAAGCAGCTGGTTTCATCAACAGCGTAATCCTTCATCTGAACACAAATAGAAGGATGTAAAAAGAGATTGTGTCCTTGGACAAAAACATCTATGCCACAATACAGGATCTAATGTAGAGAAAGAAAATTCTTCCCATTTTCATTCCTTTGGAACTGTAGATGTCTCAATTTACAAGAATTGAATCATGAGAAAAGCATGTCACAACTGAAGAAGCTGCGGTCACCAAATGTAATCTCACCACCTGCTACTAAACATATAGAACCAACATCTTCACTTCAAACATCTGCTATGAATTGGTTTATGGATATAGCAGGACTTAAAGAAAGAGCACAAGGTGGCAATGCAAAATCAAAAAATCTCAACAATGATGACACAATTGCTCATGTTAAAAAAAAACTTTATTTCAATAACCAAATGAATTTTGTGTATGTGATATTGCAGCCTTTAAAATATTCTCAGGAATGAAATGCATTGGTTGGCTGAATTTTATTCATTTGTTAACATGATAATTTTATATATTTAATTTATTAGTTCACTTCTTAATTAGGTTCTCTTGCTTAGTTATTCTCTTCTGAGTATGTACATTCTAAGCAATTGAAACCAACAGGTTAAGTCATCGGTGTCTTATCTTGTGATGACAATATTTATTTTAGATAGGGACAAATTTCTAATACGTATCTGTAATACCAACTGGTAAACTCTTCGTAATCCAACAGTTATTATTTGAAATTTATAGCTGGAAATTGGAATGTTTTAACTTACTTAAATGTGTCCTTCCAATTGTTAAGACTTCATAAAGTAAGGCAATCCAGTAAGCCTAACATTTTCGGAAACATGCAAGTTGATATCACAGGCCTTTTGTGATGGTCCTTTATATTTCTTTACTTAGTATTGATCCCTACTCATCAGTCTACATTGTTTACTAGAGAAACAACATTGTAATTTTATTATAAATTGGTAGTGTGCATCTCACATGCATCATTAAAGTCCCGGGGAGTGGAGACACCACTTTACCATTCCATAGAATAATAAAGTTCCCACCATGTTTATGCCTAGTGTATCTCATACTGATTACCTTTTAGATTTTAGGTATTGAACACACCCTTTTGCCTGGCAGAATTTTATCAGCTGGATTGCTGCAATAATAAAGATTATTTTAAATAAGAGCAATCATGTAGCAAAGATTTCTTTTTGAATTCAGATCTCAGTCATTAAAGGATGAAATATCAATTGTTCTTTGATGTGGTTTACTATGAATACTGTATATTGGAGTGCTACTTCTGCTTGCATGATAACGTTCAAGGATTTTTTTGGCAGACAATGGGATCTAGACAGCTAAAGCCCCAGGATATAGCACCTATGCTCTATAGTGATTGTGGCACAGAAGGAGTAGTGTAGGAATTCTGTCCTTCAGCTGTCATTTGTAAATCACTGCCAATAACCATGCTTGGCAAGATGGACCAGGACTATTTGGATGACCCAAAAAAAATCTACCTCAGCTAAGACCTATTGACCAATTGGTATGGGAACAAGAAACAGTGGCCAGACCTCATCTGGCTAGAAATAATGATTCTGGCATATTCTGTAGCCGCTATAACTTTTGATCAAGTATTTAGTGCAGGTGGGGAAGTTGTCAACATTTGAAGGACCTGTTGCACTACTCAAAATATGAAGAAGCTGATAATGATTAAAATGAATAAACATTTTATACCCAGAGAGTTTAAGGTTCTATGAGACACAGCTGTGGACAACTGAAGGTACTTGGATATCACAGGTGTGGAGATAGGTCATCCCCCAGATTATCCCCCTAAAATCGAGATGAACTCTACTTTTAAGATTAAATAAATCAAATCAATTACATATATTTGGTGTTCAGATAATGTAAATAAACTTAAATAGACAATTGTGCACTAAACAATCATGGGCGACAGTGTCATTTGCTCTGGTGAATTTGTGCTGGTGAGTGGTGGCAAACAAAGAAAATTCACCCTTATTGTCAACTGTATGCTCTGTACTGAGCAATCATTGGAATCTAAGTCAGTAGTGGATGCCTCCAGGCCTTTTCCTGGAAACAAACAAGAGGCTTTTCTCTCATGCCTAACCTTACATTCCTTTCTTGAGCTGAAACTCAAATTGCAAAGGACTGCTGCACTGCACGGTTTATGAAGGTTGCTTCCATGGGAAAAAGAGAAGCCTATTAAGGTAGATGAGCACTGCACTTTGACAAGATAGCACATCAATGAATGCCAAATGATGATGTATAGGGTGGCTGTGATAGGCATAGCTTATGCAAAAAGTGGTATTTTATGATTTGGTGATCATTTGATTCAGTATGAACCCTTGAAATGTTACATGGTAGGCATTTTGGAATTATTTTTATTTTCTTGTGCAACAGGTCTGTCTCTTTTTGGGAGAGCAAATACAATCTGCACATCTTAATAACAACATGTGGACACAGGAGCAAAGCCTATCTACTTCTATGCAAAATTAGGTTTGCGTTGTTATTCATAATAATGCAGAGTAGTGGATCCAGAGGCAAGTCTTAAGTGGTTGTCAACTTGTGGTCATCATGAAACATGAGGATGATGTGTAGAGGTAAACTTTTTTATTATTTAGGTGATCAGTCATCCAGGGTTCACCCCTGCTCCCAAGAAGGCCAATGACAGACGAATGTAGTTTCACCATTTGTAATCAGTATGAATTTTCTTACCGTTGTATAAATATTTTTGAACGATTTGTATTGTTGCCATTTTGGACTTTAGCCTAGATAACACGACCTAACTTGGTAGTCTGTTGTCTGCTATAGACTCAGTAGGTTAACTTAATTGCCATTTTCCTGTAATGACAGATGTGCCACACGCATCAGGTTGCTGAATGCCGTGTTTGTCTCTGTAAAGTTTTACCTAATTATCCCCCATTAATCCAATCATCTATCATCGAAGAACTAAAGCTATTCCCTCAAGTTGTAAAATATTTTATGCTGTTATCTATTTCCACCATCCACAGATCTCACTCTTGGCATGCAAAGGTGGCGCACACATCATTCTGATTTGCCCCCACCAACCCCTTTATCCAGACCAGAAAGACCTTCCTAGTGCACTGTAGATAATTAAGATGGACGGCCAAAGATGCACAGTGAGTACTTTGTTTTGCACAATCTATGCCCCACAGAGCATCAATTTACTTAGTGATTCCACCAAATCTAACCTCCTTCTGTGACTTTAATGTTCATTATTTTTACTTTAGAAATGTCTCCCCCTTTATACGGTGTTGTTTTGCTTATGCCAGTCTTTGTCTAGAATTTGTAACTCACTATGTTTTTTCTTTTAGATTGATGTTGCAGAATGAAAATCCTTCTCTACTGTTTTGCCTGCTTCATTCCGAATAAGAAGAACCTTGGATCTTTTTGTGACTTCTTCCCTATTTGGGCCACCAGTCCATTCCAGAAACCCCTGCATGCACAATAGGTCTTGGGAGAGGAACTATACAATACACTTCAGCTCAGTGAAGAAGAACTGGAAGGAGGTAGAGGTTGGATTTGTGGTTTGACAGGACTTTGACGTATGAATAATATATATGAAACACCTCCTGCATTTGATTGGTTGTTGTAGTATTCTTCCTTAGTGGTAATAGTTGACCTGGTTTGGCGGCTAGGACAGAACACAGATATTACTACTACTGACAGAAGGGAGGGTGTGCACTCTCAGGTGACATCAAACCATGAAGGAGAGAAGCAAAGGAAATGTATTATCAGTGTTTCTACACTAATGGGAGGAGTGTGGACTGAAGGTATGTTTTGAGGCTAGCTTGAAGGTAAGGGAGCTCAAGTCAAGTAGAATTTACTGATTAGACTAGAGATAGTATGATTCTGGTGGACAAATGGGCAATTTATTTGTGTTGGGCAAGGTTCAGGCTCAGCATCTGCTCTAACAGTAAGCAAATTAAGCATTCTAGTTTGTAGATGCCATAGTAAAAAGTACAACAATTGGAACAGCTCAGCACAAATATAATGCATAACCATAATAATTAATACAAAGAAAACATCGCTAATTGGCAAATAAATATATATATATATATATATTTGTAAATAAACCTGCTCTTACCTCCCTCAACAGAATCCACCCTCGTCTCGGACTACAGGCCTACCATCTACCATCTACCTACCACCTAGAATTATTTAAAAAATCCTTATAGAAACTATACATTCTCAACTGCATCATTCGATCCAACCACAGCAGGTCCTTCCTTCCCTAAACTATCAAAAAAGCATTCTAATAAAAACTACCCCTTCACAACTGCCTCCTCCCGTTCAATGCCCACACCAGTCCCACCACCACCACCTTGCTAAAATATTTGAAAAATCCAAATAAAAACTGTCACTTCCCCAACTGTAGCACTCTCCCCACCCATAGGAGAACCAGCCCTTCCCTGATAAAAAAAAATGCTCCTCATGCTTGCTGTTAGGCTTTGTATCCTTTGTGTGGTTTTCCTAAGAACTTTTTTTCCTTCAACCCTACTATTTGCTGGCTTCATTTTTGTTCGCTTTAGGACTCTGCACACTTCACCACTGCTAACCAGTGCTAAAGTGCGTGTGCGTTCTCCTTAAAACATGGTAGAGTTTGCTTATACCCAATTGGCATAATTAATGCACTTGTAAGTCCTTCATAAAGTGGCGCTACCTGTGCCAAGGGCCTGTAAATTAAATGCTACTGGTGGGCATGTAGCACTGATTGTGCCACCCACTCAACTAGCACTTTAAACATGTCTCAAGCCTGCCATTGAAGCCTGTGTGAATGTGCTTTTTTATTACCTTTTTGACCTGTCAAAATAAAAGTTTGACCAGCCCAAACCTTCATTTGTAACACATATAAGTCACCCGAGGGATAGGCCCTGGACAGCCAAGAGGGCAGGGTGCAATGTATTTAAAAAGAGGAGCATGTACTATTTAGTTTTACATGTACTGGGAGTGATAAACTCTTTCATTAATTTTTCACTACCTCAAGGCCTACCTCTCCCATGGGATAACATTGGAGTTATCTTGTTACATTTAATAAGCTGTCATTTCCAAATGGGAACAGGTCATCATTTCATGTTTGGTGTCTTTGGAATTGTAATGAAAATTCCTAACTTGTGGTGTAGCCAGATTTTAAATTACAATTTTAAAAAGGCCACTTTTAGAAAGTTTAATGTTGTCATTTTCCTGCCTTGGTCCTTTGGTGCTTGCAGCCTGTCTCTGCGTTATATGATAGTTAGGCTTTGTGTATTTCTCCTAAATAGCCATGCACAATCGGGAGATTAGGTGTGCCTGGATGGACCATCACTGGCAGTATGGGAGGGGGCAGGGAGAGTTAGGCACAGCCCTTCTTACATTTGAATAGGCTGTTTCCTGCTTCCACATAAAAGGCTCTATACTCCCTGTAGTTAGTCTTCTTGAGCCAAGGCCAGGAAGGCAGGACATCAGTGGATTTCAGAGGCATGCTTCTAGAAGCTTTTCCCCACTTTAAATGCATAACTGAGTATACATATTGAACCCCAGACACCCACCCTTCAGTACACTTTTGAACCTGTGTATATTCTGTCAGAAAGAAGGACTGCTGTGCTGCTGAAAGGACTGCCACTGTGCTGGACTTATGTTCTGAAGGACTGCTGCCCCGCTGACCTGCTACCTCTTGCAGTCTTTCTTGTGAGAAGGGCTGATCCTGCATCTCTTAAACCCAGAAGACCATAGTGACTCAAAGGGCTAGTTCTCCAACATCCAGATCTGTAGCCTAAGGGACATAATGCGTTTCCAGCAACCCTGCACCTAGACTGTGCCATTTTTGAGTCTACCCTGCTATTGGTGCCCCCACCCTGCTCCGGGACCCTTGGAAGTGGGCCTTAGGTGCTTTTCAGCTTCTGAGGATCCATTGGAATGAAGCATCTCTGCTGAGTGGCACAACCCTAAGCAGAACTGACGCTTTGCTGCTGCTGCATTGATTGGGTCCCTGCAGCTGGCCTGAACTTGTGACACAGTTAACACTTTGTGCTTTTGGTACTTTTTTCACTAAAATCTTTAATATTGTATATCTCCGGTTATACTAATTGGATTTCTGTTATTTTGGTCTTTTTTATGTATTAAAAAATGCTCTATTTTTCTAGCTTGGCTTGGTATCCTTTTAGTGTGGTGTCTTCACTTCATTACCATTTGAAGTGTTGCACAAATACTTTACACATTGCCTTTAAATTACGCCTAACTGTTCAATACCCAGCTACCAGAGGGCTGAGCACAACCTAATTTAGGGTTGGTTTGTGCCTCACCCTGACAAGGACTGTGGTTGATGCTTGAACATGGCTCACACCCCAGTCAATCAACAATCCAATTTCTTACACTCAAGTAATCTTTGAAAATATTTTGCTTGATTATCCTTCAACTTCTCCAAGCCTTTAAAAATTCCATGGAGGAGAGGGACATCTGTGGTCCAGGTAAGGTGGTGGGCTTTTCTGGTGGTGGAGGAGTTGCTGAATGCAGGGCTGAGTTGCCTGCAGTAGCTGGAGAGCTGGTGCTGCCTCCTCTCTACCTGCTGGACCATGGAGCCCATGGTTGCAGCTGCCTCTTCCTCACCAAGGAAAACTAGTTGGAGAAAGGTCACCATCATGGCCTCAATTTATCGGTGGTGCTGGGTCTTTTCCTTGGATAACTCTGGGTCAGGGGCTCTCTCTTAGGGACAGCTGGATGGCCTGAGTAAAGAATAAAATAACAAGAATTGTAAAATTGCAAGCACATGTCTGTGCTAGTTCTCAGGGACTTCTAGAATTTTGTTTAGCTTCTCTGTCCCTGATGTTTTTTAACACATAATTTGCATACTACTATTTGCCATGCACTACGTGGCATTAATTAAGCCACATGCAGCATTTTTGTTTTTTATTATAACATGAGTGAAAAGTGTAAAGTTAATGGATTCATGGAGTGATGCTTTCACCTATTACTCACGAGTAAAGCTCTTAGTAGTGCAGCAGCTACTCTGACACAAGGGTCCAGGGGCATGAAGGGCCCACTGTATGAATAAAAGTCTAGTTTTACTTAGTATTTCCCATGTTTTTAGGCCTCCTGCGCCTTTGTCAGGCCTCTGTCCAAGTACCAATTTATTTTACAAAAAACAATCCTAAATATCATATGCCATCACTACACCTAAAGTTACCAGTAACCCTCAGTGATTTACAATGATCAACATCACAAAAATCATTGGTAAAGACAACTGGTCTGGCTTTAATTTTAAGCCCCGAGTAAACATTTAAATAACCTGTTGCAGAGTAAAGACACCACAAAACCGATAGCTTTTTGAATTCAATGTATCTTTGAGATAACAAATTTAATGTTTGATGGTCCAGTGCTCTATTTGAATGTAAAATAGGCCATAGTGCTTTGCAATGAAATCCCTACAAGAATGCAGGATTACACACCTTACACTTCTGAGTGATGCCAACGTCCACTCTATGTTTATTTAAATAATGTGGAGACAGTTGTTATGCAGAGGACTGTGCTTCCAAGCCTGTCCAAAATGTTGTCTATCTGCTGATCATTGAAAAAAAGATCTGTTCCAGCTGGTCAACTCAAATGTCATCCGGTCTGGTGAAAAATAGGGGCCAACAGTTATGAGTATCCCATCACAAGAGTCGTCACAATGTGTTTGTTAATATTTACAATGAAACAATATTTCCATAACCAATATTTAGGACCCAAAATGTATGTCAGATAGTATTCTGACTGTGATATTTCTGATCAGCTGCTTCTAGTCTCTTATACCTAATAGTGTGCGCTCTCCACTGAACAAATATAGAAAATGGAAGAAAACAAAGGTGGATGCTGCAGAAGACGGACCTCCAACACACAAGCTGAGACAACTCTTCCGAGGAAGTGTGGGTTTTACCTAATTCATCCTGTTAGACATGCGCATCAACAAACCTTTTATCCATAATTAAAATATTAATACAATTATCTGGGAAAGTAGAGCAGCTGTTAATCAAAGAGCGATTTTGGCACATGCGACACTAGAGTGTTGAGAGCCCTGAGTTCCCAGCAGCAGGCAGCTCTCTAAATGGCTGCAGTTTTAAGTAAGGATTAGTATATGTAAGGAAGCCTGAATTCACAGCTTATGTTCGGTGCCAGAAAAGCTGCAAATGAAATGATAGAGTTTACTTTGTCAGGGCGCACTTATTTGTCTTGTTACCAATGATATTTCCAACCTGACAGAACACAGGCTGAAAACTTTTAAAGGTCAAGCGTTTCTGAAACGTGGACTCCTTTACTTTGGCAGGGCTCTGTGCTGTAGGTGTACCTGCGAGAATGGCAAGTTTCCAAGAATTCAGACCAGCAATGTCTGATCATTTACCAAGATAGGGCGTTGGCTGTTTTGGTTTACTTAAGGCTTCCAATGCAGTTACTGTATCGTGAGTCAGGGCTGGGCTCAACATTGGCTAGGAAATCCATGCTAGACATTCACTTGACACGTTAATCAAACTGCATGTAGATGATATGTAATGGTATATGTGCAATGCTATGCTATGTTTTGCTCTGTTATGTTATTCAGTGTTATGTGGTATACTAGGCATGCTGTTTTGTTGCTCTAAACTGTATTATGCTTCAGCAGGTTATTGTTGGGACAGAATAGTCCTTCGCAGGGTGATGGAAGTGCCCTGAGCGCAACAAATGTAAGGATGTTGGAATCCCTAAAGCTGATTTTTGTCATGGGTGAACACGGATCATGGGTGTGATCCATGACGTAGGCCTGTAACACAGATTCAGGTCTTTTTGGACTTGGAGGGATACCCAAAGCACTACCCTCATAGTGGTGATTGGCAGCTGCCTTTGCCAGCAGTTAGGCAGCTGAACTTTGGTGCAGCAGGAAACTGTCAAGTGATTAGTAGAAGTGAACAGGCTTTTACCTGTGCCACTGAAGTGAAGCCTACAGGCTCACTATATTAAAGCTCTGCTGCTGGTTGCGCCACTCACCCCTGGGCTACATTGGTTGTGTGTGTAGTGCTGCACAATATGTGTGGGGTATACATGTTCTGAGTGGTACAAAACAGGGTTAATACAGTACTGTGCAGTGTGTTTATGCTAAATGCATGCAGTGGATGAATGTATGCTTGTGACTGGAACAATACATGAAGGGTGTTGTGCTGTGTAGTGTGTGTATGCTATATGCATGTGCTGAGTATATGTGTGCCTGCCACTGATGCAATACATGAAGGATGTTGTGCGGTGTAGTGTGTGTATGCTATATGCATGTGCTGGGTGTATGTCTGCCTGCCACCGATGCAATACATGAAGGATGGTGTGCTGTGTAGTGTGTGTATGCTATATGCTTGTGTAGGGTATATGTGTGCCTGCCACTGATGCAATACATGAAGGATGTTACGCTATGTAGTGTGTATATGCTATCTGCATTTGTTACAGTTATGTGTGCCTGTGAGTGGTACAATACAGGGAAGACCCTGGTTTCCATTTTGTGGAACCCAGGGTTGAATGGAGAAACATGAGAGAGAGAGGTAGAGGACTTCCCCAGACAGATTTGTATTGCAGCATTCCTGTAAGCTGGATGGGACACATTGTAGAAAAGGAGAGCCAGGCACTTCAGTACACTTCAAAGGGTGATTTTTGAATCAGGGGGAGGTCACTAGGAAGGGGCATGGGCACATCTCAGGAAGGAGATGGGGCTGTAAAGAGAATCATAAAGAGTGGGCTGAAGGTCTGGGGTAACCTTTTGATGCACATATCACTGTGGCAGATATCCAGGCGTAAAGCTCTAGTCACCCCCATGGCCTGTGTTGTACAGACTTGCATTCGCCCTGCAGTGACAGACTGCTTTCGGAAGGAAAAGAGAACAGACAAGAGGGCACTTCAAAAGGAAGCAACCCCCAATATTACCTTCAAAAATTCAGACTTTAAACCACATTTTGGGTCTGGAAATGAACTACAAGAAGCGAAGCTTCAGACTCCTGAACTTTCAAGCAGCCAATCTGGATGTTCGAAGAGGAGAGGTTCTGCAAGACTTCTGCATGGGACCATGATTGAGAACCTAGGACTGCTACTCTCCCACCTACGTGAGGGGACATCACCCTAGGAATCCAAGACCACCTGTCATGGAGGCTGGAGCAGTAGTGACTGACTACTTGCCAAGACCAGTGCTCTTCCCTGTGAGGAAAAGGAAAGCATTGGTGGGAGCGAGGACCAGTGGGGGAATCCTGGCAAATGGATCCCTGAAGCAAGTTGTGAGGTGGCTGCTGTTGCACGGATCGGGTCAATGCCCATTTGCAGGAAAAGGTTGGTGACCCCCAAATGCCATAGGTGGGCCACAGTGAAGTGAGGCGTGCTGTACCGAACAGGTCATCACCCATGTGCACTGTTAAGTCAACAGCCTCATATACCAGATGGGGCCACTGTGATGATTGCTGCTATGCCGGTTGTGCCATAGCCCAAGTGCTGTATCAAGTCGGCTACCCTAAATGACAGGTAGTGCCACCGTGAAGACTACTGCTGTGCTAATGGGGCTGGAACCCATGAGCAGAGGACGAACGGTGTCTCTGTGGGCCTGAGGTAGCCCCTAGGCCATTCTAATTTAAGCAGCATTCTAAATCTTGCAACTCTCCGCCTAGAACCTTCAAAACCTTCTACTTTATTAGCATTTCATAATTCAATTCACAAGAGTTCATTGTCATATTTATCGATTTTTTTACCTCAAGGTCTCGACTTCTGTAGTATTTGCTTGTTTGACATTACCATCTGTGTTTAACATATTTTTATATGTTATCTCTATTTCCCACATTTCCCTTATTTCGTAAAAAATGTGGCTAGAATTTTTGCACATTAATTTGCACAAGGAATATACTAAAATGGGTGTCTATAGAGTTTCCTAGATTATGTAAACATATTCAATAAATGCGATTGCATTTTTTTTAAACATAAAACTCTCCATTGTCAATTGTTTACAAAGAAGGACACATACTAGTATTTTTAAACCATACATGAAGACAATTTTCACTGGCCTAGAACGCTGAGTAGTATCATGGGAAGCTAACGAAAATAATGTGTTTCTGTTTTTATTCCTAAATAGAGACAGCCACACTTAAGGTTATTCTTCTTTGTGTGCAGAAATCAAAATAAACGGAAAACTTAGAGTCTTACTCATAAATGCAGTAACTAATACAAAATCATAAGAAGCAGATCACAAATCTTGTCGCTGTAATTTATTGTTAAACGTGACTTGCTCTATTTTTTTTTTTTTTATATATTTTTTTTACTGTCAGCACAAAAGCTCTCTCGGCGGGATGGAGACACCGCACAGCCTTGCAGTGCTCCGTTTCTCATCAATTGTAACAACACTCCCAATTACTCAGGGACCGAGAGAGTGCCGTCAAGGTTCATTTCCCCAAGCTGCCGTACGCTCGCCCTTTGACCTTGAGCCTGTTCTATTTGACCCTTTCCTTAAAAATGAAAAGTTGATTCATTTGCCATGCCAATTTGATCTGAATCTTTTCGCTGAAATTGCTAACTTGCTTGCCAAATAACACCGATACCAATAATGCTGGTGGATTTTTTTCGTGGACACTTGTCCTGCGGGATTAGCACGGCTACCGTTCCGACTCTCACGTAATGTTTATTTGCTGACAGTAGGTAATGACTTTCAGCCCAGCACCCGTTTGAACTGCTGACCTGTAGGCGAGAGGCTGTAGTGCGCTATTAGAGAGTCAAGCTTACAGGAGAGGCCTGCGAGAAACAAGGTTAACTGTTTGAACAGAGTGCTGCTGACATTATTTCGAGACGTTTGACTTGCATGCCTCTCATTCTGAGTATAAAGCGCTCTTTGGAAAAATATGGGGCATATTTACAAGCCCCTATCGCCACCACAACCTCACTTTTAAAGACGTTGTGGTGGCGATAGGGGCTTGGCCTTTTTTACGCATCAGTGTTAAGCCACTTAACGCTGCCTTGTAAATAAGCCCCCTTTCACAAGGTACTGAGCATGAAGGGGAGGGCAATGGGTGTTGCTGTGGGCGTTCCACCACAACACCCATTGATTTTGACGCTGCCCTATATTTACGAGAGTGGCGAAAATATGGAGCAGCACCAAAATTAGGACAAGGGAAAATCTGGTCTTACCATGGCAAAGGGAGGAGAAATTTTTAATTTCTCCTTGTTTTTTGCTTTTCCATGTGTGCTGCGTTGTGCAGCACACATGGAAACAGCAAAATGCCTTTGATTTTGTTTTGTTTTGTTTTGTAACTTCTATGTGCGCTGCATTAAGCAGCACACATAAACGTTTCAAATCGCCATTTCAGATTGTTTATGTGCAGGAAGAGACACTTCCTGCACATAAACATTCACTCCCCTCAATGCAGGCACCCTTGCCCTATGGTGCAAGGGTGCCTGCGTTGGTGCTAGGCTTCTAAATTTAGCACCACCACAGGGGGAAATGCAGGACTGCACCATATCCTTGTAAATATGGCACATCCCTGCATTTCTGAAGTGGCGGAGCGTGGCATTAGCCTTCTTGACTTTACACATGTTTCGTCACTTTCCTTGTGAATATGCCCCTATGTTTCAGTCACCATATGTAGTGGAGGATCACAAATCATCAGATTTTAACTGTTAGTGTGGTCTCAAAGCACACAGCTTTAACTGTCACCGACAACAGTGAAACCAACACTTCAACGTATACATGGAAAGGGATTTGAGTCAGCCCTTGATTTGTACGGCTTTTATATCTATTTCAGGTTCCTCCCCCCGATTTGTTAATTTCTGCTCCGGAAGGATTTAGGTATCACCATGCTTTTTGATTAGTTGATTTTTTCTTCCACTGCTGTTGTTAGGAAATTAGTCTTCTTTTTAGAGGTGTCTGTAAAATTAAGGTTTTAGCCTTCAATGGGAGAGCATGTCCTGTCCCTTCACCGATCTCTCTCTCTCCAAAACTCTGCCTGCACAGTCACCCTAGGTGTCTAACCCCAGAGTCTTCATAGATCCCTTGCTACCCCTCCCTCAACATCTTCCATTGGTTCTACTCTTGTTACAAGGAGCACTGCTGGCATGCATTCTCTCTCTCTCTCTCCCCCTCTCCCTCCCTCTACCCTGCCCCTTCTCTTTCTCTCACCTAACTCCCCTGTAAAGCCTCTGCCTTCGGCCCTGCAGCCCCTGCCAAAATCCACGGGATTGGCTTTGCCAGTGCTTGCAGCTTTGCGGCACAAGCAGTGCCATAGTCAATAGCAGTAAGCAGCCTTCTTGGAATGTTATTTTGAATATCTTCAAGATCACGTTCACGTTGCATCTGGATGCAATGTGACAGCCATCTTTGAAATATACAAAATAACATGTCAAAATGGGTGCCCACTTCTAGTGTCTTTGCCATTGCTTGCACTGAAAGTCTGCAAGCATTGGCAAAGCCATTGTTGCCAGGAAACAAGTACAGTTAAAGCAGGACCACTGACTTTGAAATTGCTTGCTAGATCCGTATTAGGATCCTGCAAGTATTGGCTTAAAATCCAAATACGACAGACAAAAATGTGCAAACTAGCCCCACACTGCATGAGGCCACAACTCGAATGGTCCCACAAGGGCATGGCCGGCCCATGGCAGACCATCCTGCCTACAAGCAGTCCTCTAGGTTGAACCCCATTAGGAAATCCTAGAGTGAGTGAAAGAGCCAGTATGGCCTTGCTCATATGGCTTCCATTTTCCACTCCCCAACTGCAGTGCATTACTACATGATTCCCAATTTCTCTCTGGTATCATACTTCACACTACCTCCCTCGCAACCCTTATTCCTGCTGAAGTGAAGTGCTTCCTCATTCTGGACTCTCTAATTAACCTTGCACAGCTCTATCTCAGGTTCTCTCCATTTAGCAGTACTGTACTCCCCTCAAACGTTGCAGTTTACAGAGACTCACACACGGTTTCTTTCTCCTGCTGCATTTATTCATGCCATTATTCTCAGCTTTTTTCTACTGTTCCACTTTAGTTCTCTTCTTGCTTCATTGGGGAGTTCTGTGATCCTCTGCTCTTTAATGCTGATGATTTCGGATTCTATGTTTCTCTTTAATGCCGCCTACTTGGACCCTCTTCCCTGCTGCAATCAGTTCTCCCTGATTTTCCTCTTCTCAATAACTTTGCACTTCACTTTGCCACTGTTTTAACTGGTTGCTGTCTGTCTGCATGCGTCTCTCTAATGCTGCGAGTCATAAAGCTTCCAGTATCCTGCTGCAGTGTACAACTCAACTATTCTTCACTTCTCTCTGTGCTCTCTATATATCTCAACCTCTGAGGTCTATGCACCAACAGCCCATAGGCAATTTTTCTGCTCCTTCTTCTGTTGACCTGGGTTGTTCTAAATAGATATGTGCATTGTTGCCCTGTGTGCAGCATCTGACAACTTAAGAGCCTCTTTCCAGTTCCATTATATTTCAATTGTATTTAAGGGAAACCCTAAAACGTTTCTGACTATGTTATTGATGTTTGGCTTACAATTAGGATTGTTGCTGAATGTCAGAGATCGGCCATGGTGGTGACAGCAGTGTATATGCTAAAATTAGCATTTGCCAAACTTTTCAGTTCTCATCCTTGAACTCCTGGGATGCAACTGGGGTCACCATTTCTGCATGGCTGCCTTTGGCTCTTTCAAGAGCTTTAGATATTTGGAGACCTGTACATGCCTCTGAAGCTGTGTGCCCCTCCCCATGCCACGAATGGCAGACAAGACCTATAGACATTACTCCAGGCCCACACATTGAGCTCCTCCTAGCTCCTAGCCTGTGCCTTACAACATACTTTTGTCGCTCTCATGCTTCTTGTTTGCATATTTTAGTTTTTCTCTATCAATTCCTTGAACAAATCCAATATTTTACAAATAGATATATTAGTTCTCTAGATACGCATTTTTCTCTTTCTCGCACATTATTGTTTGCATTTGCACATGTCCAGTTCTTACTAGACTGCTATAATCAACTAGAGTCTTTAGAGCATACCAAGTAATAACCTGGGTGCATATTATCAAGGGGGTTTATCTCCGCTTTTTTGGCTTTAAAAGCCAAGAAAGCGGAGATAAAATTATCTCCCTATTACCTAGCTGTCGCTAACACCAGTTAGCGACAGCTAGTAGGAGATAGCGACCATCTTGGGCCCCACTTTGCATGTCAGTGATATTTATCACTAATGACATGCAAAGTGGGCGTGCCAAGATGTTAGCAGCTGAAAACAGTTGCTAACATAGCTATCTCCTATTACCAGCTAAGCTCGAATATCTCCAAAAGCTAACACCTGCCCTGAGCAGTTCTTAGCCATGTTATCCAATGGGAGGTGGATAACATGGCTAAGAGCATTAGCTCGGTAGTGCATGAATATCGCTGACTTTTCAGCGATATTCATGCATTGCAGCGATTTTTATCGCATTTGCGATAAACCTTGGTAATACCAAGGTTTATTTGCGGTAAAAATCGCCACAGCTCAGCTGTAAATTTTTCACGCTAACCAAGCAATAGCGATAATTATCGCTATTGCTTGGTAATATGCCCCCTGAATATTAATCACAGGGGGTCTTTCATCGTTAAAATCACATGCTGGTGAGGGTTGCTATGGGGCACATAGAACAGATTGGGTTAGTCATACAGCTCGCAAAGAAAGCTTTTATTTAATCACTCAATGACAGTGTACATAATCTTTTCTTTAACAAGTTAATCTATTTTATGATTCCTAAAATGCTATTTGCGAACAAACAGTAAACATAAATTAATAAATATTACTTTTCTCTGTAATTGTTGGTGGACCTAGCCCTTTTTGCAGGGTTTTTCCCAGATATTTGCCTTCTGTTACTGAACCTATTGTGGTTGGCAATAGGACTCTCTGCTCTTTATCCCAACTGACCAGTGGTAAAGGGCCTGTGCTGTCTCCCTAAAAGCATGATATAATTCACATCTACCTGATTGATTTTTTTAATTATCCCTGTAAGTCCCGAGTAAATGGTACTACTTTTACCTAGGGTCTAAAAATTAAATGCTACTAGTAGACTTGCAGCACTCATTGTGCCACCCATTAAAGGAGTCTTTTAAATAATGTCTTAGGCCTGCTGCTGCAGCGTGTAGTGCACTTTTAGGCTGCCATTTTGACCTAGTGTGCGAGCTAAACCCCAATAATCACCTGAACACCAGTATAGAGCACCCCAACATGTTTCGCAAAATAATTTGGCTTCAGAACATCTAGTTGATCTAGAGGTTAGGGACTACACTCGTCATCAGGAAAACATAGGGGGATATGTACTAGGAAGTGGCGGAGCGTGTTGTTAGCCTCCTTTGCTTAACGACAAGCTTCGCCACTTCTGGAACACAAGGCTGCACCATATTTACAAAAATGTGGTGCAGCCTTGTGTTTCCCACTTGGATGGCGCTCAGTTTAACAACGTAGTGCCAACGCAGGCACCCTTACACCAAAGTGCAAGGGTGTGTGTGTGCAGGGGAGGATTGGTTATGTGTAGGAACGTGTCCCTTCCTGCACATAAACAATCCTAAAACGCCATTATGCCACTTTCATGTATGCTGCTTCATGCACCACACATGAAAGTTACAAAATTCCATTGTTTTAAAAGGTTTGTTTATGTACAGGCAGGGACACCTTCCTGTACATAAACACACCATGGAATTTGTTCTTTTTCCATGTGTGCTGCACAAGGCAGGACACATGGAAAAGGCAAAAACAAGGAGAAATAAAAATAATGCATTTCTCCTCCTTTCGCCAACTTAACACCAGGAATTTCCTGGTCTTAATTTTGGTGCTGTCTCCTATGTATGCCACCCTTGTACATAGGGGGCAGCGTCAAATACAATGAGTGTTGCAATGGAACACCTACCACAACACCCTTGGCAGGCCCCTTTCACGCTAACCATAGCATGAAAGAGTGCCTTACGTACAAGGCAGTGTTAAGTGGCTTAACACTGCCTTGTACATAAGGCGCAGCCCCTATCGCCACCACAATGTCCGTAAAAGAGACGTTGTGGTGGCGATAGGGGCTTGTACATATGCCCCATAATTCAGCAGAGATAAATAGTCTAAAATATTACATGCAATCAGGACTGCGCTCTACATCAAAAATAGAGCATATTATATTTATTACAGAATAGTAAAAAATGTGGTACAGAGGAAGGATGCATGGATTGCCATGAAGCCCATACAGAAGCACTGATAAATGCAAATAAAAAAAACGGTCTAAGTGAAAACTCGAAGTGTTATAGTCATAAAGAGCACTGACAGCATGAAAAGTCACCTACGGAGAAAATGACAAAAAAGAATCTGAAAGGTTTAATAGACAAATTACACAAGCTATTACTAGACTCTCCAAATTCAGCATGGTATGATCATAGTTAGGGTTGTATTTGGCACATCAGAATCACCATATATCACACAAAGAGAGGGGGACCTAGGAGCTATTAAAGGTCCAGTGTCCATGCTCCTAATACATACATTTCAACCACCTAAAGGGCTCTGTTCCCAAAGCAGGGTGCAAAAAGTCACCCATACTTGAGGGTGCTAAAAGTCACCCATGCATCTGGAAAGAAAAGCATACAAAGAAAGAGAGAGAAAACCTCAGGTAAGGGATACCGACTAGTGAGGGGAAAAGAACCATTTTGTCCTCTGATGCCCTCACACACCCCAATGGGTGTCATGCTTCATCATTGGGCAGGTGCTCCTCGTAGGGCCGGCACTGCAATTCCCTAAGGGCCCCCCGAAGGGTCACTTTATCGGAGATCTTTTATAGGACTGCCGGATGGTGCATGAGGGTGTGTGGGGGAGGGTTCAATGAGGGTAAAAAAGACTGTGCGTACAAGATAATTGATGAGATAAAAAGGGGTCAACATGCAGCGACAATATAACTGTTGTACCCTTCGCAGTCCAAAAAACTGCTAGATAAAATATAGCCCCAGAGGCACACTATGCCTGGGTGACAAAGGTCATAGGTCGACATGTTTCACGCTTATCTCACCCACACAGGGTCATTTGTGCTTCTTCAGGAACAAAGTAATTCAAACAAGTGAAGTGCACGCGAATAGTGTCAATAAAATAAAATACCCTCTGTCTTAATCAGGGCGGAACAGCAACCTGTTTACCCTCACTGTGGCAACAGCTGTATGATGGATACCGCTCCTGATTAATACCTAGGAAAGCAAAAACAAGATAAACCACGAATATGGACATCAGATCAGCTTGATGCCTCATAATATGCCACAGCTTTTATGATCAGGGCCTATCGCCTATAGCTCTAATTGCATCTTTGCGCCCAATTTTATATTGGAGGCGGATTTGGACCACGCCTGAACTGGACACATACACTAGGGGGTTGATGGATGTTATTAAAAGTGATGGTTCCCGGAAAATAAAGTGGCTAGGACATATTTGGAGTGTTCTTTTTGATTTAGGCCTAGGAGAACTGTGGGAAGACCCATCAAATGTTAGGTCCCCACCAAAGAAGGTACTTAAGAACTTGTATTGTAACCATGTGGCCTCAAAAGCTTTTAGTAGCACTCCTTCCCACTCTCTCACAGGTTTGTTCTTGGAAATTAAAGAGCGGCCTAAACTCGAGGAATTTTGGGATACCATCACAAAGCTCCTTGATCACAAGCTCTACTTCCAATTAAGAGTAGGAAGCTTACCAGTAAGGGTGTTTTCTAATAGGTGGACTAGCGGGGGTAAGGTTGCTTGTCCAGCTTGTCTGGATATACCAGAAACCATTGGCCACCTCCTGTTTGAGTGCCCAGTGTACACGACGCCTCGTCGGAAGTGGCTACACCCGATGTGCAGGCTACTGGGCACTAGTAGTGGACTAGTTGCAATTAGGATTATTCAAACATGACTGTGTATATAGCGGTGGCAAAATTTCTAGATTGGGCATGGTCAATTAGTGGCCGATTGTTGAAAGAATAATCAGAATTATGTGGGCCATGTATCTTTGCTAAACCATTTTGCAATATTATCGTCCATACCTGTATTGGTAATGAATTGATTGTATTTCATGTATTTTATGAATTTTATGATCTGGAAATTTTAACTTAGTTTTATCCATTTTATGCATGTATTTTTATATGTGGAATATGCTTTTATGACAATAGTCGAATAAAGCTTGCTTGACTTGACTTGATGTCACAGCTGTGTGCATATTGGTTATAGTAAAAAAGACATAAAGAATTACCAGGCAAACGACACCTGCTCAAAATGTTAATCTATTCCTTTCCCTTTATAGCACCCCACTCAGTTACGGCCTGCCTCATACTGTCACCTAAAAGTCCCACCAGGGTTACTAGGCTGATAACACACAAGATTAATAATGCCTGGAGTGTGCTTACCTAGCCCTGCAGAGACAATCCATCTAAAATGCAAGCGCAATGAACGCCAGCTGGTGGCCGGGCAGAAAAAACAATGAACAAAAATTATAAAGGTACTAATACAGAGCACAGTTAGTCCTGAGCTTCATGGCTCAAAGGGTCTGTTCACAAAGTCAATCCACTTACGAGTTCATGTGCGGGCTGTTTCCTCTGCACCTACCCCTTCATTACGTTTGCCGGTAAAGAGATGCCGGAAATCGTATAGATGAAATTAAGGCGGTCTGGGCGGCTTCCTTTTCCGGCTCGGCCTCCGGGATTCTAAACCAAAGCGCATGCGCTGTAGCAATAGTTAAGTGCACATGTGCATGTGACGGGAGAGCTACTCCCCAGTCCTTACTCACTCACATTCTAATTAGCATTGAACTGCTATGGACAGTGTTCCCATAGCCACCTCCTCCACACCTCTCCCCTCATTACGAATGATGGCAATAAGATCATGACTGCCCATCGCAATACTGATAGAATGAAGGGGTCGTGTCTGGGAGGCTCCATTGGACTGCGATGGACAAGGTGTGCAGTCTAAATATCGAGTTTTTTTCATCGATTGGACAGAATATCGACTACAGAATATCGACATGGCAGTAATATCGGGGTAAGTAATATCGATGTTAATTTTATCGATTTTTAAGTGTTTTTAAAAATATCGAAGTATAGAATATCGAGTAGTTTATATTGAGTATAGAAAATATCGAGTTTTTGTATATGTAAAAAATATCGAATGTCAAAATATAGTGTCAGAATATCTAAAGAGAAAATATCGACTGTTAGAAAATCGATTTGTGGAATGTAGAATGTTAATAATGTTGTACTTTTAATTTACTTTAGTAAAATTTTGTTTATGTCTGTTATTTAATGTAATGAAATATGTAAATAATATAAAAAAAAATATGTAGTTAAAAAATAATAAAAAAATTTAGGAGCGGGTTGTAGGATTTTAGGGGAATAGGGTGGGAAGTGTTTTAAAATATATAGAAATAAATTAAAATACATGTATAATAATTGTAAAATTTAGTAAAATTTATGTTTTAGTAGCGGGTTGTGGGTTTTTAGGGGAATAGGGTGGGAAGTGTTTTAAAATATTTATAAATTAAATTTCGAAAATAATTTTAAATTATTTGTTTAAATTTAGAATTTTTTTTTAAATTGATTTCAAAATTATTGTGAAAATATTTATTGAAATTTAGAAATTAATTTGAAATTAATTTTGAAATTATTTTAAAATTAATAATTTAAATTTAGAAGATTATTTGAGAATAATTTCTAAATTTATGTGAAAATGTTTATTTAAATTTAGAAAATAATTAGAAGTTAATTTAGAAAAAAAATAGATTTATTTTTAAAAATGTAGATTTTTTTTAAATAATTAGGAGATAAAATTTAAATTTTTCCTTTAAATTTAGATATTTGCTTGAAAATAAAATCGAAAATAATTCGAAATTATTATTTTAAATTTGGATATTTATTTGAAATTAATTTCTAAATTATTTTAAAACATGTATTTAAATCTAGATAAGTTTTTGACACTAATTTCAAAATTAATGTGAAATTATTTATTTAAATTTATAAAATAAATAGAAATGTATTTAGAAAACATTTAAAAACATTAAATGTAAGTTTGTAATAACATTTTAAATGTTATATTGTATGAAATATTTTATTTAATGGGAGTGTTTTGTAGAATTTTTGTAAGTTATATGGTTTTAGTGTCCAGTATCTTTAATGAGTTTTTATTTGCTGGAGTAGGAATAGTAATTAGTAAGGAGTGCATGTGCAGTATCTTTTCTTACTTTATACTTTGTGGAGTGAGAATAGTAATTTATATGGGTTTACTGACCAGCACCTTCCCTGAGTTTATACTTGGTGGAGTGGGAATAGTAATGTATATGGGTTGAATGTCCAGCACCTTCCCTGAGTTTATACTTGGTGGAGTGGGAATAGTAATTTATATGGGTTTACTGACCAGCACCTTCCCTGAGTTTATACTTGGTGGACTGGGAATAGTAATTTATATGGGTTTACTGTCCAGCACCTTCCCAGACTTTATACTTGGTGGAGTGGGAATACTAATGTATATGGGTTGAATGTCCAGCACTTTCCCTGAGTTTATACTTGGTGGAGTGGGAATGGTAATTTTTAGGGGTTTACTGTCCAGCACCTTCCCTGAGTTTATACTTGGTGGAGTGGGAATAGTCATTTATATGGGTTTACTGTCCAGCACCTTCCCTGAGTTAATACTTGGTGGAGTGGGAATAGTAATTTATATGGGTATACTGTCCAGCACCTTCCCTGAGTTTATACTTGGTGGAGTTGGAATAGTAATTTATATGGGTTTACTGTCCAGCACCTTCCCTGAGTTTATACTTGGTGGAGTTGGAATAGTAATTTATTTGGGTTTACTGTCCAGCACCTTCCCTGACTTTATACTTGGTGGTGTGGCCACTCCCAAGTAAATTTTGGGTGAGTGATTGCACAATTAACAGAAAGTGAGCAATGACTCTTTGGCTGCTATATGTCTCATTACATATATGTTGTTTTCATATTTACATATTTGATATGTGTGTCTGTATTTACTACTTGTGTTTCAGGAGCTGATTTTTTCACAAACCATGACTTCATGTTCTACCACTAAGTGTATTTACAAATGGTAGGTCTATTGCTTCTGCATGGTACGTAATTTTCACTATTTTTCACAGTTGCAGGAGTGTTATAATAATAGGTCCTGAAGAAAGCCATTTCGTGGCTGAAACATGTCGACCAATTGATCCATCTATGGATGGTATAATTTGTTCTCAACCATCCACATTCTGCTTTTAACCTTGTCACCATGGTGACCACCTCAATAAAATTAGTCATCAGGCACCATGTTAGTCAATTTTAAACCCACACTTTCTATTAGCACACATTCTTTTTGAGCACTGCAACTTTTCATCTCCCACAGCTCATGATACACTGCTGTCTGGCTTTCCATCACTGGTGGATCCTTTACTAGAGTTCCCTCACAATACTCCATGGTGAGGCACCTAGTGGATACCAGTTTGAATTCTAAAATCCCAGATGATGAAGTTCCGCCAATGGGTGGGCTGATGGGTTTTCTTCATCTCCTCTTTATCACCCTCATTAGTTTATACATACACTCATCCATTAGAAAACAGATATTAAATTTCTTCCTTTCATCACAATAAACTTTACAGAAAAACTAAAAGTGTATGTCATTCTGAGTAGATTGCTGATCACATGGACAAAATGGGAGGTCAGAAGTAACATAAACATTACGGGAAAAGCCCAGCATTAAAGGTATATAATTCAGACGAAATCTCACCAGAATGTACCTATGCTGTAGATTTGTAACGAAGGTTAAATATATGGTATTTGTATCCTTTTGCATTATGCTAGGAGAAGTCAGGTGTGTCTTTACTGTCGGCAGATTCATATTTTTAGCCTCCCTTTTTATTTGCTGATTAGAAAGCAATTGCATTTTTAGGTCATTAATTAAGATTGTACAAATAGTTGGGTCCAAAAAAAGACGATGTAGCCCAACCGCTTTCAATGTGGATTCAACATAGGTTAACCAAGTGATGCCACCCACCCCATCTAATTTCAGAACATCCTTTATGATGTCTCTTGTTAAGGCAAGGGTCTCTTTATGCCAAACTGAGTGCCACATAAGAATCGGGGCCATTGCAATGGTGTCAGTAATGTGAGGTGCTCTTAGTTCCATGTGGCACTTATAGTTGGCACATGAGTTTGATAAAGATAAAACCCTTTTTAAGAAATGATCTTCAATTATCTGCAGTTTTGCACAATCCCTTGTTCCCCAAAGAGCTGCCCCATAGGTGGCAGCAGACACAGTCTTTGCTTGATACACTGTTTTTATCACATCTATCGGTTTTAGGCCAGTTTTTTTAATTAATTTTGTTAATGCCCCAATGTTCTTCTCCATCTCGGACCCTCTGTTAGCAATCCTCTTCTGCCAATTAGTTTAGGTATCAAACGTAATCCCTAAATAATTAAAAGAGTCAACCACTCCCAGTTTTCCCCCCTTCAGTAATGATTTATGAATAACTACGTAGTTTTGTACCAGCCACTAAAATAAAAGATTTAGAATAATTAACCTTCATATCTAGGGTATTCGTGAGTTGGGTATACTCCAGAACTATGCGATGCAGTGCATTTCCGTACGAGCTAAAAGCACTGCATCATCCGCATACAATAAAATTGCCACCTGTGCTGAATTTATATAAGGATTCAGAAAAGGGGGTGGTGATGGACAGAGTATCTGAATTAAGCAGAACACTCCTACCCAGTCAACAGATCAGGGCTTGATCCATCACCGTTTTTTAGCTCACTGCACCATCCCAGCTCAGAACCTGGCTACATGCAAATTAGTCCGTCCCTGGCCCAGTGCATCATGGGAACAGGGCAGACCAAACTACCAAGCCAATTCTTTTACTGGAAAGGAAACAAGCTTCCGGGGACCGGTTTCTGGCATTACAGCCGTCTTCGGCCCGGCTTGCTTGAATCCTGATGGTGCAGTGAGCAAGGGACTCATGTCTGAGCATACCCTTCCACGCTTATGGTGGACAAAACGATTCAGAAAAGGGGGTGGTGATGGACAGAGTATCTGAATTAAGCAGAACACTCCTACCCAGTCAACAGATCAGGGCTTTTCTGAATCGAGTTTATATAAGGGACATCCGGGGTGAAACCTGTCAGAGCAAATTGCACGCCATTGGTATAAAGAGCAAATAAGAAGGGGGCAAGGACGCACCCCTGCCTTACGCCTCTTGCAATTTTGAAGGATCTAGTACACTCACCGTCCCGTCCATAGCGAACACATGATGTGGCACCTGAATACAGGTCATGAATAATATTAATGATTTTCAGGTCGATTCCCATGGCCTCTATGATCTGCCACAGCCTAGGCTGTGCCACGCAGTCAAATGCTGCGGACAGAACCAGGAAGGCCAAGTGGAGATGACCTTTTTTTGCAGCCGTGTATTTCTCTATAATTAGGCTCAAGTTCAGACACTGATCCACAGTGCCTTTCACTTTTCTAAAGCCAAACTGGCAAGGAATAATAATATTTTTTCCAGGGCCCAATCCTCTAATCTATTTAAAATCAAACGGCCTATCAACTTTGCAGTAGAATCAATCAGAGAGATTGGTCTAAAGTTTGTCGCAATTGACCTGTCCCCCTTTTTATATATTGGGACAAATACATTTGTATTCCACAATGATGGTGCACATGTTTGGGCGATTTTGTTAAAAAAAATTGTAAGGAGTGGGGCCCACAGGTCTTGATTATCTAAAAACAGGTCAGTGGGGATTCCATCTGGTCCTGGTGCTTTTGCTCGTTTACATTGGTTTAGGGCGTGCTTAGTTTCAGCAAGTGTAAAACTAGCAGGAGTCTCATTACTTTCTATAGATTGGGCATCAGATTGTAGAATTGGCATATCACCCGCTCCGAAAAGCCCTTCAAAGTGGGTCACCCATTCTTCCTGGTCTACGTTGGTATCTGTAGTCATAGTCTGTTCATCTTTTAAGAACGGAGCATTGATCAAAGACCAAAATGCTTGCGAGCTTTTTAGATTTGCTGCCTTCTGCAGGTTTTCCCACTATTCTTATTTTAAGGTTTTAAGCCTGGTAATTCTTTCTTTTTTATAGGCTGTACAATAGACGTTTAACTAGTAGTGTGTCTCGGGGTTTGGACTTCAAAGCTACATGTAAACTTTTCAGAGTTTTAACACAACCGTCATCAAACCAACTATTGTTTTTTATGTCGGCCATTATGAATAACGCGAGTTAAACTATTTTTAACACCAGATAGAATTAGCTAAAAATCCAAAATAATTCTCTCGTGTAAAACTGAATCCAAGCAAAGCATTATCTCCGCAAGGCGGTTGGACACTAGGTTGGTCAAAAAACTCACAGTGTCTATTATTTCCCATTTTAGGACAATCCCATTTCCTCTTGCAATTACGGGATTTATAGGGAGTTTAAAAGCACAATTGGCTCTCTTTACGGATTGCATGGAAAAGGTTATTGCAGCGTGATCACTAAATGGGTAGAACACAATCTCAAAATGAGAAAAACTGCATTTTATAGAGTCAGAGACCAACACATAGTCAAGTGTAAAAGTAGAAAAATGATTTTAAAAAGTAGGTTCTAACTGACCAGTTAAATTTGCAGAGTTATTTAAAAATACAAGATTATTTATTTTTAATAATCTGTTCAAGGTATTACCATACTCTGTGTGACAAAAGTGAACAACGCTCTCCCCATCATCATCCTGTATTCCACAAGCTAACACATTTATCTTATCACATGGGTGAATATTGAAATCCCCAAGCAAAATTATTTTGCAAGGTTGGGTACACTTATCTTGTAGCTCATTAATATCCTTTTCCAAAGGGAGCAGCACATCTGCTTTATTACTTCCAAATTTTTTATTATAGAAGTTGATAAAGAGCCAGCAGTAATCCACACAATGATCAATTAAAATAATATGATAATAAGGTGACTTGTTCAAAAATGACTTCACTTTAAAAGAAAAGGCATTAGACAGCAGCGTCAACAAACCACCCTTGGCCCGACCAGCAGGTGACGGTATAGTAGGAGTACAAAAAGAACGATACCCATTCAAGAATATTGGATCTGTTTCCTAGGTCTCCTGAAGGCACACTATGTCAATAGATGTCAACAGAGACAATCAGTCAGTATTAGTCCTTTTTTGGTTGAAACCAGCAATGTTCCATGACATAGTTGCTATAGATTCTGAAAGATTCTCTCGAGGTACTGGGATCTTGGGCAGGTTTAAACGGTCTTGATGACTGGCTAGAGTCACACTAGAATTTATAGGAGAGAGAGTGTGCGAGGGAGACAGCTTTTGTAGATCTAAGACACCATCTCCACTAGTTAATATAGCCTCAGATTCCAGTCATTCACTGGCGCACATGCCTTTTAAGGCAGCAAATCTATTCCTTGAGGGAAACGATGGGAGTGAGGAGGGAAATGGTGGATTTAACGGGAGGTGTGAAGGCCTCCAAAGAGCATTAGGTCTAATAGTAGACAGCTGTTGTGAAGAATGGCGTTTATAGAAGAAACCCAGAGGTAGAGTAAAGATTTGCGAATGAAATGAGGGCGTATTAGGTAAGACAGATAAAAGGTCACCCACTATATGATGGCTATCAAAGTTTACTACGATACAGTCTCCTTTGATACTTTTGGGGGCTCTTCCTACCCAGGAGACACTCCTAGCCATAATAATGTTATGGAGGGCATTAACATTTTCCCCTAGGGAATTAGATAACCAATGCTTGGATTTATTTTTTAGCTGCTCCGTATTTTCTGTCACATTTTGTTTCAGTTCTGGGATATTAGCTAGCACTATAACATATGGACAGGCAGCTGGAGGGGGATCTAATCTTGACTTGGTGTTGCCACTATCATCTTGGTGCTGAGAGACTCTAACTTCTGAGCACGATGGATTTGACTTTTCCTCCAGACAAATTTAAGGAACAGATGGGATTATATGTGGACGAGGAGCTGTCAAACTAATGGGTGTCTGTGATTCACCTTGTGACCTTAAACAACCAGTATTTTCGAGGCTACCTTGTGCCACTGTCTGTGTCTGGGTCCTACCATTATTTTTATGTACATTGGGGCTCAACATTCTGGGAGTATCATGTGTAGAGCCTGGAAGAGCTACAGGAGGCCCCATTGTTTGGCGTCAGACATGTCTACCCACACTATCAGTAATTACATTTGGTATGTTAGGGATTGCAGGGTTACACAAAACGTTTGTTAAGATTCAGGGTGGCCGACTGATTTTTCCCAGAGTATCCTCAATAGTGCTAAAATTAGATACAACAAGTATTTCAAAGTTGGTTAGTCTTTCCTCTATCAATATCAGTCTACCGAGGATTGGGGATAAGGATGACAAGATAAGAGCCCCCACTTTAACCAACAAAACCTCATAGGCATCAGACGGGGGAGCACCCAGTAAATCTGCATTTGAAGCAACAGAGGTAGAGGTTACGGGCGGAGGCACTGATGTCAAAGGGGATACAATCCCACCATTCCTGTTAGTCTTTTGCATTTTTGCGTTTTTCTGCCTTTGAGGGCCCCCTCCCCTCTTCCTCTTTGTATCCGGCTCCGGGGTTAGGTCCACAGTTTGAATTAAGGCTTTGGGGGAGGACCTTGTGGCAATGCGTGGAAGTATACCACAAGGTGCACCCTCTTTGGCCATCTCTGCAGGTTGCGGGCTGATTCGAGCCTCCATTATTGTTGAAATATCCAGAGGCACCTGCGGGCCTGACTAGCACCTCTTGCTAGATCAAGGGAGTCAATGTCTGTGTCCAAGGGGCGTTCAGGAGTACGTGCAGACACCAAACCACCCATTGATGAACGCTTAGTTTGCAAGGGGTCTAGGGAAAGTCGGCGCTCGGTCAAAGCAATCTCGTGGGCTAGGACCGAGCTGGCTCTGATTAGAAATTGGTCCCAACGATACTTCCCCCAGTCAGTGCAGATCTACCCTTTCCCTCACGGGCGTTCATTTTAGCGGGGCACAATAAATGCAAAGTTCCAAGGAAGTATATATCCTCAATAAAAGCTTGCAAAACGTGGTTGGGAAATGTCTCGCGCAAAACCAATAAAAATAGAAAGGGACAGGTTAGTAATGATAAATGCTCAAGGGAACAAAAAGGTAACGGCCACTGACGTGCCAAAAACAATCTCCTGTGAGACACAGAGAAACAGCTATAAACAATACTTTGTCCACGAGCAACCAAAATGCAATATTAAAGAGGAATTATTTCCATTTTTTCAGTCCAAAGGAATCCTCCAGATTTTGTCATTCAAAAAATAAATTCTTTATTTTCTTTATTTAGAGATTTGAGGTAACAAGTTCTGAAAGATGATCCTGTGTAGTTGGTATCATCCGATGTAGCCAAACAGCCGACACGTGTTTCGTCTTGGGGACAAATCACCCAATGACTTCCTCAGGGCTCACCAAACAGTTCTATAGTAGTCTCATCATCATGACAAAAGTGTGTCTGTGTACGATCCCATATAATCATGGTCTAAAAGGCAAGTGAATTTTGTTGTGTTTGTCACATTCCAAGGTCAGCCTCTTCAAATAACAGCGAAATTTTCTTAAAATGGACTAGTATTTTCAGGTCCAATGATTTTGTCACATAAGAGTTCTTTAATCTTAAGTGGACTGATTAAATCGGGTCCAGTAGTAAAGTATTGTAGCGAATACTAGATCAGGTCCCGGAGAGTACTCCCGGCATCATTTCACGCCGCCAGTAGGTATATCCTCAATATATCAGTAATAAGTGGGCAACGACTAACCTGGGCTGCCACAGAAGTTAGAGGGGATGCCCCCTTATAAGCACCTCCTGGTGCTCACGAGCGTACTCCCAGCGTGATGCGCGGCGTCAATGCCGCAGAGAATGCTGAGAGATGTAGTTTCCAAACTGGCAGCGCTCGGAAACAGGACACCCTCAGCAAGTCCCAGCGGGGTCCAACAGCAGAGGTCAATGATGGAAGGTAGGTAGAAAATGTCCTAGAACGGGCCCCCTTATAAGCACTTCCTGGTGCTCACGAGCATGCAGAAGTCAGTGATGGCAGGCAAGTAGGAAACATCCAAGAACGGGCTCCAATTAATTTAAAAAATACATTATTAAAGCAAAATGTACTCCGTGCGTTGCTGCGCTAGTGAGTTCAAACAACAAGCCAAAAAATGGAAAGGCAGACACAGCACGTTATCGCACTGTGGAGGCGGGAAAGAGGGTAATGGAGGCCCATCTAGCATTGGAGTAATCAGCTGGGAAAGTGCTTGCAGGCTCAGGCGGTCGGGGTGAGCTTTACTGCTGGCCTCGCCTCCCCCACGCACCATGCCACAGCCACAAGCCGTTCTGCCAAGTCCGGCGATAGTCCGTAAGAGCTCACTCTGCGGAACCACTACTGAGAGCCTCCAGGCCCCCAGGCAGGCGCTGCACTCCGCTCGGGGGCTTCTGACACCCAGTCAGCCTTTCTTTTCGGGCGCGGCGTTTCCCAGATTAGCTCCGCAGCTCAGCTGCTGCTGCTCTCGAGTCTCGCCTCCCCTCTCCACACCAATACATTACATTTCCTCAGGTGTTCGCCGAATTGTTTGAATGCTGTGTATCACATTCTCCTCACATATGGGACGCTCATGAGTCCGCTGCCCGCAATAGCTCCCTGAAGCCGTTTGACACTGATTTGTCTTTTCTTGAACTGTCATCTGTTTTGAAATGGGGCAAAGAAAAGCTGCTAAGGACTTTAAAAATGATGCAGTGGCTCGGGCTGATGAACCAGTCCTTTCCTGCCTTGGCATCTGACAGATTCCTTTCACTCTTCAGGTATGTCCTTGACATTGGTCCCCCCAGTCGTCACTTACTCTGGCTCGCCTCCTACTGGCTTCTCGCACTCCCTCACAGTATGGCAGTGCTGAACGCGATACTCACTCGCGCAACAAAATGGCAGCCCCAGGGGGTAGAAAGCCTCTCAGCTGCTTGGGCACAGTTTTGGGTTTGTTCAGTGTAATGTTGCTGTGCCTCGAATAATTACAGGATACCGTCATGTGTGAGTAGGTGCGTTTATTTTATATTCTTGCCCAGAGAGCGCCGAGCCGGTGCAACAGTGCTGCCGGGGCTCGCGCCGTTTCTCCTAGATGCGCGCGCATCTTCAAAGATGGCCGCCGGCATGTCGCGTCATGACGCGACGTGCAACCACTGAAACGCCAACTCTACATATCTCCCTTTTTTCCCAAACAATGGAACAATTAACTCACAGTCCACTATTCATATCAAAGTCTCGAAACCTGGTTGGTCTCATCACCGGTCTCCCCCTGCGGGTCAGTCTTACCGGGGTAACCAGGCCCTCTCGCTCCGAAGTCTCTGTACAGCCTCCCTTGTTGTTCATTGCAGCTTGACTCTTTGGCAATCTACTCCCATTCATCTCCTTCTCCGCTCCGGGGCTACCTCCGTTGTCTTGCTCCTTACTGACTTCTTCACTTCTCAAGTCCATCTCTTCATCGAATTGTTCATCTCTCGCCTCTGTCTCCTCCACAGGTTCTAGGTCCTGTCTCCCTTGGTTCCATTGTAGTACCTTGTTACATCACGCCATGCGGTCCTGAGACCATACGTTGCCGTCACTCAACAAGGCCGCTCTGTCATAAAACTTTCTTCACTTGCAGGGCTTTACTATATTTGCTATCTCCCTTCCTCTGCTTCGTCACCAACTTGACTCGCACCCATTCACCTTCTTCCAATCCAGTGTCCTTCACGTTCCTCCGTCTGTTGTAGTGTTTTGCATAGACGGCTTGTGCCTTTTCCAAGTTTGCCTGCACCACCGCAGGGGACCATTTGCTCATTATGGTCTTCTCTTTCCACACTCGGTTGTCCTTTGTGAAAGGGTCACGTCCTCTCAAGATTTGGAAGGGACTGTATCCAGTTCCTGTGGGAGTAATCCTATACGCCCATATCATTTGCCATATTTCCTTCTCCCAGTCTTTGTTGTTAGATATTGCAGCTTGTACGGACCCCATCACAACACGGTTGAACCGTTCTACTATCCGTTTCCCACCGGGTGATAGATCGACGTGTGCTTGGAGAGGATCCCGTTTCTTTCCATGAAGTTGGTCCATTTGTCTGAGGTGAATTGAGGGCCATTGTCGCTCAGGATGGATTTGGGAATGCCCTCCCTCACGAATGTGTAGCTCAGAAACTTTAGTATTGTCTCTGTGTCCATCACCTCTTCCACTTTCATCTCTGGCCATTTCGAGTATCTATCTACAAGGACACACACGTACTTTTGAACGCCTTGTCCATCCAAAATGGGACCCAATATGTCGATGGACAGCTCCTCCCATGTATTCTGTGGGGGGTCGAACTTTCCCAGCGCTGGGCGTAATGGCTTGAGTGTCTTGTCTGCTCCCTGGCACTGTGGGCAGTCTCTGACATATCTTTCTGCTCTCAGGTCCATACCTGGCCACCAGTAGCCTTGCTTGGTCCTTAGCTTCATCTTGCCTATCCCCAAATGTCCTTCATGAAGAATCGCCATTAGCTTAGGAACAATGTCAGCTGGGGGAATTACCTTGTCCCCCCTGTATACAAACACTCCTTGATCGTCCACCGATAGTTCTTCTCGGACTTCATAGTACGTCTTTAGATTCTCGCTGATACGCTTTTTCTCTGGCCATCCTTGTACTATGCACAGTTTTACTTCATGTATGGTTGGGTCCACATTGTATGCCTCCTTCCACTCCTGGTTGCTGATAACATTCTCTTAGTCGTCTGTCAGGGCTACCATCTCTTCCCCTCCTGCCTGGTCCTCTTCTCCCGGTTCCATGGCCGCCGCTCTGCTCAGATAGTCCACTACTTTGTTTCGGCTGCCGGGGATGTACTCCACGTCATATCTAAATTCCAGTAGCTTTAATGTCATCTTCAAGATCCTGGGGTGGCACTCGCGTGACCACTGGATGTTAGGACCTTCACTAAGGGCTTGTGATCTGTTTTTAATTGGAACCGTGTGCCCCACAGGAATTGTCTGAACCTTGTCATTGCCCACACTAGAGCTAGCATCTCCTTCTCGATGACACTGTATTTCCTTTCAGTGTCGCTCAAGGTGCAAGATGCAAAACTCAGTGTGTCCATTTCTCCTTGTCCCTGATCTTGCATTAGCACTGTGCCCAAGCCTTTATCGCTGGTGTCCGTCGTGAGCACTGTCTTTCCCTGGGGATCGTATCCTTGCAAGGGTATAGCTCCTACCACATCTTTCTTTATGCACTCAAATTCTCTATGTGCTTCCTCAGTCCAGCCGAACACTGAGCTCTCCCTTGTTAACTTCCTCATATGGTGTGTTTTTGTTGCGAAATGCTGCATGAATTTACTATAGTATTCAGCCATTCCTAAGAAGGACCGGACGTCTTCTTTGCTGGTGGGTGGTGGTGCTTCGCAGATCGCCTTTACATTTTCTGTCTTAGGGGTGATTCCTTGCACTCCGATTTCGTGCCCTAAATAGGTCACTGGCTCCATGCCCAGGCGGCACTTCTCCCATTCCGTCGTGAGGCCTTTCTCTTCCAACACTTTCAGCACTTTGGTCAGTTTGGCGTCGTGGTCTAGTTTGTCTCGCCCCATCACTAGGATATCATCCTGGAAATACTGGATGCCGTCCACCTTCTTAAACAGTTGGTGCATCAATTTCTGGAATACCGCTGCCGCCGATGCTAGTCCGAACGGCATGCGTCGAAATTGGTAGCACCCGAAGGGGGTAATGAATGAAGTCAACCTCCTGCTCTCTGGGTGCAGTGCAATTTGATGGTATGCTGAGGTCAGATCGATGGTAGAGTACCACTTGACCCCTCTCGTCGTGGCTAGCATCTCTTCGATTCTTGGTAAGGGAAACTTCTCTACCACGATATTCTTATTCAGCTCGCGTAGGTCCACGCAGAGCCTGACCTTTCCGTTGGGTTTCATGACTACCACTAGTGGCGCCAGCCACTCTGCACATGTGATCGGTTCAATGATTCCTCTTCTTTCTAATCCTTGCAATTCTTCTTGCACCGCTTCTCTCACTGCCAGTGGTACATTTCTCACCTTGTGCGATACGGGTATGGCGCCTGCCTTGAGGACAATTCTGTGTGCAAACTTCTAGAGCTTACTCACCGTTCCTCCAAAGACCTTGGGGTACTCTTCCTTCCACTTGTCCAGGTTTGGCCACACTTCCGGCTCGGTGAGGAGGATCTGCTCCTTACCTCCGGGGCCAGTTTGATGCCTAGGTCGCCCTGGTCTAGCCATCCTAGTACTGATGGCCCCTTTTCGAAAATGTCCAATTTGCAGTTGGCTGAGCGTCCTCTGAATTCGAATCTTAACGGCCGGAATCCCAACATGGGTATGCGGTCTCCGTTGTACGTGACCGGCCTTATGTCTAGTCTCTCCAGCCCTGGACCCAGATGTGGCTCAAAGGTTTCTATCCATACCGTTCTCTGGACTATGGTGTAGGGCTACCATGTTAATCGGTACTCCTCCAATCGTCATGTCCAATACTGGTTTGGTTGACCATTTGCCATCTACACTCAACACTTGGTCATAGATACAAAGTACGTTTTCTTCTTCCTCCTGGTCATTTTCTTCTCCAATCTCCTGTCCTTGGTCAATGTACTTAACCACGCTTTTGGAAGACTTCCTGCGGCACACTTTCTCATAGTGCCCTACGATTCCACAGTACATACATTTGGCGCGAAACGCCGGACACCTCCTGTCATGGGCTTCATGTGCCCAACTTCCGCATCTGTAGCATGACTTCTTGCCTGCTTTCCTGGTGGTCCCGGGTTCCCTTGCCACCTATTCGGTCCTTTCGGCATGGCCCCCCTGCTTCTGCCATCCTTGCGTGGCTCCTCTTCCCCTATTCTGTTCACCATCGGACTTGCTACTGTCTCTCTTTTTGCCGCTTCCGCGCACCTTCGCGCCATTTCTGCTCTCTTTACCACTATCATAACTTCCTGCAACGTGGCGTCTCCGCTGGCCCACAGCTTGTCCTGCACAGCGGTGCTCGTGGTGTGCATGACAATCTGATTATTGATAAACTCATCCTGGAACGTGTCGTATTTGCACGTTGATGCCAGCTTTCTTAACGCCGTCACATACTCATCCACTGATTCTTTTTGTTGTTGCTTACGCTGCTGAAAATTATACCTGTCAATCGAGACGCACACCGTCGGTTTGTAATGTTCATTCAATTCCTCTATTGCGTGGGCGTACACATCATCATCAGTACTCGCTCGCTGTTTAGGTATCAGATTCTTGAAGATCCTGAGCCCTTCCGGGCCTAGATTGTGTAGCAATATTCGCCTCTTTCTTTTACTTGACTTTTACTGTGTCTGCCCCTTCGCTCTTCCCATAGGTCGCCAGTGCTCCTGACCTTTGTTGGCTGGTGTTGGCTGGTGTGGTGGGGTGTGTGGGACCATCCCCCCTCTGCCCGCTCTGGGTGCTTCCCCCTTGTTCTCCAACTGATTCTCCTATGTGCCTGTGGGCTCTGCCGCGCTCTCTGGTGTCCACTTGCCTGTTTATATGGATGGATGTAGTCAGATCACTCCTGTGGTGCTTATTGCTCGTGGGTTCTGGTTGAGGCTTGACTGATGTTCGATTTCATTTCTTTCCATTTTTTTATTTCTTCCCTGTAGGTCCTCATCCCACCCTCGTCGCCATTGTAATGTTGCTGTGCCTCGAATAATTACAGGACACCGTCGTGTGTGAGTAGGTGTGTTTATTTTATATACTTGCCCAGAGAGTCAGGGCCCCAACCACCGATCTCTTGACCCGTGGGCTCAGCACACTCGCTCAGACATCAGAGAAGGAGAAATGTCTGCATGCTGTCGTTTGTGCGCCCTGTTGATTTTCTACAGCCCAGAATCAGCCAGCTGGCCCGGGCATCCGCGAACCTCCTCACACCTCACTGCTTTATTTCTGGCACCTCGATCCCCCCCCTGGGGTGCAGCGCTGACTCCAGGCTGGAAGAGGCTTCAAAACGAGCAGTCTTCCCCAGTGAGCGATGTGCCGATCCGCCTCCAGGCTTTCCATCGGCTTGCGGTACATCAGCTTCCGCCATTCACGCTCACTGTAGCTCGGGGATACAGGCCTAGCAGTGTGAGCCACTTCCTGGCTGCGCAGCTCCTCTTTGCATGATCCTAGAGGAACTGGACTTCAATCACCAAGCTCCTGACGTGTTCCGGTACATAGGCCTCAGGAATTTAAATGTAGGACGCCGTGAGAATGTCGGATAATTTAATGGATATAGCTGCGATGTCACGGAGCTAAGAGCTCAAGCAGCCATCTTTGTCTCGAGCAAGCTCTGCCCCCCAGAACACAGAACTTCTATACATGTGTTTGGCCCAATCTCCTCTCGACAGAGGCAATGACCTGGTCACTAGTGTCCCAGAATCCCCCTTTTACTACCAGACATGCGGAGCATCCTTTATATTGTGATCCATTATATCAAAGATTCAAGGAAGCTGATCAGCATCATGTGCACCAGAAGACACCTGACTGGCGTCTATTGTTTCCCCAAACCATCTTTAAAGTCCTTTACATTGTATTGAAAGCATTAAGCTCAAGCACATTGCCATATCTAGCAAGGAATATGAATACACCCAGTGGCATTCATAGCAAACAAAGTAGCAACATCACCAGGTTAGACATCTTGCAATACAGGAATCAAAGACAAAAGGACCGGCCTTCTCCTTTTATGCAACAAGGAGCTGGGACCCCTTTAACGTCCAAACCTAGAAACTAATATTGCAGGGTGCCCCTTCTTACAAGTGCTAGTTTCCAACCCTGTACCAGCACATAAATTCTGCAATAGTTGTAAAAAAGAACAGCAGTAGCACCATGGTTTTAACATTTCAGTAGCCATCCTCCAGTATCCATGTGATATTGTGAGAATCAGGCTGTAGTCATATTGCTGTGAGGATACCCTGCAAGCCTTCCCTTGCTACACTGCTGACGAATATGTCACAGTCTCTCTCTCCTTCTGATTCCACACATTTTTCCCTAATGGCATCTGAAAAATGGATCTGAGTGTGAGCCGAAACTATTCGATTTTCTCTGTAAATGTGCTCACCTTACTCATCGGAGCGATCTATGGCCCCATGTGTTTTTCCTGCATGAAAATGTACTGCTACTGCCTCTTGTCATTATCTGATGTGGCTCAATGTCTGCAGTGCACTTCAGGGGCCTCATTTATAAGAAATGACGCACCGCTGCGTGAAAGCAGCGATGCGTCACTTCTCAGTGCGCACTCCTTGCGACATTTCTGATGCGTCATATTTAATGTATGACGCATCATGTCGCAAGGAGTTACAGATACATCAGTATTTCTGACGTATCTGTAAGCGCAAAAGTGACGCATTGCTGGAGTGTGTCACATAAGTGACGCAACTCCAGCAATGCGTCCTTTCACATGGGGCAAGCCCCATGTGAAAGGGCCTGCGTCAGTCTTACGCCTGCTGTGCGGCTGCCGCTAGATTTTGACGCAACGGCGTCCTAAAAGTGACGCAGTGAAATCTCATAGATTTCACTGCGTCACTTCTATGACCTTCCTTGCGTCAATACGCCCCCCCTTGCATACATTATACCTGGCGCAGGTATAATGTGGCGCAGGGGTTTACAAAGTGACGCATCTACCTAGATGCGTCACTTTGTAAATATGGCGTAACAAGGCGCATTTTTTACGCCACTGGTGCGTCACAAAAAGTGACGCACCAGCGGCGTAAAAGTGACGCACAGCCTCATAAATGAGGCCCCTGGTGTTTTGCCTGTTTTACTGATTCACTGCTATTCTCTTTTTGACTTGTATCACATTTATCTGCAAATTAATCAGAACATACAAATTTCCATCATCTGCTAGGGCGATCATTTTATCTTTCATACATCTAGCATCTTTGTTGCTTGAACATACCTCACAGGTTACCTCCATGTGTGCACTTTCGGCTTGTGACCGCCATCTTTGGAACTGTTGGCTGTGTGGTCATTGGGGCAGACTAGGGTGGTGGGTGCCAGATGCGGTGTTCTAGTAGCCTCTCTAGCGTTCTCCTCCATCATGAGTGCTCTAAAATCTGCTGTTCATCTGCCTGGGTTCTGACTTTTCCTGCTGTGGCTTTTGGCACAGTTGTGTTGGTGCATGCCTTCAATGTATGCCATTCTTGCCTGACAATTACCTCTGCGTTTTTAGAATATCACAAAAAACCCTTTTTTCATTGAGCACTTATCATGTTTTAAGCAATTCATGTGTGTGGCTCTTTGAAAGTCTTCTGCATCAGGTCATATTGCAAGATTACATATGTACAGTGAGCACCACAGCCAAGTGATCAACGTTGTCATTTTGTGATGTTTTCTAAGCTGAATTTGCATTTAAATAGGGAGCAGATGTCCTTGGTTTTCTAAGTCATTTAATTTAGTCTATCACATAAATGAGAGTGTGTAGTGGGTGGTTATCATCAGTGGTACAGTATGTTGTTGTCTGCAGGAAGATTTTATTATTAGATATGATCCCACCTCTCAAATGCACAGATGCATTAGTATCCTTGTAGGATGCTGTCTCCTCAACTGGTTCTCACTAGCGAGGTCCATTCTACGGTGTACATGGCTACTACTGCGAACATATTCTTTAATTTGAAAGGACATCCTATACTCTGCCTACAGCATGGTACCCTATTTTTGTAAACGTAGTAGGCTGCTGCATGTGGAGCAGATGGATAATAGTATCTTCTGTACTCCACTGATCTTGGTGGAAGTACTTGCAGTAAAAATGTGGGTAAAGACTGCCTCATATATTCATAATGTGATGTATACATCTGGGTGTCATGCTGCTGAGTCGCTTGTTGTGTAGTTATCTGCAACACCTCTGTATTGTTCTACAATTTCATCCAAGACATTTGATAGTATTCTATTTATCTGTTCCTGTCTCATTCCATGTAGGGCAGGTTTCTGGCCAAGCCAATTAAGATAAATATTCACAAAATCCTCTTTGAATAAGTCATATTACTGTGACGCTGTCAATATTTTGCAGAGTCCCTGTAGTGATGTTTCCACCTTTGAGATATTAATGGAGGTAAAAATAAACATACGTATTTATTCCATAAACATTGCACTTTGCATCTCAAGTGCTGTCTTCACCAGTGCACCATATCTATTGTGTAAATCCCATCTGTGCATATTTGTGATAATGAATGTTTTGTCACTGTTCATTTTTAGGCCTGGCATAATAAAGAGCTCTTTCTATCTATAAAACTCGAGATAGACTTTGTATCAGCCCCTTACAGCCAGTAGCTTCTTTGGGCCACCACCTTCCACAAATACTTAACTGAATTGTTCTTCAAGCTTTGTGTCAGCCACCTTCATCTTGAGGTTGATGATATTCTGCTATTTATCTTTCACATTCAGTATTAGGACTTTCTTTGGTAGTGGTAGTGCAATTAATGAGCTCTTGCATGCAGTTACTGCTGCAGCTTCGTCACTGTCCCTCTTCTGCCATACGCTGGAACAATAGGTGGATACAACACATGCTCTGGGTCACACAAAGAAAATAATAAGCTGCCAATGCTGGCCATTGCTCGTCAATCCACTGCTTCCACCTGGATCTGATATGGAAGATACAACAAGAGAATCTTGCTGTCAGGTACTTTGTCTCTGGTTTCACTTTCAGCAGAAGAGAAACTAGAGCCAGACTCCCTGCCACCAAGTGACTGCATTTTCTTATATAATACAGAATGAGTACTGCTTTATTTTCAGACACTCACAGTGAATACTCAGAAAATGCTTAGCACCAATTTGATACATTCAGCCACATGGTATTTCTGACGTATCTGTAAGCGCAAAAGTGACGCATTGCTGGAGTGTGTCACATAAGTGACGCAACTCCAGCAATGCGTCCTTTCACATGGGGCAAGCCCCATGTGAATGGGCCTGCGTCAGTCTTACGCCTGCTGTGAGGCTGGCGCTGGATTTTGACGCAACGGCGTCCTAAAAGTCCACCAATTTGATACATTCAGCCACATGGTGTATAATGTAATCCTTTTTAGGTCTTACCTAGGCAGCGCCTTCGCTGTCTCTTCAAGACATGTTGTTTTCAGAATATGGGCCTTAAGCTCCACCCATATTTTGCCCATGTTTTTAATTGGCTCATTTAACTGTGTTTTGGAAATGCTTGTTCTCCTTTGGTAATGTCTTTAGTAGTTCCTCCCTAGTCCCTCCTTTTCTACTGTTGTAGCCTCCAATGAAGACTGCCCTTGTTACATGTGACTTTACTTAGTCCATTTTATTTTCATTTTATTTCTGAGCACTCTTTTATTAATGACTTGTTCGTAGTAGCTGTAATTGCAGGCACAAAGGATACGCACTTTCCCTACCACACTTACCCGACACGCCCTCTCTTCGGGCTTCGGCGGCCTTCTCTTCCTCCCTCCTGCGTGTTATTATTTATTTCCTGTGGCCACCCAGCTTTCCTTTCAATTGATTTACTTTTGTAGTATATTTGTGCATGCCGCACTTTAACTTTACATGTTTAAGCTAAAGTGTGATGTGCCGCAAATGCTACAGAAGTAAATAAATAGAGAAGAAAGATGGGCGGCCACCGCCTTTCTTTTCTATTTAATTACTTTTGTAGAATTCACGGCATGCCGCACTTTAGCTTCTTACGTTTAAAGCTAAAGCGTGGTGTGTCATGAATGCTACGAAACTAAATAAATAGAAAAAAAGGCGGGAAGCCGCATTTACATTATTGCCGGCTTTGCAGCTTTTTCCTCAACTTTACTTTTACCAATTGTGGCTGCCATCTTTCTTTTCCTTTAAATTTTTTTTTCTAGCATTTGTAGCACTGCGCGCTTTAGCTTTAAATGTATGAAGTTAAAGCGCTCCGTGCCCTGAATGCTACAAAAGCAAATAAATAGAAAAAAAAGGCGGCCGGCCGGCATGTTGCATGGTTCATTTAATTAGCTTTGCCAAAGCCACTCAGATAGACATGCACTTGCAAGGCCCCAGCTTCATCCAGCTTGTGCTGCTTTTGATACCGGCTAATTAGGGAAGCATAGCGAAACCAGCTGGGGCACACTCAATAGAATATAGGAATAGTAAAAATATAGGGTTTGCACCCCTCCGAGGATATTCAGACTTCACACCCCTGCCAACTCTAATGCATAGTACCATAATGCAATACCAAGCAAACTGAGTTCATCCAAAAGGGACACTTAGTGGCAAAATGTCTCCAATTAAACTTTCAGAAGAGAAGTCTAGTGGCGGATTGGTACCATTGCAGCCTCTTTGAAGGGAAATCTTTGTACACTGAGCATGCTTCTTCTCCAGTATGTTAATCAATACTCAATCTGCAGTGCGCCTTCCGATCTGTGGGTGTGTGCAAAAGTTATTGATAACATGCTGCATACGTAAACACTTATAGGATCTCAACAGTAAACACATAGATAAAATACATTATCATTTACAATGCCAATAGCTTTAATTCTTCAAAATACTATTGCATTGCAAATGCGTGTTCTATGTTGGTGTCGAAAAATAGCACTCATGGCGTTCATGATTATCCAGCCAAGAACGTTCATATGACCATATTTGGCTTTTCTATGCTGCAGCTGCTTCGCGGAGGTAACATGTAGTGCCCAATCTGCTACTCCAGCAAGAAGAGGAGTTTGCATACTGAGGAAGTGCAACTTTGCTAGGTAGGCTCTATCCTCAGAGTAGTTCACAAAGGATAGAATGCAGCCACTAACTACATATCTTAAACATGCCTTACTAGCCGAGTATACCATATACGCAGTGCCAAGAAACTGCACACATTCCATACCCAGAGTGTAGGTCCTACAAGTGCACAGCAAAACTTGAGGTGCTACATGGTTTTAGTTATTCAAAGTTGAGGCAGGATATTGGCATAAATGCAAATCAGTAGGCTAGTAAGGATCATAATGCAAGATAGAAAATGGGACCCTGACCCTAGGTTGGTGATAAGATCGCCATAATTGGGGTGCACATTTGGCCATTTACACCCCTTGGCCTGTGTTTCACCGTGCCTGAATCACTAATGGTAGTTGTAGGTCTCCAATTTCTTTATTCTATCACTCTCTCCTCCTATCTGCTTTCTGTTTCCCTCTCTATCTCTGTCCTCCAGCCACTTCTTTTCCTCCCTAATGCTTCCTCTCACCCTCTCTTCATTTCCTACATCTCACGTATTCTTATCCCTTTCCTCTAATTTCTTTTTGCTCTTGCACAACTTAAATTTTCTCTTCTCTTTCAGTCTGTCCCCCAATTCTCCTGTATTCGCTCTCATCTATGTGCATCACCCTTCTTTCCCCAATACTCTCTTAATCTCTCTGTTCTCTGCATCTCCCTCATCCCTATAGCTTGTCTTTTCTTGTCTTCTTCTGCCCTTTTCCTCTCGTACTTTCCCTGTTGTTCTTATTTCTAGTCATTTCTTCTTCCTCTCATTGTGAGGGCCCATCAGCTGGATGATACCACAAGGCACCCAGCTTCTTTGGTCATCTGTGTGCTTCTCTGTATTTGTGTGGTATCCTCATACTTAATTTCTTAACTTTGTTGTCTAAAATCGGTTTTACTCCACCTTGGAATGGTAAACTAATGACACATTATAACAGAACAATTATTACAAGAGGGCCTCCATGCATATGCATGTCTGTGCCTGCACCAGAGGTCACCAAGGAATGGATGTGTTTGCTTATATGTAAAATAAATACCAAGATGATTTCACATGCATGGGCATGTGTGCAAATGCAAGGGTGGACATTTGGGATTTGTTTTCAATCAAATACAAACTTCTTCCAAGATGGCCACTACCATGCATAGGCATGAGTGTGCATGCTCATTCTGAAATGCTTTATGCCTAATGGTTATTAAAAATTATTCCAAGATGGCCACTGTTCATACACAAATACATAAACATGCATGCTTGCTTGAGTATGCACAGCAGACATCTAGAAATGCTTTTCAAAAAGTTTAAGGAAAAGTATTGGAAAATGGTTGCTGTGCGGTGGCCATCTTAAAAAAAAGTGTTTGCATTGCTAAATACTCTGGGCCTCATTTATGAGTTTTTGCTGTAGGGCAGCATAGCAAGCCTTCCAGCTGCGCTTACCTGCAGCAAAAGAAAAGGGCAGGAATGTGCTGTATCCATCAAATACTATGCATTCCTGTCCTTTTCCCCTGCACTGGTGCACAATGTGCTGCTGTGTGCCAACTCAGGCACCTGAGTTGCAGGGATGATTATTTTTTTGCAGGAAGGCAAACCTTCCTGTACAAAAACAGTCACAAGAAGTTTTTTCCACTTTCTATGTCTGCAGCGCACATAGAAAAAGGAAATACAAAGAGAAATGAAGATATTTTTCCTTGCTGTGCCGCCTTTCCGGCTTTTCTGGTGAGGAGTACGTTTTTGGTGCTGGCTCAGAGTTACGATTTCTCGTAAATCTGGGGCAGTGTCAAAAAGCTATGGATGTCGCCCGAAATGTCCTCTGCAACACCGATTGAATGCCCCTTTAAAGCAGAAAACTGTGTTAAAGGGAACAATATTTACAAGGCAGCATTAAGCCCAAAAAAATGGTTTAGTGCTGCCTGGTAAATTTGGAACCCCTGCGCCACCGGAGCATCAAAAAAAGTGACGCATGGGCAGTGCAAGGGGCTCATAAATAAACCCCTCTCTACCCACATTTGAAAGGCAAACCCAATCTGCTTTATATTTGGTTTATATTTTAAGTTCTCTACATGTAAAAATATGTTTTCCTGTGGAAAACCCCCCTTTCCTTCACCCATTGCCAATTTTTGAGATAGTGCCTTCTCACTGTGGAAACTGATTTTCTCCTACCCGATACATTTCCAGGGTGTGGAGGGTTCGAAGCATAGTATGAGAATATATACAAAGTCTTGCGTTTGTTGTGTTCCCAAATTTACTAGGGAAACCTCACTGTGGAATGCCCGCTACACAACCCTTAGGCAATAAACGACTCTAGTAATACTCATTCCTTCCTTTCTGTCTCTATCGAGCCTGTTTGAGAAGGAAAAAATGGAGCCAATGTTTTTCGTGATTTACAAACTGGAACATGTCCTCTTGCACAAATCTGCGTTTACTCTCAGGTGCTCCAGAAAAACACGTTCTAAATGTATACATGCTATACCTACCACCTAATTTACTTAACTGCATCCCTTGCGATTCAAAGGGCTTGTTCTTGGAAAAACCTAAGACTCGTTTTTATAAACTAACTCCAGTCTAGACACCATGAGATGCTGTGCCACAACCAGCAGAGTCAGCAGTGTGTGGTTGTGCATTTCCTTTCACAGTCACGTTGAGGATATGGCAGGCAAAGCTACTCCCGAGCACTAACAATAGAACTGCTAGTTGAAAAATAAAACACTGCAGTGTAGGCTTCAATTACCTAAAACACCATTTAGAGTATACAAGCACGCGCTTGCCACTGCATTTTTGTTGCAAAGCATGATGGGACAACTGGAATTAATTGAGGCATATTTTCCTACATTTGCATATTTCCGAACCCTTTTAATGATCATGGTGCATTGAAATAATATGGACATCTACTCAAAAGGAATCTAGGTTGTATTTTCTGCTGCTTCATAAAATCCATGCGTCATTAATTAGTCAGACCACCTAATCAGCCAGTGGCATCTGCTGTGGAGGAGCTTGTCGTTTCGGCGTTAGGTGGTGTGTGGGGGCTCGGGGCTTTTCTAAAGTAATGCGAGCATCAACATGCCACCTTGTGATTCATTGTATTGTCTCCATCAAAGCTATGCTGTCTGCCTCATCCAGATGGGCCAGATAAGCAGCTCCTCTTTGATTGGTGCTTAGCAATAACTGTGGGTTTGGGTTTGTGGGCGAAGAGTACACGTAGGATGCGGCACGAATCATTTGGTTTATAAATAGTTTACGCCTCTTACAGTTAGAGAAACTTTAGAGCTAGAAAGGTTGAGGTTGGGTAAAAGTCAGTTGGCATAATGACTATAAATAAAAAGCCAATTTTACATTTTATTAAAATGAAGCCCACTTTTCCATTAGGAGAATTTTAAGACTTTAGAGATAGGAATTTGCTGAGTTGAAATGCTGCAGATGAATGTGTGTACATTTCTTGCTTGTGGTACGTTACAAAGTTTGCAGATATGCAAAGAAATATTTTAAATGCTTTTTCTGGCTTTCCTTGTTTCATTCAGACTGAAAATGATCTCACTGTACATGTCAAATATCTCGCAATGCAAGAAAAAAGAAAAATCTTCACTCGTGCATAGGCAACGTTTAAAGGGAATATTTGCAACGTTCACTACTGGAGAAAATTGACAACATTGCACATTTTCACTGATGAAAAAAACTACACAGGGTTATATCATATGCAAAGGTGCACAGCGCAATAATCCTTTCTCATCTGCATTCAAGATCAGAATCTCTGGTGCACCTGCAACTCCTGAAGCAGCAACCGTGTACAATTGGACACCAAGTCATACAAGAAGAAGCAAATCAGGCAGTAGGCCCTCTCCTGCAACACCTAAGAACCCAAAGCATGATCTCAATCCAGTTCCTGCAAACATACTACTTTTCCTATTGCCACAGCACTTCAAGACAAGTCTCTTTGCACAACTTCTCAAAGCAAACTAATAGCACCCCAGTGACCACCCTTATCCACTCTCAAGATCTTTAATTTCCTTTTTTCATGTACCTCTACCTCTGGCTACAGCCATCTCGCTTCAGCCCTACCACCTCTATTTTTGTACAACACTGGGGGCCTCATTCATGAGGTTTTGCTATAGGGCAGTGCTGCAGGCCTTCCTAAGGTAAAAGAAAAGGGCAAGAATGTGCTGTATCTATCAGATACAGAGCATTCCCATCCTTTCCCCCTGTGCCGGTGCAGTGCGGCAACACAGGCGCCGTTGCACCATTGTGCAAGGGTGCCTGCGTTGGATGATTCTTATTTTTTCTGACGGAAGGCAAACCTTCCTGCACAAAAACAATCACAAGAGGCTTTTTATTCTCTGAAGGCAGCACACAGAGAAAAAAGGAAAAACAAGGAGAAATAAAGATATTTCTCCTTGTTGTGCCTCCCTTATGCTCCCCTGGGGAGGGGCCACGTTTTGGCGCTTTCTCAGATTTACAATTTCTTGAAAATCTGGGGCAGAGTGAAAAAATCATGGATGTTGCTAGGAATGCCCCCAGCAACACCCATTGCACGCTCCTTTAACACAGAAAACTGCGTTAAAGGGAACATTATTTACGAGGCAGCTTTAAGCCCAAAAAGTGGCTTAGTGCTACCTCGTAAATATAGAGCAGTTTCCTGCGCTACAGGAACGTCACAAAAAGTGATGTCCCAGCAGAGCAAGGCCCGGTCTTATTTGTAGCTCCATTACTCCCATTCATGCACACATAAAGTAGTCGTATGCCTTTCACGTGGTCCAAGTACAGAAGGAAGGGCAAACCCAAAATTTAGTGCGGGTTTGGTCATTTTCAGCGTACCAGCGGGAAGTTGCCTCAAACTCCCATTCTTGGAACAGACACTGTTCACTCTGTTCCAACTGCCCTTCCGACAGGCACATAATATCAAATGTAGAAAATACCGGATATGTCGGAAGAAATATATCAAACTACGTCCATGTAAGTGAAAGAAAAGAAAATAATGCTTGTGCTGCTACTTGAATCGTGACAAATACAGAACTCGATGACAGACTCCTGATACAGATTAGTCTGGAAGATGAAAGAACCCAATCCTAGATTTCAAATAGTACGTCGACATCCATTGCAAAATATTCAGACAGCAGCCACTTAACCTCGCTGTAGCTTGTTTGGATAGTTTGGAGATACAACGTTTAATCTTGGGAAATATTTCACAGCGCTGTGCACCCGTAAAAGATCCCAAAATAAGAACTTGTGACATTCTTGGCAAATGTATGTAATGTAGAGTTGAGCAAAATCTGCGAAGGTTTTCCTCAACTTCTGACTTTTTGCGAACTTTATGAAAAAACAGTTTTACGGGTGAAACTCAAAGCTCTGCAACGACCTATGCATGATAGGTAGACAGACAGGCAGAGACAGATAGATGGATAGATAGATAGATAGATAGATAGATAGATAGATAGATAGATAGATAGATAGATAGATAGATAGATAGATAGATAGATAGATAGATAGATACATAGATCGATCGATAGATAGATAGATAGATAGATAGATAGATAGATAGATAGATAGATAGATAGATGATAGATAGATAGATCGATCGATCGATCGATCGATCGATAGATAGATAGATAGATAGATAGATAGATAGATAGATGTTACAATTAGACGTGATTCTTGTGATGTTACTTTATGAATCATTATATTTGGATCCTTGTTCTTGCCAAACGAGCCCGTACTGCTGAAAGGAATACAAATTGATTTGTTTTCTTTTGTAAAGCACGAATCTGGCTGTGTGGGCGTTCGTCTGCTGTTCGGCATATCAGGATACAAATGTAAAAATAGTACAAGAGTTAAAATCATTCCAGCAGTAGCAGAAACATTTTGTCTCCAATTTCTTTCCACCTAGTTCTCTGCCTAGTGAAAAATATTTAAATTTGTGGGCAAAATGTGCTTTGCACATGCATGCAGTTCACTCGAGAACAGTGATGTGTGTTCATAGGGCAGTCATGGTTTAGTGGCAGAGGGGCATATTATCAAGGGGGTTTATCTCCGCTTTTTTGGCTTTAAAAGCCAAGAAAGCGGAGATAAAATTATCTCCCTATTACCTAGCTGTCGCTAACACCAGTTAGCGACAGCTAGTAGGAGATAGCGACCATCTTGGGCCCAGCTTTGCATGTCAGTGATATTTATCACTAATGACATGCAAAGTGGGCGTGCCAGGATGTTAGCGACTGGAAACAGTCGCTAGCATCGCTATCGCCTATTACCAACTTTTGGAGATATTTGCGCTAAGCGCGAATATCTCCAAAAGCTAACACCTGCCCTGAGCAGTTCTTAGCCATGTTATCCAATGGGAGGTGGATAACATGGCTAAGAACATTAGCTCTGTAATGCATTAATATCGCAGACTTTTCAGCGATATTCATGCATTGCGGCCGATTTTTATCGCATTTGCAATAAACCTTGGTAATACCAAGTTTTATCTGCGATAAAAATCGCCGCAGCTCAGCGGTAAATTTTTGTCTCTAACCAAGCAATAGCGATAATTATCACTATCAATAATTATCGCTATTGCTTGGTAATATGCCCCAGAGTGCGTAAGAGCTGTTTATTGAGTTAAACCGTGCATGGTGACATTCACTAGGGGTGTTGTTACACTATACTCCAGAATAAACACTGGTTTATGACATGTTTGCACTAAGTATAATTGTATTTTTATTATGAAGTTAGGGTCCAATTCATCAAGTAGTTGTGTCACACTTGACCACGTAACGGTGTGCAGCTGTGACGCAACTAGTAAATGCGATATATCAAGGGCCCTAAGGTCACCTTGCGTGGCCCTGAGTGGCTTGATAAATCTGGAGTAACGATGCAGATGCAGCGCAAATTCGCTATGTTGTGTTACTCTGCTCCAGGGAGGTCTTCGATGTGTGTTGCATGGATTTTGACTCATTCCCAGATTTACCATTACTGATAGACATGGAAATGCCCCAAAATGCTGTAACGAGGAGAAATATCATTTTATTCTCCTCGTTACTTCCTCTTACTATGTGTGCTAAATTCTGCAGCACATGATGCAAAGGTGCCTGCATTAGCGCTAAGCAGCAGATTGTGAGCCAGCACTGGGAAAAAGCAGGAATACGCCGTATTTTGATACATGCAGCACATTCCAGATTTTTCCTTGTAACGTGCCATAGTGCAGCAAGGTGACTTGCTGCACTGAATAATAATTTGATAAATATGGCCGTCAATCTCTAGTGCCTACACAGGAAAGAGGAAAAACCGCAATGACTAGGCATTCATACTTTGGTTTTAAACTGGATTTGTGTGTCTCTGGTTCCCCTGGTTAATTTAGTTGCCAGTTTGTGTGTTTATGACCACAATCAATAAGAAAATGTTGCACCTTATTTTGTTCTTAGTTCTTGTGGTGGGTCACAGGCATTACTAGGTATCCCAGATGGGACTCTAGGGACATCCCTGGTCGACTGACTGTCCGGAAACTAGTTTCCAAGCTTTATTGATTGTGGAAACTCCATCCCGTCCAGCCTGAAATTAGCAATGTGGGATTGGTGCTCCGGTAGTTAGTCCGTCCACTGATCATCATCTCAGTGGCCCATTTTACTCATTCAGACCAGCCAAAAAATATTGCTGAGTAGGTTGGATAGATTTAATTCAAGGACAGGATATAAGTAAAGATGTGTCAAGTTGGCTGAATTACAAGTTTGAATATATATTTGTTTTAGACTTTGCAAGTTCACTGGTTGTGAAGATTTTTTTTAAAAATGGACACATCTTTAACGCTTTGTACAAGTAGAAAACTATTTCTAAGCTTTCAGGTCCCGTCAGGTCAGTGGGAAGTTTGCTGTTCCTCGGCAGCTATACACCCCCTCAAGCCCAGAGCCCTGACACTGTGATAAAATCCCCAGCTCAGATCCTGAACCACCTAATTCTCGTACCCTTCAGTGAGGTCTACAATTACAATATCCTCCTGCAGGATTTACCGTCCTCTCTTAGTGGGACATCATGTGGCAGGGATCATCATTGCTGGTTTTCCAAGAAAGTAAAGTTAGACAAATTAGGGAAACTTAGCTGCCACCCCTTCAAACATATAGTCTACTTCCCTATTTAGAGTGCATGAAAGTTCTGTGTCTACACTGGGCAAGCCTCACCTCTGTAAATCATTAACCTGACTGGTGACATGCTCTATTAAGAGCAGTGTGACCTTCACTAGATTTCCTTGCATAATAACCTAGGGCTAGTTGGCTGGCCTCCTGTGCGAGCTACAGGGACATAACAAGCTCCTGAGTCCTTGGCTATTTCTTATTTTATTACGGTATCCAGATTCATAGGTGTTTCACATGCATTAAGGTAAAAAATGTGTCCTCTTTGTGATACAATTTTCAGAGTTGATCTTCTCTTTTCCTAATTTCCTCATTATCTAACATTGCTTTCAACACTTTTAATGAACAGGCAGTCACATTACCATCAATAATAGTCCATTTAAAACTTTGAATTATCCAAAATGTGTGCATAATCTGAGTTACCTAGAATCTGTGCATGCCTGTATTATCACAAAATTGTACATACCATGTGTATCCAAATGTGAGCATAACAATTAATATCTGGTAATTGTTAACACTATGAAGTATCCCAATTTCTTGCATTTCACGCATAATCTGTGATATACTGGGTTATCTAGGACATGTGTGTGTAATTGTTGGCATCCTTTTTGCAAAGCATGTACTGTCTGTAAAGTGTACACAACACAAATTATCCTGAACTAGTGCATGCTGTAGATTATACATGATTTTCATTATGCTATGAGGTATCCAAGATTGGTCAGGACTCACTGAGTGCACAGAGCCTCAACACATTGTGTTAACTCATTTTTTAAGCATTTGGCATACATAGTGTTCCTATGTAAACATTTTTTCATGTGGCTGTTGCCCCTTCTCCTGTCACTCGCTTAGTGTGGTGAATACTGGATGCAGCAAGCAGTAAGGGCAGTATGGACATTTTAGCAAAAAGTTATATGAAAAGAAATTACCGCTTTGATGCCCTTCATGGCAGAAAGATCCAAAAACGAGACAGCTCCAAAGTCGATGATCACACTATGGACATCAATCTTGGGCACAAAGATGTTCACTGGGAGGTCTTTTTTCCAGTCTATGGTAATTGGCAGGTCAGCAGTGTATGTGGGTAGGTCCAGCTCTTCTACTTGGTTGTTGTCAAGTTCTTCATCATCAGTGTCTTGATATTCATAACTAGTATTAATGATTCCTTCCTTTTAATCCAATAAAAAAAGACCCACAAATATGTTATGTTTGAATGAAGAGACTTCAAAAGAGGGCATTTTTAAGAAAAGGCAATAAAAGAGATATAAAGCATGTTTGGTGATATATAAAAAATTGTTTCTTGTTTAGAATTAGGTGCGGTGGAGGAAAGGGCGCGGGCATGGCTGTTGGCATGCATTGTGACACAAAAGTGGAAAAGAAAGCAAGCTGGTTGGAAAATTTTTCGGAGAAATGAATATGAAAACAAACCATTATGAATGATAATATGGCTATTTGTAAGACATCTGTTCCTATTCTGTGTTCATCTTAACTGTAAAAGACTACAGACATGTTCTAAAAAATGATAAGCTGCAATGTCCATGACCCCAAATCCATATGCACCAGCCACTGTGATGTTGTATATGAGACAAACTGAGGCATTGATACGTTGCTTTAGGAAAGCCACGAATTGGTGAAGAAGTCATACACGTCAAAGTTGCTGGACCCCACAATTTTCTAGTGGTTGCAGTGAGATACACACAGTGAGAAAGGTGGATTGAAGCATAATACACCTATTTAAAAACAAGATTAGAACAGCAGACATTTGATGGGTTTCTGAAACATGAGGTAAAATAGATGGTGGGGGGTAGTGGAGGAGCAAACCAACTAAGGTAGACTTACAGAACTGCTAATCTCCTGAGGCGGAAGCCGGGAGACGTCCATTTTAAAAAAAATTGTATTTTTCACTTGTGTGTCACCCTTAATCCTCCTGTAATTTTAACTGTGCACTCACCCGGCTGCTAGCTCCTCCAGCGGGTAGAGACGCTCCTGAACAGCGACTCCTTCGCTGCACCGACCTAAACGCTCGAAAAATCTACATTGCACCGCCATTCCCGGCGAGGAAGTGAGGCCACGCCCACATTGAGGCCACGCCCACCCGCCACAGTATTTAAGCGCTGCCATCAGCGCCAACTAGCCAGAAACTGCTAATCTCCTGAGGCGGAAGCCGGGAGACGTCCATTTTTAAAAAAATTGTATTTTTCACTTGTGTGTCACCCTTAATCCTCCTGTAATTTTAACTGTGCACTCACCCGGCTGCTAGCTCCTCCAGCGGGTAGAGACGCTCCTGAACAGCGACTCCTTCGCTGCACCGACCTAAACGCTCGAAAAATCTACATTGCACCGCCATTCCCGGCGAGGAAGTGAGGCCACGCCCACATTGAGGCCACGCCCACCCGCCACAGTATTTAAGCGCTGCCATCAGCGCCAACTAGCCAGAAACTGCTAATCTCCTGAGGCGGAAGCCGGGAGACGTCCATTTTTAAAAAAATGGTATTTTTCACTTGTGTGTCACCCTTAATCCTCCTGTAATTTTAACTGTGCACTCACCCGGCTGCTAGCTCCTCCAGCGGGTAGAGACGCTCCTGAACAGCGACTCCTTCGCTGCACCGACCGAAACGCTCGAAAAATCTACATTGCACCGCCATTCCCGGCGAGGAAGTGAGGCCACGCCCACATTGAGGCCACGCCCACCCGCCACAGTATTTAAGCGCTGCCATCAGCGCCAACTAGCCAGAAACTGCTAATCTCCTGAGGCGGAAGCCGGGAGACGTCCATTTTTAAAAAAATTTTATTTTTCACTTGTGTGTCACCCTTAATCCTCCTGTAATTTTAACTGTGCACTCACCCGGCTGCTAGCTCCTCCAGCGGGTAGAGACGCTCCTGAACAGCGACTCCTTCGCTGCACCGACCTAAACGCTCGAAAAATCTACATTGCACCGCCATTCCCGGCGAGGAAGTGAGGCCACGCCCACATTGAGGCCACGCCCACCCGCCACAGTATTTAAGCGCTGCCATCAGCGCCAACTAGCCAGAACTGCTAATCTCCTGAGGCGGAAGCCGGGAGACGTCCATTTTTAAAAAAATTGTATTTTTCACTTGTGTGTCACCCTTAATCCTCCTGTAATTTTAACTGTGCACTCACCCGGCTGCTAGCTCCTCCAGCGGGTAGAGACGCTCCTGAACAGCGACTCCTTCGCTGCACCGACCTAAACGCTCGAAAAATCTACATTGCACCGCCATTCCCGGCGAGGAAGTGAGGCCACGCCCACATTGAGGCCACGCCCCTTTCCCCACCCATAAAATGTGCAACCACAGGACGCGCAGCGGACGAGCGCAGCGGGAGCGCCGTCTGCGCGCCGAAGGCGCGCCTAAGGCAAGCCCGTCTGCGCCCGTCCGCGCACGACCGGGCCTAGGGCCAGACTCTATGCCGGTCCCGTCACCCACAAAGTTGAGCTACTCCCGCAAGGAGCTACTCAGCCTCAGACCCAAGAAAACCAGCGCATGCCACGTCCAGCAAGACCCTAACACCCCTTACGTCAGCTGCACCAGTTGCAAACCGACGAAGCTACACCTCCCTAAATCCCCGATCCCACCGCCGGTCATCAAAATGGCGACAATCAATTGCAGATCGCTCCCGAAGCATGCCCTGCATATTAATCACCTGATTGACGACCTAAACCTGGACATACTCTTCTTGACAGAAACTTGGATCACGGGCCATTCCAATGCCGATATGGTAGCGGCTCTCCCCCCCGGCTTTATCATCCTGTCCCAACCACGCCCTTTAGGTAGAGGAGGTGGAATTGCCATCATTTTCAGGGAACACCTATCCGGCCGTATTAACACAATGACAACCCCGGACGCAGAGAGCTGTCTCTTTACCTTTCAGCTTACTCCGACCAGTTCCCTCTCAGGCCTTCTGGTGTACCGGCCTCCCGGCCACTTCGCCCCCTTCGCAGCCTCCCCTCTGGAAATTGTTTCCTCCTCAGCCCACCTCTCATCAAACTTTCTCCTAACAGGGGACCTCAACATTCACTTTGATGACCCGTTGGACACAGGCGCCGCCGACCTTATCAGCGACCTGGCTTCCCACGACCTTCTTCTCGCCAATTCAGGTCCTACACATGTCAAAGGACATCTTCTCGACCCAGTGTTCTCAAACATCCCTTCCCTCCAATTTACCAACTCCCAACCTCTCCCATGGACGGACCATTTTGTTGTCACTTTCAACATTCCTGGAGCTATCAGGAAACCCCATAAAGCCCCCACCTTCTCCAGGAACAGATCGTGGGCCAAACTCTCAACAGGGGACTGGGCTACAGCGCTGGAATCTTCTACCCCGAGCCTTTCGACTGACCCGTCCGAGGCCGACACCCAAGTAAGAGGCTGGCTCCACTCCTCCCTTGATAGCCTCATTCCCCTAAAAAATTGGGAGATCAAAGACAGGCCAATAGGTCATGCTCCGTGGTACACCCCGGAACTCCGTGACCTCCGCAAGGAATGTAAAAAAGCGGAAAGATCATGGAGGAAAGACTGGCTGCATAGTAAAAAAGACACCTATAACACAGCAGTAAGACGCTATAAATCGGCCATCAAACTAGCCAAGTCCACCTATTACGATAATAGAATTAAAAACGCGTCCAACTCTACTAAGGAATCCTTCCTGATGGTTAAGGAACTACTTAACATCCCCTCTGCTCCCGCAGCCTCTCCCCCCCCACCGGACAGATGTAAGGACTTAGCCTCATTTTTTGACTCCAAAATCACGCGGATCTTGGAATCCCTCCCCCCAATCAGCCCCCCCATCCCGGTGGAGTTAGACGCCCACTCTACCAGCCCGCGGCTGTCCTCCTTTAGAGAAGTCTCCCTCGATGAGGTTACTAACACGCTGGCTAAAAGGAGAAGTGGTTCCCCCCTGGACCCAGCACCCGTCAGACTCTTAAAAACTGTTTCTCTCAGCACCTCACCTATCATTAGGGATCTTATAAACACCTCTCTGGCCCAAGGCATAGTGCCCTCCTCCTGGAAGGGCGCAGTCGTCAAAGCCCTGCTGAAAAAACCCAACCTCAACCCAGACGACTTGGCCAACTATAGACCCATTTCGCTCCTTCCCTGTTTCAGCAAGGTGGCGGAGAAACTGGTCAATGTGCGACTCTCCCAATTCCTCGAGACGAATAAAATACTACGGCAGTCACAGACCGGATTCCGACCAGGCCACGGCACAGACACCGCTCTCCTCTCCATCATCGAGGAGACTAGGTGTATCCTGGATTCAGGAGGATCAGTGGCAGTGATCCTCCTGGACCTCAGTGCCGCATTCGACACGGTGGACCACCGTGTACTGCTCCACCGCCTGGCTAAGGCAGGAGTTGTGGGAGCCGCACATGCTTGGATCAAATCCTTCCTCACGGGACGCTCATTTCAGGTGTGGGACGGCAACTCCCGATCAGACCCCCTCCCGCTCACGCGTGGTGTGCCCCAGGGGTCCTCGCTCAGTCCCACCCTGTTTAATGTCTACATGGCCCCGCTGGAGGACGTGGTCACCCGCTATGGGATAAAAATAGTCAATTATGCCGAAGACACACAACTCGTTGTCTCCCTGTCCCAGCTGGACAAGAACCCTGAAATCTTACTTAACTGCCTGCAAGACATTCATACCTGGATGTGTGAATCCGCGCTGAAACTGAACGGGACAAAAACAGAAATCATGCTGCTAGGCAACAAATGGTCTTCTGTCCCTCCCTCAGCCTGGCCAGACTCCTTCGGTGACATCCCCACGCCCAAGACTGAAATTAAAACACTGGGCTTCTGGCTGGAGCAGGACCTTTCCTTGAAGACCCAGGCAGTTAAGACCGCGGGCACATGCTTTGGTCTTCTCCGCTCAATTCGGAAGATCCTCCCCCTCCTGCCCCCCCTGTCCAGGAAACTTCTGGTGCAAGGGCTCATACTATCACGCCTGGACTACGGCAACGCCGCATATCTCGGTGCTCCTGAAACCACCCTGACCAAACTTCAGCGCGTACAAAATGCCGCGGCGAGACTCATTCTCAAACTTCCCCCTAGAGCCCATACCACACCGGCCCTCAAATCGCTGCACTGGCTACCGGTCCGCCAGCGAGTGGAGTTTAAGGCCTTGTGCATCACGCACAAACTCATTAATGGGGTTGGACCTGCCACCCTCAAAGATATGATCACACCTTACAAAGCCCACAGAAACCTCCGCTTGGACAACGAACATCTGGCCACAGTCCCAAGATTCAAGAAGGCGCGCACCGGTGGACGACGCTTCTCGGTCAAGGCCTCCTCCACATGGAACGCACTCCCTCGTCCGCTGCGTTTGGAACCCAGCCACACGGTGTTCCGCAAAAGACTCAAAACCCTCCTCTTCCCCAAATAGTTCCTGGTTCTCGCCTGTCCCGGATTTTACAGTATTATAGCGCGGGGATGCCTTCGGGTCACCAGGCGCTTTACAAATCTCAAAATAAATAAATAAATATCAGAGATATATGTCAGAGATATTTTTTAATGTTTTATTCTGAAAACAAACCCCAGATTTAGGAGTTTGTTTTCAGGAAACAAAACACATTCCCGAGCGAGCATATTGAACAGGACTTCTGCTCGGAAAAGGATCAGGGGCTTCAGAGGATTGTATGACATTACAACATTACAACAAATGCCTTTACCATGCATGCCTTCATCATGCATTGACTGTACCATGCAGCAAGCAAGTTAAACCCATATATACATCGGGCAGATATTTTTGATATCCTAGTGGATTCACAACCTGACGCTATCTTCTTAACAGAGACTTGGCTTGACAGCTGCTCTGGACCCGACGTAGCTAGAGCTTTGCCATCTAGTTATGCTATCGTCAGGAAGGACAGAGAAGGTAGGTTGGGAGGAGGGATTGCCATCATTTTAAAAACACCTTTGGCAGTAGGTTCGATGTAGCACTGATTCCCGATTGTGAAGCTGCAGTTTTTAAATTAACTCTGTCTCCTCACTTCAAACTCTCTGGGTTGCTGGTATACCGCCCCCAGCCCCTGCCAGCTCTTGGGCAATGAATTTTCCTGACCACGTCTCCCCTCTACTGCTCCACTCAACTAATTTTACTAATATAGGTGATCTGAATCTTCACCTTGAGGATTCTAACTGTACCACCTGTAGCACTTTTGTCTCTGACTTAGTGGCAATTAATATTTTACTTCATAACAGAGGGCCCACACTCAAAGCTGGTCACCCCCTTGACCCAATTTTTTCAAATTTGTCTTCCTTTCATTGCCCACCAGCTATTCCGCTGCGCTGGTCTGACCTTTTTAGTGGGTTTTAGTCTTGAAATCCCTCGCCTTGCACTGGCGAATAGTCACATCGCTGCGTTACCTTCTAGGAATTGGAAAAATCTTGACCTCACCAAGCTTAATCTATTCTTGTCCAATAATGCTCCTACTTTCCAAAAAAATGTGGCACTGGATCAGGTGGCATTTCAAGAGTTGATTCAACTAGCTCTTGATACATGCCTTCCAACCTCAGTTAGAAAGTTCAACAGTCATTGCCCACCCGCCCCGTGGTTCACCGATGATCTAAAAATGGAAAAAACTAAATGTAAAAATTCAGAGCGTCGTTGGCGAAAGACCTATGCACCTGATGCCAAAATTGGCTAACTCACTAACAAACGGGCTTATCACTCTCATTTCAGGTCGGCACGTGCCACCTATGTTTCCACATCCAGCATCCAGGCCAAAAATTGTCCTAAAACCTTGTTCAACATGGTCAAAGATCTATCTGGATCTGCTACAATGCAATCCCATCCCAGTCTAAACACGACTCAATGTGAGAATCTTGCCCAATTCTTCCTTAATAAAGTGAAAACGATCTATTCCAATTTGGCTAGCACCATCCTCCCTTCCTTTCCCCTACCTAATGCTAGCATGGATTACTTTGCATCAGTGCCCGAAACCTGCACTGCTCAATCACACAGGATCACCCTTGACACCTGGCCACTCCTGGATATTGTAACATTCACACAACACATCAGTCAAATTAAATCATGATCCCCATGTGATGTATAGCCCATTGCGGTTTTACAGCACATTAAACCACCTGCCCTTAACCACTTCCTTCAACTTCTCAACACATCCTTAACGACTTCCACAGTTCCCCCAGACTGGAAACATGCAATGGTTGTCCCATTATTAAAAAAAATGGATTCTGACCCTGCCCTCCCGTCTAATTTCCGTCCAATTTCACTTTTGACTCCCCTCTCAAAGATTCTCGAGAGACACATTAACGGGCACTTATCGAAGTTTATTGAAACCAATGGGCTGTTGCACTCTTCCCAGTCTGGTTTTAGGACTGGTCACTCTACTGAGTCCACCCTCCTAGGGGTTACTGAAATGCTTTGACGCAACATTGATGCAGGTGGAACTATAGCCCTGGTACTGCTTGACTTGAGTGCGGCCTTTGATACGCTCTCTCATACCGTACTCTTAAAGGCCCTCCAATCCTCTGGTGTCACTGGGGTGGCTCTGAACTGGCTTGGTTCTTTTCTTTCGGATCGCACCTTTCAGGTCTTTTCATCCACCTCCAAATCCAAGCCTCACTCTTCACCTTACGGGGTCCCTCAAGGTTCTATTTTCAGACCCCTGTTGTTCAACATTTACGCCAGACCTCTGGCAGTTCTCGTTGAAAAATCTGGGCTGTTGTTTTTTTCTTATGCGGACGATACCCAGATTATCTTCTCCCTCTCAGCCGAAAAAACCTCTGAGCCATCCGCACTCAGATCCAGCCTTAGTAAAGTTGTAGCCTGGATGAACGCCAACTTCTTAAAACTTAATGGCGATAAAACTGAGGTTCTGAGTCTGGGAAAAGATCGTGGTCTCTGGGGCCCTCAACATTGGCCACCAGAAATGAGTTCGTTCCCTCAACCCTCTACCCAAGTACGCAACCTCGACTTCATTATTGATGACACTCTCTCTATGCGGCAACAAGCCACAAGGTTGCTGCCACTTGCTTCACCATCTTAAAATGGTTGAGGACGATTGTGTGGATGCTCCCACTTGACGCCCAGCGTACTGTAATCCAAGCCCTTGTAACATCTAGGCTGGATTACTGGAATATTCTGTATATGGGTGCCAACAAAGAGGTTACACGCAAATTGCAACAAGTACAAGCCGAGCACCAAAAACTGCCCGACGTCCGGGCTACTGGTAGACCTCCACTGGCTTTCCAATGGAGAAACGTGTCAAGTTCAAGGCTCTGACTTACATGTTTTGTATCAAGCATGCGAAGTCTCCCCATTACTTACAACATCCAGCAAACCTCTTTGTCCCTTCCCGCACCCTCCGGTCTTCCACACAAGAGAAATTTCAAGTCCCTAAAGTTAGACTTGCTTGAATGGGAGGACGCTCATTTGCCTACTTGGGCCCCACCTTATGGAATGCCCTGCCTCTGCCTCTCCGTATGCAATCAAACCTTTTTCTATTCCGTAGATCTCTTAAAACACTGCTTTTCAGCCAATAGGTCTCTCTAATTTCTGCTATTTCGTATAGCGCCGGGAAACCCTTGTGGGTAGCTGTGCGCTAAAATATAAATTTAAATAAATATATATATATATATTTTTTATATATATATTTTTTTTTCTTAGCAACTCGACAGGTCCCCACAGAGCATCCACAGCACAGAGAAAATCCACAGCACGGCAATTTCCTTTATGGTATTTTTATTTTTTCTACTCTACACCATGTGCAAAACAAAAGGACGGTCAACGTGTTTCGGCTGATGCCTTCAACTGGACCATAGACTCCCACCGTCTAGACAGTCTATTTAAAGTGACAAGTGCAATTGATCACTTGTTTGTTTCCATTAAAAAATAGACTAGACCATTCACCCACTTAGAATTGTTTGTGACTCGGCTATTGGTAACTGCCATTTTCTAAAAGTATTCATTTATACATTTTCACAGTTTGAGATAATATTGGTGGCATTCTCAGTAAAGTACTCTTTTCATTTCAGGAGGAATGGTTATGTTATTAAGCAGGCCTGTGTTGTTTACTAAGGTTTGTGGGTATTTATTAGCGAAGGACTGGCAGGGGAATTTCATCTTCATAAATATGATAAGTGTGGTAAAATATCATAAGTGATGGTAAAGACTGGTAATGAAATAGTAAAAAAATTGTGAAGGATTAGGAGTCTACTGGAAGTTTCCACATGGCTGACATGATATTTATTTAATTTCCCCAAAATCAATGTGAGCGAATATGTCTAAAAGATACATGTCTCCAAGAGATGTGGAGGGTCATTCTTGTCTATGTGAAGTACTTTATGTATATGAACCAATTCCCATCTTCTTGCATTTGCTTTAAGACAGACTAGGGATAGAGTAGGATTAAGTTCCAGGACCAATGTTGAATAAAATTGTCCCAAAATTGTTACAATTTTTATTGTTGTTAGGAGAAAGAAAAGTGTCTTGTGCTAGGTGCAAAATATGCATCCATAAGTCTTAGAAGAATTTATCAGCAGAGTCACATGATATAACTTAGAGAGCCAGGCAAGCAAAGTTATTATTAATTCAATTGCAGTAGTAAATTACGTGGTGCATATTGACATTCCAAAGGCCTATACTCTAAAAGTTTGTAGCTATCGTGGGATGTATTTCAAGACCCAGTACATAAAGTGACAAGTGCATTGTGCAAATATATTGTACAAATTCGCAATTTAAAAAAGTATATCTTTCTCCACAGATTCCATCATTTCTTTACAGTAAAGAACATATTAATAACATTCATTTTGGGGCATTTCTTCAATTACTTTCCCAATTCGTGTTCAGTCCTAGACAGTCTCTCTGCCTATTCAACACAATGGTAGTGGAAATCTTCTCCTATATTCCCAATAGCACCAGTTTTTAGACCCCTGACATTCATTTCTTCCCTCACTGATTATTCAGAAATCCAATGGTTCGGTTGGGTACCATGACGGAAATGTGTTTAACTTCTTTTCTTTCTTCTTCACTCTTTTTTCAGCATCTATCCTCTTAATTGGTTCTGAGCAATTCACAGAGATTACAGCAACATGATTATTAAAGATGTACATGTAGTTCAGCATCTGTGTCCTAATCTAGGACATATGACAACCCAGTGCCTGAGATGCCACTTGCCAGTCAGTTTGAATATATCAGTGGCAGAATACTTGGATGCGATTAATAACCATCCATGTTAATTTGTTTTCTTTTGGCATCCAAGTTTCTTCATGTGTTTGTGAGTTAAAAAACCTGTTGGTTTTTGTTATGGTTGCTTTTCTACAGATTTGTACCTGGTTCTTTTTGTGTATTTATTATAACAATACAACAACAAAAAAATGTTTAAAAAAAAGGTCCTTGTTAGAACAACACCATCTATTCATAAAATGAGCTGTGTTTGTGTTTTTATTCAATTAATGTATATATGTTGCGCAATTGTGTGCCTGAATGTGTCAGCATATGAATTAGTGTGTGCTTGGGTATGTCAATGTATGCATAGGTGTCTTCCGGGTTTTGCCAATGCCTGTATTATTAAGTGCCTGTGTGTGTCAGTGTATGCATTAGTGTTTGCCTGGGTGTGTCAGTGTATGCATCAGTGCGTGCCTGGGTGAGTCAGTTCATGCATGAGTTTGTGCCTGGGTGTGTCAGTGTATGCATCAGTGTGTGCCTGGGTGTGCTGGTATATGCATGAGTGGATGTCTGGGTGTGTCATTGTATGCATGGGTGTGTGCCTGGATTTGTCAGTGTATGCATCAGTGTGTGCATGGGTGTGTTAGTGTATGCATCAGTGTGTGCCTGGATGCGTCAGTGTATGCATGAGTGTGTGCTTGGGTGTTTTAAAGTATGCATCAGCTTGTGCTTGGCTGTGTCAGAGTCGGTATCAATGTGTGCCTGTGTGTGTCAGTGTAGGCATTAGTGTGTGTCTGGGTATCTCAGTGTATGCATCATCATGTGCCTGTGTATGTCAGTGTATGTATCACTGTGTGCCTGGGTGTGCTAGTGTTTGCATGAGTGTGTGCTTGGGTGTCTCAGTCTATGAATGACTGTCTGCCAGTGTATGCATCAGTGTGTGACTGGGTGTGTCAGAGTCTGTATCACTGTGTGCTTGGGTATGGCAACGTATGTGCCTCAGTGTGTCAGTGTATGCATGAGTGTGTGCCTGGGTGTGTCAGTGTATGCATGAGTGTGTACCTGGGTGTGTCAGTATATGCATGAGTGTGTGCTTGGGTGGTGTATTCATGAATGTGTGCCTGGGTGTGTCAGTGCATGTATCAGTGTGTACCTCGGTGTGTCAGTGTATGCATGAGTGTGTGCCTGTGTGTGTCACTGTAAGCATGAGTGTATGTCTGGGTGTGTCACTGTATGCATTAGTGTGTGCCTGGGTGTGTCAGTGTATGCATTAGTGTTTGCCTGGGAGTGTGACTGTATGCATGAGTGTGCACCTAAGTGTGCCAGTGTATGCATGAGTTTGTGCCTCACAAAACAACCCTCAGCAACTATCACTGGCACATCAAAGAAGCCAAGAATGCAGCCATCATCACCTGCATCAATTACGCAGCCAACCAAACTAAGGAACTCAATAGAATAGTCAAAGAATTCTCCAACTTGACAGCCATGGTGAACACTATCCACCCCCCCATACCTCTGCAACACCCTCACCAACTATTTCCACAGCAAGATCACCAACATCTGTAATAACTTAAACCTCCAACCCGCCACCCTCAACCCCATTGACCTCTACTAACCAGCTATTATCAGCCAAACCCTTAAAACCTGGTGTCTGCTCACTGCCCCAGCTATCATGTCTTACATCAACCCCAGGGTGCCCACCGACCCCTGTCTCACCACCACTGCAACTGTGCAATGAACCCAACCATCATGCAACTCATCAGCATCCTCAACATTTCCATCTCCACAGTTGACAGATGGAAACAAGCAGACATCAGACCCTCCTAAAAAAACACTCTTCTGATACCAGAGATCTCAAAAATTACCAGCTGATCTCCCTGCTCCACTATCCAGCCAAAGTACACGAGAAAGCCATCAACCAGCAGCTCACCTCATTTCTGGAACAAAACCACCTACTGGATGAGTCATAATCAGGTTTCTGTGCCAATCATAGCACTGAGACTGCACTGTGGATAAACAGTGGCCCTGTTACTTCTTGACCTCTCCACAACATTCAACACTGTCTTCCACAAGACCCTCATTAACAGATTCTGCAACATGGGCATACAGCAAGACGTCCTCAAGTGGCTTGCCTCCTTCCTTTCCGGATGCACAACAAGCATCCGACTCCCTCCCTGCACCTCTGTACCAAAATACATCATATGTGGTGTACCACAAGGATCATCCCTCCACACCACCCTGTTCAAAATCTACATGACCCCCCTCACATATTTCATCAGATCCCATGAACTAAAAATAGTCTCCTACACAGACAACACTCAACTGATCTTCTTGCTCACTGGGGACCTCTCCAACTCCAAAACAAACTTCAGAAATGCCATGACCAATGTAGAAAAATGGATGAGAGACAGCTGCCTCCAACTCATCTCCAACAAAACTGAAGTTTTGATCTTTGGTAAAAACACCTCCGCTCTGGCCCCGGAAGAGTGCAGCTCATACCGCCCCCTCTTGCTGCTTAATGTGAGCCTTTGACTCAGTTGAATGGGCATTCATGAGGCAGGTACTGACGAGAATGGGATTGGGGACGGTCTTTTTACAGTTGATAGGAGTTTTATACTACAGGCCTACGGCACGCATCTGCCTTGGGGACATGATCACCGACCCCTTCCCTATTACCAGGGGAACCAGGCAAGGTTGCCCCCTGTCACCACTACTTTACGCCCTGGTGGCAGAGCCATTAGCGTGCGCGCTATGGGAGAACCATGGCAATGAGGGGATTGGATTCCTGACGCACATAATTGTGGTGTCGACCTATGCAGACGATACACTATTGTATGTGAGGGACCCTAAAAACAACTTGTCCTCAGTCATTAGCCTCCTGAACCTCTCTCTACAGACTGGTCAAGTGCCCTCCTCCTTTAAGGAAGCCCGTCTGATTCCCTTGCTAAAAAAAACGGGGGCAGACGCAAAATGTCTGAAAAACTTCAGACCAATTTCCCAGCTACCATTCCTGGCGAAGGTTCTGGAGCAGCATGTCCTTACCACTCTTTCAGAACATCTGGAAAGCAACACGCTGTTAGAGCCGAATCAAGCAGGCTTCCGTGCGAATCACAGCACGGAGCTGGTTATGCTGTCAATCGTAGATGAGCTTAGGAATAGAGCAGACAAGAAAATCCCGGGGGCCCTGGTACTGCTGGACCTCTCCGCGGCATTTGATACCGTGTGTCATGAACAACTACAGTCGCGGATGAGGGATTTCGGCATTCAGGGCACAGCACTGGCATGGTTCACATCCTTCCTTCAAGGGAGGATGCAGAGAGTGCAAGTAGGTGACATGCTTTCTACCGTAACCTCGATCACTTGCGGAGTCCCACAAGGGTCTGCTCTGTCACCCCTATTGTTCAACATATATCTACAGCCTTTGATTCGAATGCTCAATCAAATGGACTGCCAGGTATATAACTACGCAGATGACACTCAATTTATCATCCAGTTGGAGGATAGCCAGAATGCGTTTGCCAGACTGCAAAACATTCTGAGAAGTACAGCTAACTGGATGTCCGGCAACTCCCTAAAAATCAACCCGGACAAAACTGAGGTGCTGCCGATTACCATCGCTGGCAACCCTTGGTGTGATCGTTTCTGGCCCGGGGAGTTGGGCATGCCTCCGGAACCGGCGGAGGTGGTTAAGAGCCTGGGCATCCAGGTGGACAGTAAGCTGTCCATGAAAAAGCAAGTCATAGCTGTGGTGGGCAGCTGTGTCGGCCTTCTTCGTCAACTCAGGAAAGTTTCCCCGCTGCTCTCTTTCTCCACTCTAAGGAGTGCGGTCTCTGCAATGATTTTAGCCAGGCTGGACTATGGCAATTCACTGTATATAGGACTTCCACAGGGTCTTCTAAACAGAATGCAGACAGTCATGAATGATGCTGCTAGGCTCATTTTTAAGAAACCGAGGAGTACCCAGGCATCCCCCCTCCTGCGGGAACTCCACTAGTTGCCAGTTAGGCAGAGGCTAATGTTCAAAGGGCTCTGCATTGTCCACAAAGCTCTTCATGGCAGGGCACCCACCTATTTGAAATCTCGCCTGACCCTCTATAAACCAGGGAGGGTGCTTAGATCTGCTGATTCCATCTATCTGGTTCAGCCACGCTGTAGACTGACCACTGTGGGTGGGCGTGCTTTTTCACATACTTTGCCAGCTATGTGGAATAAATTACCGCTGGAACTTCGCAATGAAAAGAAACTAATGCCTTTCCGCAAGAAACTAAAAACTGTGCTTTTCCAGCAAGCGTGGGGTGGCCACCAATTGTAATCTGATGCATCCTTTCTATCGTCTAGCTGATCCTAACAAAGCCCTTAGAGACCCCTGGGTTATAGTGCGCTATAAAAATCACAATAAATAAATAAATAAATAAATAAATATGGAGGTTGTACATTTTGGAAAGCTGTTGGGGCTGAAGGTTAACTGGGCAAAGTCGATAGAGTTCCCCCTCACTACAGCAACAGTGGAATTTGAAATCGCCTATCCACTGCAATGGTCTACCGACTCTATTCGATATTTGGGCATTAGGCTGCACACTGACTCAGAGATTGTATTTCAGGGAAAACTATGGGACGGCCATAGATAGGCTTGAAGACGATGTAGAGTTGTGGATCCACCTCCCTTTGTCCCTGATGGGAAGAATTTCAATTATGAAAATGGTGGTTCTGCCTTTTTTTTTGTTGAAAACCTTTATTTATAAATGCACAATACACAGCGTCTGCCTACAACCCCGCGGGGCCGGCCGCTATGACATAAACGGATGGTTGAAGAGGAAATATGAAGACAGTACGTTGTTAAAGCAATCTCTCGAGTCTACATTGTCAAGTGGAACATAGCACCATACAAATAGGATAAAAAAGGTTTAATTTTATGATTTTGTCGAAAAGAACAACAACACACAAACACATGGTATCATACTGGCAAGGGTCGCAGGAGGGGGGGGAAGGGGGGAGAGAACGCCAATAAATAAAGGAGCACATATGGCGAGGGGGGGGTGAGCACGGGGGAGAAAGCACATGCTGTACTGGAAATTGGAAACGGAACGCCAATCATGGAGAAGAGGGGAGAGGAACCTCATAGTCAAGTGGAGGGGAGCAAATGTCTCCGCGGTATGAATTCCACTGAGCCCAGACCCTGGACCATTTCTTGGGACGCCCCGCGCCTCATATACAGTTTTTTCTCGGATCATGCACCAGTCCATGTTCTCTTTCCAGGCACTGAGCAATGGTAGTCTAGGGGAGCCCCAAAGCTGCGCTATATCTCTCTTTGCGACCATGTTGCCCAAAGTAACCCAAAGCGTCTGGGCAGCATTGCAGTCCGAAGGTTCCCACACATTGAGCAGGCAACGTCGCGCTTCGGGAAGGATGGGGATCCCGGTGACACGTCCCATAACATCGTGCACTCTAGACCAAAAGGCCGCAATCATCGGGCATTCCCACAGAACATGAAGGAAGGTACCATCCATACCACATCCACGCCTGCACCGTCCATCCGAAACCAAACCCATTCGTACCAGACGCATTCCGGTCAGGTACACTCGGTGAAGGATCTTCAGCTGGACGAAACGAAGCCGAGCCGGGATAGCTACCTCCTTAGGGGAGGATACAGCGGACTGCCAGTCCTCGTCGTCGAGTTCGAGCCCGTCAGCCGTCCAGGAAGCACGAAGTTTCTCAAGTTGGTCAGCCCTGTTGTTGACAAGCTTTTTATATATTAAGGAAATAGTGCTATCAGGGACATGGCCGTCTAAAACACGATCCTCCAGAGGGGAGGACTGCGGGATATCGGTACCAGAGGGAAAGACGGAGGACAAGGCATGTCGAACCTGCATATACCGGAAGTGCTCCCTATCATCGAGCCGGTATTCCAGTTTCAATACCTCGAAGGATTTAACAGCGCCCCGTGCCCATAGATCCTCCACCTTACTGATCCCAATCATGTCCCACTTCTCAAATCCTTTCGTCTTCCACAGATTATCCAACCGGTCCGAGTCATACAGTGGCGTCATACGAGTCAGCCTACCACCCCAGCCCGTGGCCACAGTAGCATCTCTCCATGCCCGTACTGCACACTTCGTCGGGCCTGTAAGGAGTCGAAAGGGTGACTTTGAGTACAGCGCCCTATTAAAGTTGCCACCAGGCAGTAATAGTTTATCCAGAGCAAAGGCGGGGGCAGGTTCCGATGAGTACGTCGCATGGTTGATAGCGCTCAGATGTGAGGCCCAGTAATAGCGTCTAATATCCGGCAACGCAATACCACCATCGTACCATGAGAGGGTGAGCTTGGACAAGGCAATACGGGCACGACCATCCCAAATCAATTGTGGCTGTAAACTCTCAACCTCACGGAAGTAGCGAGCAGGAACAGGATCGAAAAAATTCTGCAGGGCGTAAAGAAATCGGGGGAGCGACATCATTTTGAAGAGTGCCGCTCGGCCCAATGGGGATAGGGGCAATTCACGCCACCGTCGCACCGCCTGCTTGAGTCTGCGGAGCGTAGCATACAAGTTCCGCTCATAGCGGACCAAAGAGACCGTAGAGACATAGATCCCCAAATATTTGAAGCCGTCGGTCGCTACCAATATGGGGAACCTGCGAGGCAGAGGTGGTAACGCCCCGGCTATAACGTAAACACAGGACTTGGTCCAGTTGATGACTAACCCCGAGTTCTTACCAAAGGACGTAAGAACGTCGAAGAGGACGTTAAGTGACTTTTGAGGGGAAGTAAGATAGAGAAGGATGTCATCAGCGTACAGGGAGACACGATCCTCAAGATCCGGAGACCAACGGATCCCCTTAATAGAGGGTTCCCACCAAAGCCACGCAGCAAGGGGTTCAAGCGCCAATGCGAATAGAAGCGGGGAGAGCGGACAGCCCTGACGAGTGCCACGGCCTAATGGGAAGGGGTCAGAGCATCTACCATTTACCACGACCTGAGCCAATGGTCGTTCATAGAGAAGCCTGACCCATGCGATGAAGTTAGGACCAAAGCCAAACTTAGCGAGAGCCGCCCAGAGCTAGGGCCATTCGATAGTGTCGAAAGCCATAGTGGCGTCCAAGGAGGCGACCACTGCCGGTTCGGCAAGAGTTGAAGCCCTCGCGAGAACACTGTGGAGCCTACGCAGATTAAGGGCCGTGTTCCTATGCGGGATGAAACCGGATTGATCCGGATGGATCAAGTCGCAAATCACCTTCAGCAACCGATTGGCCAGAACCTTGGCCAGGATTTTGGGTTCCGCGTTTAGCAGAGAGATGGGGCGGTAGGAGGTGCAGCGGTCACGAGGCTTGCCATCCTTATAAATGACCACTATGGTAGCTAGGCGCTGCTCGAGGGGGAGGCTTCCAGCCTCAACCGCCTCGAGAAACATGTTGCGCAGGTGGGCGGCCATCTTGTCCGGGCAAAGTTTATAAAGTTCGATAGGCAATTCATTTGGGCCCATCGCCTTTCCCGAGCGTAAAGATCGGATAGCGAGAGCAATCTCATCGACGGTAAAAGGGGCCTCCAAGACAAGGCCATCTTCCTCCGCAACAGTAGGCAGGGCTATATCTCACAGTAGCAGCCTGGAATCAGCCTCATCCCGATCACTAACCGGCGTATAAACCTTCCGGAAGTGGTCCACAAAGCAATCAACAATTTCACCAGGGTCGGAGACACTCTCACCGGATTCACGAACAATGACAGGCACAACACGACTCGCTCGTTCAGCCTTATCTAGCCATGCCAGGACTTTGCTAGCTTTGTCACCCACATCATACAGTCGACCTAGTTGGTTCTCTCGCATCAACTTAGCAGCATCAGTGACACAAGCTTTGTAGTCAGCTTGCTTTAGTTCCAAAGTGTGCAACAATGCTGGCGTGTCGTCCCCACCCAGCCCACTTTCAAGCGCAGTGATCTCAGTTTCAAGGGCCAAAACAGCCTCCCTCTTGACCCTACGCTCAGCAGCAATGAGTGATAGAGCGGAACCCCTGATAACCGTCTTGAAGGCCTCCCAAAGGACCGTAGGGGAGGTGACCGAGCCCGCATTCTCAACAAAGTAAGAATCAATTGCCTTCACCAAATCTGAGCGGAGCCGGGGGCTTCGGAAATGCCAGGAAGGGACCGGGGGGATCCTATTACCAAGTAGACCGCCAACTGAAATCTTAATCATCAAGGGGGAATGGTCCGAGATACCCCGGGGAAGATGTCGTACCTCCCGGACAGTGGACAGAGTGGAATCTAACATAAAAAAATAATCTATACGAGAGAGGCTGCCATGTGCACCAGAGTGGAAAGTATATTGCAGGAGTGAAGGGTGTAGTGAGCGCCAAACATCTACCAGGCCAAAAGTATCAGCCATCTCATTGAGCCACATCTGGGATGGCGGCAGGACTCTAGGGGGAAGCCGGTCACATTCACCAGACATAACAGAGTTGAAGTCCCCGCCCATGATTAACAATCCATCAGGAAGGCCAAGAAGAGTCCTGCCGAGATCGGCAAAGGTGGTAGCCTGCAGCCCCGGGGGAATATAAACAACGACCAACACAATTTGTTTGCCCTCCCACCTCCCGGAGACAGCAGCATACCGCCCACGGTCGTCAAGTATAACTTTGTCAATGGCAAGAGCTAGGGAGGACTTCACCATGATACCCACTCCCCGGGACCCAGAGGTGAAACCAGCACGTGCGACCAGACGGTAACCCCGGCGGTCGAGGGCCTTACAAGCATTACCGATTAAGTGAGTCTCCTGAAGGAACACAACATCAGGGGCATGGCGCCTCAAAAATTGTAACACAATGCCCCGCTTGATCCTGTCACCCAACCCATTGACGTTCCAAGAAAGAACCCGCATTTCACCCCCCCCATCGCAGCAAAGGCAGTCCACCCCAACCCCCCTCCACAACCCCAAAATCGGATTAATTGCAATCAGTGAAATACCATGAAAAATGAAACATAACAAACACAACGAAACACAACCAAGTCCCCAGGAACCAGCCCCGAAACAGAAACCCGTTACAACACCCCCCTCCCTGCACCCCTGCTGACTAAAAAGCCACCCCCAACTGCAGTGTGCCTGTCGCCCCATCAAATCTACACAAAGAACCCCCCGAGGAGGAAGGGAGAAATCACCCGTTCCCGCACCGCCACGGGCATAAACATAGAGCACACAGTTAATTTACTCTGTACAGTACGTAGTCTCAACTCGGACCTCCGGGGGCCCGTATTACTCCTGGGCCGTTGCACCACCTTCCGCACCGCCAGGGCCACCGCTCTCAGAGTCATCTGTCGGCAACGAGTCCAACCAGTCGGCAGCACGCTCCGGCTGATCAAAAAAATAGGCACGTTCCCTGAACTCAATCCGTAGTCGGGCTGGAAACAACATGGCGTACTTCAGTCCCCGGTCCCTCAGGCGACACTTCACTCCAAGAAACCCAGATCGTTGCACTTGGGGAGTGAAATCAGGATAGATGGAGATAGAGTTATTGTCATATTTCAACGGGCCGTGTTTACGGGCGGCCTGCAGGATTGCGTCTCTGTCTCGATAATGAAATAGCCTTGCAATGATAGGCCTCGGCGGGCCTCCTGGTTTCACTTGTCCTCCTGGGAAACGATAGGCGCGCTCTACGGCAAAGAACTTACTGAGTCCAACCGGAGCAAGTTTAGCAACGATAAGTTCTTCGGCCAATAAATCGATCGAGGCAGCACCATCGCTTTCCGGCACTCCAACTAGGCGTATGTTGTTCTGCCTGGCCCTGTTGTCGTAGTCCTCCATACGTTTGAGCAGCAGATCATGCGAGGAACGCAGATTCCCAATCTCAGATTGCGCCTCCGCCATGTCCGTCACCAGGCTTGACGCCTTCAGGTCTAGTGCCTTCACCCTCTCGTTCGTTTTGGCTAGGTCGGCTCGAATAAGAGTAACATCCACAGCCACCGTGTCTATCTTGGACACAATGGCTTCGTATTGCTGACTCATATCGGCCTTAAGTCCAGAGATGGCAGCCAGTAGGTCTTGAAGCGATACTTCAGAGGAAGACGACATGTCCGTTTGAGGTCCTTCAGCGCCCACGCTGGTGACACCGGGGGAGCCTCTCGGCTGGGTGTAGCGTTCGATCATATTGGACTGGATCGACCCCCCCCCCGGGTTACAGTCTTCCTGCGTTTCTCAACCTCAGGTTTTGTCGCCATGTTGCAGTCAGTAGCGGCCGAGAACCCAAAGGGGCGAGTGGGACGGAGAAAAGTCCAGAAACTCCGAAGTGTAGTTCGTTAGAGGGAATACTGCAGGCCTCCTTGCCAGCCAAAGGATGATAAGTGCGCACTGCGAGGGCAGCAGGCGAAAACAGAGTAGGAGGAGACAGGGACGATGAGGCCGGAAACCGAAAGTGAAAGTGGTACACCACCGGCGGGCCAGATGCCAGGCAGCCGTTGTTGTTGCATTACAGCTCGGCCATAGTAGGCAGCCGAGACCCCGGTTGCGTCCGTGGGCAGGCCAGAAAGTTGAAGACGACAGAAAAATGGTCCGCGAGGTCCGATTTCGACCAAAAAAGGATCGTCAGCATCAGTGAGAGTAGCACTTCAAAAACCCGTCGAAATGATCAGGATAATCGTAGGATAGATAAAGAAGGGCGGCGCGGGTCTCGGGAGCTCTCTGCTCACGCGACCATCTTGGATGCCCGCGTAGCTCCTCCCCCAGGCTACTATTTTTATTTACAAACATACCAATAGTGTTGCCATGCTCCTTCTTCCTGCGACTTCGTCAATCCATGCTAAAACTAGCCTGGGCTGGTAAGCAAGCGAGGGTACAGTGGAACGTCCTCACCCTGCCATATTATTTGGGGGGTCTTGGGGAACCAGATTTCGAATTGTATTATAGGATAGCGCAGGGGGTTCATGTTCATACTTGGATACATGGTGAGGCAGATATATCTCTCCTCCGCATGGAGAGACCGTTTGCGGAACCACTCCCCCTACCGGCCATGATATTTAAGTCTTTGGACCGCAGAACTGGCATCTTAGACTGTTAATTCTACCAGACATGCTTGGTACAATATACTGCAGCAGCAAGATGGATCTCTATTGTATTTCCCGGTAAGGCCAATTAAGTGGATGCGATGGCTGGGGCCATGTAGAGACAGGGGAGTGGTCCATGCGTTTGCACTCTGTCAATAGAAGTAGCTGGAGATCTTCTTCAAGAGGGGGTGGTTAAGACTTGGGAGCTGGGTTTGGGACGCAGCGGGCATAAATAACCTGTTGTGCAGGTTCCAGTACCACAGGGTATGTGGGGCCTAACGTGACATGCTAGGGGAAGATCTGGCTGAACCCCCAGAAGTGCGGGAAATGTACTATGTGATCAAGACTGAAACCCCTTGCAAAATGATAACTGCTATATACAAATTAGCCATTGGGAAATTAGATACAGCGCAGCTCGGCTTGCATGCTTGGCAGCGTGACTTGCAGAACACGATCGACAACTCCACGTGGACTTACTGTTGTATGAACACCAGAAAGATCTCGCTCCACGGTCGGCATAGGCTTGTTCACTTCAAGTACTTCAATAGGACCTATTATACACCGGAGAGACTCTGCAGGTACGGCCTCCGGGCAGATGCGTCCTGTAAGAGATGCCAAGCACAGTCGGCAGATTTTCTGCATGTAGCTTGGCACTGCCCAGGAATATATGCATATTCCTGGGCATATTCCTAGAGTGGTGGAGACAAACCTCGTGCCTGACCCTAAGGTGGTGCTACTGGGATACTCTAAGAAACTACCTAAGATGCTACGTAGGATGGTGGATATGGGGCTCCTTGTGGCCAAGCGAAGGGTGGCGATGTGCTGTATGAGGGGTCCAGTCCCGACACTACGGTAATGGTCTCACCATATGCTGTACTGCTGTACGTAGTCGAAGAACTAGAGCAAGCTCCTCCCACCTAGGAGCAGACTGAAAATCTTTTGGGGATTATATAATGCCTATAGGCTTCACATAGGTGGTGCGATGGAGAATGCAGAGGAGGAAGTGGTTGGTGAGGAAACAACGGGCAATATAGATTCCCTGAGCGGAACACGAGGGGTTCCCCAGACGGCGACTGTAGACACCCCTTAGGGTGTGGCTGTGACTTGAGTTTTTCCATGTGAATGCAAGGTAGGGGGTGCATGTTGGGAGAGGGGAGTTGGGGAAACAGGGGGATTTTAGGGAGGGCTGTATATACATTCTGGACTGCTGTCATTTGTTTGACGCTCAAGGATAGCGGGACGCACAGCACATACATTTGTGAGGAGCCTCTGGGAGCTTTTTGATGTACATTAGGATGTGTGAACACTGGGTCGTAATTATTAGCGCCTCCTGCCCACTTCGGGTTGTTGGCTTGAGGGCTATGTAAGATAGACATAGAATGTGCTTTGTCAGCCTTGGGCCGTTTACATGTAATGTAGTACCATGGCAAGATGCTGTTTATTGCTGCAATAAAAGTTTATTAAAAAAAACACCTCCGCTTTGTACCACAGCTAGTGGCCTGCTGATCAAAGACCTACACCCACACCAACCGACCATACAGGTAACCTCACATCATCCATGACAGCCAACTGACCATGGAATGACAAGTCAACACAGTCACCTCCTCCTGCTTCCATGCACTCTACATGCTCCACAGAATCTTCAGCCCAACCAACACCAGAAGGAAAGTCATGCAGGCCCTCATCACCAGCCACCTCAACATGACAAACAATTTACGCTGCTATCTCAACCCGGCTTCTCAAAAGAATCCAGACCAAACAGAACACTGCAGCCAGACACATCCTGGAACACCAAATATACCCACACCACCCCCACCTGAGAGCCCTCCACTGAGATGCCTACAACGCCCTCCATGACAGGAGACCTGCCTACATCATCCTACCTCGAGTTGTTCACACTCGACCACTGTGTACTGTTGGTAAGGTTGGTTACCACCTACACTTTTAATTCCCTTCGTTAAACAATTGTGCTGTGTTACAAGAAGATTTTTAACACACCATGAACTTATGAAATCTTAAATTTTAAACACAAGACTTGAAAGCTTTAACTTCAGCTTTATACTTACTTTCAGAACTCAAATAAACATTATTCATTCCATATTTCACTTTTTATACAATAATACTGCTAACAGCAATCAAAAAGGCGTTTTTCCAGAATCCAATGAATGCCCAATGCATTTCGGGACATACGGACCCTTCTTCGGGGGTCTTGAATCTAAAAAATATATAAACTTTGTTCAGAAACGAATTAAATTTCTGAGTGAACTGTCAAACTACATGTTTAAGGCATCAAAATAAATTCAAGAAAACAATGTCATGGTCACTCTTCAATGTACTATTTTATCTGATTGGCACCAAAAAACATAAAACGTGAAAACGTGAAAAACGAGATTAAATTTTGTGCAGAAAGAACGACTCAATGTGTTTGCTGCCCCCTTCACCATGTAGTGACAAACATACTCTGTAAAACTACCTACTCACAGTTCGAACAATTCTGGATGTTGCAATTATTCAGCACTAACATAGGAAAATAAAATCATCCTTAATGGCCGAACTCATCAACTACCCTCTGAAAGCTCCTCAAAGAAAACACATCTTACCTCCACTGTTTAGTTGTAACGTATCAGACACCAAATACCACTGATCATAGCCCGTCTAAAAAATAAACGACACATCACTCGTAATTCCCTTATACTCCTCGTCTTCCCCAGTCTCTACCCCCCAATTCTTTTCCGTCAGCACGTACCTGCCAAAGATCCCTTAAGACCTCACAACTATTTGTGTATTCCGAAAATCTGCCAATCTTCATGTTCTGGCAGTCTCCCGCCAACCTAATAAACGATGTAATCCCAGAAGCACAAGCCGAACCGGTGCATAGACACAAACGATCAACAACACGTCATACACCATGGGCGTCATTTTGAAATGTATGACAATATGGCTGAGATACCCGCCACCCCCTCTCAACACAATCCCCAAGGATGGGAAACCGGAAACGGTTCTGAACTTTTGGAAGACGGGAGGGAGTGACCCTCCCGGCCGTATTTATTAAAATATGAAACAAAATTAAAACATTAAAATAACAGTTTCATATTAATGTACAATTTCATTTCCACATTTACGATGTTTGGCTAACCTTAACATATTCTCTAATACAAAGGTTCTCCTAGCCGAACTAACATCCTACAAAACATTTAACTTGAAATTGTACATCCTAACGTTTAAGGGCCAACGGCAAGGTCGTAACCGGTGTCAAGATCCCTAAACCAGACATATCCCCCTCACTTGTGAGGGGCGACCGCACAGAGGTGTACCTCAAGTGCATTTACCAATTTCCCTTGACTTGACGGGGGCCCCAATAAACTCGACGCCATTTAAAGGTCGTCCGAGGACTCGTGTGAGGTATCTAGAAGGTAGCGTAGACCCCCTCCCAAACCCCACACAACTTACCACATCTGCCGTCGCAGATGTCCTGGCCCCGGGAAATTCCCCAGGAGGGGGCTGTAGCCCCTCCTATCCAGGAAGGGGCCTTGACCGCCTTTCCTTTCCTTTCGGCGGCCCATCCTTAGAAGGGACCGCCTTCCCGTTGAGGGGCCAATGGCCACCTCCCTCGAGCGCTCCCATCCGTAATGGGTGACGCCCACCCATAGGGATCTTCCAATTACTGCTCACCGATCATGACCTTACCGCCACAGGCCGGATAGTTGACCGGCTATCCGGACCCCCCACACTCCTGCCTAGAGGTCATGTCATAAAGTCTTTAGCCAAGCTATCAGGTCTCCTATGAGTAACTCATTCCCCATACCGGACAAATGAACACCATCCCCCAAATACATACTGTCCCCTTTAATACAACCATGCGAAATAGAATGCAGTGTACATGAACGGAACAATCTACTCACTTTATTATTAATTTTCTTACTGAATGATTCAAAGCAGAAACCGAATGAGCCCCCCTCCACACTTTCCGTGGGATCATATGGGACCATGCAATTGTGCACCCTGGAACACTTCTCGCTAACCAACTTACCGTGGAAAGCATCGCCTCAAGAAGAAGTCGTCTACCAGTGGTCACCAAATCATTGCCCCCAAGATGTACTATGACTACAGACGGCGGTGACCTCGTCCGCCCTAACAAACCCTCGAAAAATGATCGAAATTGGTCAATACAGAGCCCGCCCCTTCCGTAGAAGGTCACCCTGTACCCGTATTCCCCAGCCACGTGAATCATGTCACCTGCTTTGAATACGTCCGCGGCACGCCTCACGTATGAGTGGCCCACGACCCACACCTCCTTTTTCACAGCCGGTGACGTCTGACCGCTGGCCCCCAGGTGTTGGGTCGACTGCACAGTCCGCCCCGCCTCGTAGGCTTGCGCAACTGAAAACCAAACAAAAACAAGAAGCGTGAGTACAACATTACAGCTTCACAACATGTGCAACCGCACATACCTTTTATAACAGTTCGAGGACCAACGCCCCACACGTTTCACTTGTTCAACATTCAGACCCCTGGCTGTAGCCTCTGTAGCAGCCCCTATCCGAAAGGAATGGGTCCCAAACTCACCGGGGTTCAAGCCCGCGGCCGAAATCGACATCACAAGCACCCGCTGAAACTGAAACCTCGTCAGTGGGGTGGCGTCAGCGTGTCTCAACAAGGTCCCCCCCCATGATGCCACCCTTTGCGCTAAATATTCCTCTACGCACACCACAGGGCACATGGGAGACCCGGGAATCCTTTGTATGATTATACAGTCCCCAATCGCACCCTGATCGGTCTTGGACCTGACAAACGAGACAGTCATCGTCTCCCCCCTGACCTGAACGTGCTCTCGGCACAGTCCCCCCATGGCATCCTGCTTGTTCTTCGCCACTAGCTCGCTTACCCGCATAGCCCCATGGAATGCTAGCACAAAAGCGGCCCGGAATAAAACTGTTTCATACTGAGATGAACACGTTGCAGGAAGTACAGATAATAACAGGGCCAACCTATCCAGACCTATCGGGCGCCTTTCATCTACTCTGCGACCCTCAAGGCGTAGCCACCCACGTAGCGCTTTTTGCACAATGAAAGACGCAGTCGGGTCCTGGATCCCATGAGCCCTTGCCATAAAGGAAATGGCATATTTACAACAAGGGGTGGTGAGGGACAGAGTCTCTGAATTAAGCAGAAAGCTCTCACCCAGTCAAGAGATCAGGGCTAGATCCAACACCGTTTTTTAGCTCACTGCACCATCCCAGTTTCAGAACCTGGCTGTATGCAAATTAGTCTGTTCCTGTCCCAGTGCATGATGGGAACAGGGCAAACCAAACTACAAAAGCCAATTCTTACACTGGGAAGGAAACAAGCTCCCGGGGACCGGTTTCTGGCATTACAGCCGTCTTCGGCCCGGTTTGCTTGAATCCTGATGGTGCAATGAGCAAGGGTCTCACATCTGAGAATACCCTTCCACGCTTAGGGTGGACAAAAATATTTACAACAAGGGGTGGTGAGGGACAGAGTCTCTGAATTAAGCAGAAAGCTCTCACCCAGTCAAGAGATCAGGGCTAGATCCAACACCGTTTTTTAGCTCACTGCACCATCCCAGTTTCATCAAGCAAGCCGGGCCGAAGAGGCTGAAATGCCAGAAACCGGTCCCTGGTAGCTTGTCTCCTTTCTGGTAAAGAATTGGCTTGGTAGTTTAGTCTGCCCTGTTCCCATGATGCACTGGGCCAGGGACAGACTGATTTGCATATAGCCAGGTTCTGAGCTGGGATGGGGCAGTGAGATAAATAACGGTGATGGATCAAGCCCTGATCTTTGGACTGGGTAAGAGTGGTCTGCTCAATTCAGACACTCTGTTCATCACCACCCCCTTTTGTAAATCGATTTTGGCCACTATAGGTGTGGCAGGGTATACTCAGACATGAGTCCCTTTCTCACTGCTCCATCAGGATTCAAGCAAGCCGGGCCGAAGAGGCTGAAATGCCAGAAACCGGTCCCTGGTAGCTTGTCTCCTTTCTGGTAAAGAATTGGCTTGGTAGTTTAGTCTGCCCTGTTCCCATGATGCACTGGGCCAGGGACAGACTGATTTGCATATAGCCAGGTTCTGAGCTGGGATGGGGCAGTGAGATAAATAACGGTGATGGATCAAGCCCTGATCTTTGGACTGGGTAAGAGTGGTCTGCTCAATTCAGACACTCTGTTCATCACCACCCCCTTTTGTAAATCGATTTTGGCCACTATAGGTGTGGCAGGGTATACTCAGACATGAGTCCCTTTCTCACTGCTCCATCAGGATTCAAGCAAGCCGGGCCGAAGAGGCTGAAATGCCAGAAACCGGTCCCTGGTAGCTTGTCTCCTTTCTGGTAAAGAATTGGCTTGGTAGTTTAGTCTGCCCTGTTCCCATGATGCACTGGGCCAGGGACAGACTGATTTGCATATAGCCAGGTTCTGAGCTGGGATGGGGCAGTGAGATAAATAACGGTGATGGATCAAGCCCTGATCTTTGGACTGGGTAAGAGTGGTCTGCTCAATTCAGACACTCTGTTCATCACCACCCCCTTTTGTAAATCGATTTTGGCCACTATAGGTGTGGCAGGGTATACTCAGACATGAGTCCCTTTCTCACTGCTCCATCAGGATTCAAGCAAGCCGGGCCGAAGAGGCTGAAATGCCAGAAACCGGTCCCTGGTAGCTTGTCTCCTTTCTGGTAAAGAATTGGCTTGGTAGTTTAGTCTGCCCTGTTCCCATGATGCACTGGGCCAGGGACAGACTGATTTGCATATAGCCAGGTTCTGAGCTGGGATGGGGCAGTGAGATAAATAACGGTGATGGATCAAGCCCTGATCTTTGGACTGGGTAAGAGTGGTCTGCTCAATTCAGACACTCTGTTCATCACCACCCCCTTTTGTAAATCGATTTTGGCCACTATAGGTGTGGCAGGGTATACTCAGACATGAGTCCCTTTCTCACTGCTCCATCAGGATTCAAGCAAGCCGGGCCGAAGAGGCTGAAATGCCAGAAACCGGTCCCTGGTAGCTTGTCTCCTTTCTGGTAAAGAATTGGCTTGGTAGTTTAGTCTGCCCTGTTCCCATGATGCACTGGGCCAGGGACAGACTGATTTGCATATAGCCAGGTTCTGAGCTGGGATGGGGCAGTGAGATAAATAACGGTGATGGATCAAGCCCTGATCTTTGGACTGGGTAAGAGTGGTCTGCTCAATTCAGACACTCTGTTCATCACCACCCCCTTTTGTAAATCGATTTTGGCCACTATAGGTGTGGCAGGGTATACTCAGACATGAGTCCCTTTCTCACTGCTCCATCAGGATTCAAGCAAGCCGGGCCGAAGAGGCTGAAATGCCAGAAACCGGTCCCTGGTAGCTTGTCTCCTTTCTGGTAAAGAATTGGCTTGGTAGTTTAGTCTGCCCTGTTCCCATGATGCACTGGGCCAGGGACAGACTGATTTGCATATAGCCAGGTTCTGAGCTGGGATGGGGCAGTGAGATAAATAACGGTGATGGATCAAGCCCTGATCTTTGGACTGGGTAAGAGTGGTCTGCTCAATTCAGACACTCTGTTCATCACCACCCCCTTTTGTAAATCGATAAAGGAAATGGCGGCCCGATGCCTCTGGGCCGTAGCCACTGATTTTCCTGCCTGATGTAAAGACAGCAAAAATTTTACTACCAACTCCTCCTGGCCCCAAAGCTCCCTCCTAGCAACCCCCAAAAAGGCCCAATAGGACCGGAACGCTCCTTCATATGCCTTCCTCGTCCTGGGTGCTAAACTCTCTCCCACGAGGTTTTGTAGTTCGGGGCACCGAGAGACCAGAGAGCTTTGGGAAAGGGTGCCGCCACCGGGTCCGCTGTGGGCAGAAAACCCCAGAAGGCCTGCATGTGAAAACGAGAAAGCGCATCAGCCGCTTTGTTCATTACCCCGGCACATGCCTTGCCTTAAATAGCACATTCATTTGCATACATAATAACACAATTTCTTTGAGCAATCTCAGAATCCATTTGCATCGTGCTGCCTGGCTATTGATACACTCAACCACGGTCATGTTATCAGACCAGAACACCACAGAGTGATCTCTGAATCCCTCGGGCCAAGTTTTCAAGGCCACCAGAATGGGAAAAAGTTCAAGAAAAGCAATGTTACTTGCCAGCCCACACTCATGCCACCATGACGGCCATTTTGGGGCCGACCATTGTGTGCCGAATATGGCACCAAAACCAATGCTCCCAGCCGAATCTGTCCACAGCCCCAGCTCCTCGGAGGACACCGCCGGTTTGTTCCAGACAATTCGACCATTGAAATCAGCCAGAAATGCCAACCAAATGCGCATGTCCTGGCGAACCTCTGCCGATAGCCTCGTGCGATGATGACCCTCCTTCAGGCCGACCATGGCTTGTGCGATCGAGCGGGAAAAGGGGCGGGCCATCGGCATGACTCTCAGGGCAAAATTCAACTGGCCCACCAATTGCTGTAATTGATGCAGTCTAACCTTAGACTCACTAATACACGTTTCAAGGGATGCCCTGAATTTTAACACTTTTTCTCTTGGCAATCGAAAACAGCCTTCCTCTGAGTCGAGCTCGATCCCCAGAAACTCGAGGCAAGTTGAGGGACCCACAGTCTTACCTGGCGCCAATGGCACACCAAAATGGTCCATTAAGACACAAATTCATTCACAGCCTGTCCACATTCTGGATCCCGTGCTGCCCCCAGAAACAAGAAGTCGTCGAGATAGTGCATAACATGTTGAAAACCCGTCCTCTTTGTGAAGACCCATTGCAGAAAACAACTGAACTTTTCGAAATAGGCACAAGATATAGAGCATCCCATTGGCATACATCTATCCATGTAATAGTGACCCTGAAACATGAAACCAAGGAGACGCTGATCGTCTGGGTGTACCAGGAGCAACCGGAACGCTGACTCAATATCTGATTTCGCCATCAGCGCCCCGGGCCCTGGGCGATTCAACATGGCAACGGCCTCATCGAAAGATGCGTACCGCACCGAACACACTTCCGGGTCTATCGCATCATTCACGGAAAGACCACGTGGGGCTGATAAATTATGTATCAGTCGGAACTCACCCGGGTCCTTCTTAGGGACCACCCCCAAAGGAGAACATACAAAATTAGCACACGGTGGTTCATCAAATGGACCGGCGACTCGACCTCGAGTAACCTCCTTCCCAATCTTCTCCTGTACCACGGTCGTATGTTGCAAGACCGACAGTTGGTTTTTACACTTAGCTACACCCTGAAACTCCCCCACTGGGATGCGGAAACCATATGAAAACCCGTTCCGCAACACCCCAGCGGAAGCATGATCCGGGTATTCGCTGAGCCAAGGAATCATTGCCATGGTATCGATCGGAGTAGGTAAAGGCGCCCCTCGGACTATTTCAGACCTGTTTGGCGCCTCCCCTACCACCGTTATCACCCGTTTTGGCTCTGCACATGGACTCAGGATGGGATGGCTGCCCACACCCTCCACATTCGTGTCTAAATTTGCATGACCCCTGGGGCCTCGTACATTTACCCCTGTTAAAGTTCCAACAAACCCCCCTTTTACCTGCGTTACCGTTCGGCCTCGAGTGGTAGTCGTTACCTGTACCTGATCGAAAGGATGTCCCAGCATATTGGCGGGAGGACTCACCCCCGCTACTCCCTACCAATGGTAACTTCAACATACCAGTACTCTCCATTTTTGACCATGAAACAGAGTCGTAACAATCCCAAGTCAAGCTCTTGTCGTGTTCTTTCGCTTTTCTAAAAATATTATCGTAACAGAACCACTGATTGCCCCCATATGATACAGAATATTCCATGATCCGTGACTGATAAATAGGCAGTTCGGACAGCAACTCGGGCCTACGTTCGCCCATGATGGAGGTAAAAATTCCCCATGCCCTGCCCCAAGTGCCAATGTTTTCGTCAACCTTAAAGGCGGCCATCTTTGCGCGCCAAACACTCGGATGCATGAGCTCCTTTTGGCTCCTAACATGCTCCATCTCATAATGATCTGTAAGCAACGAGAAAATGTTTACATACTCATCTGCCCACATCTTTTCTTTAATAGCCAGAGGGACATGCTGACCCAACTTTTCCCTTCGTGAGGGAGCAGACTCATCCCTCGCAATCGGCAATGGCCGCTTACCTGAACCGGAAGCTGCGTCTGCCGCTGGACCTGCTCCCGTTGTTTTTCCAACCGCCGGAGACGGCGTGATAACTGGCGATGGTGCCTTCACGGCCTCCCTAGTCTCACGCAGTTGCTTCATCAACACCCGTGCGTCGCCGGCCGTGGCGCCCTCGCTATCTTTCCCCAACCACGCCGCCAATTGTGCTGCCAACTCGGGCGGCATATCCTCCCCGGACACGGGAGTGACCACCACGGGAATCGGATTCCCCTCAGTCGGCACCGGAGTTGGCTCTCCGAGTGGGGTATCGGGAACCGGGATGTCCCCCCCAGCTGCCCCCCTTCTGGGCCTCTTGCCCTTTCCTCCAGGAGCGGCTCCTGCCGAAGGTCGTTTCGGTCCTCCTTCCCCGTCTCTAGCCGCCATCTGCTTCTTCAGATCGGTTACTTCTTTCATGAGCATACGGAGCATCTGATCGGTAGTAACTCGCTTTCCGACTTTCTTAGGCATTCTCCGACAGAGTATCTGTAAGACAAAAAAGAAAGATTACCACGCTCAAAATTGGCTCTTCGTTCCGTCTCGAGCTCACGTGCAGCGAGGGGTGCAGCTTCAGAGCACAGGAACAAGAAGATGCTTTCTTGGCTTGTTGCTCCTTTTATCCGTCTTCAGGGCGGGCGTCCACCCGCCCCTGCCTGCCCCAAAGGGCGTGGCCGGCCGCGTCAGTGTCTAGGCCAGCCCACTCCAGGGCGGGAAACAGCGCGCCCCGGCTACGCCGCTTCGGGCATACCAGCCGAGACTCGCCTCCCGCCCAAGATGGCTTCCCGGGGGGATCGTGGTACTCCGCCATACGTTCGGGGGGACCGAATGGTCGCCCCTTTCCAGGAGAGAGGTAGGGAGAGTACTCTGACACTCTTGTTCCCCGGTCAATAATCAATCAACAAAAGAAGAGTGTCTATGAAAAAGGCTAAGCCGTTCTAGGGAGCACAATAACAGCCACACTGGGATGTTAAAGAAAGCCCTCACTCACCACCTAGTGATGACATGCTTCATCATCGGGCCCCACCAAAGAGACCGAGTGTCTCTTTGGTGTGCTGCAACGCCAGGATTACTGCGGAGCGGGATGGTGAGTTTTAGGGCGTGTTCCTCACATATTTTAACATCTTTTGTCTTTAGTGATCATTTAATAAATTGTTACCTCAGATACACTACTGACTTTTTTAATACCCTCATCACTCACTAAATTTCATTTTGCACTCAACACGCCCTAAAACTCACCATCCCGCTCCGCAGTAATCCTGGCGTTGCAGCACACCAAAGACATCCAAGTGTGGCTGTTATTGTGCTCCCTAGAACGGCTTAGCCTTTTTCATAGACACTCTTCTTTTGTTGATTGATCATTTTGAAATGGTCTACTTCACGAGTGGAACAACTTCATCAATACTGCTACGAACTACCAAGATGACAAACATCAATTACTACGGGATGTGGGACCACAAACTAACGGACGATGTCACTAAAATAATGTGCTTTAAAAAGTGAAATGTGAAATAAAATAAAAGTAAATTAATAAAAACATGGTGCACAGTGGTAAAGTACAAAATTGTTGGACTGAATAAGAAAGCATCTAGAGAGATTACAGTATCACTGGAAAAAACATCTGTACAATAATACAACTGTTAAATATCATAAGAAACATACGTAATCAATTTTCTCATTGAGACCCTTCGGATCCTGAGATTCTAATCTCTTAATCCAGTAAATTTCCCTTTGAAGCAGGGATCTAGTTATTATTATAAATTCTTTATTCGGTTTTAAAGTACATAAAAAACCATAAAAGCAATATCACAGATAAAAACATCATTATACATTGTTAAAAAATGGAAAGTATTACAATTCATTTTGGTGCGTTATCCATACTATGTATTTGGGGATCTCTAGCCATGCCAGCTAATATATCAACATTCTTAGTTTCTAAAATCCATTTACTTTCAGAGAAATCGAACTTATCAAAGGTTTGCTCTATGTTTAAAAATACATTTAAAAAATGTCACAATGTATTTACAAGTCCATTCAGTCGCTAGAAACTGCAGTCGCAGCTTGGCTGGGTGACATCTTCTAAAACCCAGTAATTTCAGCAGGGGTAACAACCAAAGCTTACGATGGGCGTCATAAAACTTACAGAACAGAACAGTGTGAATGGTTGTCTGCTCTGAGGTTCCATCACATGGACAAGGTGAAAAGATCCGATCCCAGCAATTTTGGACCGGAAAAACCACCAATCGGTGGAAAATGTTAAATCTAAATCTTGTCAAAAGGAATCGCTCAAAGTTTGAGAGATCATATGATAAATATGGCTGATTTGAAAGGGTAATCTGGATCGACATTGCGTGTTGAACGGAAGCTTTCCTTGCTTCCTTGGCGATACGCAGCTCTTCTACGTGGGTAAGGTCCCTGACTTTCAATTCCTTTCTGGATATTTCACAGATCGTCTCGGGAGCAGTGTAATAATTCCCAAGCCCCAATCCGGTCAAAAGATTTTCACGTACATAAGCCAACTGATTTTAGATGAGCGGTCTAATGACATGCAGTCTGCCACTATTTGCTTAGTAAGTGAATTTCTGGTTGATGTCCATATTCGACGCCAAAGTAGAAGAGGTTGAATTTTTGCTAGGTCCGCTAAATATGGGATCCCCAATTCCATGTAACACGCAAACATAGAGACACATTTATTTGCCGCTAATAGAAATTTAAAAAAGTGTTCTCCGCCACTTCTTAGGGACTAATATTGGCATGCCCCCACAGTCCAGCCGCATACAGGGCTATCGCCTGACATTTAGCTCTGTAGATATGTAGCAGTTCTACAGGTGGCCTTTTCCCCAGCTTCTGTGAAAAACTAAAAGTGCAGAAATTGCTCGCATTAGATGATGTTTCCTGGCCTCAATTGAGGGTTTCCAATTCATTTTATCATCAATTATGATGCCTAAGAAGGGGTATTGGCCAGTATTTTCAAGTTTATCTTTATTAACCCCTTCCACCCTGATGACGAGCTGGGCTCGTCATGGCGTAGCCTCCTCGCATGCTGATGACGAGCCCAGCTCGTCACGTAACATGCGTTTTTAAAAATCTCAGCGCAGGAGCGGAATTCCGCTAGCGCGCATGAGGTTAAGAAATATATCTTTTCCCCCATTTTTCCCCAAACCTGCTGCCATTACATATGTCTTTTTTATATTTATTCCTAGATCGAGGTTCCCCATGAAGTCAGCATTCCTATCCAAGGCCTTCTGTAGTTCACGTGGGGTACGAGCCAGTTTCACAGCGTCGTCAGCATAGAGCAGAGCGGGGATCGCGCGCTTTCTTACTTGTGGTAGATCTTGGCCCCCCTCAACATTGCCACCTCCAAGGCATTTGTATAAAGTGAAAAGAGAAAGGGGCCAAGACACAACCCTGCCGAACTCCACACTCTACTCTGAACGATGCAGTCAACTCGCCTTTTATGCCAAAACGTACCCTGGCGGAAGCATTCAAATATAATTCCCGCAAGAAATCAACCAGAGGAACATCAACCCCCATTAGTAGCAGGACGGACCACAATTTTGCATAGGCGACACAGTTGAAAGCAGCAGACAGGTCTACGTAGACCATGTATAACCTGCCCTGCTTTGCACAGCCGTATTTACCCAGGAGCATTGATAAGTTCAGGGCTTGCTCAATAGTCCCAAAACCCTCCCTGAAACCGAACTGGATGTCAGAGAGGATCCCACCATCGTCAGCCCACTGCTGTAAACAGTCAAGCACAACCCTCCCCATCACCTTGCCCAGCAAGTCCAGCAGTGTTATCGGGCGATAGCAGGATACCTCATGCCTGTCTCCTTTTTTAAAAATAGGGACCATGATGGATTTGGTCCAGGAGGCCAACAAACCCTTCTCCATTGCTGTCCCAAACACCCTTGTCAATATTGGGGCCCACAGGTCCGTGTTGTACTTAAAAAAATCAATAGGAACCCCGTCTGGGCCCAGGGCTTTCCCATTTTTACTTGCATTTAACGCTTGAAGAACTTTGCTTATAGCACGTTCTAGCGAGATGGGATAAGCCGCCGTGGGGGCGCTGCCACTGGATGCTGCGTCAATCCCAGCTGACTCCGGACCTTTCTGGAATATTTTCGAAATGTGTTCCACCCAGGCTGATTCCTCAATGGCTACTTCTATAGTTGGGAGATTTTTTTGGTCTATTATAAAGGGAGATTTTACCACTCTCCAAAATTCCTCACTATTTCTATCTATGGAGCTTTCATGCAATTGATCCCATAGGGATTGTTTTAATTCGGCCTTTCTCTCTTTACATACTATGTTATAGTCCTTCCTTAGAATTCCACTGGGTCTCTGTGAGTTTTATTTAGCACTGTTTTCAGTTTTTTGTGTGCTACCGTACATTTATGATTAAACCATCCTTTCCTGGGACAATCTCTTTTAGTCTTGACTGTTAAAAGTTCATTTATGTTTCCTAAAATTACCTCAAAATTATGTAGGACTTCCTCTTCCGAGACTCCCAGGTCTAGACATTTAACTATAGAAGGGTAAACTGCACATATCACTTTTCTGGTTATTTCCCCAGCATCTACCTTCTCCCATTTTAGGGAATATCCATTTGTCTTGGCTAAGTGCAAAGTATTCTGGGTTAAAACACTGGCTATAGTCTGTGAGGAGGACTGGGCATATGCTAGAAAAAGTTCTAGGCTGAGAGCACAATGGTCACTTAATGTGTTCACCAATAATTCAAACCTCATCACTCTATTGGACAATGCATTTGATACTAAGATATAATCTATTGTTGTCTCAAGGCCCCTCCCCAAAAAAGTTGGATCAAGCCGATGGGAGTTCACATTTAGTTTATTAACCATCGTGAGTCCCAAATCGGAAAGCAGTTCGTTCACAAGGGATCCTGTACTAGTATGGCTAAAATGCACAATTGGCTCTTCGTATTCATCCACCAGCCCACATATGTTACTGTTACTGCGTGTGCAAGGATGCTGGTTAAAATCACCCCCCCCCCATATAATGCTTACACTAGCTCTCCGTCCTACCTCCTGGAGCAACTGGGAGAGCTTTTCCCGTATGGAACCCAGGGCCTTCAAAACCTGTCCTCCATCTAAATTGTTGTAAAAATTAAGCAGGAGGATGTCCTCTTTGTTGTTAAACGATAAACTCAGAAGCTGATAGTTTTGGTTCCAGGTGTACTACCGTTGTTTTCAATCACCGAATAGTATTATCTATGAAGATGGTCAAACCACCCTTAGCCCTGCCCGAAGCTACTGCTAGTGCAGAAGTGAAGTAAGTGTTGTATCCTATCAGGTGTAGTGCGGTCGTGGCCCATGTCTCCTGGAGACAGATTACACTATGATTCTGAACAAAAATCAGGGCACTTCCATCTTCAACCTTTGAACGAAGGCCTGCGATGTTCCAGAAGATAAATTTAAGCGATTGGCCATCAATAGTTGGAGTACTACCCTCCAAGGCGGGATAATAAACTTCCGTCTGCACCTCAGCTACAGATGAATCCAGTCTATTTTTTACTATATTTGGGACAACTTCTCCCGTTGGGTTTCCGGGTATTTTTTGATCTACCCTAGTTTCTACCTTCCGGATAGGTTGGATTAAAGGGGGTTTGACCCTAATGGCCTGGTCCTGCATGTCTGAAACTCCTGCTATTGAGATTTCAGGGTTGGCCAGAATACTAGATTTCTCAAACACAACAGGCTGGAGTCAATCAACATCTTGTAGCCCATACAGCATTGAGAAGTGATTGAAAGTTGGTATATTAAAGCCATGATGTTCTATATTGTGATTATTGAAACCCTGATTTAAGGGGAATCTTTGTGGGTAATTAAAAGTTGAGTGATTAATAACATAGTGTTCTGTGACATTCCTATTTAAAATCCGGTTTCCCAAAGAAAAACCTTAGGGATGTGGGGCCAGCGTCTGCGGATAAAAGTAACTAAGATAATGCGTAGAGATTTCTTCACTGCCTCTCGCGTCATACCAATCACCAATGTGCCTTACTGCTCTATGGTCTTTAAAATTAATAATAATGGTATCACCCTTTCTATCTTTGGGCCGAGTTCCAACCCAATTCACACGTTTTACATTTAGAATTTCACCATTTACTTGGGGCAGCAGAGGTCTATTTTTACACAGCCAATATATTACTTTGTTTTTTAGGGCTCGGTGATCCTCCTTTACTTCTAGAGGAAGAACAGGAACTCTCGCCATAATAACAACAAAGGGAGCAGATTCCGGTGGTAAATCTATTCTTCTGTGGGTTGGTCTGTTGTTATTTTGTGGGGTAATAGGCCCGTTATCCGTTTTTTGGGAAAGTTCCGGTTTATTTCCTGAATCCGTTTTGTCCCCCTTTTGCGTACTTTGTTTTGGTACTACTTTTGGGGCTATCTTTTTCTGTATTAGGGAAGGAGTTTGGACATTTTTAAGGGGTTTGGGTGGTGGCTTTTGACCTACTTTATTGTCTTTTATGGGAACTACAGGACAAGGAGGACTTAACTTGCTGAGCAACAGCGAGTTATTTAGCACCTCCTCTCTGATAGATCCTAGTTGTTCCCCTATCTTCTTAACACTTTCTAATAGTGGGAGGATTAAAGATTTGATCAGTTTTTCAAAACTAGGTAGAAACCCATTTACGAGTGAGGTTGGAGGCTGTTGTGTTGCTGGATTTTTAGAGGTAATTGTCTGAGTACTACTCGGTTCGGCTCGAGTTGCCGTTACCCGTTTCTTGTTCTTTTCGCTCTGACAATTTCTCACCATCTTCCTCTTTTTTGACGGCGGGGCTGTGATAATAGTCGTTTTAATCATTGCATCTTTTGCATTAGGGCCATTTTTCGGTGATATAATTAAGGGATCAGGAGATATGGTTAAGAGGGTATCTAGTATAGATTCAGTATCATTTGTATCATGCGTTGATATTTCCAAACGCGGGGACTGAGACAGGTCATTTGTAGTTAGAGAGTCATGATTTTGGGATGGGGTCTTTTCTACGTGTTGGAGAAACCGTGAAATTTATAGCCCCCAGGAAAGAGCATTTTTTATTTATTAGCTCTAGGGACAGGCTTTTTTACGTTAATATTATTTCTTTTTCTAATACGGAAGCAGCCCTGGTGATGAATGCATCTAGTGTCCCCCTCACGGAGCCCCCCCCAAAGAAGGCCTACCTAAGCTATTTCGTCTGCTCATGGTTCCCTAATAAGATTACAGCAAACAAACGCCTGGTTGTTAATCATAAAATCAGTCATGTGTTTCTGCACAAATTAATAAGGGGACAACAGTCTTTACAAGTTGGCAGATATGATGTTCAAGTTAATAGTCCTTACTTCAAAATTGTGTTTCTCCAGGGACGTTAAAAGGGTGGCCCAGCCCAGCCTTGGCCAGCACCGGACGGCCACAGACGGACACAGACGGCCCGCCCTTTGCCCGGGCTTAGCCCGGCTGGTCCTGCGTGCGTCCCGCGATGCGCCAACAGGGTGTGTTTAAATACGATTCAGAAGGCGGAGCCAGCACAGGAAGAGGCACCAGCTGTTGCTCTTACATGTAATGCTGGTCCTCGCAGTCCCAGCCTCCCGCAGTGGCGTCCCTCCCATCAGGGTCCTTAGCACACGGAGATTCAATCCGGTATGTAGCTGAAGGAAAACCACCAAAGTCCGATATATGGCAGCAAGGCAAGGAATGTCACAGAGACTGCTGCGAGCGGCACCTAGTTAGATCCATGCCATCATGTTGTTTTATTTTGTATAGAACTGAAAACTGCATTTGGGCTATGCTATGTCTAGCCTTCATCTAATGTACTGCTAAGTAACTTTTTGTGTTTTGATTCCTAATGGTGCTTTTATGTTCAGATATGCAAGTTTTTAATTTACGCTCCGTTTTGCCAAAATATAATTTCCCACACTGGCATTTTATGTAGTAAATGAGATTAATGGAATTACAATCTGAGTCATGAAATAATGCGATAGCTTCCAGGAAGGACGCTCGCTTTCCCATTGACGACGCGCTGCTTCATTTGTTTAGGATAATGCCCGACGGCAGAATTTATTTGTAGGCTCCGCCGTTTCCAATTACCAAAGCCACGGATTGTGTTTACCAATGCCATGTAAACTCCCGGGTCAACGACAATCACGCCAATACCAAGTAATTAAAGCCAAAAGTGAAGACTTGTTCACACCTGACTGTGCCTCCATACACAGGAGTATTAAGAAATCGTGTTTGGTCCTGAGGAGAACCACGTCACTAGGGGATTCGAAACGCGTCGACCTTGTAGGTCCAGTGTCAGTTAAAAGTTCAAAGTACTGAGCCAAAAACATAATATGATCTGTTTTGATTAAATTACTGGTGTTATCTACATTATAAATGACAAATGTGTATTGTATCATATAATTTAATGAAATATTGACACAGACCCATACCTCAGTGGTATTTGTTTTTGTTGTAGGAATATAAGTGGTATGTTTGGGGTCTGAAAGTATCAGTGTGGATGTTTTATATAGTCGTTTATGATCTGTTTTGTAAATATTTGTAAAAAGTTTGTATCTAGTTGTATATTTTGTACACATTTGTGATATGCACAAGAAATTTTGTTTGAAAAATATGAAACACTTCTGAAAAATTATTTGAATAAATCAGTAACAAATGTTACAATAGACTGCTATGCTTTATTCATAACAGATCTTTTTGCTATTACAAATGAAGTTAGTCCAGTACTGGCATTTGTATTGTTAGTTTAGCTTTGGTCCCTATATAAGGGCATAAATTGGGAAAATTACAATAGGTCCCAAAATGTTACACAACACCCACTCCACGTTATCATGTTTATCTAAGTTCAAGTACTAAAGCATATAATCTAGAGCATGTGTTTACAATCCCACCCAAAAATATATAAAATGCATTAAAAAATGTTTGTACACATAAAATGAGCATTTGTACAGTACGCATTTAAAAGCAATGATTTCATTGTGAGCATATGATATGATTTTAGCAATGCTAACCGAATGAATCACGAAAATTATATTAATGAAATGGCTCTTAGTTACAGAAGGAAAACAAAATCGAGACCATCCCATTTCAAAATATACAAGCTATTTTTGGTCTGTAGATTAGGTCAATATCCTTCCTAGGAAGTATTCAAAGAATTCTTGTTCTCTAAGAATAGTTCTACTTTAAGCAGATTGTGCCAAAGTTCAAATCAAATCGTAAAAAAATACAGTTCCAAAGTTAGAAGCTTTTGTTTTGAAAAAAGTGAAGGTCGAATTTCAGAGTTCAAAGAACGCTGTGTGCTAACTTCAAAAGTTGCTCTCGGTGTCAGGAGAAAACATTAAGTTGTCAAAGCTGGCAAAGAAATTGTCTACCACAGTAGATAAAAGTTGAACCACTTCATTAAGAAGGTCGATTGTACATAGATGTGAAACATCGCCGTCAGCATCAGCTGCATTAGCAATGTTCACAGCACATGGAACCTGTGTGCCTGTTGGTCCACGTATCTCACCTTCAGTTGTAATTACCGGTGAAATCTCAATGAATGCTGTCATCAGGATCGGTAGCCGCTGGGGGCAACACAGTACATGAGCCGTCACCGGACTCAGTAAAGCATCAAAGTCCATTGGCATTGCTGATGGAAGTATTAGACTGACATCTAACATGCACTCCACTCCACAAAGCAGCCATTGTAGAACAGGTAAGATGCAATCTTGCCAGATTGGTCTAAATGACAGGAACCATGTGGTATTCAGATCTCTCAAACGAGCCAAGCCAAGGATCTGTGTTATTCTGTCATGATACTGCATGGCATGTTTAAGATATGACCAAACATTTCTGCGAAATGTATTGGGCAGTTTGTTGATAATAATGCATGTATCTCTGCAGAGGACCTTGCAACTTGCAGATCATACGTCTCTCTGGACGAGGTCAGTGGCACAGTTTTTTGCAAAAGAATGGCTATCATTCTGCTTAAAGTATCAATTTGTATAGAAGAGATGTTCAGTGAAGGCCATAGTGGCGACTCCCCGTCTGTCTTAGTTTTCAGAAACAATACTTGCATACAACAAGTGACCCTGGCTGGCACACTAACCAGATATGCTGTCCCTGACATCATTCCACAACAGCTGTGATCATTGAGCATTATGTAGCTTCCTTTGGAAAGCTGCCTAAAAATTGGATCTATCACTGCTGTCGGGGAACCCTGCAGGTGGCATGATAAGTTGTTTGATGAACCCTCACAGGCTCCATGTAAATTAATGCCTTGACATAGAAGTGTACCACTTAGTGTGGCTTTACAGTTTGTTTCCACAAAGAAATACCTCCTTTTACCCACTGCAACATTTGTGTGTGTATGGTAAATCCCAGGTCGACTTTATGTATTCTTTACCCAACCTTTCATACAGGCCTGTTGGTATATGTTTTAAGCAAAATTGAAACTGGAAAATCGTCACTGGTATCGTGATGGTGCCATGTATTATCCATTAAGCTGATGGTGTCTTAGAAACTGTCAATGGTAATCTCTCCAGTTTTTCTATGCTCAGCACTGTATAGTCTGCTCCCCTCTGTGCCAAAGAGATTTGTTTATCTGTAAGGTTAAATACAGTAAACAATGACGTAGTGTTGATTAGATGCCAAGGCATATAAAATGAAGGTTTTGTAACATCCAGCCTAACAGCATTATAGAACGTAATTGAGACTAGCCATGTTGTAACATTAGCAAGTCCTGTTCCATTATGTCTATGGCAGAAGATACAATGCTGTCCAAAGAATACATTCTGGACGACAGAGTTGTTAAACCATTGTCAACTACAGAGAGTACTTTCTCTAAATTAATACTATCAATTTCTCGTATTCTTTCAGCTGTTTCCATTTGCGTGACTTTCCATGCTTCATTGTAAGCAGCGTAAATACCGGCTTATGAGAAATGTTTATGTTGTGGTTTGCGAGGACCAAGTAAGAATTCTCACAAATCAACGCCATCTTTAAGTAAAGTTAAGTGTTTTTATATCTCCGGAAGTGTAGATTTTTGTAACTATTCAAGGCACTGTTTTCCTACACTGTAAGTTCTTATTATCCCTGGATGTTGTCTCTGGATATTTCGTGGATCTGGCAGTGTTACTGTAAACCCTTGTGTCTTGTTCAGGAATCTATCTTGACAGATATTCGTGTCTGTGGGCCAGATTGACCATTTTTTCCATTCAGGATTTGTTCTGTTTTGTAGAAGAATATAATTTACGTCTACCTCCTCATCTGAAGTTAAATTACTGTCAGGTGTGGGCTTAGGTATGGACGGTTTGTTTAAATCTTTTATCTTAGCCAGGCCAGGACAAGATGTCTGTTGAACAGTTTCATTTAAGAACATTATTTGCTCTGGGATGATACATACTCTTAACAAAGGTTCTAAACCTTGTACCTGCCAGTCTTTTGTGCCCCAAACAGTTTTTGTCTCAATGTTTTCTTTCTAAAAGTTAAAGCCTAATGTGGATAATTGAGCATAAAAGGCCGCAGACTAAATCTGTTTTAGTATTTGTCAACATACTTTTTATGCCTGTCTCATTAACATTTTTGAAGTAAAAACTTTCTGGGTTTGTGACATTAAAACCTGTAAAATATGGAACATTTTCTATAGAATGTTTTAGAGCTACCTTTTGGAGGTGTTGGACAATGTTCCCATTGATTATAAGTTAAAACAGTTCTAGGGTTTGCAGATTTGTGCAAATAATGATGACCAAAATGAATAAAACAATACATTTCTTCATAATTTGATGAACCTTCCAAGTATTCATGTTTTGCAAATTTGGCTGACATTTCTAAATCTGCCATCATGTTATTAACAGTTTCAAAGTCCCAATTATCAGAAAATGTACTAGATGAAACAAAATCACTCAAGGAAACCTTAAATTGGTGTGGAATTTTCAGCAGCTCGACAGGGCCATAAATGTCATAATCAGTTCTATCCCATACTATTCCACCAGGTAGAGGAACCGCTGTGATGTTTACTGATGACAAGTCTCGTTCACGATGAGATGATTTGTGTGGTTTCAGGAGCAAGTGGATGTTCTTACTTGCTCTGTCCATTTTAATGTGTTTTCCATTCATCAGCTTTACCAAACTTAAAACAAGAATGAGCCATAGCAGGAGATAACATACACTGAACCCAATCCAAAATTCAACCCATGGTGAAACCAGATATGTATTTGCAAGCTCTTGACCAAGTTCCGTTAATTGTTCCTTGAAAGTTGTTTGTCTGTGCTGTTTCAGTTTCACTGGGATCCTCAGTAAAGGTATTGAAGTTAATGAAATAGCCAGAGACGGTTCTGTCAATTGTTGGTATTGCATCCGGATTATTTGAAATCGCTGTAGCTGCTTTTTCCCTTGAGATGTTTGTAAAGTCAGATGCTACTTCATTGTATATGGGAGTTTCTTCACAAACTGTAATTTGGGTTTCAAGAGGCACAAGTTCCATGGTTTTATTGCATAGTTCTTCTTTTCTTACTGCAGAATCTTCAAAGGTGATGAGTCTTTCAGTTTGAACCTCTTGGATAGTAGCAAGATTTGGTTGCCTGCTACATCTTGGCAGTCAACTGGGCCTACTACTTATTATCGGCCACATGATGTGGTTTTACCAGGTCAATTGATACAGACCGGTTCTTCTTTCTTCCAGCAAGGGTCGGCAGTAACACTGTTCCTGATCCATGGACTGCTAGTACAGGTACTGGTTTTCTGTAAGAAGGCCCGAATTCCTTCTTGTCCGCTATTTGTTCTCTGACCAGGTTCCCAATCTTTGGAATCCAGACAGGTCTTGCTGGGACAGGTGGTTTTTCTTCAGTGGCCGTTGGCTTTTCGCTTGTGTTGCTTAGACTTATTCTTGTTCATTTAAGTCCTGTAAAACAGCCAAACGATCTTTGATATCAAAGGGTTTTTGTTCCATCACTGAAGTATGACGATCAAGGTCTTGAACCAACATTCTAGTACCAAAAAGGATTTCATATGGAGTGATTCCACCCAGAGAATTTTTTGGCAGGTTATTAAGACTACGTTGGACACTTATTAGATGTTTGACCCACCCATCACCCGGACCTAATACCCTAGCTGTTATAGATTGCTTTATGTCATGGTTTTTTCTCTCCACAACCGAATTTCCTTCAGGATGGAATGGACTCGAAAACCGCAGTCCAACGCCCAAGCTGGCCCTGGAGCTAAACGCAGGACCCTGGTCAGAATGTAGCGTGCCGATTGCGTATGTGCCGATAAAGACTCGCAAATCTTTTACAACAGTTCAGGCATCAGCCGAGCGCTGAGGCCACATCCAAATGAATCTCGTGCAAGAATCCACTGCGCCCATGATGTATTTATAGTTACCGTCCCTCTGAAGGGGACACAATGGCCCAGGTAAACACATGCTAGTGGTTTATCTGAAATTAGAAGGGACGTCTGCGCCGTGCGTTTCCCTGTTGAAACTTTCATTTTCTGGCAGATTTCACATTCCAAAACCAAGTTTCTGGTCTGCTTTCTCATGCGCGGCCACCAGTATCGCTGTTTTAATAATGAAACTGTGGCAGAAACACCTGCGTGTGCAGAGGCAAGCCCTTCATGTGCTGCTAAAATTAGTCCTAATCTACTTTCCATGTTTAGGATTACTCTATCATCCACTCCAGGGATTCGAGCAAAAGGAACATTATTTGCATCAGTTATATATGAGTACTTGAGTGGAAAGCCTTTTGGTAATGTTTTACCACTGTCTTTTATTGAAGCAGTGACAGCTTGCATTATTTTGCTGTCTATTTTTGTTTTTGAACGAGTGATTGCAGCTATGGAAGCCGTTTGCACAGCTGCCTTCGCGGCTTCATCAGCCAAAAAATTCCCTTCAACGTGAACGCCATCACGCTGATGACTCAGTGTATGGATCATGTGAGTCTTTTGTAGTTCTTTCTGCAAAAGAACTACTTGTTCCCAAAGCATTTTATGCTTAATTGTGCCACCTGTTGCGTCTTTAAAACCATTTTGAACCCAGTTCTGCAGATATTCATTGTAAGACTGGACGCAGTATTACGATTCGCACACTATGAGTGTGGGAAGTTCACGATTGGTATTTCCCAGCGCCATCTTGAAAGCTTGGATTTCAGCTCTCTGAGCTGTACAGTCTCCTAGTGATTGAGTTTTTGTGACCAAAGTCTGAATTTACCATCGCGCCAGCAACTTTAACAATCGTGCACTCTGCCCAATAAGCTTGTTTTCCCCCAATTGCGGGCTGTGCTGATCCATCTGTATATATTATAGAGCCATAATGTTCTAGAGGCAGAATTTCAGTTGGCAGAGGACATTCTTGTTCGTATTGGACAAATTCTTGTTTCTTCAAGTAATGATCAAAAACGTATTCAACGTCTGTCGCAGCAAGAGAATTAACCCTGTGTATCCATCTTGGATGTAAAGCTTTTGCATGTGGAATGCTTGCCTTTGTCACTGCCTCTAAGGCAGGTACTTGAGTAACGATTTTTGTTAAGTATGGGCGAATTTTGAAAATTCGCGGTACGCGAATTCGTGCAAATGGTTACTCGCGGTCTGCAAAATCCGCACACTTTTGCGAACTTGCATATTTTTTATTTTTACATGTTCACTGGATTTTTGCAGCGTGACTACCGCGAAGTTACCCCTGCGGTTGTACATGGGCGCAGCCATCTTGTTTTCAGTGTTCGCATTGCGTATTTCCGTTTCCGGGCACTAGTTGCATGCTCGCGTTGTGCATTTCCTACGTGCGGGGCGCATTTGCGTGTTCGCGTCCGTTTTTGCATGCTCGCAGGGGAAATATCACGCAAACTTACCCACGTGGTCGCAATGGGCGCGGCCATCTTGTTTTTCATTCATTGCTATGGTTCTGGGCATTCTTTTTCAATCCTCCTTTAATATTTGTAATCCTTTGTTTGTTTGAAGTTTTTTTAAAATCTTTTTTACTCATTATCTATCACTCTATTTTTGTACATCTATATTTTGTGTTTTTTTCTACTTTTCGTTACTTTTAAACTACTTTTTTTAACTCTCTTTTCTTTTATTTACTTTTTCCCTATTCTTTCCTATTTTATTTTCCTTTAACTGTCCAGGACCATGGCAAAGGGAGCCGGCAAAAACTTGAAGGGGAAGGGTCCCGCACCCCGTAGCCGGCTCTCTTGCCAGTGCTTAAGGGGGGAGGCAGTAAATCCCAGGGAGATCTTCAGTGCAGTGGAGGTGGCTGCACTGGTCTTCTTTGTGCAGCGCTACCTCCCCAAGACCGCCGCGGCAGGCCCGGTACTGGCTACGGCCTCCGGGAGCGTCGCCAGCTATGGGGTGAGGTGTGCCGGGCCATGTATCGGGAGTCTGGGGTCCGTCGCACCTACAACCAGATGATGCACCGGTGGTCGGACATACTGGACGGGAACACAACCTGCTCGACCTGCTTGGCGTGGGGATCCCTGGGTTTGGTGAGTACTAGTAGCTATTTAATCACTAGTTTGTTGTCTTCTGCTCTGTGTTATGATATTGAAAATATATTTTTGTTCCAAAGAGCAAGAATACTGCTTTTGATTACATTGCAGGTAAATTATGTTTCAAAAGCTTCTGTGATTGCAGGTGCTTGCCTGCTCACTGGCGGTGCTACTTTGCTTACTTGTTTTCAATTTTGTGCTCAATTGGCCTGAGTGATTATGTATGAGTGTACTTTACAGAGCTGCGTAATGCTAGACACTAGAGACTCATAAGTCCAGTCCTACCTTTGTACTCCTGCCACTAAGAAGAGATAGTGGTGGTGGATTGGTAGTTTGAGTACATTATGACTGGTTATTTAATAGGAAATACTTTAGTGGTCTGCAATCATGGCGGACTGTGTCTGTCACTTCACGTGCTGCCGAGTGCTGCCTGCCAGTCCTAGTGGAACCTTTTTGTAGTTGGTTTAGTGAGTTACATAACTTTCCAAATAGACGAATCCAGCAATACTAATATCCTAGTAGACCACATCATATAGGTCAATAAATTTAGTGCAATTGTTGTCTATTTCCCCGAAATAATTTGTTATTGTTGTTTTGAAATGTTTGATTTGGTTGACAACAATCATCCATGTTTGTTTCTTTCTTTCGTGTACATCAGCTCCTCCCAGGGGCAAGAGGAGAAAGGTGGCAGCGGCGGCGCCGGAGGCGCAGGAAAGCCAGGATCAGTCCACCGAGGGCTCCTCTGCTGGCCCCAGTAAGTTTTCCAGTTAATATTAATAATTATACTTCCCTAACTTTTACAGCACCTATTTATTCCAAACGTTCATCATAATTCAATTTTTTCCTAAATCGGCTTTGATCTTCTTGTAGACGGTTTCTAAATTCTTATCTTGCCTCTACTATGACTCTCTGTGCTACTACTATTTTATTAGTCTGCCTGTGTAGCTAACTAAGCTTGCACAGTTGGCAAAAGATGTCAAAGAAAACTCCTATTCTGCAATAGCTCTAGGCACTGAGTGCAATCCTCTGGGTTGTCCATAATGTCTATTGAAGTCTTCTTAATGTTTATGCTTTGACAATTCCCAACAATAAAATGTCAATGGCCACCAAGAATAAGATACTATTTTACTTTTTGATTGGATAGGAGGACATACTACTACTGTTGCAGGGACTTTTCTGCACATACAGAACTATGGGCAAGAAATAGGGCATTGGTGATAATAGGCGCAGTTAGACTTTCCACATACCTCAGGCATAACAGAGGTTGAACCCCCAATCTCCTTACTGACTAGCTAGTGTGTCAGAGTCATTATTTAGCTCCCGAATACAGCGATGATCCCCAATGATTATACAACCCAGAACATAAGACTACGGAGTCAGAGTTCCGACCTCTCAGAGTCACGGACTCATGCTTGCAAATTGCAAACCCTTTCGCTTACTCACTCATGACCAAATACCAGTGTATGTACGTTTTAAAGCTTTATTAAAAGTAAAGCAACTAGCTCTGTGTGTACTCTGTGTATTACATTAAATTGTGCATTATATAAAAACATTTATTAAAATCAACTTCATTCATATAAGATAAAGGGTGAACTCTTTAAAACTGAACAGTGTCTGATTTTACACATTAATTGTGGGAGAGCCCTCACCTGGTTGGAACTTAAAGTCTTGGTGGTGATGATGACAACTCCGAGTAACATCTTGCTCTTGTTCATAGAAGGGAAGCTTGTGTCTGTTATGAGAAAAAGGATGCATGTTAAAAAGCAAGCATTTATTAGTTGTGCCAAAAAGTGTAGCATGGTATGGCTAAGCATTAATAAAAAACACCCTCCCCTTCCGAAAGGGGAAATGTTAGTTTAGACTAGAGAGTCACAAATAATTAAATTTGTTTATGTAGTAACATAATATTTTTTCATTCCTAGACAAAATAGGGAGTGGTGTATATGGCATCTAAAAATATGAAATGTATTTTCTAGGCACAGCCCATCACCAGTGCCGGGGCCAGCCCAGAGGCGGTCACTCCAGGGGTGGATGCGGTGCCAGCAGGTGGTGGTGGGCAGTGGTAAGCTTAAGCTATTATATTCCTTTCTTATTGAGATTGCAGAGTAGGCTCGCTGCAGGAGTGTATATGTTGTACAGTACAAGTAAGTACACTTTACTGTTGAGAAGACATACAAATTTAGAACTAAGTTTCCTGGTTAGCGATAACATTAGCGGCAGGAGTGGACGAGTAACTAATGGCCTCCTCTAAATTTGACTTCAACTCAGCTGAGAAAGTTGTATCTAGAAGCCAAGTCAGATCAGAGATGAACTTGTTGGATGGGATGAACGAAAAGGGAAAGAAGGGTGTGAGGAAGGACGAGCGAGTTAAATTAATGACTGTCAAAGAATGATACGTTTTTGAATGCAGGCACAGTTGGCTGGGAATCTGATGCATGGCCGGTTGAAGGCTGAAGCAAGGATGGGTGGAAGGAGAAAGAAAAGAGGACTGCCTGGGTGGATGAAACAAAAACTGTGTTTATGCGCAATATATTCTTTGGTTCAAATTCAAATGCAAGTCAAGCCTGGATGCATGGCTGGCTGTTTACACAAAAAAATAAAAAGATTGTTTTTCGGTGAGAAAAAGTAAGGTTTGTCCAGTTGAGACATTAAGAAGAATGATTGACATTTACTTTGAATGGATGAATGCCTGGATGGTATCTTCCTCATAGATAGCATAGGTGTACATTGTAGAGTAGACAGAGTAGACGGTCACTGGATGAAGAGTGTTAGTTTGAAGAGCATTAACAACGCACGTCCGTGCCAGAGTAGCAAAGCAGAGGAAAGTAGAAGTTGTAATTTTTCAGAATACTCCCTTGACTAACAGTAGTTTGCAAGCACAGCATATATTGTGTATCTATTGTATAGTTCACATTATCAAGTCAAGTCACAACTCACAAGTGCCTTCCTCCGGCGATTGCGGGGACCACTCACTACCTCTGTTAATATTTTTTTTTCAACTCTGTCATTCATGTGTGGCCTATCGATGTTCACTCAATCAATAAAAACAAAGCACCTAAAGTCCTCCCTTATCTAAGCAAATATCCTTTGAAGGGATAGATGAT